>NC_092148.1:65304350-65909350 GCF_045791955.1 Oncorhynchus clarkii lewisi
ATGTTGTTTGACTTTTTTGGGCGAGGTTTAGCAGTAGCTTTTTTGTACTCCTTTGTCTGCATGTTGAATGAGTGGATTACTGAAATCGATGGTGCCAACTAAAGACTTTGGGATATAAAGAAGGATTTTATCTAAGAAAAATACCATTCATGTTGTAGCTGGGACCCTTGGGATTTCAAACAGAGGAAGGTCTTCAAAAGTACAAGCATTTGTGTAAGTTTATCATAGACTAGCATAGCATTATGCCTTGCTAGCAGCAGGCAACCTTGTCACAAAAATCAGAAAAGCAATCAAACTAAATCATTTACCTTTGAACTTCAGATGTTTTCATTCACGAGACTCCCAGGTAGATAGCCAAAGTTCATTTTTTCCCAAAATATTATTTTTGTATGCGAAATAGCTCCATTTGTTCTTCATATTTGGCTGAGAAATCGGCCGGAAATTGCTGTCACCACAATGCCGAAAAATATTCCAAATTAGCTCCATAATATCGACAGAAACATGGCAAACATTGTTTATAATAAATCCTCAAGGTGTTTTTCTAATATCTATTCAATAATATATCCGTCGGGACAATTCGTTTTTCGGTAGGACCGATTGGAGTAATGGCTACCTGTATAATGGCTACCTGTATTTTACGCGAAAATCTCTCTCGGAGCCACCATGTGACCACTTACGCAATGTGGCCGCCTTCAGCTATTCTTCAACAGAAATGCGTAAAACTACGTCACAATGCTGTAAACACCTTGGGGAATACGTAGAACGCGTAAGCTCGTTGATGGCACATTCATAGCTGAATAGGGACTCATTGGAACGCAGCGCTTTCAAAACCTGGGGCACTTCCGGATTGGATTTTTCTCAGGCTTTCGCCTGCAACATCAGTTCTGTTAGTGTTTTCTATCCAAAGCTGTCAATTATATGCATATTCTAGCATCTTGTCCTGACAAAATATCACGTTTAAAACTTTTTTTTTTCTTCAAAAAATTAAAATACTTCCCCCTAGTACCAACAGGTTAATGAACATGACCCAGGACAAGCATCATGATCCCACTATTTATAAGGGCAACGCCTATGGACTCTATGTGCCATTAGCACAAATATGCTATTGTTACTGAGTATTATCATTCAAATGTAATTTGGTAATGGATATAGGTCAAATAGATTAGGATCAGATTCACAGATTCACTCTAATGATCAGAGGGATCCCCCTCTCCATTCAATTGGGGCATCCTTCCAGTTCTCTGCTGCCAATGACTGGAACGAACAACAAAAATCTCTGAAACTGGAAACACTTATCTCCCTCACTAGATTTAAGCACCAGCTGTCAGAGCAGCTCACAGATTACTGCACCTGTACATAGCCCATCTATAATTTAGCCCAAACAACTACCTCTTTCCCTACTGTATTTATTTGATTTATTTTGCTCCTTTGCACCCCATTATTTTCATTTCTACTTTGCACATTCTTCCACTGCAAATCTACCATTCCAGTGTTTTACCTGCTATATTGTATTTACTTTGCCACCATGGCCTTGTTTTTGCATTTACCTCATCTCACCTCATTTGCTCACATCGTACAGTGGGGCAAAAAAGTATTTAGTCAGCCACCAATTGTGCAAGTTCTCCCACTTTAAAAGATGAGAGGCCTGTAATTATCATCATAGGTACACTTCAACTATGACAGACAAAATGAGAAAAAAAATCCAGAACATCACATTGTAGGATTTTTAATGAATTTATTTGCAAATTAGGATGGAAAATAAGTATTTGGTCACCTACAAACAAGCTCTCACAGACCTGTAACTTCTTCTTTAAGAGGCTCCTCTGTCCTCCACTCGTTACCTGTATTAATGGCACCTGTTTGAATATAGCAAAACACAACTTAGCCTTTTGTTAATCACCCTGTCGTCTCAGATTTTGAAATTATGCTTTACAGCGAAAGCAATCCAAGCGTTTGTAAGTTTATTGATAGCCTAGCATAGCATTATGTACACTTAGCATCAGGAAGCTTGGTCACGAAAATCAGAAAAGCAATCAAATTAACCGTTTACCTTTGATCTTCAGATGTTTTCACTGACGAGACTCCCAGTTACACAGCAAATGTTCCTTTTGTTCCATAAAGATTATTTTTAATCTTTATACCAACGCGAAAAACAAAAGTCATGTTCAGAAATCCACAGGAAAGAGTCTTCATAATAGTCTTCATAATGTCCACAGAAACATGTCAAACATTTTTTATAATCATTCCTCAGGTAGTTTTTAAAGTATATATTCAATAATATATCAACCGAGTGTGTAGCTTTTTCCATAACAGCGGGAGGAACAATGGCGGCTTTACTCAATTGCGCACAAACTCACTCTGAGAGCCCCCACCTCTCCACTTACGCAATGTGATCCTTCATGCTCATTTTTCAAAATAAAAGCCTGAAACTGTCTAAAAACTGACACCTTATAGGGAAGCCACAGAAAAAAAGGAATATGGTTAATATCCCTTTAAATGGGGGATAGGCATGCATAGGAACACAGAGGTTTCAAAATAAGAGGCACTTCCCGATTTGGATTTTCCTCAGGCTTTCGCCTGCAATATCAGTTCTGATATACTCACAGACAATATTTTTACAGTTTTGGAAACTTTGGTGTTTTCTATCCTAATCTGTCAATTATATGCATATTCTAGCATCTGGTCCTGAGAAATAGGCCATTTACTTTGGGAACGTTATTTTTCCAAACATAAAAATAGTGCCCCCTAACTTCAAGAGGTTAATGCGAGTGTAGTGAAATGCTTGTGCTTCTAGCTCCGAGTGCAGTAATATCTAACAAGTAATCTAACAATTCCCCAACAACTACCTAATACACACAAATCTAAAGGGGTGAATGAGAGTATGAGAATAACGAGCGATGGCCGAGCGTTATAGGCAAGGTGCTGTAGAGGTGTAAAATACAGTACATACATGTGATATGAGTAATGTAAGATATGTAGACATTATTAAAGTGGCATTATTTACAGAGGCATTGTTTTAAGTGACTAGTGATCCATTTAAAGTGTCCAGTGATTGAGTCTCACAGTGGGCAGCAGCCTCTCTAAGTTAACACCATAGTGCCAACGAAGCTCATCACTAAGCTAAGGACTCTAGGACTAAACACCTCCCTCTGCAATTGGATCCTTGACTTCCTGACGGGCCCCCCCAGGTGGAAAGAATAGGCAACAACACATCCGCCATGCTGAGCCATAACACTGGGGCCCCTCAGGGGTGTGTACTTGGGCCCCTCAGGGGTGTGTACTTAGTCCCCTCCTGTATTCCCCGTTCACCCGCACCATCATTAAATTTGCTGACGACGCAACAGTGGTAGGCCTGATCACCGAAAACTATGCGAGGGCTTATAGGGAAAAGGTCAGAGAACTGGTAGTGTGGTGCCAGGACAACAGCCTCTCCCTCAATGTGAGCAAGACAAAGGAGCTGATCGTGGACTACAGGAAAAGGCGGGCCGGACAGGTCCCCATTAACATGGACGGGGCTGTAATGGAGCGAGTCGAGAGTTTCAAGTTCCTTGGTGTCCACATCACCAACATACTACCATGGTCCAAACATACCAAGACAGTCGTGAAGAGGGCATGACAAAACCTTTTACCCCTCAGGAGACTGAAATGATTTGGCATGGGCCCCCATGCCAAAGGTTCTACATCTGCACCATCGAGAGCATCCTGACCAGTTGCATCCTCACCTAGTAGAGCAACTGTTCGACATCTGACCGTAAGGCGCTACAGAGGGTAGTGCGAACGGCCCAGTACATCACTGGGGCCAGTGATGCCAACTTATCAATTTTGTTGCTAGATTTAGCGACTTTTCAGACTACCTTGGAAACCTTCTTTTTTTTTCAAACAGCACCTAGCTACAAATTGAGTTACTTTAAAAATGTATTTGGAACTTTTAGCAACTTTTGAACAGTGACTCAAATGCTAAAATGCATTAATTTCCCCTCTAAATGACACAAAAATGTATTTTTTTCTGTCATACACTCAGTCACAACACACGTGCTTGGCTGAAAAAGTGCATTGAGAGTGACGTCAACAGCAGGCACTCAGTTCTTGCACAGGCAGTAGCAGTCCAGCAGCAATTTCAGCAAATTGCAAATCATTGTTGGCTGACTGCAGCAGCAGGAGTATGCGTTCGATGAGACAAACCCAATGAATATAGTTGGTCACAAATGTCTGATCTTGAACAGAACTTACAACATCAATCAATATGTCTCAATCAAAATTGTACAGTCAGAAGTACAGAAAAGTGGGAGTCTGCACCTGAATTTAAAGGGTGGCTGAAGCCAGTAATGGGGATGATTGTCAGGCATACTGTGCGTACTGTAAATCAGATATACTTGCAAAATATGACACCAAAAAACATTGTGCAACAGCAACGCATATAAATTAATCTAAACTGTACAACACCGCAACGCAGCCTACATTACCACAGTTGGTTAAGAAAGTGGATAACTGCAAAAGCACAGAAGCTACTATGACAATGGCCATTGCGGAGCATTGTTCGCTGCTAGCATGTGACCATTTAGGTATGGCTTGCAAGTGCTGCCTTTTCAGATTCTGTGGCAGCAGCAAACTTCCGAATGCACCGCACTAAGTGCACAGAAATTATTAGGGGAGTACTGGCTCCTTATTTTCTCAAAAGAGTAACATCAGAAGTGGGGAATGAGAAGTTCAGTCTCCTTTTGGATGAGTCCACTGATGTCAGTGCCTCAATACCTGGGTGTGGTGATTTAGATATTTCAGTGCTAAAAAATAACCGGTGTGCCCACATTTCTTGGGCTGGTTGAATTGGAGGGGGCAATGCTAGATCAATAGCAAAGGCGATAGTTGAGTTTCTTGAGAAGTGTAACCCTCAAAACAAGAATCTTCAAGGTAATGGCACTGATAATGCATTCGTGATGACTGGGGTGCACAACGGGAAGCACAAGATTTTAAAGGAAGAATGTGGATTGCCCAATTTGGTACTCATCCGCTGGGTGGGCCATTCTTTACAATTGGCTGTCAGTGCAGCATCCAAAAAAAACATCCCAAGGAGTACTTAATCAGGGAAACCTACAACTGGTTTTTGATTTCCCCCAAAACGGCGCGAGGCGTACAAAGCAGTGTATGCCACCATTAATTGAGGCCAGAAACCCCTGCAGATCACCAAAGTGGGTGCCACACGTTGGCTTGCGATTGTGCCTGCGGTAACTCGCATATTGAGCCAGTGGGAAGAACTGAAACTCCACTTTGAGTTGACCAAGGCCAGTGAGCATTGCTACATGGTGGATGTGCTCCATGCCATGTACATGGACAAGACCAACTATGTCTACCTGACATTCTTGAAATCAATCCTGTCTGACATGCAAGTTGCAGTGTAGTCATTTGAGGGAGAGCAAACGGATCCTGTCAAGCTTTTGGACAATTATTTTTATTTTACCTTTATTTAACTAGGCAAGTCAGTTAAGAACAAATTCTTATTTTCAATGACGTCCTAGGAACAGTGGGTTAACTGCCTGTTCAGGGGCAGAACGACTAGTCCAACGCTCTAACCACTAGGCTACCCTACCGCCCCACAATCTGGTACACCTCTTAACACAAATTTGCAGCAGAGTAGTCAACCCTAATGGTTTGTAACAATAACTGAATAAAGTAGTTTACAAAGTAGAGCAACTTTATTTTTAGCTTTGCATACAGATTTAACATTTAATTTGTCGTACCAGACATTTTACTAGACACCTACTAGAGACAAAATGTATTGTGGGACAGTAAGAGCACTTTCCCCCATCCACAAGCTGTTCAATTCACCATGATGTAGTTGTATTTCTGTAATTATTGTTTGAAATATGGGATAATATGAAAGTAAGTAGCCAATAATAGAAATAGAGTGAATACAAAGAAGATGAAGACATGTCTGTTAATGAGAGGGTTGATCTTCAGCTTGAAATATTAACAGAGCAGACTTATAGTACCTGTGGGTTTTGAGTGTGATGTCTCTTGTTCCAGCCACAAACAGCCATAACCAAACTTTGAGAAACTTTTCAATTCCTGTGATAGTGATAATACATGTACTCAGTCTCATGAGCATCATTATGACATACAAGCTGAGCCTAGCCTAAAAAAATGCTTTGTTGGTGCTGTCCTGGGTCCTGAAGCTACTAGTATCAAGCCAATGAGAAAGCTTTTGAGCTGAGGGCATGTGAAGGTCATTGAGCTGGTTAATGTGTCAATCAAAAAAATCAAATTGTATTTGTCACATTCTTCGTAAACAACAGGTATTTTAAATTTCACCAAGAGTGAAATTCTTCCCAAGGACCCTTCCCAACAATGCAGAGAGAAATAGAAAGTGTGTCTATGTTGTCAAAAATGCTCTGACTCCAATTGTTAAATATAGACAAACTCTGAATGGAAGGATGTTACTTTGTCATTTGACTGGGATTGTCTCAAAGCATTTTGCATACAAAACCATAACTATAGCTGTCCCAATGTCCTTTTTATGTACGATATCCAAGATTTAGGAAATTGTAGTTAGCAGTCAAGAATGTTCTAACACTTTTTATTACCCAGTAAAATATAATTATTGGCTAGTTGGATGGTGGGTCTACCCCATTCCTATACCAATGTGGAGCCTTTTAAATTGTGATATTTCCCTTAATTTGCACAAAATAAGAATGACTAACATTTCCCTCTGGTCCTGCAATTGATCATCACAATGTTCATATTAAGACAGGAGTAAATGTTTCCAAAAACCCTTGATGAAATTGGTGGAGAAATGAGTCGAGTAGAATTTGCTGAAGTGGAAAATAATTTGGGAAGCATCTGCATTTGCACCAGGTTTGGGGACAATTACATTTCAATTCCAGTAAATTCAGAAAGTAAACATAATACCAATTCCAAGTGTTCTTAATTTAACCTGTGTGTAGTGTTCGGGTCTGTGTGACCCATTTTCAATGTTTACTAAAAGAAAAATTATACAATTAAATATTGTGTCAACCTGAGACTCATTGGCCTAGGCTCATTTTCTGTGAAAAACACAACCTACACAGTTATATTACATATGTGGTGTTCAGGTCCACTGGACCCGAGGGTAATAAGTGTGTGTAGGTGAAAACAAGTCAAAATTAAGATAAAAGGTTTGCTATGTGCCTTCATTGTCTTCCTCCTCCCTGGGCCTGCTGTTTCAACATAGCACATCTCCCTCGTTTCCCTTTGTGTGTAGGAAACTACACAATGTAATTACAATACATTATTTCGATACATTGTAAAGAAATCTATATTTTCCCACACTCTACCCCAGCCAGGTGCAAATTGGGGGAGGGACACAGCAAATAAATAGCTTTGCATGTGTGGCATCTTTCCATAATCAATCAGTATGGAAAAAATAATCCAGCCAGCCCCAGGACCAGCCCATCAGCAGCCAGCCCCAGGACCAGCCCGTCAGCAACTAGCTCAACAGCAGCCTGCAGGAGGAGAAATATGCATGTCAAAAAATTGTGAAATTGAATGGTCTTCTTGCCATGGCGGTTACTCATGTACATGACAGTCTTCTTTCGAACGTTTCATCCCAGACACCATCCAGAAAATCATTCTGGACTGCACTAATTTGGAGGGAAGGCATGTTTTTGGAGAGAGATGGACCAAAATCATTTACATGCATACATTGGGGTTCTTATCCTTGCTGGTTCTTTCAGATCCAATGGGGAACCCACAGAATCCCTGTGGAATGCAGCAACTGGCAGATAACTTTTCCATTCAAAAATGTCTCTGGAAAACTTCCTAATTATTTCCAGGATTATCGTCTTCGATAACCGAGACACCAGACCAGCTCGGCGGCAGAGAGACAAGCTAGCTGCAATCAGGTCAGTGTGGGACAGACGTGTAGACCGCCTTCCCCTGTTTGACAACCTTGGGCCCAACATTATTTTTGATGAGCAGCTTCTGCCATTTAGTGGCCGCTGCCCCTTCAGGCAGTACATACCATCTAAACTCGCAAATATGGAATCAAGATCTGGGCTGCCTGTGATGCTGCTTCATCATATGTGTGGAACTTGAAAGTTTATACGGGGAAGCCAGATGGAGGAGCCTTTGAGAAGAACCAAGGGATGCGGGTTGTCCTGGATGTGACACAGGGACTCCGTTGCCACATCACGTGATAACTTTTTTACTTTGCAAAGGAGCTCCTCAAGAGGAAGCTGACGATGGTAGGAACAGTACGAAAAACAAGCCAGAGCTCCCACCTCAGCTGTTGAATACACGAAACAGGCCTATCAATTCCTACGTTTGTGTTCACGGCCAAAACGTCCCTAGGGTCAATAAGTGCCAAAGGCAAAAATGTGTTACTTATGAGTACACTGCATAGGAATGGGAGAATCTGTGGCCAGGAACATCAAAAACAGAAGTCACAATGGATTACAATGCCACAAATGGAGGGGTGGACCACTTAGACAAGCTGGTGACTTGCTACAGCTGCAAAAGAAGAACCATATGCTGGCCACTTGTGATATTTTTCAAAAACTTGGACAACACTACATACGCGTTTGTCATCTGGATGGCGTTGAGCCCAGATTGGAACAGAGGGAAGCTCCAGAAGAGACTGCTCTTTCTCGGGGAGCTGGGCAAGGCATTGATGCGTCACCTGAGTGGGTTGATTCACTGATGTGGTCATCCTGTCTGGGTTGGCGCCCCCCCTTGGGTTGTGCCGTGGCGGAGATCTTTGTGGGCTATACTCAGCCTTGTCTCTGGATGGTAAGTTGGTGGTTGAAGATATCCCTCTAGTGGTGTGGGGGCTGTGCTTTGGCAAAGTGGGTGGGGTTATATCCTTCCTGTTTGGCCCTGTCCGGGGGTGTCCTCGGATGGGGCCACAGTGTCTCCTGACCCCTCCTGTCTCAGCCTCCAGTATTTATGCTGCAGTAGTTTGAGGGTCTAGGGTCAGTTTGTTATATCTGGAATACTTCTCCTGTCCTATTCGGTGTCCTGTGTGAATTTAAGTGTGCTCTCTCTAATTCTCTCTTTCTTTCTCTCTTTCTCTCTCTCGGAGGACCTGAGCCCTAGGACCATGCCTCAGGACAACCTGACATGATGACTCCTTGCTGTCCCCAGTCCACCTGGCCGTGCTGCTGCTCCAGTTTCAACTGTTCTGCCTTATTATTCTAGGTAGTTTTTCCAAGCCACCGTGCTTCTACACCTGCATTGCTTGCTGTTTGGGGTTTTAGGCTGGGTTTATGTACAGCACTTTGAGATATCAGCTGATGTACGAAGGGCTATATAAATACATTTGATTTGATTCGACAGAAGATCTCTTTGTTTCTTGGGACCTAGAACAAGCATCTCTGTTTTGTCCGAGTTTAAAAGTAGAAAAGCATCCACTTATGTCTGAAACACAGGCTTCTAGCGAGGGCAATTTTGGGGCTTCAGCATGTTTCATTGAAATGTACAGCTGTGTGTCATCCGCATAGCAGTGAAAGTTAACATATTTTCGAATGACATCCCCAAGAGGTAAAATATATAGTGAAAACCATAGTGGTCCTAAAACGGAACCTTGAGGAACACCGAAATGTACAGTTGATTTGTCAGAGAACAAACCATTCACAGAGACAAACTGATATCTTCCCGACAGATAAGATCTAAACCAGACCAGAACTTGTCCGTGTAGACCAATTTGGGTTTCTAATCTCTCCAAAAGATTGTGGTGATCGATGGTATCAAAAGCAGCACTAAGGTCTAGGAGCACAAGGACAGATGCAGAGCCTCGGTCTGACGCCATTAAAAGGTCATTTACCACCTTCACAAGTGCAGTCTCAGTGCTATGATGGGGTCTAAAACCAGACTGAAGCATTTCGTATACATTGTTTGTCTTCAGGAAGGCAGTGAGTTGCTGCACAACAGCTTTTTCTAAAAATGTTGAGAGGAATGGAAGATACGATATAGGCAGATAGTTTTTTATATTTTCTGGGTCAAGGTTTGGCTTTTTCAAGAGGCTTTATTACTGCCACTTTTAGTGAGTTTGGTACACATCCGGTGGACAGAGAGCCATTTATTATGTTCAACATAGGAGGGCCAAGCACAGGAAGCAGCTCTTTCAGTAGTTGAGTTGGAATAGGGTCAAGTATGCAGCTTGAAGGTTTAGAGGCCATGATTATTTTCATCATTGTGCCAAGTGAACTAATACTAAAACACTTGAGCGTCTCTCTTGATCCTAGGTCCTGGCAGAGTTGTGCAGACTCAGGACAACTGAGCTTTGGAGGAATACGCAGATTTAAAGAGGAGTCCGTAATTTGCTTTCTAATGATCATGATCTTTTCCACAAAGAAGTTCATGAATTTATTACTGCTGAAGTGAAAGCCATCCTCTCTTGGGGAATGCTGTTTTTTAGTTAGCTTTGCGACAGTATCAAAAATAAATGTTTGATTGTTCTTATTTTCCTCAATTATGTTGGAAAAATAGGGTGATCGAGCAGCAGTGAGGGCTCTTCGGTACTGTCTTTCCAAGCTAGTCGGAAGTCTTGCAGTTTGGTTTGCAACTGCATCTAGGGTTTTGTGCAAGGTTAAATTGAATTCCTCAGTTAGGTGGTGAACTGATTTTTGTTCTCTGACGTCCTTGGGAAGGCAGAGGGAGTCTGGAAGGGCATCAAGGAATCTTTGGGTTGTCTGAGAATTTATAGCACGACTTTTGATGCTCCTTGGTTGGTCTGAGCAGATTATTTGTTTGCGATTGCAAACATAATGAAATGGTGGTCCGATAGTCCAGGATTATGAGGAAAAACATTAAGATCCACAACATTTATTCCATGAGACAAAACTAGATCCAGAGTATGACCCTGACAGTGAGTAGGTCCAGAGACATGTTGGACAAAACCCACTGAGTCGAAAGCCTTTTGGAGTGGGTCTGTGGACTTTTCCATGTGAATATTAAAATCACCAAATATTAGAATATTATCTGCTATGACTACAAGGTCCGATAGGAATTCAGGGAACTCACTATACAGTGAGTAGCACTGTATATGGCCCAGGAGGCCTGTAAACAGTAGCTATAAAAAGTGATTGAGTAGGCTGCTTAGATTTCATGACTAGAAGCTCAAAAGACGAAAACATATATATTTTGTTTGTAAATTGAATTTTGCTATCGTAAATGTTAGCAACACCTCCACCTTTGCGGGATGCACGGGGGATATGGTCACTAGTGTATCCAGGAGGTGAGGCCTCATTTAACACAGTAAATACATCAGGCTTAAACCATGTTTCAGTCTGGCCAATCACATCAAGATTATGATCAGTGATTAGTTAATTGACTATAACTGCCTTTGAAGTGAGGGATCTAACATTAAGTAGCCCTATTTTGAGATGTGAGGTATCACGATCTCTTTCAATAATGGCAGGAATGGAGGAGGTCTTTATCCTAGTGAGATTGCTAAGGCAAACACCGTCATGTTTAGTTTTGCCCAACCTAGGTCGAGGCACAGACACGGTCTCAATGGGGATAGCTGAGCTGACTACATTGACTGTGCTAGTGTCAGACTCCACTAAGCTGGCAGGCTGGCTAACAGCCTGCTGGCTGGCCTGCACCCTATTTCATTGTGGAGCTAGAGGATTTAGATCCCTCTCTATGTTGGTAGATAAGATGAGAGCACCCCTCCAGCAGCCCAGGCTTGGTCCTGTTTGTGTCCCAGAAAGAGGGCCAATTATCTATAACTTCTATCTTTTGGGATGGGCAGAAAATAGTTTTCAACCAGCTATTGAGTTGTGAGACTCTGCTGTAGAGCTCATCTTTCTAGGGTATCTTAGATTACTTCACTCCCGTCTATAATACACATCTTCTATGAACTATTTTCTAAAATGGCACTACACACTTCCCTGGATAATAATTAATTGGTCACGGAACTTAATACCTTGTATTTAGAACCGATACCATAGCGTCTGCAAATTCATTACTGGAGAATACGGATTACTTATTTCCACCAATATCCCTATTATTGATAACACACATCACCAAAATTGTTCACACTTGTCTTCCTATTTCCACATAATCTGCCATGGTTCACCACCCCAACAGGGCACAAAACTACCCTCCCATTCACACACACACTTACACCCTGCGCTTTTACGGCTGCTGCAACTGGGCCCTTTATCCTCTCGTTAAAGGTTTAGCAGGGAACCAATCCCACCCAGAAGAACCTACTAGGAATTCACCATTTACTTTATAGTACTAGCAGGAACCAACCTACTAGGGATTTACCCCCTAGGAATTACCCTACAGGTACCAGCCTGTACGAGTTTACCTTCCGGGACTTAACATTTACCGTAAAGCTACGACCAGTCGTTTTACAATGAGCCTATCGAATTAAACTCAGGCTCTCCAGGTCTGTATCCCATAATTTGTTCAGCCTACGATTCTCATCTCCCCAAGATGTCAAAATGAGTGGAAACCGATATAGGAACTAGCCTACCTTGTTTGTTGCCAGCTCTGCTCCACTGATCTGGACTCTTTTATTTGACTACAAATCGTGGTGAACCCTGCTCGCAGCCACAACTGTTAGGTTCTAATTTCAGAGACAATAACTCAGACACTAGAGAAGTTTAACCAAGTTTAATTCTTCCCAAAGGGTCGACACAGCTGTATTCAGACAAAAAAAAAACGTTCTCATCATCACAATTATACACTGCTCAAAAAAATAAAGGGAACACTTAAACAACACAATGTAACTTCAAGTCAATCACACTTCTGTGAAATCAAACTGTCCACTTAGGAAGCAACACTGATTGACAATAAATTTCACATGCTGTTGTGCAAATGGAATAGACAACAGGTGGAAATTATAGGCAATTAGCAAGACACCCACAATAAAGGAGTGGTTCTGCAGGTGGGGACCACAGACCACTTCTCAGTTCCTATGCTTCCTGGCTGATGTTTTGGTCACTTTTGAATGCTGGCGGTGCTTTCACTCTAGGGCTAGCATGAGACGGAGTCTACAACTCACAAGTGGCTCAGGTAGTGCAGCTCATCCAGGATGGCACATCAATGCGAGCTGTGGCAAGGTTTGCTGTGTCTGTCAGCGTAGTGTCCAGAGCATGGAGGCGCTACCAGGAGACAGGCCAGTACATCAAGAGACGTGGAGGAGGCCGTAGGAGGGCAATAACCCAGCAGCAGGACCGCTACCTCCGCCTTTGTGCAAGGAGGAGCAGGAGGAGCACTGCCAGAGCCCTGCAAAATGACCTCCAGTAGGCCACAAATGTGCATGTGTCTGCTCAAACGGTCAGAAACAGACTCCATGAGGTTGGTATGAGGGCCCGACGTCCACAGGTGGATGTTGTGCTTACAGCCCAACACCGTGCAGGATGTTTGGCATTTGCCAGAGAACACCAAGATTGGCAAATTGGCCACTGGCGCCTTGTGCTCTTCACAGATGAAAGCAGATTCACACTGAGAACATGTGACAGACGTGACACAGTCTGGAGACGCGGTGGAGAACGTTCTGCTGCCTGCAACATCCTCCAGCATGACCGGTTTGGCGGTGGGTCAGTCATGGTGTGGGGTGGCATTTCTTTGGGGAGCCACACATTTCTTTGGGGATCCACACACGCCCTCCATGTGCTCGCAAGAGGTAGCCTGACTGCATTAGAAATGACATCCTCAGACCCCTTGTGAGACCATATGCTGGTGCGGTTGGCCCTGGGTTCCTCCTAATGCAAGACAATGCTAGACCTCATGTGGCTGGAGTGTGTCAGCAGTTCCTGCAAGAGGAAGGCATTGATGCTATGGACTGGCCCGCCCGTTCCCCAGACCTGAATCCAATTGAGCACATCTGGGACATCATGTCTCGCTCCATCCACCAATGCCATGTTGCACCACAGTCCAGGAGTTGGCGGTTGCTTTAGTCCAGGTCTGGGAGGAGATCCCTCCGGAGACCATCCGCCACCTCATCAGGAGCATACCCAGGTGTTGTAGGGAGGTCATACAGGCACGTGGACGCCACAAACACTACTGAGCCTCATTTTGACTTGTTTTAAGGACATTACATCAAAGTTGGATCAGCCTATAGTGTGGTTTTCCACTTTAATTTTGAGTGTGACACCAAATCCAGACCTCCATGGGTTGATAAATTTGATTTCCATTGATCATTTTTGTGTGATTTTGTTGTCAGCACATTCAACTATGTAAAGAAAAAAGTATTTAATAAGAATATTTCATTCATTCAGATCTAGGATGTGTTATTTTAGTGTTCCCTTTATTTTTTTGAGCAGTGTATATACCCCACTTTGGACACTCTTACATCTCTCCAATCCTTACATCTTATGGTTCAACAGGAAGAGGGTAACTGGATACTAAACCCTTATTAATTCATTCAGGGGATCTGACCTGACCTCCTGACCTCAACCCCTCCTTAGCCTAATCCACAGATGTCCATCCGCTCCCCTATAGCAATCCTGTGATCTCCTCTTGTCCACCCAGCACAGTCCACAGCCACTCAGTCTTTCTACAGATCTCACTCCTTTATATACTATGTGTCTGATCTATCAATGTTCAAAGTTTAGCCCGAATCCAACAATATTAAAAAGTTCTACCCGATGACATCATCAAAAGTGAAAAGATTTTTAAAACAGTAAGATCACTGTTATTTTGGAAGCAGGAAAATTCCTTCATTTGGGCTAGAAACTCATTGCAGGTTTTGAAAATCACTGTTTTTTTCCATTTTAATCCTACTGTGTAATGTCACAGTGAAGCATTTAAAAAAAAAAATCTAATCAAATGTATTTATAAAGCTATTTGTACATCAGCAGATGTTGCAAACTGCTTATACAGAAATCCAGCCTAAAACCCCAAACAGCAAGCAATGCAGATGTAGGAGCACAGTGGCTAGGAAAAACTCCCTGGAAAGGCAGGAACCTGGGAAGAAGCCTACAGAGGAACAAGGCTCTGAGGGGTGGCCAGTCCTCTTCTGGTTGTGCCGGGTGGAGATTATAAGAGTACATGGCCATTTAGGCTAAATTGTTCTTCAAGATGTTCAAATGTTAATAGATGACTAGCAGGGTCAAATAATAATCACAGTGGTTATTGAGGGTCAAACAGGTCAGCACAGGGTCAGTTGGCTTTTCATAGCCGAGCATTCAGAGGTTGAGATGGCAAGTGCGGTAGAGGGAGAGAGAGATATGGAGAGTCGAAAACAACAGGTTCGGGACAAGGCAGCACATCCAATAAACAGGTCAGGGTTCCATAGCCGCAGGCAGAACATTTGAAAGCACAACCAGGTGGACTGGGGACAGCCAGGAATCATCAAGCTAAGTTGTCCTGACGCATGGTCCTATGGCTCAGGTCCTCCGGGACCGGAGGGGGAGAGGGAGAATTAGAGGGAGCATACTTAAATTCACACAAGACACCTGATAAGACAGGAGGATTACACCAGATATAACTGACTGACCCTAGCCCCTCGGCACAGACTATTACATCATAGTTACTGGAGGCTGAGACAAGGTGGGATCAGGGACACTGTGGCCCCGTCCGACAATAACCCCGGACAGTGCCAACCAGGCAGGATATTACCCCACCAACTTTGCCAAAGCACAGCCCCAACACCAATAGAGGGATATCAACAGACCACCAACTTACTACCCTTAGACAAGGCTGAGTATAGCCCACAAAGATCTCCTCCACCGCACAATCCCAAGGGGGTACAAAACCGGACAAGAAGATCACATCAGTGACTCAACCCACTCAAGTGACGCACCCCTCCTAGGGACGGCATGGAAGAGCACTAGTAAGCCAGTGACTCAGCCCCCGTAATAGGGTCAGAGGCAGTGTCTAAAGTCTACATATGTGACAACAGCGCTTTTCTGTGATCTGTGGTTGGTACGTCGTGGTTCGAGGCTCCAGGTTTTTGCAACTTTTCTTCTGATCTTTTTAACCACAGATCACAGAAAAGCGCTGTTTTCACATATGTAGACAGTAGACACTGGTTTGGTGCTGGAGATAATGAATATTAGGTTGAAAATTGGTGCAATAGCACTTTAAGAGCAACAGACTGGCTTTCTAATGTGATTTTGTCATTGAGTGTTCTTCAGTTAAACCCTGTCTGTAGCCTACATCAGTTGAAGACACAGGCAAACAATAATAATAATTATTCAACATGGGACAAGAGGAACATCTCATCTCTGCACAAACTCCTGGTCATTGTAGGGGTATGAGTGCCCTTTATATGAAAGTTTGTTCAACATTTGAAGAGCTGTCTGACCTGTACTGACATTTTAGTGATGGCATTGGTAAGAAAATAGTTACACTATTGCCCCCTGTTGATTTTATATTGTAATTACATACACTAATGCACTTTCTAAGCACTCTGAATAACTAACTATTCACTGAAAAGTGTTGTGTGAAATAGTACATACCAAGCTGAATATTAATAGTTTTAATAGTTTAATAGTTTTTTATTTTTTTCATTTTTAAAAATCCCAGCCCCCGTCCCCGCAGGAGGCCTTTTGCCTTTTGGTAGGCCGTCATTGTAAATAAGAATTTGTTCTTAACTGACTTGCCTAGTTAAAGTGACGGATTTGGTAAGAAAATAGTTACACTATTGTCACGTCCTGACCTGAGTATTCTTTGTTTTCTTTATATATTT
Organism: Oncorhynchus clarkii lewisi; assembly: GCF_045791955.1. NCBI lineage: Eukaryota > Metazoa > Chordata > Actinopteri > Salmoniformes > Salmonidae > Oncorhynchus > Oncorhynchus clarkii. Next base: position 65,320,972 of record NC_092148.1, read on the forward strand.
TGGTTAGGTCAGGGTGTGACGAGGGTGGTATGTGTGTTTTTGTCTCATCTAGGGTTTTTGTACTGTCTAGGGGTTTTGTAGATTTATGTGTTTGTTTACTATCTAGGTGTTTATGTAGGTCTATGGTTGCCTAGATTGGTTCTCAATTAGGCAGGTGTTTATCGTTGTCTCCGATTGGGAACCATATTTAGGCAGCCACCTCTTTGGGTATTTTGTGGATTATTGTCTATGTTAAGTTGCACGTTAGCACATTGTTTCATTATCAGTCACGGTCGTCTTATTAGTTTGTTTGTTTGAGTGTTCTTTGTTTTTTTTCCCCCGTCATTCAATAAAGAATGGATTTACACCACGCTGCGCTTTGGTCTACTCCATACGAAGATCGTGACAACTATTGCCCCCTGTTGATTTTATATTGTTCAATAAAAAAGTTCAATAAAAATACAAAAATAAATGTTTATTGGTTTATGGATGGAATAACCACCCATCTGTTTTATAATTCAATGTTGAATGACCTCCAAATTCTCTTAGGCAGGTTTTTGAGATATCAACAGACAGCAAACCAAAATACAAAAAAACTGTTGAGCAATTAATATTGAGGGGAATGGGAATCCGATATATGGTTTATAATTGACAAGCTCTAGATAAGTGTGTGTGTTGGGTTGTCAGAACTATGTATGAATGTGTGGGTAGAGTCCAGTGTGTGTGCATAGAGTCAATGCAGGTAGTCCGAGTGGCCATTTGATTAGCTATTTAGCAGTCTTATGGCTTGAGGGTAGAAGCTGCCTGTGTGTCGTTTCTGTGACTTCTGTTGCACTGTCAGCTTCCACTCTTGTTTGCGGCATAATTGAGTGGGGAAAGTTATTAATGCTATCAAAACCATAGAAACTCTTGGTGGCAGAACTCTGCAAAGGCAGCCTGAAAAGTAACTGCATAAATATAGGGACAAAATTGGCAACACTGATTGTATTCCTGTCTCCTGCTGGTCATTATCCTTTCTCTTACCGGGACAGTTATACCTACATTTAACCCAGTACCTCTTTCGCCCAATGAATATTCGCCTTTGAGTAATGATTGTACTCCCACCGCTTGTGGGACATTTATTTTGAAGGCACGTATAAATATCAACTGCACGAGGACAGAGAGTGACTGACAGGCTGACACACACATCACAGTTATAAGTAGTAGCTAGCTAGAAATTGTGCAAAAATGTGTTTTTCAAAGAAAAGAAAAGTAGACAATGAATGTAGGGTGTCCAGCAAGAGTGGATATCGAAATATGTCTTTATTGAGGTATCGGGGAAAGCTGTGTGCTTTGGGTTCAAAGAGAGCATTGTTGTCTTGACAGACAACAACTTGTCCCGAAACATCCAGACAAAGCATGCAGAGAAATATAGAAATGTGTCTTCTGAGCAGAGGACAAGTGCATCAAATAGTTTCATTCTCAGTTCTCAGACTTTTCACAAAACTGCATACAGCAAACAACGGAATTGCGAGAGCTAGCTATGTACTGTCCCACAAAATTGCTAAACATAACAAGCTATAACAGCTGAAAGACAAGGTAAAGGATTTCACCTATTTCTCCTTGGCCCTGGATGAAAGCAGTGACGCATGTGACACGGCGCAGTTGTTGATATTCTTACGAGGCATAACCCCAGACTTTTAAATTACAGAGGAGCTTGCTTCAATGCAGTCAATGAAGAGCACAACCACAAGGAAACATTTATTGGAGGAGGTTAATAAGTGTGAGACAAAGCTGGGACTGAGTTTTAAAAATGTATCCAGTGTGACTACTGATGGGTGCCCAAACTTTACACAAAAATGTTTTGGCCTTTTGAAAATGATACAAGATCAAGTAGCTGAGCTCAACCCAGATCAGAAAAATATTTTCCTGCATTGCATTATTCATCAGGAGGTACTCTGTAAATGTGTACTGAAAATCAAATCAAATCAAATTTTATTTGTCACATACACATGGTTAGCAGATGTTAATGCGAGTGTAGCGAAATGCTTGTGCTTCTAGTTCCGACAAAGTAGTAATAACCAACGAGTAATCTAGCTAACAATTCCAAAACTACTACCTTATACACACAAGTGTAAAGGGATAAAGAATATGTACATAAAGATATATGAATGAGTGATGGTACAGAGCGGCATAGGCAAGATGCAGTAGATGGTATCGAGTACAGTATATACATATGAGATGAGTATGTAAACAAAGTGGCATAGTTTAAAGTGGCTAGTGATACATGTATTACATAAGGATGCAATAGATGATATAGAGTACAGTATATACGTATACATATGAGATACATAATGTAGGGTATGTAAACATTATATTAAGTAGCATTGCTTAAAGTGGCTAGTGATATATTTTACATCAATTCCCATCAATTCCCATTATTAAAGTGGCTGGAGTTGAGTCAGTGTGTTGGCAGCAGCCACTCAATGTTAGTGGTGGCTGTTTAACAGTCTTGAGATAGAAGCTGTTTTTCAGTCTCTCGGTCCCAGCTTTGATGCACTTGTACTGACCTCGCCTTCTGGATGATAGCGGGGTGAACAGGCAGTGGCTCGGGTGGTTGTTGTCCTTGATGATCTTTATGGCCTTCCTGTGACATCGGGTGGTGTAGGTGTCCTGGAGGCGTTGTACAGACCTCACTACCCTCTGGAGAGCCTTACGGTTGTGGGCGGAGCAGTTGCCGTACCAGGCCCGATACCAGGCCCGATAGGATGCTCTCGATTGTGCATCTGTAGAAGTTTGTGAGTGCTTTTGGTGACAAGCCAAATTTCTTCAGCCTCCTGAGGTTGAAGAGGCGCTGCTGCGCCTTCTTCACGATGCTGTCTGTGTGGGTGGACCAATTCAGTTTGTCTGTGATGTGTACCCCGAGGAACTTAAAACTTACTACCCTCTCCACTACTGTTCCATCTATGTGGATAGGGGGGTGTTCCCTCTGCTGTTTCCTGAAGTCCACAATCATCTCCTTAGTTTTGTTGACATGGAGTGTGAGGTTATTTTCCTGACACCACACTCCGAGGGCCCTCACCTCCTCCCTGTAGGCCGTCTCGTCGTTGTTGGTAATCAAGCCTACCACTGTTGTGTCGTCCGCAAACTTGATGAAGGCGTGGAGGCGTGCGTGGCCACGCAGTCGTGGGTGAATAGGGAGTACAGGAGAGGGCTCAGAACGCACCCTTGTGGGGCCCCAGTGTTGAGGATCAGCGGGGTGGAGATGTTGTTACCTACCCTCACCACCTGGGGGCGGCCCGTCAGGAAGTCCAGTACCCAGTTGCACAGGGTGGGGTCGAGACCCAGGGTCTCGAGCTTGATGACGAGTTTGGAGGGTACTATGGTGTTAAATGCTGGGCTGTAGTCGATGAACAGCATTCTCACATAGGTATTCCTCTTGTCCAGATGGGTTAGGGCAGTGTGCAGTGTGGTTGAGATTGCATCGACTGTGGACCTATTTGGGCGGTAAGCAAATTGTAGTGGGTCTAGGGTGTCAGGTAGGGTTGAGGTGATATGGTCCTTGACTAGTCTCTCAAAGCACTTCATGATGACGGAGGTGAGTGGTAGTCGTTTAGCTCAGTTACCTTAGCTTTCTTGGGAACAGGAACAATGGTGGCCCTCTTGAAGCATGTGGGAACAGCAGACTGGGATAGGGATTGATTGACAATGTTCGTAAACACACCAGCCAGCTGGTCTGCGCATGCTCTGAGGGCGTGGCTGGGGATGCCGTCTGGGCCTGCAGCCTTGCGAGGGTTAACACGTTTAAATGTTTTACTCACCTCGGCTGCAGTGAAGGAGAGTCCGCATGTTTTGGTTGCGGGCCGTGTCGGTGGCACTGTATTGTCCTCAAAGCGGGCAAAAAGTTTATTTAGTCTGCCTTGGAGCAAGACATCCTGGTCCGTGACTGGGCTGGTTTTCTTTTTGTAATCCGTGATTGACTGTAGACCCTGCCACAAAACTCTTGTGTCTGAGCCGTTGAATTGCAATTCTACTTTATCTCTATACTGACGCTTAGCTTGTTTGTTTGCCTTGCGGAGGGAATAGCTACACTGTTTGTATTCGGTCATGTTTCCGGTCACCTTGCCCTGATTAAAAGCAGTGGTTCGCGCTTTCAGTTTCACGCTAATGCTGCCATCAATCCACGGTTTCTGGTTTGGGAATGTTTTAATCGTTGTTATGGGAACGACATCTTCAACGCACGTTCTAATGAACTTGCTCACCGAATCAGCGTATTCGTCAATGTTGTTGTTTGACGCAATACGAAACATATCCCAGTCCACGTGATGGAAGCAGTCATGGAGCGTGGAATCAGATTGGTCGGACCAGCGTTGAACAGACCTCAGGGTGGGAGCTTCTTGTTTTAGCTTCTGTCTGTAGGCAGGGAGCAACAAAATGGAGTCGTGGTCAGCTTTTCCGAAAGGAGGGCGGGGGAGGGCCTTATATGCGTCGCGGAAGTTAGAATAGCAATGATCCAAGGTTTTACCAGCCCTGGTTGTGCAATCGATATGCTGATACAATTTAGGGAGTCTTGTTTTCAGATTAGCCTTGTTAAAATCCCCAGCTACAATGAATGCAGCCTCAGGATATGTGGATTCCAGTTTGCAAAGAGTCAAATAAAGTTCGTTCAGAGCCATCAATGTGTCTGCTTGGGGGGGAATATACACGGCTGTGATTATAATCGAAGAGAATTCCCTTGGTATATAATGTGGTCGACATTTGATTGTGAGGAATTCTAAATCAGGTGAACAGAAGGACTTGAGTTCCTGTATGTTGTTGTGACCACACCACGTCTCGTTAACCATAAAGCATACGCCCCCGCCCCTGCCCCTCTTCTTACTAGAAAGATGTTTGTTTCTGTCGGCGCGATGCGTGGAGAAACCATGAGCCATGTTGTTGATAGTCACTAAAGTGGTAAACTTCATAAGAGCAAAATCTTTAAACCACAGGCAGTTTGTCTCACTGTTGGAAGAGACAGAGTTGGGTCACGCACACAAATGTGAGATGGCTGAATTTAGGGAAGTGGCTTAAAAGGGTGTGGGACCTGAAGTCAGAGATTGCTGAGTTTTTGCAAATGAAAGGAAAATATGTGGATTTCCCTCAACTGCAAGATAAAGAATGGTTGGCTGATTTTGTCTTCACCGTGGACATTATGGCTCTCATGAATGAACTGAATTCCAAACTACAAAGGAAGGGCCTTTTTGCACATCAGGTGAACAGCCTTGTCATAGCCTTCAAGGGAAAATTACTCCTCCTGACCTACCTGCCAAGTAGAAGCCAACAATGTCACCCACCTTCCGACACTACTAGTCTGTTCCGTATCAGATGACCAGCGGGAGAAGTATACATCGCTGCTGCGTGCTTTGAACAGTGAGTTTTCTCATCGTTTCGAGGATTTCAAAGTGTTGGAAAATGACATGCTGTTGGTTTACTCTCCTTTCACTGACCTGCAACTTGAGCTTATCGATCGTCAGTCTGATGCAGTAATTGGAGAACCATTCAAAAACAATGTCACTGACGAGGTTCTATGCATCTCTTGATGAACAGAACTTTCCAAAGATTAAGAGTAATGCTCAGAAGATGTTTGTACTGTTTGGGTCAACCTATGTATGTGAACAGACATTTTCAGTGATGAAATATAACAAGTCAAGGCACAGGTCATCTCTTACTGACTCTCACATCTCAGCAATCCTGTGCATAGCAATGTCAGAAACTATACCTGACTTCACACTCCAGTCAATGCCCGTCAGAGACTTCACTCCTCATACTGATTGAGTAGTTTAAATGTAATGTTGAGCTCTCTCTCTTTCTTGTGTTTTTGTGCATTCCCATTAACAAGAGTTCTGTCCATGGTACTGAATGCACTGTGTACTTTCCCTCCATGTAGTTCATTGCATATTTAATAATGAAAATACCTACCAAAAGGAGAATATGGATGTGATTTATTTCTGTATTTCTGTTAAAAAGTAAAATAAGTAGGATATCTGGATGTGATTTACAGTAGACATATCTGTCAACACAGTCATACACATGATGTGTAATCCTGTAATATGATTCTGGCCCGCAAAAATATATTCTAATGTGGCCCTTCATGGAAAATAATTGCCCAGGCCTGATCTACATTGATTGAAGTGGATTTAACAAGTGACATCAATAAGGGATCATAGCTTTCACCTGGATTTACCTGGTCAGTTTATGCCATGGAAAGGGCAGTTCTTCATGTTTTGTACACTCAGTGTATATTCCTGGAATTGTTATACTATAAATGACTCTCAAAAGATTTAGGCTTATTTCATAGAGATAAATATCCATATCTAGATGAATATTACCCGTTTTAGCATGGACATTGCTGTTGAGGGCTTCCACCATTTAAAAGTAGTCAACTGGGTGGGGATTTCTATGGGTTAGGACTTGAGAGTGATTATTGTCAAATTGGGTTGCCTATGTGTTGTAAATGGCTTTAAGCTATCAATGCCATGTAGTTGGCACAGCAGATGATGGCGCTGCCCATGCTGTCACAGAATGGCATCTCTATGGTTGGGATGCCCTCTACTGTATGTTTATTTACTCACCTTTTATAATTAAAAAAATTCTGCATGTAAATATTAACTACCAAAGTACACACAGTACTCCAACACACACCAATTCAGTCAAGATCCTCAGTTAGATCCTGATGGTAAAGGCTGGTTTCACTACCTGTCTGCATGCCTGCCTTTCTAATTGACTTATCAATACCCCAGGAGTAGTGTATATTAATTGTAGGGTTAGGGTCAATTATGCATTATGTAGCTCATTGGTTAGGGTCAGTGTACATTAATTCCAGACAGAGATGTCTCCATCTGCTGGACGCTGGCTTCATTACAACTCCAATAAGGCTGGTGAACAGTCTTTTCTGTTGGCATGATTCGCCTCTTATTTCCACTTACATTCAATTAATTCCCACACTTGGAGTATAAGATAGGAAACATAAATAGGATTTAGGCCTGGATTCAATCAGATTAAGTGGTAACCCCTGTTAGTCGACAAACGCATAGCTTTTAATTGCTTTTGTTTAGGGGTGTCGGAGGTGTAATTGCGTTAGAGCTGTCAAATCCACAATCCGCCCCTAGCGATATCTTTTGCGGATATTGCCATTTGATGCACCGAGTCGCCTTAGTAGAAATCCCATTCAGCTGTTACAAATTCGAACACTGGCATGTGTGATGTAATCTACAGCACGAATACGAAACAAAAAAAGTATGAAATGTATTCATTACTTTAAGTCGCTCAACATAAGAGTGTCTGCTAAATGACTAGAATGTAAATGTAAAATAATTAGGCTGACATAAATCCCTATTATTTACATGCATTATTTTTTATTTGAGTGTAATCTTTTTTTTAAAGGCTACACTTTCTCGATCTGAACTTCTAGTGCAGCTGGGAAATAATGACGTGTGGTTTCACGACCATGAACGCAAGAGCAGCCGGTCACAGATTTGACACCTTCTAAACAATTTACTGCTGATCTTAACCCAGGCCTGTATCAGGTAGGCCTAGGGAACCTGTGTAGCGTATAAAAACAGACAGACAATACAGAGACAGACAGAAATTAACAGCCCATTACAAGCGGTAAATTTTATTATGGGATAACAGCACATAAAGCACATCTAAAATCGATGTGTCCAATGCACTTTTAATAAAGGTAATATTAAAGGTACAGTTTCTAAGTACAATATAACAACATTCATATTAGAATGGAAAGTATTTAAAAGACAACATTACATTTCTTATTTTTCTTTACAGCTGTATTTACAAAATGAATCAAAATACTTATTTCCATATTTAAGAATCAGACAAGAAGGAGCAAGACTACTTTTGTGAATAGACTACCTGCTAAAGAGAGTTCAGAAGAGCTGGATAAAAAGGTACATGATCATCTGTTCCCATCGTAAGATCAGTAGCAAACATGTGACTTAAAAATTTGTGACAACCACACACTGGTTTCGTCTTTTTTTCCCACAGTTCATACTTCTTTCGCATAAAGCAATATCCCACCCACACACCACCCTCATATTAAGTTACCCCAACCCCTTGAGCTCACATTAAACACAGAACATTAAAGAAATTCAGATGTGTTTTATGCATATTTTGCATACACATATGAATAGTCGAAATACAATGCATTAGTCAATTTTCTGTTCTCAATAAAGAAATCAAAATATTATGATCATAAAACAAAGTGAAAAACATCTATGTGGATTGTCCATTCTTTTGTAAAATCCAGAACCTGGTTCAGCAGGTCATCTTTTATGCAATATTGTCAGCCAGAATGTAAATCATCGATTTGACCATTTTGCATTACACCCTTCCCAGTTACGCTACTCAGATAAGAGGGAGAAACTTATTTCTATTAACTCTAATATCTATCATGGTGCCTTAAATAAACAAGGAAATGATCTAAGTACTTATAATGACAGAATATGAAAAACGTTGAAACACATGAGTGACAGAGTTCACCTACTTGTGCAAATACATTGTCAGTTGAGTACATGTTTGGAAAACAAAACAAATTGTACCATTTATGCATCATGTAACACTGAGAGGCACTCAGTGTAGTACATTGTGTATTATTGCAAGCATATACTGGCTGATATTTGCTACAGAGTGAAAAGAAAAAGGTTCAATAAACTTGTAACCTCTAGTGGAGATATTTTTCATGTACATTTTTAATAACAGCACAACTGTGGTGCCAAAGTTCTAAGCTGGTCTCAAGAAACGAATGTTTCAGGGCAGTCTAACTTTGAAATCAAGAAGCTATAAAATGACCATGTTAAATGGACAATTGCACAGTACTTTTAAGTAAAGTACTACACAGCTAAAAGGTAAATACTCAGCATTTGCCAGTATGACCAGCTACAGCTTCAGCAAGTGTTTTTTACAATCAGAACAAATAAAAACACAATACTGCTGTTGCAGCCTGCAGATGATTTTTTTTTTCAGAAATCAGAAAAGTAACCTTAAATAACCTGTTAATTAGCAGATACTGGATTCACTAATCATTTTAAAGTGAGAAGGAAATAAGAGCCTTATCCCAGGACTAGCACACTGATACAGGTACTGGCTGGGTATTGAAGTAAATTTACCACTATCATAATCATTATCATGATTATTTATTGAGTCCTAATATCAAATAATGCACCAATACTCAATGAAATGAATGAACTAATAGGGTTGCCTAGTCTAGGAATCAGGACATTGTCCACAAGCACCACACATCAGAATAACACAAAATAAATGTTGGCACATTCTACCGCTATCAAACGAATTCTAAAGGAGAGAAGCATACTAAAAACAGAGATATTGTACAGCATGGTGTATTTGATAAACTGATACATATTTGCACTGAGTAGGCCTTAGTAGCAGTATTTTTTTCTTACCTATACAGAATGAAGTTACAAAGTTACCTTTTTACATGTGATCAATAATTAACATTAAATATTGTGGATTAAAAGCAGATGATGAGGGAGAGAGAAAGAGAGAGAAATGAATATATACAGGCCAGGCCATATGTGGTTGTTACCCTCCACCTGGGAACAGAACCAGTCAAATATACAGACGAAACAAAAACAGCCAGAACAAAATAACACAAATTAAAACCAAAAGTGATAAATTAGAGGTGTATTTACATGCAGATGTCCAAAGCCTAAGCACAAAATAACAAATAATACACCACATATATTATTGCTTGACATTCGTTTATGGCTAGAAGTTTTTTTTTTTTTCAAAAACATTTTTGTTTGTTTTTTTTGACTATATTCTAAAATGTATTATCTTAAAACTGTATCAGATGTGCTTTGGAAGATGAGAGTATTGTTAAAATGCTATGAAATTGACTGATAGATCTGGGTAACACTTTAAAACTTCAAAAGACGGCACAGTTGTAAACATGACATTACACCTATCATTACAATCTATATTCTATGGCAAATAAATAGGAGTCCCATGCCTCAGGCAGTCAAAGCATCAACATAACACGTATGACAAGCAGAATGGTGAGTTGTTTGCTGTCTCTTTTCATAACAATTATTCTGCACTGAACACATACGACTGAGTGGTTAGTCATTTGCCCCAGTGCGCTTTGAAGGACTATAAATTGTATAGAGGCATTATGTCATGCTTATAACACTTGAGCGCTACACGGGATGGATCAATCTCAGTGTTACCGAAACCTTTCAAATCCAGGGAACACTAAGCCTTAAGACTCCTCATCCACATAACCCTGTTCCTCTTAGTTTATTAAAAAGCCTTGTCTGGGGTTTGTCTTATGCACACAGTGAGTAAACAAACACACTTACACACACGCACACTATTGCTTGTTTACACGAGTGCCACAGAGAGCAGAGACAGAAGGAGCATAAGGTGTTATTTACATTGATAGACTAGCAGACTCAGTGATCCTTTGCTAAACATGTCTCAAATGACAGCATGCATGATGACTTATCCTCCCACACCATGTGGGTGCAGAGATGTTTGTTGAAAGAGTCACAGACACAAAGGATCCAATGCCTCTGATGTATCCCCATTGTCTAATCAATACTGCTAACAAACTGTACACGGAACATAGACAAGAAGGACATAACAACACAATGAACAGAAAGTGGTAAGAAATGACTGCTTTTTGTTCTGGGTTGATGCTGCAATTGCTTGACAAAGAGACCTTTAATTTAGGACCAGTTTGATCGATATAGAGACAGAGAATGACATCTGTGTTACGGGAAATGGGATTCCACTCTAGTGGCTTCCCGGCAGAAACCCGTAATAGTTGCACAAAGCTACCACATAGTTCTTGGCTGAGAATATGCTGCTTCCCCTGTCTGTCTGTCTTTTTCTGTCTGTCTGTTAACTCCCTGAGCATCCATATCTCTCCCACTGGGCCACAGGCCAGGCCCACTGTCACCTGGATTGTCAATCACTGGTTGAGACAGACTGGGTTTCACTGGTTAGTAGTCTGAGGCTGCTACTGGTTTTCACCTAGACCAATACATATCCAAATAACTTTGGACCATTACAGAGATTATTACTTAGGTACAGCATTAATACAGCCTAAAGAAGAAATATTTAATATTGCGTAAGTATATTTGGTTTACCTAACAAAGAGGGTAATCATAAGTTGGTGACATTGACCCTGGTGACACCATTTTAGTCCAAATGTAGTATGTTATTATTGGAATTGTATGCAATATAAATAAACTGCATATCAAATAAAACATATTCTGTATGGCCAATGGGAAAACTGACTGTAAACATGGGTAAATAAAAGTTTGTGTTTATTATGAGCTTGACTTCTAGGGCATAGTTAGAATTTCTGGTGCTTAGCCAACAGCTCCTTAAGTACTGTCCATCAGCAATGGGAAATATGACTCAGCAATGAATTCTACATGTTCTTCTTAACCACTTATTATCGAACATCCCTGAACAACACATGAACTCTACCTAATGAGGACCAACAACACAACAGGAACAATTTCAAACAGAAAGCGTAAAACAACTCTTCCCTGAGGGGTGACAGCACAAGACTTTCTGTCTTGTACAAATTGCACAGCAGAGGAATCATGGTGTGCAAACAGAAAAACAAACCAAACCACTATGGTAAGGGTTGTGTCAAAACTGTAACCATGCTGTGTTGGGTAATCTAAAGGGATATCAGGATTATAATGGGAATTCTATACAAGCCACCACTGAGTTTTTTGGAATGTCAGATCAATCCATTCTATATTATGGACAGGTAGACGGCAACGCAGGAGCAGAAACTACTGTATGGCACATCCAGGTTTTTTATCTACCGCTTCTCTACCACACTGACAAGAAAGACACACTAAAAAAAACAGAACCACGACAACGAAGCATTGACGATAGCACTTGTTCTACCATTGTCATGTTTCTTTCCTAGTCATTCACTACAAACAACAGCTTCTCTAATTATTGCGGGAATATAGTAAGTGCTACCTGACTTCTCTTTCTCTCCCCCTCTCTTTCATGAGTTTAATTCACTATACATGTTACAAAAATAGAAGCTTTACTACCAGACAAGGCTTTGAATATTACAATTCCTTCTTCCCCTTTCCATTTCCAGGATTAATGGAGGGTACACATGCCCAGACAGCTAACTTCATTAGGGTATATGATACAGTATAGATTTAATAACAAATACATCTTGACATGGATCTGTTTTCCAATGCAATAAGACATTGGACATTGGAGCTCCAGAGGGGAGGTGGAGAGCCAGATCATTGGTGCTGAGGGGATTTTCAGGTTAGGCATGTGCATAGCCAAATTCAATATCATTTTCTCTATACAGTAAATTCTGATTTGTAGAAACAGTCAAAACAATGAGTGCTAATCAGTGTGAGACATCCTGGGAACATGCTGTAATGATGTGCATGAGAGAGTCAAGTTCATCCAGAGAGAAAGCATTGTCTCCAACTTCTCTTCATGTCCCTGGGGCTTAGAGTCCCACCTGGGTTCCAAACAGAGACAACTAATCCCAATGAAATAAATGGAGAGAATCAAACACCCACAACCCTCCCCTCAAGAAAAAAAAGAAAGAAAAGTGTGCAGCGTGCCGGCCGTCCTGGTATGTGCAGGGCACCGTTAAAGTGTCTCAGATTCATGCTCCCCATGACATTCCCCACGGTGGCCACGCTGGCACCTGGCAGGGCTACTGGCTACCCGTCAACGGGCATGGACTGCTCAAAGTCCGATCCAAAGAGCTCCTTATATAAGGGGGGGAAGTGGGCACGCACAATGTCTGGGTATATTGCTTTGAAAGCCGTCAGCTTCTCTGTATGCCTGCTGCACAGCGCTCGCAGTGTTGACACCTTGCATATCAACTGCGTTGGGAAAAGAAAAGAGACAGGCTGTTATTTAGATTCACAGTAAGGCAAGGACATGGAGATCTCATGAAAATCTCTTCATTCACTGTCACAAACTGACCAGTAAATACTGATACAGGCAAACACCAGGGGGAAATCTTGACACCTCACCTTATGGCGCTTGTACACCTTTCTTACATACAGTATCTGCGTATCTCTGCTCCAAAAATCTGATGCCAACTCTCAAATGTACTACTTGATTTAAAATAATGTTTGTTCAATAGTGGATAACTGCATTACTGTACACAATCTTTGAATCTTCAGTATAGTTCAGTTCTATATACTGTCCTTCAGTGAGATGACAGAAAGATGCAGTGGATGAGAGTGGGTGTGTAGACAGACAGTGGGTGTACCTTGGTGAGTATGCCGTCCTCTCTGTGGTTCTTCTGCAGGACATGCTGCAGTGCCAGCTGGATCTTCTGCTGGAGTTTCTCCACCTTCACCTTCTCCTGGAGCCAGGACCGGTCTACGCAGAGAAGAAACACACCCATTATGATCACTACAAGGTTTTCTGAATCTACTGTGGATAAAGGTGTAATACTCAGTAAGACAGCAATCAGTAATACTGATGACTGACCTCTGTGTCTAATTGAGGAACATGCTGGATGGATGGTTTTCAATGGAAGTTTGTTTAGAGTAGTTTCAGGGTAAGAAGGTAAATAAGAGACCCAGCAGTGTGTATATGCATGTCTGCCCCCCCCGCCCCGCCTCGCTTGTGTTTGTACTGCCAGTGACACCTACCTGCAGACATCAACACGAACGCGGAGAACAGGGCAATCTCATCCTCAGACAGGTGCATAGAACACAAGTTCTTCCCAAACTCGAAGACGGAGCTGATCAAGTCGTCACAGCCTGCCACAGCAAAGGATACAGACACAGAGAGATGGTTGGGGATGAGGATGAGGCAGTCTCACTCTTGATCTTTATTGGGAGAAAGGCACACAGGCAGAGAGAGGAGGTGCAGTGTACTGACAGCACAGGGGAGCGTCTGAGGCGGAACTGGCAATGCTTTTACTGACTTTTCCCTCCCAGACTAGTCACATTCTGGCAGTTTGGTGGCATTACGCAACCCAGAATGAGGCCACTAATGAGTCTTTTAGTTAGATCAATTATTGAGGAATGTGGGAGACAGGCTGAGGCCAGTGCAGCTCTGGAACCCCATCGCTCTGCCTCCCCAGGCCCGAGCCTCTTCTCTATCTGGAGCAGTGTCTGACTGACTGTCTTACTGACTGACTGTCTGACTGACTGACACTGGGAGGCTTGTAAGGGAGGTCACACTCATGACACTGAATAGCACAGCATTGTTACTCTTCTGTCTTGCACACACGCACGATTGTGCATACACAACACACACACACACAGATCTGTTTAGGCTTTCATTCTACACTTTCACACTGCCGCAAGGACACATTCCTTTCCTCCAAAGGCATTTGGATGCAAGGGAAAATACACTGTGGAGTGTCTTAGTAATGACAATGGCATTCAAAAGCAAATGCTATTTGCTTACACCTGCCATATTCTATGGCGCTTTCAATGATGGTTTTGATATAACTCTCCCAAAAAGCAAACTGGATTTCTTTATTCCATCTTAACAGGAGCCATATGCAGCAGCAGTGGCTCAGTAACAACTCTATTCTGCCATATGTATCCACTGGGGAGAGGAGAGATCCAGGTGAGGCAAGGATGAGTTCTCAGTGTTAGCTTCCTGGACCTCAGAACTTTGTGGAGGGACATAAAGAGATACGCCAACTTTGACTGTTATATAAAGCAATGCATGCTTACACAAACACACACACGTGCACGCCCCAATGCACCGCACACACGTGCACAGGATTGAACATTTGGAGCACTTACCTAATGACTTAAACACATCAGGCCCAGCATACTTTCCATCGAAATAGACTGTGTTGTTTTGAGAGTCGAAGGCACGGCACATTCTCACAAACACAACCTCCAAAGAGCCTGCAGAGACAGAAATAACATCATGCTAAACCTGGGTTCTTCTCTTCTACAGATCCAGTTAGAGTTGCCAGTCAGGCATCACTATAGGCCCAACACATCATATGCACTATTTTGTGTTTTCTCCTCTGTCATTTATGTGTTATACCCCCTATTCCTTTTAAACAGAAACCCATGACATGGAACAAGTAATATCATTCCATTTATACACATCTTTCTCTCCCCCTATAAGAAAGGATGTTGAAACATGAATCTGTATACTGCTGCGCTGTGTGGGACTGGATCAGAGGATAAAAGAGATGTAATAGAAGCTGTTACTGCGCTTTATGAGGCGGCACTGGTTTAAAATGTCACGGCAGACAAGGGATCTCTGTCACCATTTCATTATTACTATTGGCAGTGTTAATGCAAATAAAATCCCAAGGTAATACCCACAGGAGGCTGTGTGTGTGTGTGTGTGTGTGTGTGTGTGTGTGTGTGTGTGTGTGTGTGTGTGTGTGTGTGTGTGTGTGTGTGTGTGTGTGTGTGTGTGTGTGTGTTTGGTCAACGTGGCATCTAGCTAGTGTCTCAGCTCAGGTAAAACTGTAGTCCCTCTAATGCAGGGTTCCCCAACTGGCAGTCCGTGGGTGATTTTATTTGTTCCCACAAGTTTTCTGAACAAAAGTATATAAAAATAACGTTACAAGTGTATTTATTGTTGTATTATTATTATCTTGTTGCACATAAAAACCAGCAAATCATCTCCAAGTGATTTTAATTCTGGAAATCTGTTCCAAGGTATTGTCACGCATAATAGAGAGAAACTGTATGTGATCGTATACAAATGTAAGCAAGGTTTGAAATGATTATGTTTTAGTCAAATATTATATGTGTTTGGGCTTCTTGCGATCAATTTGCAGTTTACAAATTATATGTAATTATGTTCCAGCCCCCTGACCATCCGTTCAATAAAAACTTGTTGATGTTCCCTGCTCTAATGCCGATAAGCCTGTGTCCTGTTATACAGCGGAGGGACAGGAACAGAGGGACAGAGGGAGGAGGCAGGCAGGGTGGAGTCTCCTGGCTTTGTGAAACACAGTCAGTCTGTGAAGGAGGCTTTGTGAAGTCAGGTCAGCTACGCCCTTGTGACAACGCCTGAGGGGGAGACGGGAGTTTGAGGGGTGGTGGGGGAGAGACGGCGGTGAGCCGTGTTGACGGGCTGTCATACCTGCTTTCAGCAGCACTATCTGATCGTTCTGACACAGCTCCATGAAGCCGTCGATCCGCTTGGCAAACTCCACCACGTACTGGATGGCCTCTGTGATTTTGATAGCACACAGCTGCCACATGACCTCTCGGGGCTAGAGGGACGGAAAGAGAGAAGGGTTATCTGCTGTAGAACAGATGGGATTAGCTCTGTTATGTTTGTAGAACAGTGAGGCAGGTAAAGCAGTTCTAGTGTGAGTACTGCTTTGTGGTAGTGATAGTGGTGATGCTGGTGGACGTGTAGTGTACTGTCCAGTACCTTGGTCTGGTAGCTCTCCATCTCCTCCTGCAGGAAGGCCTGCCAGGTCATCTGCTGCAGCTCCTCTCTCAGGTACTGACACGTCTCCATGTGAGACTTGGAGATGTTCTGGGCCAGGTGCTCTGCAACACAACCAAACAGTACAGCACAGCACATCACAACAGTGTCAGACCTGAATGCTGCTCAAGGGGAATGGGAGGAGCTCACAGATGAACTATGCCACATGAAAATATGAATTATTTACAAAGCTTCAACTAGGAGGTGGAGAGCTTGGGCTTTATTTGACTGGGAAGACGCTTGTTGACATTTCCTTTTACTGCCTCCAGGAAGCTCCCAGCTGAAGGTTCTGCCAAACCCAATCTAGTTATGCACGGGGAGGAGGGGCGGTCGGCTGCACAATATTACTCATTGAAACAAAGGTCACATTTGCTCAGAGAGAAATATTGAGTATAAGAATTTAAATGGTTTTGAAAACACATCTGTTAAAAGGAGTTCCAAGGCACAGGGGAGCCTAAAAAAATGATTTCCCCAGATGCGTGCCCTGCTGGATCCTGATTGGCCCTAATTAATGGAAACTAATTACAAAAAAGAGGTTCTTTTAATGAGTGTTGGAGATGAGTCTCCAACCGCCTGCTATTTTAAGCAACCTTTGTGTCATTTGCCCCACGGTTGAGTTGTTCTCCCTCCTCCTCCCCCTTCTCCTCTCCCATCTCCCCCTTGCTCCTCACCTAGCTCAGCCATGGACACAGTGGGGGATGTCTCTCCGTTGGTAAAGGAGCAGTAGGGGAAGAAGCCTGAGCCGGGGGCGAAGTCGCAGATGGGCTCGGGCTTGATACCGTTGATGTCCAGGCCGGACTGGTCAGGGGAGGGCTGGATGTCCAGGTAGAAGCTGCTGACTGCTGAGTCGGGCTTGCTGCCGTCGGGGGTGTGGCCATCCATGTAGCCACTGAGGTCGTCGTGGAGCTCTGTGAGGCCATTGGCCGAGAGGCCATAGGTGGGTGTGAGTGGCTCGGCCTCGCCGGGCTGCTGCTGGTGGTCACGCTGCGCCTGCTGCAGCCGGTGTTTCTGCACCTCCGCATACAGGCTGTCCCGCTGCTTCTTCGACATGCGCCCAAACTTCACCGCTGTAGGTGAGAGAGGGAGGGAGAGAGGGAGGGAGGGAGAGACTCTCCTTTACTACTGACACATTGACATAACACTCACCTGTGACTCCAGTTTAGCCTCTCTATAACAGGTAAGATTTGTGATTTCAGGAAGTATTAGTGGAGCAATCAGCATTATGAAACCTTCAACACTAACATCCTACTTGCATGAGAACTACCCCGGGAGAGCAACCTACACAACCTACACAGCTTACAGGCCACTCAGACACGAGACAGTTTGTTTAATAGAGCCCTGCACACTAAACAGAGCTGGTCCTGAGAGTGAGCCGCCTCAGAGTTCTGGGGTCTGGCAGAGTGTCAGATGGCCCGTGTGTGGACAGAGTGGAAGTAAGCGGAGCAGAGGGGAGCGCGGGCAGATGGACTCTGGTGTGCTGAGTAAATGCAGGAGTCACCTTGGCCTGTCCTGATTGTGTGTGCGTGGTCTGTGTGTGTGTGTGTTTGCGTGTGTGCTTGCGTGTATGTGTGTGTGTGTCCATGTGTGTGAGCAGCGGAAAGGCTCTAAAGGCCTGGCCTGATTACAGGCTCCTCTGATCCCTCCAGCCCAGCCCAACCCAATTCAGCCCAGCATGAGGTCCCTCCTCCCCCATAGACACTCACCTGTGTGCTTCCATTACTGCTCCTCAGCTGCACCAGTCCAGCACTAATGACACCTCCTAACGACCCTCTGTTCATCAACCCTACTTTCTGTCACACCTGCCAACTTACTGCACAGCCACGCCAGTTACTGGTGGAAATTACACAGACAGTGACGTCTGTCTAGTCCACACTTCCCTACTCTAGCCACTCTGGTGTTTATGATATAACAATCTGTCACATCTATCTTTCAATAAAAAAATATCATAGAACAATTGGATTATCTACCCATAATGCCCTATTCACTTTCATGTGTTGTCCTGTCTTGCAAGTGTGTCCGTCCCCTCCCCTCTTGTTGACGGTGGTACGTACCGTCCCTTGACATGCCCACTGCCAGACATTTCTGCAGCCGGCAGTGCTGGCAGCGGTTGCGGCTGGTGCGGTCGATCAGGCAGTTCTTCTGACGGGGGCATGAGTAAGCCGCATTGCTCTGCTGACTCCTCCTGAAGAAGCCCTAAGACAGGAGAGCGAGAGGGAGTGGAGACAACCATGCTTACAATATGAACCACAGTGGTACTGCTGTATCCAATGACTGATAGGCTTTTATTTCTCTAAACGTTGCATTTAACTGGGTTCTTATTGACAGTATTCATCACTATTGAGGGTATTGTTGCTGAAATAATGTAGAATACTGAACTGCCATTGTGTTGCAGGCTATTGTGTTCTAGTGTCAGTTGTATAGAGAGCTATGTCGTTTTATTGAAGGGGTGGTGTGTTTTAACAATGTTTACTGCAGGGGGTAGTGTGTTTGGGTATGATCATAATTGTAGACAGTATTTTCTATAGTTTGTGTAATTAGTGTTGATTAATAACAGGGCTCCAACACGTGCAGTGCTAAAAGATGTCATACACACACCGATTGGAATCCTCATCCTTTGACTTAATGAATTGATTCCAGCACATCATTAACATGCCCCACTCCACTTCTCCATACACATATGTCTTAATTATCTGCTCATTGGCTGTTTAATTACAAGAAAACAGCTGACAGCTGCCGAGTTTCTTTATAATGGCAGCCATTACAGGAGCCAGGCTAGAACTGCTGGTGACAAGCAGCACTCTTTAATAATGCTGTGATTTATGGTCCAAACTCTTGTACTCGCACATATCATTAAATGCCTCTCTGCCTGGAGTAATTAGCCATCATTAAAGATACATTTCAGCAGTTTATTCTTTAGCGTTTTGTTTCTCCAAGGCAGCTAGCTCTTGTCTGAGGGAGCGAGAGAGAGAGAGAGAGAGAGAGAGAGAGAGAGAGAGAGACTCTGAGGAGCAGCTGAAAGAGCTTCTGTCTCTCTGTAATAAAGGTGCCTGTTGGAAGAATATTAATGACTCGCCTAGTGACAAGCACAGGAACAAGAATACACTAGAAGCACAAAATAAATCCCCCTCACTGTGAATGGCTGGTATATTTGAAACAGTACAAAATCGTGCTTCGATAAAAGCAGCATACTGTAGCAAACAGCCCAAAATCCTCAAAAATTCTAAGCACTTCTTTTGCTGATTTTATTTGAAGGAAAAGCAAGCTGCAGCAGAAGCAGAAACATAGAAGCAGCATGTCCCTGAGAGGGAGAGTCTGTACAAAGCAGAGGAGTCACTTTGTCCTGCTAAAAGTGGAGCTCTGTGATGTCCTCTGTATGGCTTGACCACTTTAATGATGATGCTCTCTGTGAGTTTACACTTTATCGTCTCTCGAAAGATCGTTTCAAAAGTTAGACAACATGTTCAAATGTATTTCCTTGTAAGTTCAACTTTTTCTGCTTCCTGTCCCCCCACCCCACCCCAACACCCACATGTTAGTTCTCTAGGTGCTTACCTTACAGCCCTCACATGTTATCACACCGTAATGGATGCCTGATGATTTGTCTCCACAGATCTTGCAGGGAATTATTTCGATTTGAGCTGGAGAGAAGAAAATAAAAAAATCAACATTTTGCTGTCACAGTAAAACGCCTTCAGTATGTTTAGCATGTTGGTACATGAAAGAGCACTGCGCTTCAAAAACATCTCATCCAGTGGCTTTGAATCCTCACTTCCACACAACATTAAATGAATATTTACTGAGTCGTGCATGAAGGAGGCCATTTTGAATCTTCACTGAGTCACCAGCCAACCACTGTAAACACAGTGTCGATTTACATTGCAGGCACAAATGACGCAGACTACCACTCACCCACATAACTGAACTTATTCCCCAGTGGAGAAAATGACTTAATGTTATCTCTTTAACTTCAAAACCCTCCATACCCAGCAGAAAACCCAGTATGGCCACAAAGAATGATAACCTTCCTATTGGGATGGTGAGTAGCTATATGAGGCCCAGTGAGGTGGGAGTGGATGAAGGCTGTCACTTCAGACAGTAGTAAAGTGCAGTAGAGTTCAGTGAGGTCGATAGTGTTCCGCTGCTGACAGGCCTGTGGGTGATTTAGTGGGCATAAAAGACACAGTCATGGGGGGGGACAGGTCTCATCCATCCCGGCCCCCTGCACAGGAGCAGAGCAGCAGAGCAGCAGGCCACAGGGCAGCGGAACACAGAGAGGCATCTCAGACACAGAACCCCCAGCCTGTCCTACAGCTCTCATGCTTTATCACTGCAGCCTCTGACACAACGTCTCTCTCTGCCTCCACACTAGATCTCTATCTATAACCCAGCTCTCCTCCACAGTGCTAACATCTCAGACTGCCATTGTTACAGCACGCCGTAGCGCCAGACGAACCATACTATCTGATCTACACTGAGAAAAGATTACAGTGGGTTCTTTCCCTGCTCTATAGTGGCTCCTTACCCAAATGCACATACAGTATAGCCAATCAGAGCAAAGAGCACTATCAAACAGCCTACTCTTACTAGTGCTGAAAATGTATAATTTTACTCATGACCCATTCTAAACATCTAAAACCAGCTACATGTACTACATCCATTGATAGTATGGCAAGGTATTACATCAGTCTCCCCCTAGCTTTATACACCAGGCCTAAAGTATGTCATATAGGCCAGAGTAGATAGAAGTTCTGTACTACTTTAGTACACCTTCACATCCAATCCCTTCAAATTAATTTGATCATATCAAATGGGTCTTCCATCCAGAGGACTCAGAGCCCATTTAATCAGCTGCCTGGGAGCGTCTGTTGTGTCATGTGGATAATGTCGGTGTCCCTGAAGCGTGCCCAAGGGAGGGCCGCTGTTCCAACAACCCTTTACCACTATACACACTGTCCCTCCATTCAAGAATCTCTGTTAGCTGGCTCTGTTAGCACTGCAGAAGTCAACAAGACCTCACCCCTAGATGCAGAATTAGCCTACATTTCAGTCAAATGAACAAAGACAGCAGTGGCACACACACCAGTCAGTTATCATATGGAAAACACCTTGGATGACTTGGTATCCTGCTGTTCAATAGGGGATAATGCCCATAGTCTGCCTAGACTACAGGGAAAACAAACCAGGAGCCAGGTTTTGACACGCTTGCTGAGAGGGTTACTTTATAAATGATCATTATTAATTTCTGCATTGTGTCGAGACGGTTGTCATTTTGGTTATCTCTGTTTTAACACTGGCATTATGGGCAGTGCACTCCATTGTTTGTTTTTGTGCTCTCCCTGCATGAGCATTAGCGGTGCAGTGTGTTGCGACTCCTTTAACATTTTCAGCCTCATTACAAACATAATTTGTTCTGACATGCACTCACAACAAGTGAAGCGTGCTGTAATTAAGGCTGGCTGGGGTTGTGGTGAAGAAACAAGACTGTATTGGTGGGCACTGGCCACTGGGTGGCAGTGCAGGGCTGTCACTCTGACTGTGTCTGTAGCTGCATCCTCTCCTCTTGAGCCCAGCTTCCAGCTCCCAACTTCCAGCCCTCTCGCTTTCCCACGGGCTCCAGGCTCTGAGCTCCAGGCTTAGATTGCTGCCCAGGGTAGCTGCGAGATGCCTTCATCTCCCCTGAAGAGGCAGGGCTGGCTGGATGCTCGCTCAGGCCTGACAGAGGCTGTGCCACATCAGGTGAATGCAGAGAGAGTGGAAACGGCAGGGCTGGGCACACACTGATGAGGATGGCTCACAAAGCCCTATCTGCAGCAGTGAGGCCCTGAATGCACACAGCCTCACCAGACAACACTACTACACAAGCCTCTGAATGCTCGGTGCACTCAACAGTAAAAAAGGGTTTGTCTCCAGTCTAACTGTGGTAGGCTTTGTGGTTTGCTATGTAAAAGAAGAATCACAGTGAAATAAGCTGCTTTCTGGTATAGATTCATGAGGAATAAATACAGAGTAATAACAGCATGAAGAACAAATAAGCCATTAAGTCACCTAAGCCATGGGTTCACGTCAATATTTGTAGCAAGCTGCCATCTTGAATGGCTGGTCCTGGGGCTCCCAGTCAGACTACAATTCGGATAGTGTGAGTGGTTTAAAATTAATTCACACAGGGGGCGATGGTCAAACAGAAAGGCCTTGTGCCTAAGTACTTCAGATCTGGAAGTCAATAGCTATTGACAGAAGCCATGGTGTTAACTGCCATTGTGAAGCTCGCTGCTGGCTCTGTGTCTGGGCTTGACCAGCGCTGCTCACTGCTGTTGATCACATTCACAGCGCCTGCCTGTCTCCATGCCTCTCTGCCTGCCGTGCTCCCTCCCTCCCTGCCTGCCAGGCAGCCCTGCCTGCTCTGTTTAGGACATCAAAGCCAGGCACAGTGAGACGGTCAGCCATGCTAAAGCCCAACTCAGCAGCCTCCCATTCCTCATAGCGCTGTGAGATTGCCTCCACACACAGGCCACATCAAAGACAGGGGGGACCTGCTGACGCACACAGATAATGTACTGTGAATCATACGGCAGCATTCACAAAATACCCATCTACAGAAAGAATGAAAAAGGTAATGACGAAGATCCTCGGTGGAGGATCAACCTCTGGTGTGGGTGGCTTTCGACTTTCACAATGGCAAGCGCATGGTGAGAGGACTGTGTAGTAGCCAGCCTCATGTAGTAGTGAAGCCTAGGTTTAACATTCGCCACAACTTGTTAGAGATGCTGTCTGTGTCCATCGCTGTGCAGTTCAAGGACACTTATTCACATCACATAAATGCCCTTTGGAGACTGAGGATGTCAAGCCCTCTCTGTGTCCACCTCTGCCCTTCACTGTGTACCAAACCACCCTGAGATCAAACCCCACACGAAGATAACACTGAATTTATTAATCCCAGGAAATGAACAGAAAACCGTTTACAAAATGAAACAAAGGTTTTGCCTTCCACATGATAGCTGCTCCCCGGGACCCTGTCATAGCGTACTGCTTTCTGTAGCTAGCGCTTTAGACCTGACATAAGCACCACAAAGACAGTTGTTGTCAGAGTGAGCATTTTCTCCTGCGCCTCACAAATATGCTATAGTTTCATTTGTACCTGGAGAGCATCGTTTAGGAGGGAGGAAAAGCGTGGTGTTGACTAAATATATTGAAGGTATATCAATTATGTAAAAAGGTTGATCCTTTAATGGTGAAAAGCTGATGTGTATTATTCATGTTACACCGCTACTCATTTGAGACAGATTGTTATCTACAGTTTAGTAGTGAACGTGCTCCACATCATCTGAGGCACAAAAACAACCATAAGCAGCTTTTTATTTTCTAATGGTAAAGCCTTTTCAGAATGGCATTCTTCACACCCATATGATCCCAGATCTTACTCAAGTAAGGTTTTTTGAATTTGTGCTATACAATTGAAATAGCGCAGGAATATGTGCAGGGCAGTGCAAATACTGACATAAACAAACCACTACAGAGGCTCTCCAAGTTATTCCTACTGCACACTCAGATTTTCCTGGACAACTGGACTACTGACATGACGTTTAGAGGATTAGGATGCTGCCTTACATTACAGACACAAACTGAGGATGAAAGCTTAACCCATTACTGGGCTGTGGCACAGCTTCTAGATCATTTCTCACGGATGACTACGTCTACTACAAGGGTGTTACATACAGAGTAATACATTATACAACATATCTCTGAGTGATGGAAGACCTCATAGAGTAAGGTGTAATGTCTCCATCTGCCTCTTCATTGGACACAACATCTGTGCCTTCTAACACTATTAGATGCATCATTCTTTTTTCAGTGCATATTTGTGGTAAGAGGCAGAAAATGTAAGACTGCAGTTGTAGTGGTGGGCATGTTTTAAGGGTATGGATGTGGTTCTGGGGGGGGGGGTTGCCTGTGTGTTGACAGCTGTCTGTGCCCAAATGATGCAAACCAGTTGGCTCATGTTGGAGATTATGTAAGTGATTGGACAGCAATGCTGTGCCTGTACAGGTCAGCATTATGGGCAGATTAGCAATGGCTATCCAATCCAACAAACAGGGACAAATAACACAACAACAACTAGGCAAATGTTGGAAAATAACACTTGACTACACACAGGGCTCCAATGCAGAAATATGTTAGTGGAATCAATATCTAGATACAGTTTACACCGGAAAAATACCATTGGTACGACGGGTCAGTTGACTAGCTGGCAAGTGCACAGTAAGTCACATTTTTATATCGTAGTTTCCCCACATTTTGACTGCAAGATTAATTTCCCCCTTTGGCAATGGAGATCAGCTGTAATTTGATAAAGATAGTCTATGCTAAATTGAAACCCATGATAGTCAGACAGACAGCCAAACAAGAGCTAGAATCAGATCCTGTCTCTTTTCATCTGCCAAGGCGCTGCTGTCATGTTGGTGTCTAACGGAACAGAACGAGCACTTTTTTATTCCCAATTGCACAGCAGAAGAAAGGTTATTTGAATGTCAGTGGCAAAGGACAGCAGTGGTACAGAGCACAGACAGAATAGTATAAATGTGTTATTTGTTTGGGGACTGTAGCCTGTTGGCTTATTACCATGAGTCTGTCCTCATGACATTTCTACTTCAGTGCAGCTCAGATATATCAGATTCAGATATTCACCTGCAGAGGAAAAGCCAGTATCATCATTTTAAAGCGCCTCTGTCCGTTCAACACACAAACCAGCCAACAATATTTAGACCATGAGGACTAGAACAGAGAAAAGCAGAATTTAGGCATTATTAATGTCTCTATGCTGCCTCATGCTAATTCCTCTCTATCAACTAATAGCCTAAGCTATGATCCCCATCACTCAAGATATTCTACTTTCAGTGGAACCGCTCTGAGCTTCCCTATTATGCCTGTATAGCACTGCAAACTGAAATGACTTTGCTAAAACCCAGGTCTGGACGATAGCCCTGGGCTGCTTTTGGGATGAACTCATGCGTGTGTCTCTGTGTTTGTTTGTGTGTGAGGCCATTAATATTTCAACACCGCCCAACTCGGGATGCCTGTACAACACTGCAGCACTTCTCTGCCTCTGTTTTTACCTGACTGCCTTATTGAAATGCATTCTGACACCCTCAATGCGGGGGAGCAGAAGAGGGAAAGAGTATTCCCAAACCACAGCACGAGACATCTCTCTCCATGTCTTTTACTCCGCCAGAGGAACAGTAATTTGGGATTTAATTTATGTATTGTTATGGCAAAGATTGACGAGCTTCCTGACTGGGAGTCTGTGTGTTGCACTCTGGGGGAAACAACAAAAGCCTTGGTTTACAGAGCAGACGAGTGCCGTGAAGTGGAGAATGTGTGGTGGCGCTCTCCTCCCATCCCCGGCATGGCCCGCACTCCTCCACCTGAGCTCCCTCTCTCTTTCTCTCTCTCCCCCTCGCCTCCCCCTTCCTCTGAAGGTGAAGCTGAGCCCTGGTACAGGGGACTCCAGTGCCACAGGGCATGCCCCCTCTCCCTCTTTCACTGTGTGTCTGGGTCCCAGTCCCAGAGGAGGACAGGAATAGGAGGGAGAGAGAGCCACACTGCATGCTCTGCTCTGATGCCACAACACAGTCAATCTGGAGACTGCTGCACGCACTTATGTATTAATTCTGATTCTGCCTGCTCTGCCCCTGATCCCAGTTAGTCATAGTGAGCCGGGAGAGATGGGAGGCAAACAATTTGCAACAGTTAAACGGAATGAAATGAATCTTCATTTAAAAAAGCGAATGTTTACACGCTTTTAGAACACACGGTGTGTACTTAGTCATCTCTCATACAACACTGAATGTAGAGTGTTGTTGTTTATTTTGTTGGCAGATACATACTGAAACATGGCACTGGACTGGAGTGGAACTCAAAGTCCCAGAGGACCAGAAGATAGACTGCTTCAGGAGCCATCCCTTTCGAAAGCTGTTTAAATTCAGAGCTATGGGAGCTATGCGTCTTCTCTCCTGCTCCGGCTTACAAAGTTTTGTTGGCCACTTGAGCTGAGCAGGCTGTGGTTAAAGGCTTGATTGAGGCTTGTCATCAGCACAGTGCTCTTAGTTAAGAACCTCTCTACCTCCATATCCCTGGAGGCCAGGCCAACATACTGGCATCGGAATACACAGAGACATATAAGGAATGAAAGCTTCAAAACATCCAGTGCAATTATACAGTGAGAATTTTACATAACAACAAAGAAACTTGTTCCATTGCACAGGGGAATTCACCATTGTCACACCGTACCACTTCCTTTCTCCTGCAATTGCTGCATTAATATGCATTTCTGTAAGAAGCTTGACTGCTGCTGGGCTTCATTGAATATGATCCTTACTATAAACTCTATTCTTCACAGACAGACGTAAAGTTATGTATGACAACATACAGCAGACTGACATCCAGACAACGCCCTGTGGGTGTTGCGTGTGTGCTAATAATGTGGTACATTTGGATGTTACATCTATGTGGAACGTGTGTGGGACTGAACCTACGTGTGGGGTACTGAATATGTGTGTGGGACATGTGTGCAGTATGTGTGTGTGTGTGTGTGTGTGTGTGTGTGTGTGTGTGTGTGTGTGTGTGTGTGTGTGTGTATCTGTGTGTGTGTGTGTGTGTGTGTGTGTGTGTGTGTGTGTGTGTGTGTGTGTGTGTGTGTGTGTGTGTGTGTGTGTGTGTGTGTGTGTGTGTGTGTGTGTGTGGAGGGAACATGTGTATAAATCCTGTCTGCTGGGACATGCCCATGGCAGACGGTGTGTGAGAGGCTACTGTCCCTCCGTGGGGGTGGAGGGGGAGGCTGGAGGTCCCGGCTCAAGCTGATGCCCAGGGTCAGTGGGTGAAGGGCACAGAGCCAGAACACACATGGAGAGCAGGCAGGGAGATTACTTCAGCTGACAGTAATTGTCCCTCTGTGCGCTCCTTAGGAAAACCTGTTTCCACACACTGACTAACTTCCACAGATTGGCTCCAGATAGCAATCATCAGCTTGAGGGAAGCTCCACATGAGCCAGAAGTAATGGAAGGGATACTGTATTGTAGGCAGGGGTATAAGGCTAATGTAGCTAAACACTTGGTCCATACCATCTACACACAATATAATAGTCATTCCCAAGCATATGAACAGGGATGCCTTTCCCTCTGACCCTCAGCTAAACATCATGGTGGCCTTGTGTGTCAAGACATGAATCAAACAGCAACCACTGAGTATGTCACAGTCCTTCCTAACTATAATATCAGCTTACACAACATGTCCTGTGGATTGTACTGTGCAGCACAGTGTGATGTACCTCACGGCTAGCTATCATTCTGTTGCTAGAGGGATGTTTATGGATGTAGCAGAAAATACTGAATTATAAGAAGTTTTAAAGATAATAGAATTCATACATTGTGACAGAAAACACTGTTGAAATTAAATTGGGAATGATACAGATACAATAGATGTGCTGCTGAATAAGTGGTTGCTTTGAATGACTTCCTTTTAGAGAATGTTGTCAGAGTGCTTTCACAATGGATGTCATTATATTTATGTCCGAGCCTCCATTACACAACAGTTAATAATTGTAGTAGACTGACTAGTGACATTACACCACCTCCGCCACTCTGTTTGAAGGTCCTGTGTTCTCATCAGCACGGAAAGAGAAGACAAGGACAGGCAAGATGAATTACATCAACGGCCAGGCGATACTTCCAGGGACGTGTGATTGAGACAAATGGGCTTGATACATTAGCGGGGATACTAAGTCCTGTCCCCCACAGATCCAAGGGAGATAGAGCTGAAACTAGAGGCACCCAACCTTTCCAGGGATCAGCCTCAGAAAGAGAGTTTTTTCAAACACTGGAACCAGTCACTGTCTCACTACATTTTCACGTGGCAGTTTTGTCTTCCACCGTGCAAGCCCTATTCAGATAACTTGACTTGGTTCTCTCCTGCAGGTGCAGAGAGTGAAATGGAAAGTGTGTGAGAGCGAGAGACATTACTGTTCCGTTCAGGAAACCCTTTTTAGTGTCTAACACTATGAACACTTCCATCACGCATCATCTATCTTTAATGACACTAAATGTGCAAAATGATTTGACTCCAAACACTTGATTGCCATAATGTTAAATATTTATTTCTGATCAAATTTGCAAGGCACATTAAAAATCTATTTATTTATTCAATTTTCCTGCTGGTAGTATTAATCTGTCTGATTAAAGCCAAATTAATTAATATGAATGTGAATGTAGTCCTTATCATTGTAGAAACTACTTTTATAATGCTGTAAAACTACTATTTATTATCAGGGAGATACTGTATCCTATTGGATTCATTACCATTAAACAATGTTACTTTTTTTTAAATACACATTCCTGGGTATGCAGAAGTACTATTTATTTTCCCCCATTCCCTGCAGAGGACCTGCACCACAACAGTAGTTCTATGCTTTTTCCCAGTTGAGCCATACTGTAAGAAACACATTCCTAGATAACCGAGGAGTATGACAACTCGTCTGCTGCCACACAAAGGTCAGACTGCTTAAAACGTGTGAGGCACAGTCCCGCTGCACCACTGTTTTCATAGCCCTATAAACACTGGTTTGGTTTTGTTTAACAGGGCAGGATTAAGCAGCCATGCAAAAAGCAACCTTCTCACCTTGCACACTTTGTTTGTAGAAGGGGGGCAGAGCAGAGCATTCACTGCCTAACTGCCTGCTACCTTAAGGTGAACCTGCTTCGGTGACTGTCAGGGAATGTACCATGGAGCTTAATCCCAGGCAAATAAAGAAGCGCTAAGATTAATGATGGCATAAACACATCCCAAAAGCCCTGGAATAATAATCAGCTCTTCAGCCCATTCTGTTCCGATGCAAAGTCAGCACACTGGGCACAGACGTCAAATCAACGACTATTCCACATTGGTTCAAAGTAATTTCATTGAAATGATGTGGAAACAATGTTGATTGAACCAGTGTGTGTCGAGTGGGAGCTGACAGACAATAAATCCCTCCCTCCCCACCCCACCACCTCGCATCGCCTCAACCAGGAAGCCACCATGCTTTGTTGCTTCATCAACACCAGGAAACAGTCAATACTTTCCACTGGAGAAGCAGGATACACCGTACAGGGTAGACTGGGAGAGAACTACTGAGCCAGAGCTGGAGACAGACAGGGACTTCCACAATAATACAGTGGCTCTCCTCTCCTCCCCCTCCTACCAGAGCCTGCCAAGGCCACAGCTGGCCCTCAGAGCAAGGCCCACAGCGCTCGCCTGTCACACCCACTAATGAAGACAGGACGGTTTGTCATGAAGCTTCTTTTCTAACACAATCCTGACGAGTCTGTCAACCTTTTTTTCATTACAAGTTCTCAGAAGACAGGAAGACTCGTGCAAAAACAGACCCGTGCAAGACCCATGCAAAAACAGTTTAGTTGACGTCAGGAAAGAGAAAAGAATCTTAGCGCTGGTATATACCGCAATAAATCACAGGTCCAAACCAAACAAGGCCATTAAAACATCATCAGGAGCATGCTCCTGTCCCCAGGTCCGCGTGTCCCTGTCATCTCTATGGAATGTGCAGCTTAACAGTTGGTTCCCCCAAGACAACCGCGTCTCTGATTAGGCCTCTTACAGTATAAAGGGAATCAGGGAAGTGCGGAGTCAGGTCTGATACAGGCAGAGAGGGGAGTGGAGAGAGAGGGGAGGATAAGAAGTCGGGGTCCAGGCCAGGGTAGGAGAGCGTGGGACATGGAGCTGGGGTGGGAGGGCTCCCTCTCCAGGAGGCTGCTCGCCAGCATGAGCACAGAAACAACTCCCCCTGCCTAATGAGGGGTGAAGTAGAGCCCCCTGTGGGACCCCCCAGGCACATTCATTAGGACATGAAAAAGCATTTCCCGAGGCAGAGCAGGCACCCGCTTCGTCCTGGACATGTTTAATTTAGGGCCATGTGAAGAGAGGCCAGAATGGCCATGTCCGATCTACAAGGCCAGGGGAGGGGCTGCTGAGCCTGAGGAGGAGAGAGTACTTTACTGCAGTGGTTCCCAAACTGTGGGTCGGGACCCACTTGTGGGTCGCGGGATGACATTTTCTGTGCACACACACACATATATATATATATATATATATATATATACAGTACCAGGCAAAAGTTTGAACACCTACTCATTCCAGGGTTTTTCTTTATTTTTACCATTTTCTACATTGTAGAATAATAGTGAAGACATCAAAACTATAAAATAACACATATGGAATCATGTAGTAACCAAAAAAGTGTTAAACAAATCAAAATATATTTTATATTTGAGATTCTTTAAAACCAGT
Organism: Oncorhynchus clarkii lewisi; assembly: GCF_045791955.1. Lineage (NCBI taxonomy): Eukaryota > Metazoa > Chordata > Actinopteri > Salmoniformes > Salmonidae > Oncorhynchus > Oncorhynchus clarkii. The sequence goes on from NC_092148.1 coordinate 65,351,732, forward strand.
TATGCATTAGAGGGGACTATTAAAATATTGGGATGAAAAACGTTCCCGTTTTAAACAAGATATTTTTTCACGAAAAGATGCTCGACTATGCATATAATTGACAGCTTTGGAAAGAAAACACTCTGACATTTCCAAAACTGCAAAGATATTGTCTGTGAGTGCCACAGAACTGATGTTACAGGCGAAACCCAGATAAAAATCCAACCAGGAAGTACCGCATTTTTTGAAACCGCCTCATGCCAATGACTCCTTATATGGCTGTGAATGAGCTACGAATGAGCTTACGTTTTCCACGTATTCCCCGAGGTGTCTACAGCATTGTGACGTCTTTTTACGCATTTCCATTGAAGAATAGCCGTAAGGGACCATATATATATTGCAAGTGGTCACATGGTGTCTCCCGCAGAAAATCTTGCGTAAAATACTGAGGTAGCCATTTTTCCAATCGCTTCTTATGAGAAACCAATTGCCTCGACGGATATATTATCGAATATATATGTTAAAAACACCTTGAGGATGGATCCTAAACAACATTTGCCATGTTTCTGTCGATATTATGGAGTTAATTTTGAAAAAAGTTCGGCGTTGTAGTGGTAGCATTTTCCGGTCGATTTCTCAGCCAAGCATGATGAACGAACGGGAGCTATTTCGCCTACAAAAATAATATTTTGGGAAAAAAAGAACATTTGCTATCTAACTGGGAGTCTCCTGAGTGAAAGCATCTGAAGTTCTTCAAAGGTAAATGATTTAATTTGGTTGCTTTTCTAATTTTTGTGAAAATGTTGCCTGCTGCCAGCAGAGCCTAGCATAGCATTATGCCATGATAAACTTACACAAATGCTTGTCTAGCGTTGGCTGTAACGCATATTTTGAAAATCTGAGATGACAGTGTTGTTAACAAAAGGCTAAGCTTGTGTTTGAATATATTTATTTAATTTCATTTGCGATTTTCATGAATAGGAAAAGTTACTAGGGGTATTTATGTCCGCTGCGTTATGCTAATTCGTTTGAGGCTATGATTACGATCCCGCATCCGGGATTGCTCGTCGCAAGAGGTTAAAGTAGCCACCCTTGGCCTTGATGACAGCTTTTGGCATTCTCTCAGCCATATTAATGAGGAATGGTTTTCTAACAGTCTTGAATGAGTTCCCACATATGCTGAGCACTAGTTGGCTGCTTTTCCTTCATTCTGTGGTCCAACTGATCCCAAACCATCTCAATTGGGTTGAGGTCGGGGGATTGTGGAGGTCAGGTCACCTGATGCAGCATTCCATCACTCTCCTTGGTCAAATAGCACTTACATAGCCTGGAGGTGTGTTGGGTCATTGTCCTGTTGAAAAACAAATGATAGTCCCACTATGCGCAAACCAGATAGGATGGCGTATCGCTGCAGAATGCTGTGGAAGCCATGCTGATTAAGTGTGCCTTGAATTCTAAATAAATCACTGACAGTATCACCAGCAAAGGACCATCACACCTCCTCCTCAATGCGTCAAAGTGGCGACCACACATGCAGAGATCATCTGTTAACCTACTTTGCATCTCACAAAGACACAGGAACCAAAAATATAAAATTTGGACGGATATGATGAAACTGGCTCTCATGAGGACCACCACAGGAAAGGAAGACCCAAAGTTACTTCTGCTGCAGAGGATAAGTTCATTAGAGTTACCAGCCTCAGAAATTGCAGCCCAAATAAATGATTCACAGTGACAGACATGGTTGGTATACAAAAGATATCCCTATTTTGTAAAATACCATGTCCATATTATGGCAAGAACAGCTCAAACAAGCAAAGAAAAACGACAGTCCATCATTACTTTAAGACATGAAGGTCAGAAAATTTGGAAATTTCAAGAACTTTTAAAGTTTCTTCAAGTGCAGTTGCAAAAACCATCAAGCGCTATGATGAAACTGGCTCTCATGAAGACCGCAATCGGAAAAAAAGACCCAAAGTTGCTGTTCATTAGAGTTAACTGCACCTCAGATTGCAGCCCAAATACATTCTTCACAGAGTTCAAGTAACCGACACATCTCAACATCAACTGTTCAGAGGTTGCGTGAATCAGGCCTTCATGGTCGAATTGCTGCAAAGAAACCACTACTAAAGGACACCAATAAGAAGAAGAGACTTGCTTGGGCTAAGAAAAACAAGCAATGGACATTAAACCGGTCTTTTTGGTTCCAACCGCCGTGTCTTTGTGCGCTTCAGAGTAGGTGAACAGATGATCTCCGCATGTGTGGTTCCCACCGTGAAGTATGGAGGAGGAGGTGTGATGGTGCTTTGCTGGTGACACTGTCTGTAATTTATTTAGAATTTAAGGCACACTTAACCAGCATAGCTACCACAGCATTCTGCAGCGATACACCATCCCATCTGGTGTGTGCTTAGTGAGACAATAATTTGTTTTTCAACAGACTGTGTAATGGTTTTTTGACCAAGAAGGAGAATGACGGAGTGCTGCATCAGATGACCTGGCCTCCACAATCACCCGACCTCAACCCAATTGAGATGGTTTGGGATGAGTTTGACCGCAGATTGAAGGAAAAGCAGCCAACAAGCGCTCAGCATATGTGGGAACTCATTCAAGACTGTTGGAAAAGCATTCCCGGTGAAGCTGCTTGAGAGAATGCCAAGAGTGTGCAAAGCTGTCATCAAGGCAAAGGTTGGCACCTTTGAAGATTCTAAAATCTAAAATCTAACTTGATTTGTTTAACACCTTTTTGTCTACTACATGATTCCATATGTGTTATTTCATAGTTTTAATGTCTTCACTATTATTCTACATTGTAGAAAATAGTAAAAATAAAACAAAACCCTTGGATGAGTAGGTGTGTCCAAACTTTTGACTGGTACTATATATATTGTTTTGGGGGGTAGAAAAACACTTTCAGTGTAAACTTAAATGACTAAAACCAAATAGAAAGTATGTAGAAAACATAATGTACCTATATATATATATATGTTGTATAATAGCCTATAATCTTTTAGAATTTACAATCAACAAAATAAAAGCTAGACAATCAGGCCCCCATTTATTTTGTTATAATATTTAAGCATAAGATCACAGCATTAGTCAAAATGCGTAGAATTGCAGGAAATCCGCTTAAAATCTCATTTTTCTCAGCTCCATGAAAAAATGAACAGAAATGCAGAAAAATGTGCTTTAAAAGTGCAACATTTAATTTCAGCTCCATGGCAAAATATTTAGAATTGCAGAACATTTGCTTTAAAACTGAAACATTTTCTCTCCACTGCAAAGATGATATTTTTTTACTTTTTTTACGCTCAACTCTTATGGTGGGTTGTGACTTAAAAGACACCTTAATTGGTGGGTCACGAAGCAAAAAAGTATAGGAACCCCTGCTCCTTAATACATTCTCCTACTGATAGTTAAAAGCGGAAAGAGGTTGTAAGGGTTAACAGCATGCCAAGCCTATAATGGTCAGATAACTAAATTAAACAGGAAGTCAAGTACATAAAACAATATAAAATAAAATAATCCACTGTAGGGCTGTATGAGGTAACCTCAACTAAGAGGGTGTTTTTAAATTGAGTTTAATTCATTGCATTTTGTTGCATGCTTCTGTTATCGCCTCTCATGCTCAAGGCAAAAATAATAGATTCATTTAGCTAGTGGTGGTTAGTGGAATGGAACTAGGGATTATGATAATGCAGCTTCAAGGTCTGCTGGTAGAATAGTAACAAGCATTTTGTTACACTACAGGAACTCGCAAATACAATCAAGGTATAATATTCTAAGATATCATATAAAACAAATTCTATATCTGTACAATCTCAATGCTTTGTGAACAAAATAGAGAAGGCACAGCTTCAGTCCATTAACACTCCAACACATAAGGAGAAGAGGGGCATTACAGGGTATCACTCCATGCGACATAAAATACATCCTTCTTATCGCTTATCCCTGTTCCTTATGAATCATCTTATTTATTAAGACTGTCTCCTTGCCTTGTTAGATATGTAGAACCAATCTCCCATAATTAGCAACTGCTAACCTTTGGGATGCTAATCCCCCGTGAATTCTGGATTTGTACATCAAAGCAAGACTCTCCCATATAGCTGGTGCTTGAAATTACAGTCGATTTCAAACCTGCAATTATTTGTATAGCATGGATGCAAACAGCCTCCTCTTTTATGTCTCCCAGAATCCTGTGGGTTTGCAGTAAAAAAAAAATCCTTAATCCACTCCAGTGGAATCCAAATATAGAGTTAACACTGGATTCCAAAATTCATATGTGCACGTAAAGTAGAAAAAGCTTCCTCTTTTGCATCGTAAAGATTTGATTTCTTTGGTGGCTTAGATGCATCCCATAAAAAGCAGGCAATTGCTATGGGGATAAAATCATTGCCAATTGTCAGCTGTCCTTTTCCCAGGCATTCATTGAAAGTTAATTAAACAATCAATGACTTCCCCTATGTCTAATGTACTGGCTTGTCCAGGGTTGTGTAAATGACGTGCTAGCTCTGATGTTTAGATGCTGCAGCAATTTGAGCCCTGTCTCATTCAAGGTCAGGCTAAATCCATTGAGTTGGGAAGGTGGAGATTATACAAAGAGGGAAAACATCTGAGAGAGCCCCCCCCCCCCCCCCCCCACACACACACACACACTCACACACAGGAAGCGGGAGAAGGCATCTTTGAAAATTCACAGAGAAGGTGCCTCCAGCGTGAATCTTCCCTAATGAGAGACATGAGTAACACATGTGTCAAAGATGTGCACCAAAAGAGAGAGGTGGGCTTTCATTCTGTTGATCTAACACATTTCTCCTTCTATCACATCAATGTCGTATGTTGTTGTGGATAGGTGTCATAGATTACATCAAAAAAGTGGATTGGATAAGGGCCATACTCAGTCAAATGTATTTGAGTATACAGTGAAATCCAGACATGTTAATCCTTTACATTATAACATTTTCTGACATCCACTGGGGCTTAAAGAGATTCTCAGGTACTTTTGTATACTTTTTAGCCAGTAGTTCTGAAAGTAGCACTCAAAAATGGTCCCTGAAAATTGCGTACTACACTACATCACATACTGAATATGCAGATATGTGCTACACGTTATTGCTCTCTCTCGCGCTCTGCTGTGTGTGCATCATGTGCCTCTTGCTAGCTGTCACTCAAATGGTGAGGAGCTGAATCTCATTGGTTGAACTCGAATTGCTAGGGACTGGACCACATGGGGGAAAATGTAAGGAAAATGGCACAGCACAGCTTCCAGAAAAACTGTGTCTTTCAAACTATGGATTTCGTGGCTAATTGAGAGAACCATAGAACCATAATTCTGCTCATAGATTATGCATGTATGAACTACACATTGACACATCCAGCCCAAAGCAGGAGGTTTAAAAAATACGTAGTAGTTGCCAAAGTTCTGAAGCATGTCTTTAAGGTATTTACATGCACGATCAAAACAAGGATATGCATCACAAAGGTGAAACAGGAATCAGAATAATGGAAATATACTGAATCAAATTATAAATTTAACATGTAAAGTGTTGGTCCCAAGTTCATGAACTGAAAAAAAAAATGTATGCACACATTTGTTTTACATCCTTTTCGTGAGCATTTATATTTTGCAAAGATAATCCATCCACCTGACAGGTGTGGCATATCAAGAAGCTGATTAAACAGCATGATCATTACACAGGTGCATCTTGTGCTGGGGACAATAAAAGGCCACTCTAAAATGTGCAGTTTTATCAAACAACGCAATGCCACAGAGCGTGCAATTGGCATGCTGACTGCAGGAATGTCCACCAGAGTTATGGCCAGAGAATCTAATGTTAATTTCTCTACCATAAGCCGCCTCCAACGTTGTTTCGGAGAACTTGGCAGTACGTCCAACCGGCCTCACAACCGCAGACCACGTGTAACCACACCAGCCCAGGACCACATCTGGCTTCTTCAAGTGAAGAATTTCTGTACAAACTGTCAAAAACTGTCTCAGAGAAGCTCATCTGCGTGCTCGTTGTCCTCACCAAGGTTTTGAGCAGACTGCAGTTCAGCGTTCTAACCGACTTCAGTGGGCAAAGGCTCAACTTTCATGGCCACTGGGACTGGAGAAACATGCACTTCATGGATGAATCCTGGTTTCAACTGTACTGTGCAGACGGCAGATAGCTTGTATGATGTCGTGTGGGAGTGGTTTGTGGTTTGCTGATGTCAACGTTGTGCACAGAGTGCCCCATGGTGGCAGTGGGGTTATGATATGGGCAGGCATAGGCTACAGACAACAAAACATTTGCATTTTATTGACGACAATTTGAATGCACAGAGATACCGTGACGAGATCCTTAGGCCCATTGTCCTGCCATTCATCCGTCGCCATCACCTCATGTTTCAGCATGATAATCCATGTCACAAGGATCTGTACACAATTCCTGGAAGCTGAAAATGTCTCAGTTCTTCCATGGCCTGCATATTCACCAAATATGTTTTCCATAGAGCAAGTTTGGGATGCACTTGTTGGCTGCTTTTCCTTCACTCTGCGGTCCAACTTATGCCAAACCATCTCAATTGGGTTGAGGTCGGGGGATTGTGGAGGCCAGGTCATCTGATGCAGCACTACATCAATCTCCTTGGTAAAATAGCCGTTTCACAGTCTGGAGGTGTGTTTTGGGTAATTGTCCTGTTGAAAACAAATGATAGTCCCACTAAGTGCAAAACAGATGGGATGGCATATCGCTGCAGAATGCTTTTGGTAGCCATGCTGGTTAAGTGTGCCTTGAATTCTAAATAAATCACAGACAGTGTCACCAGCAAAGCACCCCCACACCATCACACCTCCATGCTTCACAGTGGAACCACACATGCAGAGATCATCCGTTGTAACCAAAAATCTCAAATTTGTACTCATCAGACCAAAAGACAGATTTCCACTGGTCTAATGTCTATTGCTTGTGTTTCTTGGCACCAGCAAGTCTCTTATTATTATTGGTGTCCTCTAGTTGGGGTTTCTTTTCAGCAATTCGACCATGGTCTGATTCACGCAGTCTCCTCTGAACAGTTGATGTTGAGATGTGTCAGTTACTTGAACTCCGTGAAGCATTTATTTGGGCTGCAATCTGAGGTGCAGCTAACTCTAATGAACTTATCTTCTGCAGCAGAGGTAACTTTGGGTCTTATTTTCCTGTGGCGGTCCTCACGAGAGCCAGTTTCATCACAGCGCTTGATGGTTTTTGAGACTGCACTTTCAAAGTTCTTGTCATAAAGTAATGATGGACTGTCGTTTCTCTTTGCTTATTTGAGCTATGCTTGCCATAATATGGACTTGGTATTTTACCAAATAGGGATATCTTCTGTATATCAACCCTACCTTGTCACAACACAACTGATTGGCTCAAACCCATTAAGAAAATAAATTATGTTAACCTATTCACACTTACCAACACACGGGTGTGATCATTCTACAGTGGCCCCTGTAGCGTACGATCAAACCGGTGTGATTACAACGCGTATTTAGAACGTCTAGTTTCGAATGACTCAACAATCAGCATTTGTGCTGGCCACACAGTTTTTCAGAAACATTTTGCACAAACACCTTCCTTACAAAGTTATGTCCAAAATGTGAGCAGTTTATTTTTGGATGCAATGTTCAGACATTCACAGAAGTAGATGCAGCATAACATAATCATCCAAACCGGAAAATATTAGACTACATTTGTCCGAACGCTAACTGAGGAAAGATTGATGTAACACAAGCGGTCTCTCGGCTGACAGAAACTACAATATGAATTAGCTAATAGCAATTACTATTTATAATTAATCACATCACAGGTGAGCTCACCATTGATCAAAATAATTGAGTAAAACAAATGGAAAGTAATCCGAAGATGGGTAGCTTGTGCCACCACCATGCTTGTTTTTTTTCTCATCAACCAAAGATAATAAGAGGAGACAAAATTAGTTTGGTCTATTTATAGTATGCATGTTGAAGGGGGTGTGTCGTCTACGATCATCCACTTCCCTTAATTCACTTCTGGAAGTTTACCTGAAAAATGAGTGAACCATTCCTTCACCTCATTATAACATCTTTGGTCTGGCAGATTACGTGACACCCAGAATGCATTGTATAATGTCAACAAACATGGCGCCACACATAACTGGCAAATAGCTGAGCTCATTATAATCAGTACAACCTTCAAAAAAGTATTTTACACACATCATAGGTGTCCATTACAATACATGCAATATTCGGAATGCATTATTTGTCACCAGTAATTGAAAACGTGAATAAAAGTGTAAATACATGATACCCCATACATACATACTATAATTGCCTACAGTAGAAATGACAACATGATATACAGAAAATAAGGAGCTTACTTTGATATGAATGCACACGTCCAAAGTTATTATGTGTAAGGAAAACAACAAGGAAGGCAAAGTGAGCGCCAGCAAGAAAATGTTCCAATTCTTGCAAGACTGCGCAAATATATGCATACTTGATATGCGCAATCAAGAGAGAAGTTTATCCGGCTCAGTAAAGCCTAAACATAAATTGTCCGCAACGCTGAAATGGACTACTTCTCTGTGAATTAATGAGGAGGCGGAACACACATCAATTCAAATTGTTGTTAGTAAATCCATTGATAAGTTGAAACATAGCCTATAGATAATTAGCAGGCAGCGCATGTTAACTGTCCTTGTAACGCTTGTCGTCTGGGGAAGGAGGTTAGGACCAATGTTTTAATGAACACTGAAAACAAAACAATAAACAACCAACGAACAGTCCTGTAAGGTGCAAACCAACACTAAACAGAAAATAACCACCCACAAAAGACAATGGAAAACAGGCTACCTAAATATGGTTCTCAATCAGGGACAACGATTGACAGCTGCCTCTGATTGAGAACCATACCAGGCCAAACACAGAAATAGAAAATCATAGACAAACTAACATAGACAACCCACCCAATTCACGCCCTGACCATACTAAAACAAAAGACAAAACAAAGGAACTATGGTCAGAACGTGACAGTCCTGTTGCGTAATAATCACATTTTGGAACAGTGAGTGCGTTCTGACATCACGTGCATAACTCACACTGGGGCGACCGTTAGAGATATTTGGAGCTTACGTGTGAAAAGGTTAACAAGGCACACCTGTTAATTGAAATACATTCCAGGTGACTACCTCATGAAGCTGGTTGAGAGAATGCCAAGAGTGTGCAAAGCTGTCAAAGGGTGGCTACTTTGAAGAATCTCAAATATAAAATACATTTGGATTTGTTTCACACTTTTGGTTACTACATGATTCCATATGTGTTATTTCATAGTTTTGATGTCTCCACTATTATTCTACATTGTAGAAAATAGTAAAAATAAAGAAAAACCCTGGAATGAGTAGGTGTGTCCAAACTTTTGACTGGTACTATATGTGCAATGATATCAGATTTATAGTCAGATAAAAAGGCTTACATATGAAACACTCTGAGTACTGGCTTTGAGCGATAGCAATAACCTTGCATGTAGCGAAACAATGATGTATGCACCTTGGCTTATGCAGAGCACAGTAATGTAAATGGGTATGGTGACTGGGCGGCTGCTACCTGACTGTAAGATTGATGGAGGAGACTCAGAGAAAAGACTCTCGGAACTAAATTGCTTCATCTGTTTACTATTCCATCTGGAGTTTATGAAAAAGACAGACAAACAGAGGCTGATATATTGCCCTCGTGTCACGGTATGGCAGGAGCATTCACACACAGATTCATCTCTCACTTTAGAAGCCAAATGATACGTCTAATTTGCTGCGAGCACAGTTATTTTTAACTTCTCCAGCTGTCAGATAATGGAGCTTGACTGTCAGCGCTGGTGTGTATGTTAAAAGGTTGCAAACTCTTTTCAATTTACCGTTCCCTTTGAGCGAATTACAATACGCACATTCCATTAGTTTGGCTGATTGACGTTCCTTTTCCCTTATCAAAACCAAAGGGAGATTAAAAAGAGAGTTGACTAGATGGAAATGGAGACTTCCAAACAGCTATCTGAATTTGGCTTTGACATGCCTTGCCAATAATTACAATGCCTTGAATATTTCTCAGAAATCACTTGGAAGAACAGGCTGTTTCTTTGCTTATTAATTGGATAGAATAATGTATTTTCCAGACTAGTTCTGAATAATCAAGCATTCTAATGCTACGAAGGCCTTGGGTCCTTACTATTCAATGCATTGTGCTGTTCACAGGTTTTAATGGTAGGTCCACTACAGTTGCTCTTACATTGACCTTCTTGACCAATGTGAAGACCTGACAGATTTGAACATACAAATTACACATCTTGATTGTAATAGCTAATAGGGCTGACCCCAATTTGTCGACTGGTCGATTGTTTGCTCGATTGACTGCTTTTTGTTGTAGCCAATATATATACATTTTTTTATGGCATATGAGACACCTGTCTGATTCGCGCCCATCTTACTGAACTGATCCATTGCAGAGGCTGAGACTAATCCATTGCGGAGGCTGTGTAGATGGCACAGTCCAAGAAGAAGGGGAGTGTGGCTAAAATACACAATGCAAGTTTCTCTCCTGCCAATTTGTGCACATTCATTGCTCATAACTTAATTGTGTGAATTGTTTGCCTTGATTGTTAGTGTCTATCAATTCCCCATTACATATATCACCAGTAGTAGCTTACATTTACCGTTAATTCCTATCATTTCTAATCTACAATGTTTGTTTGTCAATGGTAATTTATGTTAAAGTATTCAATATATTATTATTCCAAACGTTTACCCTTCTCATTGTCAAAGGGTACACTGTGTTTGCAGAGCACTCAACTATGCTACACTTGTGAGAAACAAGTCTTGGTTTATTTCATTCCATTTACGAGTTTTGTCAATTTAGTCATTGTCTTTAGTTTGGAGCGTTACTGTCAATGTTGAGTAAGGACGCACACCTGATTACTCATAGAAGTAGGCCTATAGGCTACCTGGCATGCGCGCAAATATAGGCATATAAAGAAGCCCATTTCTCCCTTTCGATAACCACTCAGCATGAAAGGGAAAAATGTCATGCTCTGATCCAGTGGAAACGTCATAAAATATGTCTACCTGATGAGCACTAATCCCTTGCGCAAAATAGCCTACAGCTGTGTACGTCCCAGCTCACTAGTGTGGGAAACTGAGGGCCCAGAATATTTCATACAATGTAAGTTAGCTAGTGCTAGCTTTAGGCTGGACCTAAATTGATAGTTAATAATGTTTCAAGTTCGTTGCAGACAGGCCATGCATAGCCAATGTGATTTATAGAATATTTATTTCCATCAGGATATTTTCTATCTGCAGGCTGCAATGTTTTTATTTGTTGGCTTTATGTAGGCTATTTTTACATAGTTGGAAATATAATTAACTTTTTGTATCATTTTCATTTAGAGTTGGATAAAAAATGTATTAACCACGTGACAATGATTTTGATATACGAAGACGTTATTATAAATGAAATTGTTCCACGAAAATGTGCATATGAAAACCATAACTGGCACACAGATGGGTAGACATTTTAAGATACATTGGCATTTCACATGACAAAGGTTGCTGTCTCCTCCTGTAGCCTATTACCGGCAACTTCAGGAGAATCTGGGAAAGCCAGCAGGAGCTGGAGGAGAATGGTCAGGTTAAGGTTTCTCTCTTTTGGTTATCTTGATCCATGGCTCCCTCTTGAGTCATTTGTGCCATATTCCATCAAACAGCATCAGACAAGCATATAGTTGATTTTATTAAAACACAGGGGGGGTGTCTATATATGGAAAAATACACTTTTAAACATTTTGACCAATCGATTGGTCGAAAGAACAGACGACTTTCGGTCTACCAATATTTTTTTTAGTTGGGAACAGCCCTAATAGATATGTTAGGCCAAGACAACAGGAAAACACAAATATGTCCCTTTTGGCCCTGCAAGTATTTTAAATAGCAACAGAGGCTATAAAACGTTGACTCTTTCAAAAGGTCAGTTATATAACATCCAGTCAAACTGTCATTAATCACTCCATCCAATGGCATTGTGAAGTTGTGGCAGCTAGGGCCAGGGGTCTAATTGATGTAATCTAGATGGGCACTAATGGATCCTGTAGCCTCAGCTCATCAGATAACAGTGTAAATCACAGGCCTCTGAGTGGGTGTAGAGGTAAGGCTACATTCACAGGCAGTGCCCAACTGACAGCTACATTTACATGGCCCGGAATTGATTAGGTTGTGGTAAGACATTGGCTTATTATGTCCTTACAACCATAACAAGATAACATAACAAGAGAGGGTGGGGGGGGGGGGGGTCTAGCCTACTCGCAACACAGCACATCAAACCGCTAAACACGGAGCTCCCATGAAAGAATTTCCCACTGTTCTAATAACCACGTGACCTGACCTCTATTGTTTGCCCACTAAAGAGAACTGCAGCAGGTTATGTAAATGCAGCGAACGACAGGCACATAAGGGAACTGGGTCTGATCACTAGGCCAGGCCTGGAATAGTCGCCTGCCTGGGCATCCTGGTCTCTGAAAATAAGCCTAGCATGTCGAGGCCCTGACACACCATGACAGGGATTAGGCCTAAACTGGCCATTTGGGTAAAACAAGATAAATACCAAACTCAGCCACGACACCGGGATTTCCACTTCTCAGCTAAGGTGAACATACCTGGGCTCGGGTTCACCTCTGCACAATGATGTCCTAACCTGTATGTCTAACAGCGAACTACAGTGGTTAGCAAACAGATTACTTTCAGTGGATGTTCCATCAGAGGCTAAAGCAGGCCAGGAAGGAGAATTTCTGGAGCTATAGTTCACCATGACAACACGACTAAAAAATATTGTAGCATCATATGGCAAACCTTACTCGTATCGTATACACTTCATATAATGCAAGTCTCGTCTTGCTGCAGCTGGGCCAAAGTCAAGTCATATACTGTGTGTGCAGTACTTCATTGATTGGATTCAGATCCTATGACCGCACATTAAAAGCATACTTATGCCAATGATTTTGTACTTTTTAATTCTGAGAGAGAATAAGAATCATGTGTTTGTGTTCATGAGGCATCGATCATGTAAATGCAAGACATAAGTGTGCCAAGACGATTTCAAAACAAATTATTCTTGTTAAATCATATTTGGATGTTTGCTGCAGCCAACTAGCTGGAACATCCTTTCTGTCACACCCTGAACTGCTTCACCTGTCTTTGTGCTTGTTTCCACCCCCTCCAGGTGTTGCCCATCTTCCCCATTATCCCCAGTGTATTTATACCTGTGTTCCCTGTTTGTCTGTTGCCAGTTCGTTTTGTTGATCAAGTGTTTTTCCCCTTGCTCCTGTCTGTTTCTAGTTCCTGTTTTCTAGTTTTCCCGGTTGGTGCTGGTGCGATTCCGCGGGTTGTCTGTTAGGCAGCCTACCACGACGGTTACCTCCCAGTCCCTCAGTAACCCAGCTGTTAGCAGCGCTGTCTCCCCATCCACCCCAGTTTCCTGGGAACCCCGCTTACCTCCCCCGGATGCTTCGATGGAGAGTCGGGCACCTGACGAGCGTTTCTCGCTCAGTGTTCCCACATCATCGAGGTTTGCCCTCCTCCGTCCCCGTTAACCGCTCTAAGATAGCGTACCTCATCACGCTAACGTCAGGGAGGGCTCTCGCCTGGGCTACGGCAGTATGGGAACAACAGTCGGCGGTATGCTTCAGTCTGGAGGAGTTCATGGCGGGGGTAAAACAAGCCTCAGAAAGCCTCGGTCTCATTACGCGAGGTCACGAGAGAGTGTCCTCACGTTCCTCTGATTTTCTGCAGACAATGAAATTCTCCGGTTGGAACCTTATGGCTAATTAATGTTTAAAACATCCTAAATATGGATTGCATACATCATTTGACTTGTTTCTACGACCTGTAACGGAACTTTTTGAGCTTTTGTCTGGAGGAATTGCTCGTGCTTTTTGAGGATTGAATGCTGGGCTGAACAAGCTAACAACAAGTGGCTAAATTATGGGCTTTTTGGAACTTTATGGAACAAATCAGTCATTTATTGTCGAACTGGGATTCCTGGAACTGCCTTCTGATGAAGATATTCAAAGGTAAGAGAATATTTATAGTGTTTTTTGTAGCTTCTGTTGACGCCAAAATGGCAGCTATTTCTTTGGGTTCTGAGCGCCGTTCTCAGATTATTCTTTTTCCGTAAAGTTTTTTTTTAAATGTGACACAGCGGTTGCATAGAGGATACATGTATCTTTAATTCTGTGAATAACATTTGCATCTTTTATCAATGTTTATTGTGAGTATTTCTGCAAAATCACCGGATGTTTTGGAATCAAAACATTACTGCACGTAACGCGCCATATATATATGCACATTATCGAACAAAACACACAATACATGTATAACATGATGTCCTATGAGTGTCATCTGATGGAGATAATCAAAGGTTAGTGATTCATTTTATCTATATTTATGCTTTTGTGACTGTGAAATATCGCTGTGTGTGTTTTTGAATATAAATAAATATATGTTGTGTTTTCGCTGTAAAACATTTAAAAAATCGGACATGGGTAGATTAACAAGATGTTTATCTGTCATTTGCTGTATTGGACTTGTTAAAACCTCTTGCACTTAGCCATCCCGGATCCGGGATCGTGAATACAGCCTCAAGCTCATTACCATAACGCAACGTTAACTATTCATGAAAATCGCAAATGAAATTAAATAAATATGCTAGCTCTCAAGCTTAGCCTTTTGTTAACTACACTGTCATCTCAGATTTTCAAAATATGCTTCTCAACCATAGGAAAACAAGCATTTGTGTAACAGTATTCATAGCTAGCGTAGCATTTAGCGTTAGCATTCAGCAGGCAACATTTTCACAAAAACCAGAAAAGCATTCAAATAAAATCATTTACCTTTGAAGAACTTCAGATGTTTTCAATGAGGAGACTCTGTTAGATAGCAAATGTTCAGTTTTTCCTGAAAGATTTTTGTTTAGGAGAAATCGCTCCGTAACGTTTGGCTACCAAAAAAAAACTAAAATTCAGTCATCAAAACGCCAAACTTTTTTCCAAATTAACTCCATATAATCGACTGAAACATGGCAAACGTTGTTTAGAATCAATCCTAAAGGTGTTTTTCACATATCTCTTCGATGATATATCGTTCGTGGAAGTGTGCTTTCTCTTCTGAATCCCAGGAGAAAATGCCTGCAGCTGAAGATTACGCACCAATTTAGACAAAGGACACCAGGCGGACCCCTGATAAATGTAGTCTCTTATGGCCAATCTTCCAATGATATGCCTACAAATACGTCACAATGCAGCAGACACCTTGGAGAAACGACAGAAAGGGCAGGCTCATTCCTGGCGCATTCACAGCCATATAAGGAGACAATGGAAAACAGAGCCTCAAAAATTCTGCTCATTTCCTGTTTGAAGTTTCATCTTGGTTTCGCCTGTAGCATGAGTTCTGTGGCACTCACAGATAATATCTTTGCAGTTTTGGAAACGTCAAAGTGTTTTCTTTCCAAAGCTGTCAATTATATGCATAGTCGAGCATCTTTTCGTGACAAAATATTGCGCTTAAAACGGGCACGTTTTTTTAATCCAATAATGAAATAGCGCCCCCATAGATTATATTGGTTAATGTGTGAAAGTTAAATATTTCTAAATAATATTTTTTTCAGCTGAATGGGAGGGGGTGTTCCCTTTAGGGAACTCCTTCTGCCCCCCTAGCCCCAACACGTTTCTCCTCAAGTTCCCGTGGTATTGCGACACAATCCCCTTATTGACTGGTCTGCTGGTGCCATCATGGGCTGGAGCCCGTTCTGCAATGCTCATTGCCTGAAGTCAGCGCAGCCTGCCACGGGACGTCTTCCTGGGGGCTCGGAAGTTGCCTCGGACCTTTCCGCCAGTCCTGCGGAGTACCAGGACCTCCAGGAGGTGTTCAGTAAGGCCCGGCCACTTCGCTTCCACCACACCGACTCTATGACTGCGGGATTGACTTCTGCCCCGGGGACAACTGTACTCTCTGTCGGGTGAGGAGACCAAGGCTATGGAGACCTACATTGAGGACTCCCTAGCTGCAGCGGTCATCCGTCTTTCTGCCTTCCCCGCCGGGGCAGAGTTTTGTCCTTCTTCTCCACAAAGAAGACCTTTGCGCCGGCGGGGGAGGCCCGTGCATCGACTACCGGGGCCTCAACGACATCACGGTGAAGACCCGCTACCCACTACCACTCATCTCCTTGGCCTTCGAGCTGCTTCAGGGGGCCACCATGTTCTCCAAGCTGGACCTACGGAATGCCTACCATCTGGTGTGGATACGTTCTGTACCTTTTGGACTCTGATCTGGATTACCGACCTGTTACTTCGACACTGTCTGCATCTGGGTCTTCCCTACAACATGATACTTTCTTAGCTAATGTATGAAATAGTCTTACTTGTAAACTCAATTAAATAGCCTTACTTTTTTCTCTAGCCAAGATATCACTGTACAGTATTTACTGAGACAATGGCATTGTAAACTCAGCAAAAAAATAAATGTCCCTATTTCAGGACCCTGTTTTTCAAAGATAATTCGTAAAAATCCAAATAACTTCATAGATCTTCATTGTAAAGGGTTTAAACACTGTTTCCCATGATTGTTCAATGAACCTGCACCTGTGGAACAGTTGTTAAAACACTAACAGCTTACAGGCGGTAGGCAATTAAGGTCACAGTTATGGAAACTTAGGACACTAAAGAGGCTTTTCTACTGACTCTGAAAAACACCAAAATAAAGATGTCCATGGTCCCTGCTCATCTGCGTGAACGTGCATTTGGCATGTTGCAAGGAGGCATGAGGACTGCAGATGTGGCCAGGGCAATAAATTGCCATGTCCGTACTGTGAGACGCCTAAGACAGTGCTACAGGGAGACAGAACAGACAGCTGATCATCCTAGCAGTGGCAGACCATGTGTAACAACACATGCACAGGATCGGTACATCCGAACATCACACCTGCGGGACAGGTACAGGATGGCAACAACAACTGCCTGAGTTACACCAGGAATGCACAATCCCTCCATCAGTGCTAAGACTGTCCGCAATAGGCTGAGAGAGGCTGAACTAAGAGCTTATAGGCCTGTTGTAAGGCAGGTCCTCACCAGACATCACCAGCAACAATGTCGCCTATGGGCACAAACCTACCTTCGCTGGACCAGACAGGACTGGCAAAAAGTGCGGTTTTGTCTCACCAGGGGTGATGGTCGGATTCGCGTTTATCGTTGAAGGAATGTGCGTTACCCCGAGGCCTGTACTCTGGAGCGGGATCGATTTGGAGGTGGAGGGTCCATCATGGTCTGAGGCGGTTTGTCACAGCATCATCGGACTGAGCTTGTTGTCATTGCAGGCAATCTCAACGCTGTGCATTGCAGGCTCATCCTGACATGACCCTCCAGCATGACAATGCCACCAGCCATACTGCTCGTTCTGTGTGTGATTTCCTGCAAGACAGGAATGTCAGTGTTCTGCCATGGCCAGTGAATAGCCCGAATCTCAATGCCATTGAGCACATCTGGGACCTGTTGGATCGGAGGGTGAGGGCTAGGGCCATTCCCCCCAGAAATGTCTGGGAACTTGCAGGTGTCTTGGTGGAAGAGTGGGGTAACATCTCACAGCAAGAACTGGCATATCTGGTTCAGTCCAAGAGGAGGAAATGCACTGCAGTACTTAATGCAGCTGGTGGCCACACCAGATACTGAATGTTACTTTTGATTTTGACCCCCCTTTGTTCTGGGACACATTATTCAATTTCTGTTAGTCACATGTCTCAGTTGTTGAATCTTGTTATGTTCACACAAATATTTACACATGTTAAATTTGCTGAAAATAAATGCAGTTGACAGTGAGAGGACGTTTCTTTTTTTGCTGAGTTTATTTCTCTACCTGTTTGTTAAGATTTCCACACATTACGGCACATTGCCAATTGGCCAGCTCTGTCCTGTATTGTTAATAAGCCTGCGTATTGGCAGGATCTATTTTCTCACCTCATATGGCAGCAAGTCAACATACTCAGGTGCCAACGGCTTATTACTCTTTAAGGTTTACATGAGTACGGACTAATGGTGGTGGGGCCATATTTGGGATCCAATGCTCAGGGGAAACCCAATCCATCTCTACAACCTCCCTACATGCTCCCTCAGTGAGACCAGGCTTCTGGCTTAGTGCCGCTCAACATGTAACACCAGACCCTTCATAATTCTAAGCAAACCACAAACACGAAGTGCAAGAAAGTTAATGTATCTCTCTCTCTCTGAAGAACACATCATAACATTTACAGTCAGAGGCTGTACTGGTGGCATGACTGGCATCCCATTGTAAAATAACACATGGCTCGGGGAGTTTTCTAAAAAGCCGTTGCAATCCTTCTCCTTGCTAGTTAAATTACAGAGGAGGTCGTGGCGGGGGACTCCTGCACTGCTCCAAGTCAACGGAAACAATTCTCCTGCCGTGTTTGTCAACATGGCTGCCTTGTGTAATTGGCATAATTGTCAGGTTAGAGCCGGGAACAAACGGGGCGTCCTCTTGGCGAGCGAGGAGCAGTGTCATTAAAGGGCCGCGTTTCTGGAGGCGCTCCCGGGGACATATATACGAGCATGTTGGAAAGACAGCTCGCCTGATAAAATGGCTGCCTCTTATCTCTGCTATGCATATGAAAGGCTTATGCCTTCTCCATGACAGATTCTACGCCTCGTCACCGTGGGATTTGCCCAGATACATGAGAACAGAAGCAGTGAGAAAAAAACGATGTAGTGCATACATAGCCCCATCTTACCACTGTCAACATCCAAATTGGTGTGTGTCTGTGTACGGAGGCTACTCTTGAGTGAATGAGAGAATAAAATACAGAGAGGGGGAGTTTTAAAGACATTCCCTCTAAAAACCTTTGTAGTTAAAGTTGAAGTCAGAAGTTTACATACACTTAGGTTGGAGTCATTAAAACTCTTTATTCAACCAATCCACACATTTCTTGTTAACAAACTACAGTTTTGGCAAGACGTTT
Organism: Oncorhynchus clarkii lewisi; assembly: GCF_045791955.1. Classification (NCBI taxonomy): domain Eukaryota; kingdom Metazoa; phylum Chordata; class Actinopteri; order Salmoniformes; family Salmonidae; genus Oncorhynchus; species Oncorhynchus clarkii. The sequence goes on from NC_092148.1 coordinate 65,370,762, forward strand.
AGGACATCTACTTTGTGCATGACACAAGTAATTTTTCCAACAATTGTTTACAGACAGATTATTTCAGGTATAATTCACTGTATCACAATTCCAGTTGGTCAGAAGTTTACATACACTAAGTTGACAGTGCCATTAAACAGCTTCCAGAAAAATTCCAGAAAATGATGTCATGGCTTTAGAGCTTTTGATAGGCTAATTGACATCACTTGAGTCAATTGGAGGTGTACCTGTGCATGTATTTCAAGGCCTACCTTCAAACTAAGTGCCTTTTTGCTTGACATCATGGGAAAATCTAAAGAAATCTGCCAAGAGCTAAAAAAAAAATGGTAGACCTCCACAAGTCTGGTTCATCCTTGGGAGTAATTTCCAAATGCTTGAAGGTACCACGTTCATCTGTACAAACAATATTACGCAAGTATAAACTCTTTGGTGCGAAAAGTGCAAATCAATCCCAGAACAGCAGGAAACAGGTACAAAAGTATCTATATCCACAGTAAAATGAGTCCAATATCGACATAACCTGAAAGGCTGCTCAGCAAGGAAGAAGCCACTGCTCCAAAACTGCCATAAAAAAAAGCCAGACTACAGTTTGCAACTGCACATGGGGACAAAGATCATGCTTTTTGTCCTCTGGTCCTCTGGCCTCTGGTCTGAAGAAAAAAATGGAACTGTTTGGCCATAATGACCATCGTTATGTTTGGAGGGAAAAGGGGGAGACTTGCAAGCCGAAGAATACCATCCCAACCGTGAAGCACGGGGGTGGCATCATCATGTTGTGGGGGTGCTTTGCTGCAGGAGGGACTGATGGCATCATCCAAAATAGATGGCATCATGTGGGAGGAAAATGATGTGGATATATTAAAGCAACATCAGTCAGGAAGTTAAAGCTTGGTCTCAAATGGGTCTTCCAAATGGACAATGACCCCAAGCATACATCCAAAGTTGTGGCAAAATGGCTTAAGGACAACAAAGTCAAGATATTGGAGTGGCCATCACAAAGCCCTGACCTCAATTGCATAGAATATTTGTGGGCAGAACTGAAAAAGCATGTGCGAGCAAGGAGGCCTACAAACCTGACTCAGTTACACCAGCTCTGTCTGGAGGAATGGGCCAATATTCACCCAACTTATTGTGGGAAGCTTGTGGAAGGCTACACAAAATGCTTGACCCAAGATAAACCATTTAAAGGTGATGCTTCCAAATACTAATTGAGTGAATGTAAACTTCTGACCCAACGGGAATGTGATGAAATAAATCATTTTCTCTACTATTATTCTGACATTTCACATTCTTAAAATAAAGTGGTGATCCTAACTGACCTAAAACAGGTAATTTCTACTAGGATTAAATGTCAGCAATTGTGAAAAACTGAGTTTAAGTGTATTTGGCTAAGGTGTATGTAAACTTCTGACTTCAACTGTATATTAAGTGGATAACAAAATATGTGTTCATCTTATCCTTTACTTTGCAGCAATTTAGACAACATTTTCAGCACGGAGAACTTTGCAAACCAAGAACGAGCTTCAATTTTCTCCATAATCTGTGGTGAATAATATATATGATAATTATTTAGTAAGTATAATTATCATGATGAGGTGGGCCATTCTGAAAGCTAATCACTTGTATCTTCACTGCTGGGTAGCTTAGCATGCTTATTAATCTGTCAACACTCATAACGATGTTTGTTTTTTTCTCCAATTGCTCTTTTACTCCCAAAATAAACAGGATGGCTCTTTTGAGTTACAGCTGTATAATTTGTTGGTGTAGCAAAGGCATTTATCTATACATTTATTTTCAATTTGAGGTAAGCTGCAGTCATGAAAGCTAAATCACTAGCAGGGAGAAGATTATTATAATTACATAGCAGCTGTCGCACACGCAGCATGAGCAGTGTGAGTACAGGATATGTCAGAATATAGTTCAAGTAGCAAGGCAAACGTTATTTTGTTGAATTGTTCAATATCCACACACTGAGGCCCAGGTATGAACATCTCAAACCAGTTTAGCCATCACAGCACTACTTAGACATAAACAGGTATCCATAGGCTCATGGGTATATAGAGAGCTCTTCTGAGCTCCTGACAGAACAGCAAAGCTTTCACTCACAAATGGTTTGAATAATGAAAAATGACTTCCATCATTTAAGGAAGCCTTTACTTTGTCTCCCTCTATGAGGCTTGAGGCTTCAACCAACAGATTGATCTTGGGATCTCCAGTGTACAGTACCAGATTGTGTAATATAACCGACAGGAAATTAGGCTTTCTTTCACTGGAACATGACCAACTGACAGAGAATGAGCATTAAGCCAGACTAATGTTGGCCAGTCCCTGATCATAAGGTCAGGTTTAGACCACTAGAAGAATAGATGGGTGTGGGAAAGAAATGAAAATCCAGTACTGGACTATATTCCTCTTCAAAACGGAGACGAAAACTGGGATTTTTCTAGGGGTGGGAACTGCGATACGATATTGTAACGATACTTAGGTGCAGATACGATATGTATTGCAATTCTCACAACTTTATATTTATTGCGATTTGATGTTCCAAACACATTACTCACTATACAGTGGGGCAAAAAAGTATTTAGTCAGCCACCAATTGTGCAAGTTCTCCCACTTAAAAAGATGAGAGAGACCTGTAATTTTCATCATAGGTACACTTCAACTATGACAGACAAAATGAGAAAAAAAATCCAGAAAATCACACTGTAGGATTTTTAATGAATTTATTTGCAAATTATGGTGGAAAATAAGTATTTGGTCAATAACAAAAGTTTAGCTCAATACTTTGTTATATACCCTTTGTTGGCCATGACAGTGGTCAAACGTTTTCTGTAAGTCTTCACAAGGTTTTCACACACTGTTGCTGGTATTTTGGCCCATTCCTCCATGCAGATCTCCTCTAGAGTAGTGATGTTTTGGGGCTGTTACTGGGCAACACAGACTTTCAACTCCCTTCAAAGATTTTCTATGGGGTTGAGATCTGGAGACTGGCTAGGCCATTCCAGGACCTTGAAATGCTTCTTACGACGGTGTGTTTGGGATCATTGTCATGCTGAAAGACCCAGCCACGTTTCATCTTCAATGCCCTTGCTGATGGAAGGAGGTTTTCACTCAAAATCTCACGATACATGGCCCCATTCATTCTTTCCTTTACACGGATCAGTCGTCCTGGTCCCTTTGCAGAAAAACAGCCCCAAAGCATGATGTTTCCACCCCCATGCTTCACAGTAGGTATGGTGTTCTTTGGATGCAACTCAGCATTCTTTGTCCTCCAAACACGACGAGTTGAGTTTTTACCTAAAAGTTCTATTTTGGTTTCATCTGACCATATGACATTCTACCAATCTTCTTCTGGATCATCCAAATGCTCTGTAGTAAACTTCAGATGGGCCTGGACATGTACTGGCTTAAGCAGGGGGACACGTCTGGCACTGCAGGGTTTGAGTCCCTGGCAGAGTAGTGTGTTACTGATGGTAGGCTTTGTTACTTTGGTCCCAGCTCTTTGCAGGTCATTCACTAGGTCCCCCCGTGTGGTTCTGGGATTTTTGCTCACCGTTCTTGTGATCATTTTGACCCCATGGGGTGAGATCTTGCGTGGAGCCCCAGATCGAGGGAGATTATCAGTGGTCTTGTATGTCTTCCATTTCCTAATAATTGCTCCCACAGTTGATTTCTTCAGACAAAGCTGCTCACCTATTGCAGATTCAGTCTTCCCAGCCTGGTGCAGGTCTACAATTTTGTTTCTGGTGTCCTTTGACAGCTCTTTGGTCTTGGCCATAGTGGAGTTTGGAGTGTGATTGTTTGAGGTTGTGGACAGGTGTCTTTTATACTGATAACAAGTTCAAACAGGTGCCATTAATACAGGTAACGAGTGGAGGACAGAGGAGCCTCTTAAAGAAGAAGTTACAGGTCTGTAAGAGCCAGAAATCTTGCTTGTTTGTAGGTGACCAAATACTTATTTTCCACCATAATTTGCAAATAAATTCATTAAAAATCCTACAATGTGATTTTCTGGATTTTTTTTTCTCATTTTGTCTGTCATAGTTGAAGTGTACCTATGATGAAAATTACAGGCCTCTCATCTTTTTAAGTGGGAGAACTTGCACAATTGGTAGCTGACTAAATACTTTTTTGTCCCAATGTATGTCTGCTGCAGAAAGACAATTCGTTTTGATCAGTCATGGAAATAAAAGTACTTAAAACATGTTGGCTCTCTATTTTAAAAAGAAGATGGAAAACAAGCTATTGGAAGAGAAATACTAGCGTTTGGCACAGGTACAGCCAACTAGCACTAGCTAATGTTACCTAGCAAAAAAAAGTATACTTGAGTCAAAGCATTGATATAATATCGTCTGAAATAATATTGTGATAAGTAACTGTAACGATTTTTCCCCGTCACTAGATGTGTCCATTGAAGATGTGTCTGAATGAGAAAATAATGACAGCATGTCTTTGGGGTTTTCCTCTACCATTTGCTTTAGTGCCTGAAATCCCCTGATGGCCATGTTTATGGCTGCAGTGCCATCAGAGTGCTGAACGGGCACTGGGACGCTCCCCTCAATCATTACTGCTCCCAACAGAACGACATGGGGGAGACACTGGTAGGGCTTAGGCATATACAGTTGAAGTCAGAAGTTTACATACACCTTAGCCAAATACATTTATACTCAGTTTATCACAATTCCTGACATTTAATCCTGGTAAACATTCATTGTCTTAGGTCAGTTAGGATCACCACTTTATTTTAAGAATGTGAAATGTCAGAATAATAGTAGAGATTTATTTCAGCTTTTATTTCTTTCATCACATTCCCAGTGGGTCAGACGTTTACATACACTCAATTAGTATTTGGTAGCATTGCCTTTAAATTGTTTAACTTGGGTCAAACGTTTCAGGTAGACTTCCACAAGCTTCCCACAATAAGTTGGGTGAATTTTGGCCCATTCCTCCTGACAGAGCTGGTGTAACTGAGTCAGGTTTGTAGGCCTCCTTGCTGGCACATGCTTTTTCAGTTCTGCCCACACATTTTCTATAGGATTGAGGTCAGGGCTTTGTGATGGCCACTCCAATATCTTGACTTTGTTGTCCTTAAGCCATTTTGCCATGCATTGGTCATTATGGCCAAACAGTCCTATCTTTGTTTCATCAGACCAGAGTTTCCTCCAGCATCTTCACAAGGTCCTTTGCTGTTGCTCTATGATTGTTTTGCACTTTTCGCACCAAATTACGTTCATCTCTAGGAGACAGGACGCGTCTCCTTCCTGAGCGGTATGACGGCTGCATGGTCCCATGGAGTTTATACTTGCGTACTAATGTTTGTACAGAGAAACTTGGTACCTTCAGGCATTTGGAAATTGCTCCCAAGGATGAACCAGATTGTGGAGGTCTACAATGTTTTTTTTCTGAGGTCTTGGCTGATTTCTTTAGATTTTCCCATGATGTCAAGTAAAGAGGCACTGAGTTTGAAGGTAGGCCTTGAAATACATCCACAGGTACACCTCCAATTGACTCAAATGATGTCAATTAGCCTATCAGAAGCTTCTAAAGCCATGACATAATTTTCTGGAATTTGCCAAGCTGTTTAAAGGCACAGTCAACTTAGTGTATGTAAACTTCTGACCCACTGGAATTGTGATACAGTGAATTATAAGTGAAATAATCTATCTGTAAACAATTGTTTGAAAAATTACTTGTGTCATGCACAAAGTAGATGTCCTAACCGACTTGACAAAACTATAGTTTGTTAACAAGACATTTGTGGAGTGGTTGAAAAACGAGTTTTAATGACTCCAACCTAAGTGTATGTAAACTTCTGACTTCAACAGTACTTCCATCACAGGCTCACATTAACCAGGCTCTCTGCTTAACAAACAGGTCCTTCAATGTTTATTTGAAAGTAGACATTTAAAGTAATGTTCCGCTAGGCTTCGATCGGCTTTCTTGATCCACTTTAATAATGTTTACATATCTTACATTACTCATCTCATACTGTATCTCATACCATCTATAGCATCTTGCCTATGCCGCTCGGCCATCGCTCATCCATATATTTATATGTACATATTCTTATTCCATCCCTTTAGACATGTTTGTATTAGGTAGTTGTTGTGGAATTGTTAGATTACTTGTTAAATATTACTGCACTGTCGGAACTAGAATCACAAGCATTTTGCTACACTCGCATTAACAACTGCTAACCATGTGTATGTGACCAATAAAATTTGATTTGATGTCACTGTTAGGTCAATTACAGCAGAGAGCCACTCTGCTTTCATCATCCAATCCTTGACCAGTAAGGGTGAAACAGCCTACAAACAACAGTTTCTCTTCTAGCCTGCCACTTCACACTTACCTAGCGTACATACTGTATTTGATTACAGCTGAGAACTGAGCAGCTTGGCTGGCAGTTCAACAGTGGGGGGAGGTGAGGTGACCTGATGGAGCTGGGGATAAGATACAGTGCCTTCAGAAAGTATTCATACCCCTTGACTTATTCCACATTTTGTTGTGTTAAATATATTTTTTAAATCTCACCCACAAGTGGCCTACAATGACTCAGTGAACCCAATTACAGAGTCAAGTTACAGGTGCTTCTCTCAACATAGTGGAACAACTGAGGAGTGCTTCTCACCGGCTCCAGTCTGACAGAGAACAGCCGTAATCTGAGCCTGAGCTACAAGCTCTCTCCTCTCCCAAATCACTATCCACCTCATGTTCATGTGCTCCAGCCAGGTTTAGTCAGGGTGGTGAGTTTTGTTAAATATATACCATGCGTGACATTACCTTCTAGGAGCTGCATTTTTCAAATAAAGAAAGTATTTTCACTCCGGCAGCTGCAGGCGTTTACCGACAGGAGTTCATGTAGCTGCCAGGAAATGAGGCTGTGCTGCTCCAAATCAAGATCAGATACATCTCCAGACCTTATCTCTGCTATCACACGTTGTGTCTGCTCTTATCCACTGAGTTTCAGACCAGTGGAGCCACTCTCTCCTTGTGGACAGGCCTCAGATCTATCCTCTGATTGAGAGTGCCAATTAAATGGCTTGTGATGGGTTGGAATAAACAGCTGCATAATAGGTTGTTGGAACTGGTGGACCTTTGACCACAATAGCCACCATTTTCACACAAAAGGGACGACCCTCCCACATAGACTGTACTGTATGGAGCATTCCCATACAACACCTCAGCATCTCTCCCACGCATATAGTATATTTTGCCAACCTACCAAGAGCATGGATAGCTCTCCCAGGGAGACCCATTCGTGAGGTTGCATTCACAAAACCTTACAGTTTTTCCACACCTACACACAAGCAACAAAGTGTAATGCAATGCATAATGCTGTTCAGAAATCCTGCCAGGAATGAGGTAAAAGCAAAGACTTAGCTATACTAAGCTCTCATTCCACTTCCCATCAAAATTCTTCCTTTAACGCAGGAACAAAGTAGCTAGACTCCAAGGGAACATTACAGACAACTGTCAGTGACTGCTACTCTGACCACACATTCCCTATGTCAGAACCTGCAGGAAGGGAAATGTGCAATATTCTGATAATAATATTCCGTGCACAGTAATACAACTCAGGACACTTCCCTACTGGCCAGAAGGAGGGGAAATAAGAACAGGTAATTATCAAATGGCCTGAAGGCGAGAAATGATAGAGATTGCAGCGAGCGGGGATATTTAGCCCTGCTAATGAAGGCCCATGTTTAGGGAGCACCCAGGCAGAAGGGAGGAGGGGGAGCCTCACTGTGTCCAGACAGGAGGTAGGTCCTGATAAGACCGTGTTGCATAATGCGGTGGTCAGACCCAGCCTGCCTTTCTGTCTGTTTAGACTGCAGCTCACTGTCCTTATACTATATGTCCCTTTATACGCATTCACACACTCAGCATTGACTGGACACAGTGGAGGCTGCTGAGGGGAGGACAGCTCATAATAATGGCTGGAACGGAGTGAATGGAATGGCATTAAACGTATGATGTATTTAATACCATTCCATTAACTCCGCTCCAGCCCTTGCCATGAGCCCGTTCTCCTCAATTTAGGTGCCACCAACCTCCTGTGCTGGACAAATGGAGATGGGTTAACATTGGCTGTGAGGAGTAAAAGGCGGAAAAATGTACCGACAGTATCAATAATCAATATAAAATTAGCTAAACAAGTTAAATACATAATTATTATTAATATTCAGTAATGTAAATCTGATTAAAGTAAATTCCTCCATTGACTGTTGAACAGAGAGGTGGTTATCAAACTAAATTAGCTAAACATTTTAATGGATCTTATGGAAGTGAATACCATGTTCAGTCAAATTCATTGTCTTGTCGTCCACTTACCACTTACAATGTTCAGTTTGAGTAATAGCATTGAGAAGTTACTATTAACATGCCTGTGAATGTTTTGGAGAGACAGTCTGTCCATCTGCCGGCCCGGTCCACTTAACCCCACAGAGAGGTCTCTGTGGTCGCCCGTCTCTACAGCAGTACTTAAGCGGTGAAAAATTTAAAGAGATTTCTTATTTTGTATATGCAGCACTTCCCCCTGACGAATATGAAATGTTAAACATGTCATTAGGATTCACATGCATTCCCTTGCCAGATTTGCTTGCAGACATCAGAATTGCTAAATTTGCTGATTAGCCCAAGAAGCAGAGCTGCTTGGTCTGTGAGGGAATTAATGGAAAAAAGGAGTCTGATTTGTCTAGATAACCTTGAACCCCCAAAGCCCAGCTTCCTGTGGATGTGCGCATTTCAATCAGTAATTTTTGGATCATGTTAATCTGAGCCTGTCTCTGTCCGTCTATCCGTCCGCTGCAGCCTGTGTAATAGCCTAGCTACCTCTTACCTGCCTTTATTATGACCTACGATACCCGCCAATCAGAATCACAACCTGACTGCCACACATTGTCAGTAAACCATTCCCTTTATCTGTAATGTAAAATTAACCAATATAACAGAATGGCTTCAGAGAAAATAGATTAACAATACAATTACTTTGAAAACTATAGTGGTCAAATCTTAATTCTGTGCAACATACTTTTACAGTACATCTCCTCTTCTAAATAATTAGCTCCAGCTGGAGATAAGGGATTGTGGACACATCGTCAGACATGCTAAGGAATAAAGCGCTTGACAGGGCAATGACTCAGCAGAGATGTGAAATTACAAATTGGCCAGGGTAAGCAGTTTAGCTTTGATAGTGATTTGACTGGACTGACTGTTCAGTCCTACAGTATAGGGCTAGTCATGGATACATGTATATTCACAGACAGGTGTCCTCTCAGCAGATAGTAAAACAATCCACAGCAGCGGTGTGCCCCCCCCACATTAGGGCATTAGGGGCGCCGCCCCACTTGTGATTGGTCCCAAAAATATTAAAAGACTTTCAACAAATATATAGAAATAGTCCTAATATTCTAGATGTCAAGGTGTCATTAACAGCAGTGTGTTTCCAGTCATGCTACAGTATTTATGATGAGGAGAAGTTGAATGTGAGTAGTGGGTTCTGTTACAGGTCCATCATGAGAGCTGGCCTCCTGCTATTAAAACAATCAGATTGGAGATCTATCATTGGACGGGAGGGATGGAGCGACGGGGGTGGAGCACTCACTGTTTCCTGTCACAGCCTCAGCAGTGCACAGACACTCTCCTTGCACACCGCCATCTTTCACCCAGCCTCACACTTTCCCACCCGCCGTGCCCGGCCAGTGCACGCCGCAGACAACACATCTATCTGCTCCCTATAGGGCTGCTTGGCACTGAGGCCTGTTCAAAAGAGACACAAAACCTAGTGGCTTCTCTCACATAGTGTACTGCAAGCACATGCTACTGAGTACCAACACACACACGCACAACGTTCACTTTTCACATAATTAAATGCTTCATTTAAAATCAGGCTTTGATGATTTCTCTAGTAACACCTTGTCATGGCGCGCGGCTAGGCTTGAGGGAGAGGGTGGTAATTGCATCCCTGTAGAACGGCTGGTTAACTGGGAGGATATGCAGAGCAGTAGGGATTTACCACACAGCATAGGTCCACTGCTTTCCTTTCTCCAGAACACTCACAATACCCAGGGTGGGTATACACAAGAATGTAGTGTGTGTGTGTGTGTGTGTGTGTGTTCATGACGAGAATGTCAGTGTCTCTCTGTGTGTGTGTGTGTGCGTGTGTGAGTTCCAAGCATAAGCGAACAATTTAACAGGCTAATGTGTGAGCAGTATGTGTGACCACAGCTAAATGTGTTTCATGATGTTTTCCCCAACTGAAAATACCACCTCCAATATTTTAAGCCTCCAGGCCTGATTTGACTCCAACCTGAAGATGCTGCATTTGTCTTTGAAAGGGAATAGAGCGATGGATGGATGCAGCAAAACAGATGGATATGTTGGATGCTTGCTGGAATTATAAATGGCATAATATGATCCCAAATGACCTTCAGGAAATATTCTCCTATCACAGGAGTACACAGTGAGCCCTCCACATCCATATTGTAGTGAGACAACAAACATGGGTCAATGGAGAAACACTCAGCTGTCATTACTGTAATACTCAGCTGGCATTGCGCTCTTCCATTTCGCTCAAAGGCGCTGCAGATATCCAATCACATTAAACACAATCATATGTTCCAGGAATAGATTTGAGATTCATGCAGCAAACACACTAATTCCATAAAACCCAATTTGTTTCCTCCACAAAGGGAGCAATACACTGAAATTAATCTGCAGAAAGCCTTTCCTGTAGTTAAAAATAAATAAAGGTCTCATCATTTGAGGCTTGTATATCGCTCAAGGGATATGCTTTTGTGACATGAAAACTATCTTATGAGTACACATCTATAACATCCATAACATTTCTGTTGCAATGGATAACATTCAGTGTACAATAAAACCTAACTCTCCCTGGATTGCCTTGAAGTGATACTGAAGTATTAAAATAGACATACTGCATTTTCAGAGTTTCTCCATGAGAGAGTGAATAGATAATAAAAAACTGTATTTTACCCCATAACCTACAAATCGATGTGTCGCAGGAGGTCTATGTTTTGAATGTAATCATCCTAAACAATTTTCTACAAGTATGATACAGCACTGAACAGCAATACTACCAGGTAATTGTAACATAAATGCTGTAACTGTATAAGTGAATGTTTGCCTTGATATGAGTGCAATGTGCAATGAGTGCAAAGTTTGTTCAGTTCTTAGATATATATCAGATGGTTTGGATGAAAGTGCAGCTTGTGTTTTTTTGGCGAATCAATTTCATTTGTCCAGAAATATTTTACTATAAAACCTCTGCAGCCCTACTGTAGGCTTGAGAACGTAATAGCGGTAGTTAAGCTTTGATAAAATCCAGCATGTCTTTACAGAGCTCCATCTGAGGGAGAAAATTATCAAACATATCTTCTCACAGACTCTCATCACACTCTTCAAGAGAATAAGTGAATAAATGATTTGTATGATTTCTTTCCATCCATACACACACTGTATATACCCTGTTTAATTACCATAGGAGACGCTAATGAGATAAATAACATGAACGGAGACAATAGCCCAGTGTGTTTACTTAAGATTGCTCAAGCTTGGGAAAAACAAATCCCTCATGTATAAATTACAATAATCCCAGAACCAGAGAATCAAGAAACAACATTTTCCACCTTTAGATCAAAGTAAAGCACCATCTAATCAATGCATATTAAATGTGCCAAAGATCAAAACAGAGTTCTCATCCTTGCATTGCCCATTGAGCTGGTATCATATCCCAAAGTACAGAACTTTGCCACAGATCATCAGTCTGATCATTGTCTATGGTCTATTTCAGGGTGACCAAACTGGGGACAGTTTGTTTTGTCCCGCCAGAAGGTTCCAGAAAAAAAAGCTGGAAAACGATTGTAGTCAAGTGAATGCACCCCTTAGTTCATAGAACCGCGGTTACATGACACATAAAGATATTATCAACTGGTTACCAATGTAATTAGAGCAGTACAAATACATGTTTTGTCATACCATGGCTATCAGACAATCAGCATTCAGGGCTCAAACCACCGAGTTCATGAATATTAATAACGGCCGTTACAAAGCGAGTTATTTTTGCACGCAGTACCATAATTCAATGCTGCTGTTCTAGAACTTAGTTGTTGAATTTTGCCGCTATTCTCTGCACCCCTCACTGCATCAAGACCGCATTTTATGCTTCATATTAGGCGTTACAAATCTGTATTTTTTTAACCACTCAATCTCTTATTCTTCCTGCCTATAGTAGTAGCAGCGAGTATCTATAGTATTATTGATAATTATTTAATTATCATTATCACCTATATTACATGTATTATTATCTGAAAGAGGCTTTGGTATTAGCCTGTGAGAAAGGGCGGGAAACTGCAGGAGCTGAAACCGCTGTGATTGATACAATAGTGGCGAACAAACAAAGTGAGAGTGGGGAATAGCATATATTACATATGCTGACCATGGGAAAAGCTGGCATCCTAAATACTTTATGTTCGTTTTTTAAATGAATTTAATTTATTCATCCCCGGGAAAAAAAACTAGGCTACAGCAGTGCGTACATTTTAACATCAAGTCAACCTTATATCAACACTGGACATGTAGCTTACAGATGCCTGCCTCGTCGCCAAGTGAGGAAGATATTTCACAATCATCAAATGCGGTGAGTATTATGGCTTGGGTAGGTTTTAGCCTGGTCGAGGCAGAGGAGAGTGAGCAACAAAATGAGGTAGTTTGTGTGGATGATCAGATTGAATGGTGTGTGTGTGTAATCAGCTACAGTACCAGTCAAAAGTTTGGACACACCTACTCATTCCAGGGTTTTTCTTTATTTTTACTATTTTCTACATTATAAAATAACAGTGAAGACATCAACACTTAGAAATAACACATATGGAATCATGTAGTAACCAAAAAAGTGTAAAACAAATCAAAATATATTTATATTTGAGGTTCTTCAAAATAGCTACCCTTTGCCTTGATGACAGCTTTGCACACTCTTGGCAGTATCTCAACCAGCTTCATGAGGTAGTCACCTGGAATGCATTTCAATTAACAGGTGTGCCTTGTTAAAAGTTAATTTGTGGAATTTTTTTCCTTCTTAATGTGTTTGAGCCACCATCAGTTGTGTTGTGACAAGGTAGTTGTGGTATACAGAATGTAGCCCTATTTGGGGGAAAAAAAACAAGTCCATATTATGGCAAGAACAGCTCAAATAAGCAACGAGAAACAACAGTCCATCATTACTTTAAGACATGAAGGTCAGTAAATCTGGAAAATGTAAAGAACTTTGAAAGTTTCTTGAAATGTAGTCGCAAAAACCATCAAGCGCTATGATGAAACTGGCTTTCATGAGGACTGCAACAGGAAAGGAAGACCCAGCGTTACCTCTGCTGCAGAGGATAAGTTCATTAGAGTTAACTGCACTAGATTGCAGACCAAATAATGTCTTGACAGAGTAACAGACACATCTCAACATCAACTGTTCAGAGGAGACTGTGAGAATCACGTCTTCATGGTCAAATTTCTACAAAGAAACCACTACTAAAGGACACCAATAAGAAGAAGAGACTTGCTTGGACCAAGAAACACAAGCAATGGACATTAGACCGGTGGAAATCTGTCCTACATTGGCCATATACCACAAACTACCAAGGTGCTTTTTTCAGGGCTCGAACCACCCGGTTTATAAATCTAATTATAAACCGGGTGGTTTGACCCCTGAATGCTGATTGGCTGAAAGCTGTGGTGTATTTACAAAAAATATATACTTTTTACTGTTCTAATTACATTGGTAACCATTTTATAATAGCAAAAAGGCAACTCGGTAGTTTGTTGTATATAGCCAATGTACCACGGCTAAGGGCTGTATCCAGGCAATCTGCATTGCGTTGTGCCTAAGAACAGCACTTAGCCGTGGTATATTGGCCATACCACACCCTTCGTGCCCTATTGCTTAAATAAATATCTATTTGTCAGCACGCGACCCACCACTCAGATTATATTTTGAACCAGCAAACCCAAAAATGTGAGCACTCCTGGTCTATGTGATAGCACAGGTTAACTGCTAAAACAATGCATGTTGCTTTAATGGTAAGTAATGGTAGCAATTAAGAGGCCAGTAAGGTTTCCAAAATATGCAGAGGAATTTCATGTAATTTGATAGTGCAGTTAAGCAAGAAAGAAAATAATAATCTCACACATGCAAACACAGCTCACAAATAAATAAATGTCTTTCTCTCAGACACAGACTCCATAAAACCACATGCCCCCTACCACACGAGCAGCAGAAGCCAAGTGAACACATCCCTCTCTCGATGTCTCTCACGCACTCAGTGAAAAAAAACACACAGGCCCTCCCACACCCCCCATGTTTGTGTCTTGGAGGCTGTCTGTGGTTAGGGCTCACACACGGAACATGTTGTGTCTCTCTCATCACAGCAGTGGATCTGCTCAAACATTTCATTTACCAAAGGAAGCCGAGTACAAACGATAGCCATTTGTTCCGTGAGCACTGTTGGTGTCTCATCTGCTCCTCTGTTAACCTTAGTTTGGAGCACAAATATAGTCATCGCAACATAAGCTCTAAATTAGCTTTCAAGTGTGAAGGAATGTATGAATACATGAACGCAGGAAGGTTCTCTAGTGTGTGTGTTTCCTAGTGATCATACGATATATTGCTCTGCTGATCCATACAGTAGTATATACACAATACATATATTATATTGTAAGTCTAGTGGATGACAGATGACGTAGTAAAATTGTGGGTAAAGTGCTTAACAGTGGGAAGTCATTAGAGTGCAGCAGTGGGCTGCACAGCTTTGATAATAATTGAGAACACTGTTTGGGCAGATTCCTCCTCAGTCCCCCTAAAGTCACACATGAAAGGCATTGACTAATACAGCCATCAGCGCAGGGGAAACAGGACCAAACCATGCATCGCTCCACTCCCCTCCAACTCTTGACAAAAACAAAACTTGAAGAAGACAGCTGCTGATTTGTAACTTGGCGACAAACCCCTTCAAGCAAATAAAGCAGTCATGCCAGTTTTTCTGAAAGAAAAAAATCCATTAGTTTCACTGCTGCCAAGGTCAATTAAACAGCTGGAAAATTTTGCCTAATATAGAGTTAAAATAAAATCCCCCAAAACACGTTATCTTAAGCAATTTATTTCAATTTATCTGATGCTTCTATTCCCTGTATTGGTGTCTGGGAGCTCTGCCCAAATTGGTCTCCTCCTATAAGAGGGTGATCATAAGCACATCCTGGGACTTTGAGGGAGGGACTGTGCTGACGCTGCTGTTGTTCAAGGGGGTGGGCCGGGCAGGGATGCAGCAGCCGGGGAGCCAGGCAGACAAGGACCTGCGCTCAGCACATGGAGCGCTCTCATCCAGGAACAAGGAGAGCCCAGGGGAACAAATACAACTACACCCCCCCCAAAAAACGATTTCAAAACAA
This sequence comes from Oncorhynchus clarkii lewisi, assembly GCF_045791955.1. NCBI lineage: Eukaryota > Metazoa > Chordata > Actinopteri > Salmoniformes > Salmonidae > Oncorhynchus > Oncorhynchus clarkii. The sequence continues at coordinate 65,386,221 of NC_092148.1, forward strand.
CAACAAAACAACAACCCAAAAAGCCTCTTGAGCCAGCGCTGGGTGATTGCCAGCTGCACTCCAGATTACCAGGTTCTGAGAGAGCCTTTTTGCAATCTCTCTGAGATGTATCATCTCCAGCTCCTTACATTAATCAGTTCAGCTGGAGAGGGATGGATGGCGACATGCAAACTGCTCAGCACGACGCGAATGAACTCATAATCAGCAATCAGATATTCTATGTAGTCGGTGGGGGTGGGATGGGGTGGGGGGCTCAACTCAGAAAGGTCAAGGGCCTCTCCACTGCCAGCCTACCACCATCCACCCTCTCTCTCTCCCTCCCTCCCCCACATTGGCCCTGTCCGAATAGCCATACTAGCGTACTACATACTTAAATTGCAAGTATGTACTCATCGTCGCATACTATTTATAACATAATGTTTAGTGAAGGTTAGCCTTTTAGCTAAAGTAAAGGCACGGCAGGCTGCAAAAAACAGTCCGTTTTTAAAGATGTACGATTAAATAGTCATGACAATTTTAAGGACAACAAAAAACGTCTTATATTTGATCACTGCAGGAGACTCTTTGCTCATCTTCTTTGCCATCATACATTTGTTTTTTTGTTTACATTGAGAGAACTATCAAATCTCGAAGCACTCCTTTAATCCGGTTTTAATGCATTGCGGGTGTAAAATTCCCCAAAAGTTTACAATTCATACATACTACATGAGAAGCCGAAATGAGTATGACATCTGGGGATTTAAAGCATACTACATTTTTGAAAAAGGCACATACTATAAAACGGCCTACTATTTAGAATGCTAGTATGGGTATTTGGACACGACCACTGTCTCTGTGTGATACCTCATATGTTGACCACACTGCTCCACTCACTGTATAGTAGAGGAGCTCAAGGCAAAAACACTGGAATGTTTATTTGATGCCATTATAAGTGAACCAAACAAATCTGTGAGGTCAAAAGATCTATGCAATTTACATCACACTGGTTTGAATACAATGGGCTAATTTACAAATAGAAAAAAAGGAGGCAATAAATTATTGGCTTGGATGAAGAGGTATTTTTTTCAATAGCATTCTGCTCCTGAATATGTCCTGTGTTTTCAAACTATAGCATATTTTAAATCCTTTCATCTAGTAATTAGTACTGAAGCAAGCAGCATTTACTTTAATTCCAACAAATATATGTGCATAAAAATCAAATATAAGTGGTCTGTTGCAACAAGGCTGTTTTCCAATGTTATTTATGATGATCATAATAAGACGCATTTCACACAGCTTAGGTTGGAGAAGTCGTTCCTAAAGCCCATAACCTTGAGAGATACTTTCACTCTAAGGCCTGCATGGGCCTCTATCAGGCATTCCTCCATTATCTGCTCCATTCTGCTGTGTTGTGGCAACACATGACCAGAGTTAGGACAGAGGCTCTCAGATGGGGAGGGCCCACATGTCACAGTTTCATCCTGTTTCTTTCCATTACCTGAATGTGATATGAAGTACCCCGCTGGGACAGCACCCCCTAGTGCTGCGGAGTACTACTCCACCTGAGTGGTTGTGTTTCTCTACACGCTGAAGGACATGCAGGTGCCTGATCAGAGCTCAATGATGCAATTCCACAAGTAGCCCCCCTGAAGGCCTCTGCAGGGACATCTAATCAAACTGCTCACTCAGTTCCCTCTCTTTTGTAATCACGTTGTGTCACAGTATGCCTGTTGCGACGATCTTTGTTCAATTGTTTTTTATGCCTGTTCCCTGATTTCATCAACATTCCAGTTACTACTCATTTATCATCTCTCATTCCCTCCCTGGATCCATGTATGAGCTATAGCAGTTCTCCATGGAGAGGAGATGCATGCCCCAGCATGTCCCACCTCTAACCTCTGGCATGAGGTACCCCTGCCCCCCTTATCGAGGTAATCTAGTGTAGCTAGCAGTAACATGCACATAACACAACATAACAGTGCTGAGTAGAACAGGGTGGTGCTCCAGTCAGAAGGGCCTTGCTTATGTTATGTGTGTGTTATTTCTTACATTATTAGCCCAGAACATTTTTGTGTTGTTACATACAGCCGGAAATAACTTTTGGATATCAGAGTTGCAGTCACTCACCCACCAGCATTACGACCAGGAATACAACTTTCCCAAATTGGATCCTTTGTTCGTACCCCCCAGGGAAATTGAATTTATCCCAGAGGCTGCTCCGAGACCCCATCAGCAGAGAAGAGGTATTGGGAGTGGACTTCTAGTCCGACTCAGGAGGCGTGCACACCATCCACTGCTTCCAAGTATATTACTCGCTAATGTTCAGTCTCTGGACAATAAAGTAGATGAGCTCAGGGCGAGGGTCTCCTTCCAGAGAGACATCAGGGACTGTATCATACTCTTTCACAGAATCATTGCTCTCTCCAGATATACTGTCCCCGTCCACAAAGCCAGCTGGGTTCTCAGTACATCGCACAGATAGGAATAAAGAACTCTCCGGGAAGAAGAAAGACAGGGGTGTATGTTTCATGATTAACTACTCATGGTGTGATTGTGATAACGTACAGAAACTCAGGTCCTTTTGTTCACCCGACATTGAATACCTTACAATCAAATTCAGACTGTATTAACTCCCAAGAGAATTCTCTTCAGTAATAGTCACAGTATATTCCCACTCAAGCCGATAACACAGCAGCACTCAAGGAACTACACTGGACTTTGTGCAAATTGGAAAGCTGCTTAAATACTTGACCACCACTACTCCAACTTCCAGGATGCCTACAAGCCCCCCTCCCCCCCCACTCCCTCCCGCCCTCCCTTCGACAAATCAGATCATTACTCCATTTTGTTCATCCCTTCCTATAGGCAGAAACTCAAACAGGAAGTACCCATGCTAAGGTCTATTCAATGCTGGTCTGACCAATTGGTATCCATGCTTCAAGATTGTGTTGATCACTCAGACTGGGATATGTCTGCGTGATATGTCTGTGTGTAGCCTCTGAGAATAACATCTATGTATACACTGACATGGTTATTGAGTTCATCAGAAAGTGTTATTCCCACTGTGACTATTAGAACCTAACCAAATCAGAAACCGTGGATAGATGGGAGCATACGCGCAAAACTGAAAGCGCAAACCACCACATTTAACCATGGCAAGGTGACTGGAAATATGGTCAAATACAAACAGTGTAGTTATGCCCCCCGTAAGGCAATCAAACAGGCAAGAGACCAAGTGGAGTCGCAATTCAATGACTCAGATGCGAGACGTATGTGGCAGGGTCTACAGACAATCATGGATAACAAAGGGAAACCAGCCATGTCACAGACACCGACGTCTTGCTCCCAGAGAAGCTAAACACCTTCTTCACCCGCTTTGAGGTTAACACAGTGCCACCAATGCAGCCCACTCCCAAGGGCTCTTGTTCTCTGCAGTCGACATGAGTAAGACATTTAAACGTGTTAATCCTCGCAAGGTTTCCGACCCAGACGGCATCCCTAGCTGCATCCTCAGAGCATGCGCAGACCAGCTGGCTGGAGTTTTTATGGACATATTCAATCTCTCCTTATCCCAGTCTGCTGTCCCCACTTGCTTCAAGATGTCCACCATTGTTCCTGTACCCAAGAAAGCAAAGGTAACTGAACTAAATTATCATCACCCCGTAGGACTCATGAAGTGGTTTGAGAGTCTAGTTAAGGATCATATCACCTCTACCTTACCTGACACCCTAGACCCACTTCATTTTGCATACCGCCCTAATAGATCCACAGACGATGCTATCGCCATCGCACTGCACACTGCCCTATCCCACCTGCTGTTCATTCACTACAGCTCAGCCTTCAACACCATAGTACCCTCCAAGCTCATCATTAAGCTTGGGGCCCTGGGTCTGTACCCCGCCCTGGGCAACTGGGTCCTGGACTTCCTGACGGGCCGCCCCCAGCTGGTGAACGTAGAAAACAACAACAACGCTTCACTGATCCTCAACACATGGGCCCCACAAGGGTGCATACTCAGCCCCCTCCTGTACTTCCTGCTCACCCATGACTGCTTGGCCACATATGCCTCCAACTCAATCATCAAGTTTGCATCCAGTCGGGCTGTGTCACCGCCTGGTACGCCAACTGCACAGCCCTCAACCGCAGGGTTCTCCAGAGGGTGGTGCGGTCTGACCAATAATTTGATTTGATTTGATCACCGGGGCCACACTGCCTGCCCTCCAGGACACCCACAGCACCCGATGTCACAGGAAGGCCAAAAAGATCATCAAGGACAACAACCACCGAGCCACAGCCTGTTCACCCGCTACCATCCATAAGGCGAGTTCAGTACAGGTGCATCTATCTCAAGGCCATCAGACTGTTAAATAGCCATCTCTAACCGGCTACCACCCGGTTACTCAACCCTGCACCTTAGAGGCTAATGCCCTATATACATAGACATGGAATAACTGGTCACTTTAATAATGGAAGACTAATCACTTTAATAATGTTTACATACTGCTTTACTCATTTCATATGTATGTACTGTATTTTAGTCAATACCACTCCGACATTGCTCGTCCTAATATTTATGTACTTCTTAACTTCATTCTTTTACTTTAGATTTGTGTGTATTGTTGTGAATTGTTAGATATTACTGCACTGTTGGAGCTATGAACAAAAGCATTTCGCTACACCCACAATAACATCTGCTAAATATGTGTATGGGACCAACAGGATTTGATTTGATGTCACTCTTAGGTCAATTACAGCAGAGAACCCCTCTGCTTTCATCAGCCAACCCTTGACAGATAAGGGTGAAACAGCCCACAAACAATTGTTTCTCTTCTAGCCTGCCACTTCACACTTACCTAGCGCACATACTGTATTTGATTACAGCTGAGAACTGAGCAGCTTGGCTTGTCAGAGAAAAGCAGTTCAACAGTGGGGTGAGGTGAGGGGACCTGATGGAGCTGGGGATAAGATACAGTGCCTTCAGAAAGTATTCATACCCCTTGACTTATTCCATATTTTGTTGTGTTACAGCAAATTCAAAATTTATAAAATATATTTTTTAATTTCACCCATCTACACATGCACATTTCTGGGGAAGGGTATAAAACAATTTCTAGAGTGTTTAACGTTTCCAAGAGCACAGTGGTCTCCATCATTCGGAATTGGAAAAATATGGAACTACCCAGACTCTGCCTAGAGCTGGCCGTCCGACCAAACTGAGTAAGGGGCCACACAAGATGCAAGATGAACCTTGGTCAGGGAGGTGACAAAGAAGCCAATGACCACTCTGGCAGAACTTCAGAGTTCCTTGGCTGAGATGGGAGAATGGTCTCTACAGCACTTCACCATTTTGGGCATTATGTGAGAGTGGCCCTACGGAAGCCACACCTGAGAAAAAGGCAGGACAGCACACCGGGAATTCACAAAAAGGCATGTGAAAGACTATAAGATCAATAGGCAAAAGAGTATGTGGTCTGATGAGAGAAAAATGTAACTCTGGCCTGAATTCAAAGCGCTATGTCTGGAGAAAACAAGGGACAGCTGATCACCCGTCTAACAACATCCCCGGTCCTGTGTGGCTCACTTGGTAGAGCATGGCACTTGCAACGCCAGGGTTGTGGGCTTGATTCTCATGGGGGACAAGTATGAAAAATGTATTCACTCACTACTCTAAGTCGCTCTGGATAAGAGTGTCTGCTAGATGACTAAAATGTAAAACTTGAAGCATGGTAGCAGCACCATGCTATGGGGATGCTTTTCAGGGACTGGGAGGCTGGAGGGATCAATGAATGGAGCCAAAAAAAAGGCACATCCTTGATGAGAACCTGCTTTAGAGTGCAAACAACCTTAGAAAGTAAATCTTTGTCCTAGTCTAACAGGACAATGACCTCAAGCACATAGCCAATGCAACCCTGGAATGGCTTCAGAGCAAGAATGTGACAGTCCTTGAATGGCCCAGACTTTAATCCCATGGAAAATCTGTTCACCAAAACACTCAAGGAAGAATGGGAGAAAATCCCTAAATCCTGATGTGCAAAGCTGATACAGACATACCCAAGAGGACTCAAAGATGTAGTTGCCGCCAAAGGTGCTTCTACTAAGTATTGACTCTGGGGTGTGAATACTTATGTAAATTTGATATTTCTGTATTTCATATTGACTACATTTGCAAAAAATTCTAAAAACACATTTTCACTTTGTAATTATGGGGTATTGTGTGTAGATGGGTGAGAAACAAATGTAATTAATCCAGGTTGAATTCAGTCTGTAAAACAACAAAATGTAGAATAAATCATATAAATACTTTCTGAAGGCACTGTATCTGACATGGAGGAAGAGAGACTAGAGAGGTTTGTCTCTGGCCTTTTTTAATGGGTTTATTTACTGCAGCATTGGAGAGGAGCACAAAGGTAGCTAGCAGGGGAAACAGCTGAACAGTGCAGGAGGCTCTGGGGAGGGATGTATTAACTCTATCTCTCGAGTTCCTCACCTACACATCTCTATACCCCCATCTCTCTCAAAGCAACCCCGGTGCCAACACCTCTCTCCTTATGTGTCTTTATTCCTCAGCATTTGAGTCAGACAAAACGCAAAATCAATAATGCTTTTTCTTCCCCATTTCCTCTTTGATGCAACTTCAAAAGGCCAGTGGACAGCCCTCTAGAGATCTGTGGAGAAAAAAAAGGCAATGCTACAAGACACGCACAGAATAAAAGTACTCAGAAAACCATTCCCCTCTTCAATCTGTTAAATCGCTCTTAACTTCTTTGCCCCGGCAGGAGGAGCTTGGGAGGACACTGCAGGTGCAGGAGAGTGCCAGCAAAGAAGTCAGAGAAACACACCATGGATGTAATATCAGATCAATAACATATAGTATAGATCATAAAATGACTGTGTTGAAATTATATCCATTGTGAAAATGTATGCATATCATGGACATGGTGTGATTCACATCCAGACAACAGGTCAATGGATACTGAGACTACAGATAAACACTGATACTGCATACAGAGCTGTCTCTATCTAAAGGCCCTTTGAAGACTGACAGCAACAGATAATCCCCTTTCTGCTCTTAGTGCACAATCCACTGGCTACTCTCAGTACACTCCTCTAATATCTCTCTCTCTCGCTCTCTCTCTAAGCTGAAAAACAAACATTCCTCTAAACGTATGTGTAAAATTATCTATTTCTGTATGTGAATGTTGAGGTGGAGTGATTGAGTGGTGCAGGACCAGGTGGACCTGTACTGAGTGTGTTATGAGGTGTGCGGAGGGAGGGAGTATTATAGCACCTTTGTAGGGTAGGCACTCCTAAATGCTATAGGACGGGAAGACACTTCAAATAATCCATATGTGTGTGCACTTAAATACAGAGTGAGAGTTAAAGCAGAAAATGACCTCTTACATTAGAGCTATCTGCTCAGCAGGGAACTGTAAAATCAGAAATGGGAAAATATTGTAATACTACAGTATATCCTGAGTTATCGACTTCATGAGCCACTGTGTTTGTATGAGACCACACCTTGATTAAAAATAAGGCAGGAGAGTGTGATCTGATATAACCTCAAGTTAGTGAGTGAGTTAATCTGTCAGGAGTGTGAGGTGTGACTAGCATTGCCAATCTGTCAGGCATCCTCAAGTGCTAGAGTGGAGGGCATATCATGGCACAGTGTAGCCATAGCCACAGCCATAGCATACGGCAGGGTACAGGGTAGGAGTATCAGTGCTGGGTTCTGCCCTGTGTTAGGCTCAATCTCCTTCCTGCAGTCTCCTCTATCACTCCAAACTGCACGTCCCTGTCCTCAGAGTCTCTATGGAGCTAAATAAAAAATCCATGCTCTCAATGGGCAATCAATATCTCATTAACCAGTCTGTCCACACGCGGCCAGGCAGCCAGGATGTGCGTCGGTCAGTCGGTTGGTCTCACAGCGCGTTCCAGACAGCGGCACACCTCACACTCTTTAATAACCTGTGGAAATGCGACTCCGCACCCTCACCCAAAAAATACATTATACTATAAAAGGAGATTATGTTTTGAGAATTTTTTTTATTTTGATTATAACAAATTTTTAGGATTAAGTTTAAAAAAATGATGATCAGTCTCTCTTGTCGTGGTGAGACTATTCAGACAATATTATGTAAATGTTTGTTGATCTGATATGAATGAAAAACGGGACTTTGTATGAAACATCATTCTTACCTGGTCACTCTTATTTTAGACTGTTTTGATTTTAGACTGGCTTTCTGTGTTCTCAGTCCCTAACTGGATAATAGCCAATCTTGTTAACCTCTGCTGTGATGCTGGAACCCTGCAGCACACAGCGGTAGTCCAAAGCACTTCACCCGCTTGCTGATAGGAAGAGTCAAAGAGCACCAAAGCTACAGCAAATATTTACTGCCTTATTAATATGGAATTTATCTGTACGTTTTCTCCATCCCCTGAACAATGTTTACAGTCTAGTAGACACTCGTGGTAAATCACATAGTTATGCACTGTCTGTATGCAAAACAGAAGCTTCATATTCATATCTTGATGACAGGTTAATTATAATGTAGATGAAACACACTTTATTTTTTTCTGTCTTTTGGTACATCAAACGTCTTTCTTTAATTATGTAATTAATATTTTGAATTTTCATCTTAATTGTGCTGAGTAGGCTGGCTAATTTGCATGGGGTAATGAGAGGGATGTTTCCATTACAGGTAATTAGGTACTTGCGAAGCAGTGGTGTGGCTGTGCGACTAGAGAGAGAGAGAGAGAGAGAGAGAGAGAGAGAGAGAGAGAGAGAGAGAGAGAGACCATAGCTTTGTTGAAAAGTAGCGACATATAAAACACAATCTCTTATAAAAATTCATATCAATACACAACTCCTTTGGGTGAGTACATGCCAGCATGGCCTGGAAATATTTTCTCTATCTCAGATTGTTCTGGCAATTGTCACATAGAAACCTCATTAGGAGGAAGGATGTTTGATGTGCTTTTTACATTTGCAACACAAACCATTTTTTTGAAAATCTCTATGAAAGTGTCCTATACATACCTCCTGTAAGACCCTATGATATGTGAACCGTACATGATACAGACAACATCTTGGTGTCATTAAACTAATAGTGTTCTCTAAAATATGGAGTATCGCTACATTGTGAAATAACATTTTACACATGAATGTATTCCACATTAAAAATATATTTATATGAATATATAAAAAGTACCCTTTTCTATGTTGTTAATTTTTAGACATATTGTTTTAAACAATATACTCTATAAGTACATCACAATTTCAGAGTAGGCTCTCTGCATCTTTTAAAGTTATGATCAGTTTTATGAGCACCACCAACACAGATTTTTATTCCATTTGTAACTGTGTTGTTGTATGTGTCGAATTGCTACGCTTTATCTTGGCCAGGTCACATTTGCAAATGAGAACTTGTTCTCAACTAGCCTACCTGGTTAAATAAAGGTGAAATAAATACAAATAAATAAATAAAACAGTTCATAGGAAAATTGATTCAAAGGGAACTCCTTCTGCTGTTGATTTGCTGAATGTGCAATCTTACAGGAGGGCTGTGATTGGTTAATGATCTATGTATAAAATTGATAATTTCTTCAAACGTAGCAGAGAGCCCACTCTGGAAATGTGATGTGTTTAAAGAGTATACTGTTCCAAACATCATGCCAAATGGAAACTCAAAAAGGGTATGAATGTCACGAATCCCGCCGAAGGTGGTTCCTCTTCCTGATCGGGCGGCACTCGGCGGGTGTCGTCGCCGGTCTACTAGCTGCCACCGGTCCCCTTTTCTGTTTCAGTTAGTTTTGTCTGATGTGTTACACCTGTTTCTTGTTTGGGTTTTGATTTGGGCTATTTAAACCAGGTATGCCCGCCTGCTTTTGTGCGGGCTTGTTTTTCTGTTCATGTGGTGTGTATTCTCGTGGACTATTTTCTCCTGACTATTTGGTCCTGCTTTTGGGCTGGTTTAAGTGATGCGCCTTAGTGTTTGGCGTTACCGTTACTTGTTGTTCTGGATTAAAAGATCACGATTGAACTACTTCTGCTCTCTGCACCTGACTTCTCCACCCACTACTCCTAGAAGCCGTCACAGAAGCCCGCACCATTCCATGGAGTCAGCAGGAGCAGCAACCACCCCTCTTCCATCAATGGAGGAGTGCGTCCTCCATCATACGGCCATCCTCCATCAGATTGGTTCTGCGATGGACCAAATGATGGAGAGAATGGAGCGATGGGAGAGGAGTGATCTCCCGACTTCATCCCCAGCTCCTCCACTGACGACGCAACCCACTTCTCCTCCGGCGGCATCCGGTCCCAGCGTGTTGCGTCTCGCGCCCCCGAGGGAGTAGGATGGAGCGGCGGCTGGGTGCCAGGGGTTTTTGCTCCAGCTCGAGCTATACCTGGCTACCGTTCGTCCGACTCCCTCGGGTGATGAGAGTGTGAGCCTCCTCGTCTCCTGCCTGAAGGGTAGAGCCTTGGAATAGGCCAACACAGTCTGGAACGGCCCAGACTCGGTTCGGGACCACTACCCGGAGTTCACCCGCCGTCTTCGGGCCGTGTTCGACCACCCTCCAGAGGGCCGAGCGGCGGGTGAACGACTGTTTCACCTCAGACAGGAGACGAGGAGCGAGCAGGACTTCACGTTGGAGTTCCGGACCTTGGCCGCTGGTGCGGCGTGGAATGACACGGCCTTGATGGACCTCTACCGGTGCAGCCTCCGGGAGGACGTCCGCAGGGAGCTAGCTTGTCGGGACACCACACTCTTCCTCGACGAACTTATAGACTTGTCGATCCGGCTGGACAACCTGCTAGCTGCCCGCGGGCGTTCAGAAGGGGTCCTGTCAGTTCCACATCCCAGCCCTCCTGCTCAAACTCCAATGGAGTTAGGGGGCGCTGCATCAAGGGGGACCGAAGGAGGAGGCTCCTCCTGCACCCACTGTGGTCGGAGAGGACACACTTCCGACCCATGCTGGAGGAGCTCGTCTGGGAGTCGAGATGGCAGGCGGAACACTTCTCGGTCACCCCAGGTGAGTCAACACCAAATTGACCCAGAGCTCCCTGTTGGTCACATGTTTTTATTAATTTCTTTCCCTGTGTTTTCTCCCTCTCTCCAGCATAAGGCGCTAGTCGATTCAGGGGCAGCTGGGAGTTTTGAGGATCGCGGACTCACCCGTAGGTTGGGAATTCCGTTGGTGCCGATAGATCCGCCCTTCCCCGTGCACTCCTTAGATAGCCGACCGTTAGGGTCAGGGCTGGTCGGGGAGGCCACGGTTCCACTGGACATGGTAACGCAGGGGGATCATAGGGAGCGGATCAGTTTCTTCCTTATCGATTCACCTGTGTTTCCAGTGGTGCTGGGGGTTCCCTGGCTGGCCAGTCACAATCCCCGAATTTCCTGGAAACAGGGGGCTCTCGCTTTTTGTAAGAAAAGGGCGACCAAATTACCACCCCATCGACGGGGGGATTGCGTGATAAACCTCCAGGAGAACGCTGCACTTCCCAGGAGTCACGTGTACCCATTGTCACAGGAGGAGATGTGGCTATGGAGACATATGTCACAGAATCTCCGAGACAGGGGTACATTCGGTCCTCCATGTCAACCGTCTCCTCTAGTTTCTTTTTTGTGAAAAAAAGGAGGGAGGTCTGCGTCCGTGCATTGATTATCGAGGTCTCAATTCTATCACAGTGGGGTTTAGTTATCTGCTGCCTCTCATCGCTACGGCGGTGGAATCATTCCACGGAGCGTGTTTTTTCACAAAACTGGACCTCAGTTGCGTATTCGGGAGGGAGATGAGTGGAAAACAGCGTTTAGTACCACATCTGGCCACTATGAGTACCTCTTCAAACCGTATGGGTTAAAGAATGCTCCAGCCATCTTTCAATCCTTTGTAGATGAGATTCTCAGGGACCTGCACGGGCAGGGTGTGGTTGTGTATATTGATGACATCCTGATCTATTCCGCCACGCATGTCTCCCTGGTGCGCAAGGTACTTGGGCGACTGCTGGAGCATGACCTATACATCAAGGCTGAGAAATGTGTGTTCTCCAAACGAGCCGTTTCCTTCCTGGGTTATCGCATTTCCACCTCGGGGGTGGTGATGGAGTGTTACCGCGTTAACGCCGTGCGTAATTGGCCGACTCCGACCACGGTAGAGGAGGTGCAGCTATTTTTAGGGTTTGCCAATTACTACCGGAGGTTTATCCGGAGTTTTGGCCAGGTGGCAGCTCCTATTACCTCACTGCTGAAGGGGGGGCCGGTGCGTTTACAGTGGTCTGCCGAGGCGGACGGAGCTTTCAACCGGTTGAAGGCGCTGTTTACTGACGCTCCCGTGTTGGCACATCCGGACCCCTCTTTGGCGTTCATAGTAGAGGTGGACGCGTCCGAGGCTGGGGTTGGAGCCGTGCTATCACAGCGCTCGGACACGCCACCGAAGCTCCGCCCCTGAGCGTAACTATGATGTGGGGGACCGGGAGTTGTTGGCTGTGGTGAAAGGTGTGGAGACACTGGTTTGAGGGGGCTAAGCACCCTTTCCTCATCTGGACTGACCACCGCAATCTGGAGTATATCCGGGCGGCGAGGAGACTGAATCCTCGTCAGGCTAGGTGGGCCATGTCCTTTACCAGATTCAGATTCCCGATCTCTTATAGACCAGGATCCCTCAACACTAGGGCCGACATGCTGTCCCGTCTTTATGACACTGAGGACCGGTCCATCAATCCTACTCTCATCCTTCCAGCCTCTAGGCTGGTGGCACCGGTGGTGTGGGAGGTGGACGCGGACATCGAGCAGGCGTTACGCTTGGAACCTGCGCTTTCACAGTGTCCTACCAGTCTTAGGTATGTGCCGCTTGGTGTCCGTGATCAATTGATTCGGTGGGCCCACACACTACCCTCTTCAGGTCATCCAGGTATTGCGAGGACAGTGCAGGGTCTTAGGGGGAAGTACTGGTGGCCTACCTTAGCTAAGGACGTGAGGCTCTATGTATCCTCCTGTTCGGTGTGCGCTCAGAGTAATGCTCCTAAGCACCTGTCTAGAGGGAAGCTACAGCCCCTCCCTGTTCCACAACGGCCCTGGTCTCATCTGTCGGTGGACTTCCTTACCGATCTTTCCCCCGTCTCAGGGGAACACTACGATCCTGGTCGTTGTAGACCGGTCCTGCCGTCTCCTCCCGTTGCCTGGTCTCCCTACGGCCCTACAGACTGTGGAGGCCCTATTTACCCACGTCTTCCGGCACTACGGGGTGCCGGAGGACATCGTTGGAGCCGTGCTCACGTCCCCAGTTCATGTCCCGAGTTTGGAGGGCGTTTACGGAGCGTCTGGGGGTCTCGGTCAGACTGACCTCTGGTTACCACCCCGAGAGTAATGGGCAGGTGGAGAGAGTTAACCAGGAGGTAGGTCGTATTGCCAGGACCGGCCAATGAGAATGGGCGGGGTACGTCCCAAGGGCGGAGGTGGCACAGAACTCACTCCGCCACTCCTCCACGAACATGTCACCATTCCAATGCGTGCTGGGCTTCCAGCCGGTCCTGGCTCCGTGGCATCAGAGTCAGACCGAAGCTCCTGCGGTGGAGGAGTGGGTGCAGCGCTCTAGCGGGACCTGGATGGCAGTCCAGGAATCTCTCAAGCAAGCTGGTGGATGGCAGAAGAAGAGCGCTGACCACCACTGCAGTGAGGCCCCTGTGTTCCCACCAGGGGACAGGGTCTGGCTTTCGACCCGAAACCTGCCCCTCCGCCTGCCCTGCCGGAAGCTGGGGCCGCAGTGTGTGGGGCCATTTAAATTCCTGAGGATAAACTAGGTGTGTTATAGACTACAACTCCCTTCTTACTATCGTATTAACCCCTTGTTTCATGTGCCGGTGGTAGCTGGTCCCCTACAAGAAGGTGAGGTGCCGGAGGTCTCTGCGCCCCCTCTGGACATCGAGGGGTCCCCGGCGTACACGGTACGAGCTTTTCTGGACTCGAGACGCCGGGTGAGGGGCCTGCGGTACCTCATGGACTGGGAGGGGTACGGTCCGGAGCAGAGGTGCTGGGTACTGGTGGGGGACATTCTGGATCCATCACTACTAAGGGATTTCCATCGCCTCCATCCAGATCACCCTGCGCCTCACCCTCCGGGTCGCCCTCGAGGCCAGGGTCGGCGCGCTGCGGGGGCCGCGCGTCAGGAGGGGGGTACTGTCACGAATCCCGCTGAAGGTGGTTCCTCTTCCTGTTCGGGCAGCGCTCGGCGGGTGTCGTCGCCGGTCTACTAGCTGCCACCGGTCCCCTTTTCTGTTTCAGTTAGTTTTGTCTGATGTGTTACACCTGTTTCTTGTTTGGGTTTTGATTTGGGCTATTTAAACCAGGTATGCCTGCCTGCTTTTGTGCGGGCTTGTTTTTCTGTTCATGTGGTGTGTATTCTCGTGGACTATTTTCTCCGGACGGTTTAAGTGATGCGCCTTAGTGTTTGCCGTTACCGTTACTTGTTGTTCTGGATTAAAAGATCACGATAGAACTACCTCTGCTCTCTGCGCCTGACTTCTCCACCCACTACTCCTAGAAGCCGTGACAATAAAGGATATGAAATCATATTCTTTATTCTTTCAAATGTATTTCAGAATATAGACACTCCAAAGTATAAAGCGTATAATGACACCAAGATGTTATCTGTACCATATTGTTAGGGTCTTACAGGAGGCATGTATAGGTCTAAAAAGGGCCTAACATGACCACTTTCATCATGATGTAACAATCAAATAAGTATCTATTTGGAAAGGCTTCAAATCCTCAAAAACCTAGTCCAGCTCATTGGTGTATTGTGATAAGATTTAACTGAATAATGACACTATTGGTTAAAGGATTCAATGCAGACCTGCCCTTACACAGTAATTAATACATCTTGATTCAATGCAGACCTACCCTTACACTGTAATGAATACATCTTGATTCAAGGCAGACCTACACTTGTACAGTAATAAATACATCTTAATTGAATGCAGACCTACCCTTATACAGTAGTAAATACATCTTGATTGAACGCAGACCTACCCTTATACAGTAGTAAATACATCTTGATTGAATGCAGACCGACCCTTATACAGTAATAAATACATCTTGATTGAATGCAGACCTACCCTATATAGTAATAAATACACATTGATTGAATACAGACCTACCCTTAAACAGTAATAAATAGATCTTGATTGAATGCAGACCTACCCTTAAACAGTAATAAATACATCTTGATTGAATACAGACCTACCCTTATACAGTAATAAATACATCTTGATTGAATGCAGACCTACCCTATATAGTAATAAATACACATTGATTGAATGCAGACCTACCTTTATACAGTAATAAATACATCTTGATTGAATGCAGACCTACCCTATATAGTAATAAATACATCTCGATTGAATGCAGACCTACCCTTATACAGTAATAAATACATCTTGATTGAATGCAGACCTACCCTATATAGTAATAAATACACATTGATTGAATGCAGATTTACCCCTAAACAGTAATAAATACATCTTGATTGAATACAGACCTACCCTTAAACAGTAATAAATACATCTTGATTGAATGCAGACCTACCCTTAAACAGTAATAAATACATCTTGATTGAATGCAGACCTACCCTTAAACAGTAATAAATACATCTTGATTGAATACAGACCTACCCTTATACAGTAATAAATACATCTTGATTGAATGCAGACCTACCCTATATAGTAATAAATACACATTGATTGAATGCAGACCTACCCCTAAACAGTAATAAATACATCTTGATTGAATACAGACCTACCCTTATACAGTAGTAAATAGATCTTGATTGAATACAGACCTACCCTTATACAGTAATAAATACATCTTGATTGAATACAGACCTACCCTTATACAGTAATAAATACATCTTGATTGAATGCAGACCTACCCTTATACAGTAATAAATACATCTTGATTGAATGCAGACCTACCCTATATAGTAATAAATACACATTGATTGAATGCAGACCTACCCTTATACAGTAATAAATACATCTTGATTGAATGCAGACCTACCCTTAAACAGTAATAAATACATCTTGATTGAATGCAGACCTACCCTTAAACAGTAATAAATACATCTTGATTGAATGCAGACCTACCCTTAAACAGTAATAAATACATATTGATTGAATACAGACCTACCCTTAAACAGTAATAAATACATCTTGATTGAATGCAGACCTACCCTTAAACAGTAATAAATACATCTTGATTGAATGCAGACCTACCCTTAAACAGTAATAAATACATCTTGATTGAATACAGACCTACCCTTATACAGTAATAAATACATCTTGATTGAATGCAGACCTACCCTATATAGTAATAAATACACATTGATTGAATGCAGACCTACCCCTAAACAGTAATAAATACATCTTGATTGAATACAGACCTACCCTTATACAGTAGTAAATAGATCTTGATTGAATACAGACCTACCCTTATACAGTAATAAATACATCTTGATTGAATACAGACCTACCCTTATACAGTAATAAATACATCTTGATTGAATGCAGACCTACCCTTATACAGTAATAAATACATCTTGATTGAATGCAGACCTACCCTATATAGTAATAAATACACATTGATTGAATGCAGACCTACCCTTATACAGTAATAAATACATCTTGATTGAATGCAGACCTACCCTATATAGTAATAAATACACATTGATTGAATGCAGACCTACCCTTAAACATTAATAAATACATCTTGATTGAATGCAGACCTACCCTATATAGTAATAAATACACATTGATTGAATGCAGACCTACCCTTAAACATTAATAAATACATCTCGATTGAATGCAGACCTACCCTTATACAGTAATAAATACATCTTGATTGAATGCAGACCTACCCTTAAACAGTAATAAATACATCTCGATTGAATGCAGACCTACCCTTAAACAGTAATAAATAGATCTTGATTGAATGCAGACCTACCCTTAAACAGTAATAAATACATATTGATTGAACGCAGACCTACCCTTAAACAGTAATAAATACATCTCGATTGAATGCAGACCTACCCTTAAACAGTAATAAATAGATATTGATTGAATATAGACCTACCCTTAAACAGTAATAAACACATCTTGATTGAATACAGACCTACCCTTAAACAGTAATAAATACATCTTGATTGAATACAGACCTACCCTTAAACAGTAATAAATACACATTGATTGAATACAGACCTACCCTTAAACAGTAATAAATAGATATTGATTGAATACAGACCTACCCTTATACAGTAATAAATAGATATTGATTGAATACAGACCTACCCTATATAGTAATAAATACACATTGATTGAATGCAGACCTACCCTTACACAGTAATAAATAGATATTGATTGAATGTAAACCTACCCTTAAACAGTAATAAATAGATATTGATTGAATGCAGACCTACCCTTAAACAGTAATAAATAGATATTGATTGAATGCAGACCTACCCTTAAACAGTAATAAACACATCTTGAAAAATAACGGAAATTGCATCTGGAATAAAAACTGGAAAGGGTAAAACATGTATTTGATTTTGCACAGCTACACCAATAAAGAAATATATTTCTACATTTTCCATATTAAAAATAAGTCTATATAAAAGGGTATTGGGTTAGAGGGCTGATCTTTCAAATCTGCCTCAGTGTCACAAAATGTCATTCTCCCACAATTTCACACATCTCTGTCAACTACGTAATCTCACTCTATCACAGGAATTTCACACATTGTGATCAAGTGCGCGGTCAAAACTTCACACAACTGTCCCTCTCGGGAAAGAGAGGTCAAGATCATACTCTCAGAATTGTCAAGTATCAGTGTAATTTCTTTTTTTTAAATTAGAATGTAGTGGAAAATGCTAAAATGTTTCCACACAATATATGTATTAGAAATGCAGTGATTGGTGAGGATGTACTGTAGCATCTAACACACAATGACAGCTGCCTGAGCTTCACAGTGACTATTTTCTGTGTGTTTGCGTGTATGTGTAAAAGCACGTAATGCTTGGGTATGCATATGTGTATATGCAAGAATGTGTGTGTGTGTGTGTGTGTGTGTGTGTGTGTGTGTGTGTGTGTGTGTGTGTGTGTGTGTGTGAGAATGGATGTGAATGCATTGTTCGTGACCCACAAGGTGATGGTGTGTGTGCCAGCATGTGTATTTGTGCATGCATACATGAGTTTGTGTGTGTGACTGTATGATGGTGGGGGTGGGAGAACTGGGATTAAGCATGCAGGATCACGACACTGAGACTGGGAGGAGGACCCAGCCTTGCTCCCATGGCCATGCTTGTATACCCAACTCCCAAAAAATAGGTCACTGGAACACAAGAAACACAGCAGTATCAACTCAAAGAATCCTAGTCTGCCAGTTGCGCCAGCCAGTGCCTTGTCGCCCCGTCTGCAAGCCACGTTCAACACTACCAGTCTGCCATGCAACTCTACCCTCCGAACAGACAAACACGTCCTCTGGAATGGAACAGAATTAATACCCAAGGATAAAGAATTGCTAAAGGGACCCCTGAACCCCCCTGAAACCCCCATGTCCCGTCCATCCCCACCCCTCGTCCACCCCCCTATGTCTACCCTTCAAAACTTGGATTTGTCGCAAGAGCTGGAGGGCTGTATTTCTCATCAGAAAGAGATCAGTGCTATAGTATGACCACACTGACTCTAATTTATTAAACACACACCAGCACAGAGAAAGCACACATAACAGATACCATGAGAGTAACAGTCCTATCCACTTAAGAAAAACATCCCAACACACACGTCTTATCATCTGTTTTGAATTTCTAACTTGGTTTCCTCCCAGAATAGATTTTTTTTCCACAGCTTAATTCCCTAGTAATAAACACATTCTGAGGCAGTCTCTCTCTCTCTCTCTTTTTGCAGGAAACTGAAATGGAGAGTTGGCAGGCAGTGAATAGAGAGAAGCTTCACTTCCCTACTTGTTACTCTAGCTGCCTATTGCACCGTGGAAACAGCATGCATGCATTCTGCTCTTACCTTTCATAGCTGAAATCACAAAATACATCATTAAGCTCCGAGTCCATAAGAGAGCACTATCACCAGCGCAAAGCCCTCCACTGCTGTCTCAGCAGCAGCTGGCCAGCACAGCTCTGTCTCTCAGCCTCCGAGCATGAACACACGAGAATCCATGTGACTGTGACATCAGCACTCATGTCCGCCTGTTCCCACCCCCTGCCTTTGATTGGCAAAGCAAGCAGCCAGTGGGGGCGCTGAGAGCTCAGGCTCTGTTTGCATTGCTAAGGCTTGTCTGAGGGCTCGCTAGACACAGCACACTTTCACTATCTTGTCTTGCTTATCATTTAGTGCCAGCATAAAGTCATAACAATTTCTCTGCCAGAAACAAAAACTCCATTCCCTTTTTTGCTTTCATAATGTAAGGAAAATAGGAAAACTAAGAAAAGAGAATAAAAAAGTTCAATAGAGACTCGAATAGAGAGAAAAGGGAAGATAAAATAAGTAGACGAATACATTCAATGAGAATGAGGGAAGGAGATAATATAGAAAACAGAGAGCAAAAGGGATATAATCTAGAGAGGCTGTCTAATTCTCTGTGGCTCAGTGATAACAGAAGTCCTCTCTTCATCTTCTCTAGATGGTACTACTCATTCTGCCTCCAGATGTCTACCTGCAGAGCAGAGCCTTACAGAGCCCAGACGGACGAGTGGAGGACGGATGAGTGGAGGTTCAGCCCATCCCCTGACCTCTCCACAGGACTCACACACCTCTCACCTCCTCTCCCCCTCTCCCACGGCTCACACACGCAAGCTCTGGCAGGTGAGAAAGGGGAGATAGTGACGAAAGGGTTTGGCTCATCCCCTCCACCCCACAGTGACTAGTGGATGAGTTTCTCTCTATTGTTTTCTCTCACCCTCTCCCTCTCACCCCCTCTCACCCTCTCTCTCTCTTGCCCTCTCTCTCTCTCTCTCGCTCCTCTGATAATCTGTTCAGACTCCTTACCAGCTGGCACTATCTGACACAATATTCTGTTCATAGTGCCATCCGGCTCTGGCCAATAACCAACCGGGTTCATTTTGAATTTCCATATCATCCCTTCTCAAGAAATATTCAAAATACTTCATTGCATTATTTAGACATCTTTCATGCTAATAGTTTGGACTGGCAGTTTTACCAAATTAATTTGCAATTTTTGACATGCCCAGTTATTATTTGGCAAACATCCCTCTAATGTTCTATGTGTATATGTCTACAGCCAACTTGTCCTATTGGTACTGCTGCAGGAAGGGTATACTGTGTATACAGTAGGGATCACGACCTATGATACATCAAGTATGCAAATGAACCTCCTGCCCATGACGCCATAAATCTAGCAAATTAACGTGTTTCATTATGACCTCTACATGATCCATTAGAGAAACTATAAACACATTAGCTCATGTTATGTCAACACGGGTCTGTCACTGCACACAATCTAATGAACAAAATATAATTCAGCTGTAGATATCATCAAATGAAGCGTGTCATGGTTACAAACGAGTGAACGTGATGAGGTGGTAAACACATTTAATTCCCCCGTCACACTGAAACCTAGTGTCTCTCAGGTTGGATAACCACAATACCCTGTGTTGCTCTCTATATAAGTCAGTCTGCTGGCCCACGCAGAGCCAGGTTAAACTGTCACTTTCAGCACAGAAAACACTGTGGTGTGGTTGCCTTGGCTGTGTGCTACTAGTTTCTACAGTATCAGTAAGTCTAAAATCAAGAGCCATCTCACTGCTGTTGTTGTGAGGTCCTTGTTTATAAAACAGCATGGCTTTGGCCCCTGGGTGGCCAGGCCCCACTGTGACATCACATACACTTTCTCCTGGCTGCACTCTGCTCTGCACTTTCTTCCCAGACTTTCAGATGACTGCAGATAATAACAGTTTAGTCTAAAGGCTGCTTATCTCTGAGGAAAGGAACATCTACACTACACTACACTGTCTGTGTGTGAAAGAGAGAGTGGGAAGGATAGAGTCGAGTTTGTTTGTGTGCATTGTGTCTGTATGTTTACTGTGCGTGAATCTGTATGACTTTTGTAAAACCTTGGTTGAGGACAATGTGTGAAAGCACCCACCAGGCATCATTGACACAATAAGGATCAGACAAGCTAAATGCCTTCTATGCTCTCTTCAAGACAAGCAACACTGAACCATGCATGAGAGCACGAGCTGTTTCAGATGACTGTGTGATCACTCTCTCCGTACCCGATGTGAGTAAGACCTTTAATTAAACAGTTTAACATTCACAAGGCCGTAGGGCCAGACTGATTACCAAGTTGGCAAGTGTGTTCACAGACATTTTCAACCTCTCCCTGACCAAGCATGTCATATCTACATGTTTCAAGCAGACCAACATAGTCCCTGTGCCCAAGAATGCCAATGTAACCTGTCTAAATGACTATCGCTCCGTAGCACTCACATTTGTAGCCATGAAATGCTTTAAATGGCTGGTCATGGCTCACATCAACACCATCATCCCATCCCTGGAGGCATACCGCCTCAACAGACCCACAGATTATGTAATCTCTATTGCACACCACACTGCCCTCTCCCACCTGGACAAGAGGAACACCTATGTGAGAATGCTGTGCATTGACTTCAGCTCAGCATTTAACACCATAGTGCCCTCCAAGCTCATCACTTAGTTAAGGACCCTGGAACTGAACTCCTCTCTCCACAATTGGATTCGGGACTTCCTGATGGGCCGCTCCCAGGTGGCGAGGGTAGGCTAAAACCCATCCGCCTTTGCTGGCCTTCCACATGGGGGCCCCTCAGGGGTGAATGCTTAGTCCTCTCCTGTACTCCCTGTTCACCCACACAACATTGTGGCCGTGCATGACTACAACACCATCATTAAGTTTGCTGACGACACCACGGTGGTAGGCCTGATCAACATCGACGATAAGACCCTATTTGGCTGTAATATTATCATCTCTCGAAGAGCATACTCACAACTACAAATGTCTGATTATTCCATGCAAAATAATTGAGTACATTTGCACAGTGGCAGCAGGTAGCCTAGTGGTTAGAGCGCTGGGCCAGTAACTGAAAGGTTGCTGGATCGAATCCCTGAGCTGACAAGGTAAAAATCTGTCATTCTGAGCAAGGCAGCTAACTCACCCCTCCCTGGGTGCCGTGGATGTCAATTATGGCAGAACCCTGCACCTCTCTGATTCAGAGGGGTTGGGTTAAATGTGGAAGATTCAGTTACACAACTGACAAGGTATTGCATTTAGCTCTATCATATGAGTTATACAGCAAATAACTGCATGCTTTCAGGAGCCGTAGATATCAATTGATTGTGTACTGTAATTCCAGATTTGTGAGGGTACCACCAGATGAAGATCATCAAAGGTAAATTGTTAATGCTATTTCTGACTTTTGTGACACTCTCCTTGGCTGGTAAATGGCTGTATGGGTTTCTGTGGCTAGGTGCTGACCTAACATAATCGCAAAGTGTGCTTTCTCCGTAAAGCCATTTTGAAATCTGACACAGCGGTTGCATTAAGGAGAAGTTTATCTTTATTTGTATGTTTAACACTTGTATCGTTTATCAATGTTTATGATGAGTATTTCTGTAATTTGATGTGGCTCACTGCACTTTCACCGGATGTTTGTTATCGAACAAAACATACATGTATTGTGTAACATGAAGTCCTATGAGTGCCATCTGATGAAGATCATAAAAGTTTAGTGATTAATTTAATCGCTATGTCAGACTTTTGAGCCCTCTCCTTGGCTGGAAAATGGCTGCATGGTTTTCTGTGACTAGGTGCTGACCTAACATAATCACATGGTATGCTTTCGCAGTAAATCCTTTTTGAAATCGGACACTGTGGTTGGATTTACAAGAAGTTTACCTTTAAAATGGTGGATAATACTTGTATGTTTGAGGAATTTTAATTATGGGATTTCTGTTGCTTTGAATTTGTCGCCCTGCAATTTCACTGGCTGTTGTCGAGGTGGGACGCTAGCATAGCGGAGCAGGTCGAGAGCTTCAAGTTCCTCGGTGTCCACATCACTAAGGATCTATCATGGTCCACACACACCAACACAGACTTGAAGAGGGTAAGACAACGCCTCTTCCTTCTCAGGAGGCAGTAAAGATTTGTCATTGGCCCTCGGATCCTCAAAAAGTTATACAGTTGTACCATTAAGAGCGCCTTTACTGGCTGCATTACTGCCTTGTATGGCAACTGCTTGGCATCTGACCGCAAGGCGCTGCAGAGTGTAGTATGTACAGCCAAGTACATCACTGGAGTTCAGCTCCCTGCCATCCAGGACCTCTACACCAGGCAGTGTCAGGGGAAGGCCCTAAAAATTGTCAGACTCCAACCTCCCAAGTCGTAGACTGTTCTCTCTGCTACCTCACAGCAAGCGACACCGATGCACCAAGTATGGAACCAACAGGACCCTGACTAGATTCTACCCCCAAGCCATAAAACTGTGAAGCATTTTTTATTATTTTGGCTCTATACTCTGTATGTAGCACATGGGGATGTGTGAAACTTTCTCTCAGCCTTAAGTGTCCCGCTTGCGTCGCCTCATTAGCTACCTATTGAGGTGGCACGATCGGCTAAGAGGTCCCGAGTTTGCGCCAGGTATGGGCTGAATCGTGAGAAAGTGGTATTCGCTAAGCAAGCAGAGTGACATCCTTTACAGTGGTGCCTAGTGACTCAGATCTACAGTTGTGCTCAGCTCAATGCCGGTGTCGCTGTTGAGTAAATTTGAGAGGTGAATGTAGCACATGGGAATGTGAGAAACTTACTCCTCTGTGTCCTGCTTGCATTGCCTCATTAGCTACTAAGCTGTGTGACGTACTGTACATTAATGTGGATTCTACCATCATTACGGGTAATCCTGAATGAATCGCGAATAATGATGAGTGAGAAAGTTAGACGCACACATATCATAATCCCAAGACATGCTAACCTCTCACCATTACAATAACAGGGGAGGTTAGCATTTGGAGGGGAGGTAGGATATTTTTGTGTTTAACTTTCTCACTCATCCTTATTAACGATTCATTCAGGATTATCTGTAATCATGGTAGCATCTACATTCATCTAGAAGTGTTTAGAAACATATTCTATTCTTATTTACAATAAAAATGACGCAATACATTATTTACCATTAATTTCTATTGGGCACAAAATTCTGAAACACAACCAAAACAAACAGAAAATGCATCCAATAAATGTTTAGAGTCATAAGCTTGATGTAGTCATTGTGTGCTGTGAATTTGAGATCAAATACTTAACTTTTTATTGCTTTAATACACATACGTATAAGTGAATTTGTACCAAAACTTTTGCGCCCGTAAAATGGGGGGGGGGACTTTGTACAAAAGTGTTGTAATTTCTAAACGGTCCACCCGATATGGATACAAATACCCTCATTGTCAATGTTTGATTTCAAACTCAAACTGTTGAAGTATAGAGCCAAAAGAAGACACCATGTTTTACTGTCCCAATAATTACAGAGGGCACTGTAGTTAGTCTGGGCAGCTATGTGTCATGTACTGTCATGTTGTGTCTTGTCTCTGTCCTTTCCCTTCACCCTGTCTCCCTCTGCTGGTCGTTATTAGGTTACCTTTTCTCCCCCGCTTTCCCCCAGCTGTTCCTTGTCTCCTCCTAACTACCCATTCACCCTGTTTCCCACCTGTTCCCTTTTTCCCTCTGATTAGGTCCCTATATCTCTCTCTGTTTCTGCTCCTGTCTTTGTCGGATTCTTGTTTGTTGTGTTTCATGCCTGAACCAGACTGTCGTCATGTTTGCTGTAACCTTGTCTTGTCCTGTCGGAATCTGCCGGTCCGTCTGAGCCTACCTATGTTTGGTAATTAAAGAAGCTCTGTTTAAGTTAATTCGCTTTTGGGTCCTCATTCACGTACCGTAACAGAAGAATCCGACCAAGAATGGACCCAGCGACTTCGGATCCTCTCCACTCAGCCGTCGGGATCCAGGGAGCGATGCTAGGCAGACACGAGCAGGAAGTGTCTGCTGCTCGACATGCCGTTGAGACCCTGGCCACCCAAGTCTCCAACCTCACAGAACAGGTTCACCATCTCCGCCTCGATCCACCGGCCACTTCCAGGGCTTTCGAATCTCCGGAGCCCAGAATCAATAACCCGCCGTGTTACTCTGGGGAGCCCACTGAATGCCGCTCGTTCCTCACCCAGTGTGATATTGTGTTTTCTCTCCAGCCCAACACTTACTCCAGGAGCACTGCTCGTGTCGCCTACGTCATATCTCTCCTTATTGGACGGGCTCGTGAGTGGGGCACGGCAATCTGGGAGGCAAGGGCTGAGTGTACTAACCAGTATCAGGACTTTAAGGAGGAGATGATACGGGTTTTTGATCGATCTGTTTTTGGGGAGGAGGCTTCCAGGGCCCTGTCTTCCCTATGTCAAGGCAATCGATCCATAACAGACTACTCTATTGAGTTTCGCACTCTTGCTGTCTCCAGTGGCTGGAACGAGCCGGCCTTGCTCGCTCGTCTTCTGGAGGGTCTCCGCGCAGAGGTAAAGGATGAGATTCTCTCCCGGGAGGTTCCTTCCAGCGTGGATTCCTTGATTGAACTCGCTATTCGCATTGAGCGACGGGTTGATCTTCGTCACCGAGCTCGTGGAAAGGAGCTCGCGCTCTCCGTCGCCCCCCTCTCCGCATCACTACCATCTTCCTCTGCCGGCTCGGGTGCTGAGCCCATGCAGCTGGGAGGTATCCGCATCTCGACTAAGGAGAGGGAACGGAGAATCACCAACCGCCTCTGTCTCTATTGCGGTTCCGCTGGTCATTTTGTCACTTCATGTCCAGTAAAAGGCCAGAGCTCGTCAGTAAGCGGAGGGCTACTGGTGAGCGCTACTACTCCTGTCTCTCCTTCAAGATCCTGCACTACCTTGTCGGTCCATCTACGCTGGACCGGTTCGTCAGCTTCCTGCAGTGCCTTAATAGACTCTGGGGCGGAGGGCTGTTTTATGGACGAGACCTGGGCTCGGGAACATGACATTCCTCTCAGACAGTTAAAGGAGCCCACGGCCTTGTTCGCCCTGGATGGTAGTCCTCTCCCCAGGATTCAGCGTGAGACGCTACCTTTAACCCTCACTGTTTCTGGTAATCATAGTGAAACCATTTCTTTTTTAATTTTTCGTTCACCTTTTACACCTGTTGTTTTGGGCCATCCCTGGCTAGTTTGTCATAATCCTTCCATTAATTGGTCTAGTAATTCTATCCTCTCCTGGAACGTCTCTTGTCATGTGAAATGTTTAATGTCTGCTATCCCTCCTGTTTCCTCTGTCTCTTCTTCACAGGAGGAGCCTGGTGATTTGACAGGGGTGCCGGAGGAATATCACGATCTGCGCACGGTGTTCAGTCGGTCCAGGGCCACCTCTCTTCCTCCACACCGGTCGTATGATTGTAGTATTGATCTCCTTCCGGGAACCACCCCCCCCCCGGGGTAGACTATACTCTCTGTCGGCTCCCGAACGTAAGGCTCTCGAAGATTATTTGTCTGTAGCTCTTGACGCCGGTACCATAGTCCCCTCCTCCTCTCCCGCCGGAGCGGGGGTTTTTTTTGTCAAGAAGAAGGACGGGTCTCTGCGCCCCTGCATAGATTATCGAGGGCTGAATGACATAACAGTGAAGAATCGTTATCCGCTTCCTCTTATGTCTTCAGCCTTCGAGATCCTGCAGGGAGCCAGGTTTTTCACTAAGTTGGACCTTCGTAACGCTTACCATCTCGTGCGCATCAGGGAGGGGGACGAGTGGAAGACGGCGTTTAACACTCCGTTAGGGCACTTTGAATACCGGGTTCTTCCTTTCGGCCTCGCTAACGCTCCAGCTGTCTTTCAGGCATTAGTCAATGATGTCCTGAGAGACATGCTGAACATCTTTGTTTTCGTTTACCTTGACGATATCCTGATTTTTTCACCGTCACTCCAGATTCATGTTCAGCACGTTCGACGTGTCCTCCAGCGCCTTTTAGAGAATTGTCTTTTTGTGAAGGCTGAGAAGTGCACTTTTCATGCCTCCTCCGTCACATTTCTCGGTTCTGTTATTTCCGCTGAAGGCATTAAGATGGATCCCGCTAAGGTCCAAGCTGTCATTGATTGGCCCGTCCCTAAGTCACGCGTCGAGCTGCAGCGCTTTCTCGGCTTCGCGAACTTCTATCGTCGTTTCATCCGTAATTTCGGTCAGGTGGCAGCTCCTCTCACAGCCCTTACTTCTGTCAAGACGTGCTTTAAGTGGTCCGTTTCCGCCCAGGGAGCTTTTGATCTCCTCAAGAATCGTTTTACATCCGCTCCTATCCTTGTTACACCTGACGTCTCTAGACAGTTCGTTGTCGAGGTTGACGCGTCAGAGGTGGGCGTGGGAGCCATTCTTTCTCAGCGCTCCCTCTCTGACGACAAGGTCCACCCATGCGCGTATTTTTCTCATCGCCTGTCGCCGTCGGAACGTAACTATGATGTGGATAACCGCGAACTGCTCGCCATCCGGTTAGCCCTAGGCGAATGGCGACAGTGGTTGGAGGGGGCGACCGTTCCTTTTGTCGTTTGGACTGACCATAGGAACCTTGAGTACATCCGTTCTGCCAAACGACTTAATGCGCGTCAGGCGCGTTGGGCGCTGTTTTTCGCTCGTTTCGAGTTCGTGATTTCTTATCGTCCGGGCTCTAAGAACACCAAGCCTGATGCTTTGTCTCGTCTCTTCAGTTCTTCAGTAGCCTCCACTGACCCCGAGGGGATTCTCCCTGAGGGGCGTGTTGTCGGGTTGACTGTCTGGGGAATTGAGAGGCAGGTAAAACAAGCGCTCACTCACACTCCGTCGCCGCGCGCTTGTCCTAGGAACCTTCTTTTCGTTCCCGTTCCTACTCGTCTGGCCGTTCTTCAGTGGGCTCACTCTGCCAAGTTAGCCGGCCACCCTGGCGTTCGGGGTACGCTTGCTTCCATTCGCCAGCGTTTTTGGTGGCCCACCCGGGAGCATGACACGCGTCGTTTCGTGGCTGCTTGTTCGGTCTGCGCGCAGACTAAGTCCGGTAACTCTCCTCCTGCCGGCCGTCTCAGGCCGCTTCCTATTCCCTCTCGACCGTGGTCTCACATCGCCTTAGATTTTGTCACCGGACTGCCTTCGTCAGCGGGGAAGACTGTTATTCTTACGGTTGTCGATAGGTTCTCTAAGGCGGCTCATTTCATTCCCCTTGCTAAGCTTCCTTCTGCTAAAGAGACGGCACAAATCATCGTCGAGAATGTTTTCAGAATTCATGGCCTTCCGTCAGACGTCGTTTCGGACAGAGGTCCGCAATTCACGTCTCAATTTTGGAGGGAGTTTTGCCGTTTGATTGGGGCTTCCGTCAGTCTCTCTTCCGGCTTTCACCCCCAGTCTAACGGTCAAGCAGAACGGGCCAATCAGACTATTGGTCGCATCTTACGCAGTCTTTCTTTTCGTAACCCTGCGTCTTGGTCAGAACAGCTCCCCTGGGCAGAATACGCCCACAACTCGCTTCCTTCGTCTGCGACCGGGCTATCTCCTTTTCAGAGTAGCCTCGGGTACCAGCCTCCGCTGTTCTCATCTCAGTTCGCCGAGTCCAGCGTCCCCTCCGCTCAGGCTTTTGTCCAACGTTGCGAGCGCACCTGGAAGAGGGTCAGGTCTGCACTTTGCCGTTATAGGACGCAGACTGTGAGGGCTGCTAATAAGCGTAGAACTAAGAGTCCTAGATATTGTCGCGGTCAGAGAGTTTGGCTCTCCACTCAGAACCTTCCCCTTAAGACGGCTTCTCGCAAGTTGACCCCGCGGTTCATTGGTCCGTTCCGTATTTCTCGGGTCATTAATCCTGTCGCAGTTCGACTTCTTCTTCCGCGATACCTTCGTCGCGTCCACCCGGTCTTCCATGTCTCCTGCATCAAGCCCGTCCTTCGCGCCCCCGCTCGTCTTCCCCCCCCCCCCCCATCCTTGTCGAGGGCGCACCCATCTACAGGGTCCGTAGAATTTTGGACATGCGTCCTCGGGGCCGTGGTCACCAGTACCTCGTAGATTGGGAGGGGTACGGTCCTGAGGAGAGGAGTTGGGTTCCCTCTCGGGACGTGCTGGACCGTGCGCTGATCGAGGATTTCCTCCGTTGCCGCCAGGTTTCCTCCTCGAGTGCGCCAGGAGGCGCTCGGTGAGTGGGGGGGTACTGTCATGTACTGTCATGTTGTGTCTTGTCTCTGTCCTTTCCCTTCACCCTGTCTCCCTCTGCTGGTCGTTATTAGGTTACCTTTTCTCCCCCGCTTTCCCCCAGCTGTTCCTTGTCTCCTCCTAACTACCCATTCACCCTGTTTCCCACCTGTTCCCTTTTTCCCTCTGATTAGGTCCCTATATCTCTCTCTGTTTCTGCTCCTGTCTTTGTCGGATTCTTGTTTGTTGTGTTTCATGCCTGAACCAGACTGTCGTCATGTTTGCTGTAACCTTGTCTTGTCCTGTCGGAATCTGCCGGTCCGTCTGAGCCTACCTATGTTTGGTAATTAAAGAAGCTCTGTTTAAGTTAATTCGCTTTTGGGTCCTCATTCACGTACCGTAACACTATGTGGTTAACTATTTAACTATCTGCATTGACCCTTTTTGCACAAACCTTTTTTACTCATCATGTACACTGCTGCTACTGTTTACTATCTATACTGTTGCCTAGTTACTTTATTCCCAGTTATGTGTGCATATCTACCTAAATTATCAACTCTGTACTGGTAGCCCGTGAATATAGTTAGTTAGTGAATATAGCTAGTTATCCTTACTACTTTTCTATTACTTCTCTATTTTCCTTCTCACTGCATTGTTGGTAAAGGCCCGTAATCAGAATTTCACTGTTAGTCTACACCTGTTGTTTACAAAGCATGTAACACATACTATTCTATTTGATTTGACTGTCAAAGCATACTAGCCACAATGCATCCTGAGAGTGTCACACTATACTGTAATAATCTGTCTCAATGCAGGCTTTCTTCTGGATAAAGCTTCTGCATCCTAGGCACAGTGAGAAGAGCAGACATACTGGACCAGCTGACTTACAGCTACAAGTCAAGAAATACCTGGTGTTTCTGAGGACAGCTGCTGCCAGAAATGCCACTTCCTCTGTATGCAGAATGATGGAACGCTCCCCTGACTACAGCGCATTCACAATGACAGTATGCCAATACTGAGGTGTTGCTGAACTCATTACCACATTGCTTAAATCACAAAACAACTGACAGTTAATGTCTTTATATGAATGTGGTGATGTAATGTAAGATCAATGATATGTCTGTAATCCATGAACTATGCAATGGTACACTGATGTCATTGGTTTACCCTGTCTTTTGTGTGTTATACCACCTCTTCACGTTATGACATTGAATATCCTCCACGGTTATAGTCAATAAATATCCCAGGTGATGTGACTCTTTGATCTCTATTCAGTTCCATCTGGAGATGGACTAGTACCCATCATGTCTTGCATATAACCTATCCCAAATCAGAGGGGTAAAAATTAGCAATGACTCCTTGATGTGTGTGCAGAGTCAGTGTCCGTTTTTCCACAGATAACCAGCTCTAGATGCAGTCAAGAGGTGACCTGGGCTGAGCCGGACTGCAGTGGGTCCACACTCACTGCCTCTCTGCATAAATACCGGCCCAGTCAAGTGTCTTGCGCTCCTCTGTGATTAATTCTAGCAAATGTATTTATTGTAAACAAGCCCTGTGGGATGGAATTCAATTGAGAGGAGACTCGGAGCCTCCACTGGTGCCCTGGAGGAGAGGACAAGAGCCGATAATGGCCTCATTAGCAGTCTGTCAGTAGCCATCCCACATCCCACGCCTTCCCTCACTGCCTGTCTGGGCTGGCTGACTTGGGACGCAGCTGACCCATGTTAACTACAACAGTACCACGCCACTGCCCTAACACTCCACACCACAGAGCATAGAGAGCATAGAGAGCATAGGGACTAAGTGCTCATCATCCTCTGTCTCCCAGGATTACAACACATATCAGAGATACAGATACAACGACGAATGGTGAATAATCCATACAGCGACATGGACGATGTGGAGGTGAATGTGTATGTGTGTATTGCCAGCCCCCAGCTGAAGTAGAATTAACAAGATCCAACAATCACCCAATGAAAACAATACAGATCAATTTAATATAAATTCCAAGCAGTGGAGGGCATAATATCAAACCATAACAGCACCGACCCATACGGGACAATCATAAACCAATTTAGAGCCATTTCAGGCAATTTCCTGCGGCTTCCACTTGTGGGGAAGACTTCAATAAATCACACAGACAACAAAGGGAATATCTATTTCAGGGAAAATAGGAGACTATTGGGGTTCTTTCAGTGGGGTGGGAGCAGCGCATTTAAAGAGGGGTTTGAAGAGTTTAGAAACATACATCTATGCCGCCATGCCTGTGGAGGAGTGTCACGGTATAATGTATACCTAGAGAAAATGCTGTGGAAACATTATTGATAATGGACTTTCCATTGAGCATGGTGGGCTGTGCGGTGTGGACTGACTCAGGTGGCTGTAGAGGAGAGTGGTGGTGGTGGGCTGCTGACTGACTGACTCACAGTGACAGTGTGATCAGTGGACTCTCCATTAGTGACTGTACAATGCTCTCCATATGAGGAGCACCAGGCCAAGCCAGTATCAGCCACAGCCCAGCTCACAAACCCAGCCCATATTTATAGAGCAGTAAGGCCACACAGAAAAAAGACAAAAGCCTCAGTAAAATGACATGTAAGAGCTGGTCCACCATTACTACAACTGCAGGGGGAGGTGCATTAGGTTACGCCATAACTGACATTATAACTGTATACACATAGT
Organism: Oncorhynchus clarkii lewisi; assembly: GCF_045791955.1. Classification (NCBI taxonomy): domain Eukaryota; kingdom Metazoa; phylum Chordata; class Actinopteri; order Salmoniformes; family Salmonidae; genus Oncorhynchus; species Oncorhynchus clarkii. The sequence goes on from NC_092148.1 coordinate 65,418,122, forward strand.
CACTACAGTCTATTTACTATAATGTGGGCGAATAAAACAGCTACAACCTCTGGTACTAGGTCTACTAAGAATGTCTGCTAAATGACTCAAATGTAAATGACTCAAATGTAAATGACTCAAATGTAAATGACTCAAATGTAAATGACTCAAATGTAAAATGTACTATCACCATCATTTATAAAGTATAGCTACAATTTGCTATTTGGTCTCCATGCTCATCCAATCTCTGAGAACAATCATACATTCCATATATGTAAGTCAATTACATGAATTTGATTTAGATTTTACAACACAAAGCTCTTATGTGTTAAATACGGATGATACGAGAAGAGTTACGACATCTACCACAGAAGAGGGTTCAGTGGACTTGAAAAGATGTGCGTCATGATGGAAATAAACTATGGAAATGTCAAAATGTTGTGCAGGGAAGTGCATGTCTGCTCTAAATTAAATGAGGACCCTTCCAGGTATTAAAGAATATGGAGACATTTGGCAGTAAACAATTTGATAAGCAGTAAACTCCTCTAATTGAAAACATCCGATGCCCCCCAGCAGCTAGTTTGTAGTGGTTTGACGTTGTTGTTGTTGTCATCGCTCTGTTCAGTTTAATAGAACTGGGATGCCAGGATGATCCCTTTGTCATTGGGCATTTCTTATTTTGTAATATGAGTAATGTGAGAAGGAGACAAAATGTGTTTACAAGATGCAGAATAGGATCGGCTCCTCATTTGATCACGATGGGTCAAAACAATAACTCATCTCTGTGAAAGGTATTTGATTATGGATTACAAGGAGGTTGCTATTAGAATATAAAAAGTAAATGTATCAGTAAATCAATTAAACAGAATTGTGCCCACTTCAGATGCACAGTAAATTCATGAAGATCATGACAAAAAGAAAAGAAAGCTGCCTTTGAGCTGTAGAAGCATATTCGATAGCACTGACAACACGTCCAACAAATATGAATACACATCAAATTGTACAATCATGTGTCCCGAGTCCCTTTTGCACAAAGCTGCCTGTGGGGATAGAGGGGGAAGCCATATTAGGCTTGAGAGAGAGGCAGCATGAGAAGAGGGAGAAGGAGAGATTATAGGAGGCATTGCAGCCATGCAAGAGGCTTAGCCTGCCTAGGCGGGAGGCGGAACCCTGTGAATTCAAATGAACTGGCAAGACTCCCCAAAACCAGCCTTTCCATCTCCAGCAGGACAGAGTGGAGGGTGATTAGGCACTCTGCACCCCTCTGCAACTCTTCCACGACAAACCAAATAGAGCAGGTCATTTTCCCTGTGATAATTATGTCCATAACCAGTCATGAGGGATTGGTAATGGACCTGCTTATTCTTCATGGGCTGTCGTGGGGAAAGGCATGATTACGTTTATTTTGTTGTTGTTGAGGGGTGACTCTTGTAAGAGCAGCGGTGGCTGTTGTAAAGGCCAGCAGGGGAACTTGGCCTTTGCGGGGGAAGTTAACGAATTAACTTCATTATTGAGGCACATACCAGAGAGACCCCCTGGAGTGTGTGATGCATTACCTAGTGTCAAACCGACACACTCCCCCAACATCTCCAATATAGAGCAACATCAACTCTGGGGGAGGTAGGCATGTAAACTAAAATAGTTAACCTTCTGACTTGAAGGGAAGAACAAAAAAAGTGCAACAAACAAGGATGTTCACAGAAATGGTTTCTATATATTTCTGTTTCAAACAGAAATTCAATGAGCTCCTTAGTGAAACAAAATGTGTATCCCTGCTTGTAAATTAGAAAGTGCACTAATGGTTTTCTGTCTTAATTCACCAAGCCCTTCTCTCTGGATACACAACGATGAATAATGAGGGAAGCCTGCTCCTGTGACTGCTCTGTACAGAACACCTCTGAAGAAAACTGTTTTAGCCTTAAAATAACAATGTTCTGTGTTTATTAAAAAGAACTCTGCTCAAGCATGAAAGTAACTTCTCCAAAGTTCACAGCACTCTATAAAACCAGCGACCCACCAGAGGGACTAACTTTTAAGAAGGAGGGAGATCTTCAGGCTATGGATGAACACAGCACTTAGTCTTCCCCCTTCTGTTGGGCCTTGCTGGAGTTTCTCCATGGAGGACGACTGATCTAGCAGTAGCACTTTAAGTCGGTGCGCTCTGACCACTTGACTTATGAGGATGCCATGGGTGCGATGGATTGATTCATCACAGGGTGTGCTCCTCCTGCATTCTTGCATATTAGTAATGTGGTCCGCAGAGGAGGAGGCCTGTCACTACTCTGTACCTGGACCCCACGAACAAGGTAGGTCAACAGGAGGCGTCAGCGCACTGGCCCACTTTTAGTCTTTCACAGCACCTTTAAGTTTCCACGGGCTCCGCCAGCCCAGAGCACGGAGAGACAGACATGCTGAGCTGGGCCTGGGCTGTACATACAGGACAATCCACAGACATCAGGCTTGATATGAGCAATAGGTTATTTATGAGTTATTTCTGAGTTAAATGTGTGATTTAACTTCTATCTTCATTTGTATCATATAATAATTGAAAGTCGGTCCAGCAACATAACAACAAAGGAATGAGTGTGCCTCAAAGAAGACATACTTGTAAGTGAGATATTGTGCCCTCCAAACCAACACAGGCCTGAGGGAATTTCATCAGAAGGCTGGGTAGTCTTCTGTAATATCAGCGCAACAAAATGTTATGAGCGCCAAGCACATGATCATCTGTTCTTCTTTCATATAATATAGAGCCACTTTAAGTCAGTATAAGCTTTTGACCTGAATACTGCAGGTAATGCAAGTTAAACACCTACTTCTGTATTCATGTTTGTCATTTTACTAGTGAAGATTAGGTAAAAAAGGCTATTTGAAACCAAAACACAGGATTAAAGGATAATGCTGCTATGTGTCTTCTGAGTCGACCTTGATTCTGTAATCAAGCACTATACTGTAACAGCATGTTTCTCTTACTCTTATAGTCAATACACTTTCTGTACAGCTGCTCACTTAGACTTAATGGCAAACACTTGATGGTACAATTCTGTCTGAGGGAGAAAACTATTTTGACCAGATTTTCTTTTAATTTATTTTTATTTCACCTTTATTTAACCGGGTAGGCTAGTTGAGAACAAGTTCTCATTTACAACTGCGACCTGGCCAAGATAAAGCAAAGCAGTTCGACACATACAACAACACAGTGTTACACATGGAATAAACAAGCATTCTGCCAATAATACAGTAGAAAAAGTATATATACAGCATGTGCAAATGATGGCAGGTAAGGCAATAAATAGGCCATGGTGGCGAAGTAATACAATGTAGCAATTAAACACTGGAATGGTAGATGTGCAGAAGATGAATGTGCAAGTAGAGATACTGGGGTGCAAAGGAGCAAGATAAATAAATAAATACAGTATGGGGATGAGGTAGTTGGATGGGCTATTTACAGATGGGCTATGTAGAGGTGCAGTGATCTGTGAGCTGCTCTGACAGCTGGTGCTTAAAGCTAGTGAGGGAGATATGTGTCTCCAGCTTCAGTGATTTTTGAAGTTCGTTCCAGTCATTGGCAGCAGAGAACTGGAAGGAAAGACGGATAAAATATGATAATAGATAAAATATGTTTATGGTATAAATTTGGAATTCAAGTACATATCATTTTGTTTTTTGTTTTTATTATTCCTTTAATGTTCATCAATATTTGAAGGTGTTACCTTAGCTGTAAAGAGAAAATAAAACAAAGTGAAAGTAGGAACCTCACACAAAGACAGGCAGCGTTGTCTTTAGTCTGTCTCTAGGCGAATAATCACTAGTGAATTGATTTGAATTACGCAGACTCTGACTTTAATGACCGCGGGGTGAGAAATGAAGTTGATCTTTAAAGTGAACAAACCTGCAGTCAGCCACGGCATCATTAAGGAGACTGCCACTTAATCAGAGAGAGGACACAAATTTAGCAGGAAGCTAACTATGCAGGAGGTGCCCTCGACCCATTACAACGCTTCATAACATCGCATATGAACAGGTGGGTTATACAGCACACATCTCTCAGCCACCCTTATTTTACTGACTCCCTCTCTCGCATAGTTTTCATTTTTTCACCCCTCTGCCGCAGACACAGTAGAATAAGAACCTTCCTTTGATGTCTGGGATCTCATAATGCTGAGGCATTGAAATCCACATGCTAGTTATCTGTGGAATCTTAATGATCACGGCTAACAACACTGCATAAAAGCACCCAAACACATTAATAGCACCAGAATAGCACCAGATTTCTAATGAAAGTAATCCAATACAATGTTCACATGTGATCAACACAAACTAGAATGTATAGATCACAAAGAGTGTTTTTCTTGTCAATAGATGTGTTGCCTTTCTGTATCGCCGTGTCTTAACTGAATAAAAGTCTGCTCTATATTTCAGCTTCCTATTGCATTATGCTATAGTGTATTTCCTTTTAAATAGCAGCAGTTTGATCCCTAAAATAAAAACAGATAATATTGCCTCTTCAAATCCCCATTACTTCTATGCAGTGTTATTTTTTTGGTCTTCTTCTGCTAAATAAACAATCACAACTATGACAATGAACATCTTAGTCAGCATAGTTTATTCAACAATATTACATCTGAATAATTCAGGAATTAAATTATATATGTTAATTCTGGGCCACATTATTCAAACCTGATATCATTGCATCTGCATTTTCATAGTTATTATATATAATTGCAAATTTCACAATAGAATACTTCTGATCATATAAATGGATATTGTCAATTTAGTACTACAATTACTTTCATATTTTTCCAGGTGTTCCATAGAGAATGGAGGCAGGAAAGACCTTATTATTGTTAGCCTGTGTGTGGTCTGTGAGTGGGAGAGGTGTAGTAGCCTGCCTCTACTCTATCTCTTCTCCCGAAGTTAATGATGGCACAAGGACATTTAATTATGGCACCCATCTTAAAGCTTCCCCGTCAGCATCACTCAGGATCATATCCGGAGGAGCTCTATGACCTCCTCTTCTGTCACCCTCCATGAATCAAAGCTTTCATTACATGCTGACACTCTTGTCATGTATTGGCTGGACGACGTGCACCCTGGGAAAGTGATGAGGCAGATAACCTGCTCTCATGCAAGGCCGGCCTCTGTGGCATGGTCATTGCGTGACAGTCTGCCCTACCCTGCCCTGCCCTGCCAGCCATGCCAGCCTGCCTACCCCACTCCACCTCGCCATGCCATCTCAGCAACCCCTCAGCCCCTCACCTGCGATGGCAGGCAGCCTGCCGAAGAGAAATCGCCCACAGCAGATGGGGAAAGTTATTTTAGCTGGCTCGTCCGAGCATTGTGTCCTTGTCACATGTCACTTACTCTTGTTTTCTGGTCTGACACGACTTCAAGACAGGGCCTTTCAGGTTGGGGTGAGACACAAAGAGACAGGGTGAGGAAGAGCTGACGAAGCCTCTCTTCTCCTCTCCTCTCCTCGCTCCGGCTCAGGCACTCACAAAGACACAGCACTGGAGAGGAACCAGATTAAAGCCCCACAAAGACAGCCCCCCCCAGCCCTACAAAGACAGTCCTCCAGCCCCAGAAAACGCTGTCGGAACCCCCTACCAGTCCCCCACAGCTCCCCATGTCTCTCTTCCTTTCACACACACAGTGGACCCAGAAGGTGATAAAGAACCCAATCCATTCTGAGAAACTTATGCAAAGAAAGTGCATTTTCCAAAGGCTATTTGTAATTTTACAAAATAGCAGACATAATGCTTTTACTGAAAAATGAGGACCTGTCATATTGTGTGGGAGAAGAAGAAAAAATACAGTGGAGAGGAAAAATTGAGAAAAATAATGCTGGCCTGGTTAACGACAAATAGATAGCTCTATTGATTTCCTTTTTCGAGCGGCTGTCCATCCCTCACTGTGGTGATTATACTGACCTATTTCACCAAAAAATATCTGTCTATTGTGGATTAAACCAAACTGTCCAAAAATAAAATATTGTTTTCACGAAACAAAGATATAGACTAAAGTGAAATATAATATACTGTAAAGAAGAAGAAAAGATGGTGAGTGTCAATTTGAAAAGAGAAAAACTGCAAGTTTGAGGTTTGAACAAGTGTTCGGGTACTCGACCGACACCCAGCAGTATTGGTACCAATTTAAATCAATAATAACATAATATTTAATTCTCAAATCTCTTTTATAACATAAAAAGTATTCAGTAAATGCTTGCATATTATATGCAAACAAACAAATATTTTAAGAATTGTAAGAATATTTGCATTTGCGATTAATTGTTTATTTCAAAACAAAGTACAATATAAATCTATGAAGTCATGTCATCATTTTTTGTTTGTTTTCCTCTCTGAGTCTGAGTACTGCTGTATGTGATGTAGCAGTGTATGAGGGTTGTGTCTGTCACTAGTGACTAGTAGTATCTCACTGTGTAGCTGTGGGACTCTGCCTGCCTGATCTTCATTATCAGCCCCAGCTAAACAATGTACGTGTGTACTGGATGCACTCCCACATGAGTGCAACTAACAAATCCCTTCAGAGCTGAATCAAGGCAACAATATGATGAAATACCTTCAAACAAACACTGAGCGGGGAACATTGAGCTATGCAGAGAAGACTCACTCTGCCTCAGGCTATTCCACAGGAGTATGTCTGTTGCCAAGCAAAATTAGATAGCAACTGGGACATATTATTCTTCCAAATTGGCAGCGTACAGCATGATTAAGGACCATACAGCTCATGTTCGATTAACCACAAATATTTATGCTCAGGGTAGCAATAAATAACCCCTCTCAGCAAAGAATAATTGGATCTGACATGTCATAATAACAAGTACAGCAGATGTTTAACATGGGGAGGTATCCATCACCTAATCATGTCAAACACACCAGGAGTGGTGTGTAAATAGGTGCTAGTAGTTTCTTTTTATTTCAACTTTATTTAACTAGACAAGTCCGTTGAGAACAAATTCTTATTTTTAATGGCGGCCTACCGAGGAACAGTGGGTTAACTGCCTTGTTCAGGGGCAGAACAACAGATTATTACCTTGTCAGCTCATGGATTCAATCCAGCAACCTTTTAGTTACTGGCTCTAACCACTAGGCTACCCGCTGCCCCAGTAGTACATCTGCTTACTGTTAAAACACACAATTTGAATACAATAGACCAACCATTTCAAAGGTATTAGCTACATGAACAAAAATATAAAACTATAATAGCATATGGATATCATTTTAAAATCGTAAAAGCTCCATATTATGACCGATTTAATGATAACACGCTATTTTCCAGACAGTTTTCAGATCTATTGTGCGTGCTGTGATGTCTAAATCATGTGGTTGAGTTGAACAGAGCAGGTAAATAAATGAAGATGAAGGGACGAGGCCATGTTTCTCAATAAGTGGGGGCTGCCTGTCGTGCCAATGGAGATAAATACACCCTAGAGCACACTCAGTGTATTTATGAGTCTGAGCTATATAGTAGGTAGTCTTCTCCTCTACTCTCATTTCTTCTCTTACATTTGACATTTTAGTCATTTAGCAGACACTCTTATCCAGAGCGACTTCTCCTCTCCTATGCGTCTCTTATATGTCCCCTCTCCTCCATCTCCTTTCTACATCTGTGATACTGCCTCCCTCTGGCCATTCGATACAAAAAATACTTAGGGCGTATCTCAATACCAGCACTTTCGTTAAAAATAGTAGGCATTTTGGCTATGCAAAAATAGAATGTTTTAAATGTCTGGATGTCATACTAATTTTGTTTTTTCATCTAGTTCAATTTGCTGCATGCTATTGAGGATGAGAAATGTCTTTTCAGACCCACGTGTTGTTTGTGGCTCATTAAAGGGAAACTTCACCGCTCCTCTTTTTCACTTTATATGTCCATTAATATGGTATTAACATATCATATGTGTCATAAAATCATCCATACATGCAAATACAGGCATTAATGCATCTCACCAGTAGAAACAGGCCATACATACATTTCCTGGATGTAAGCAAACCATATTATCCAGAATTCATTGCGATATCAGGACGTAGTACTGCTCCGGTGGATCCAGTTAATGTGGATAAAATATCAAAATGTCTGTGTTTGTAGTCAGCACTTTCAGCCAGAGGATTTCGAAACTAATGGGGTTGCCAGGTTGTCGAACGTTGAAAAGTGATGCTATTCCACAGATTCTCCCCTTCACTTCAAAGAGGAAGGCCGAGGAAGGCATTCGATCAGCCAACATCAGTCTACTGGACCGTATCTAACAGTTGGCCAGCTAGTTAAACAACTACCGCAGAGGCTGTTCTATTTAGAGTCCTATCCCATCAACATAAAGCTCAGCACCAGGAACTAGTGTAAGTCACCTTTGCTAAAACTTTCCATGACTCCAAGATGAGAAAATAAATCTACTGGAGTTAGGCATGAACATGGTCCGAGTCTTGTTGTCATAGCTGTTGTGTTTAAAAGTAAGCTACACCTTCTACTGTAGTCTTCTCTGTATTATGGAGGCTTAGTTGATTGTTCATGCAAAGCTTGAAGTCTAAATTGAAGAAAAGGAGGCATTAGGTGTGTGACTGACTGGTGTCTGTTGGTGGTAGGCAATGTTTGTGAAGATTAGTATGCCTGATCTATGGACATGAGGGGGGTGGGTAGATACAGTATTGTTCCTTGTTTGAATGTGTATTGATGGGGGAAAAGTAGTAAAATGTTGGCTAATCACTGACTACTGTGTGTTCTATTGACTCATCCTGCTTGCTGATGACCTGGACACCAGCTTTAGTAGTACAGAACCTATAGGCCCATTGAATGAAAGCTTTCAGTCGGAAACGAGTTCAAGTACAACATCATCTGACTCTGAAACAAGCCAGGACAGCCTAAAAGCACAATACCCTCTTCAGAACACAAAATTCAAGACAAAGTTTATTTGCTCTGGAGACCGAGGTGAGTTTACAGAGCAGTATGCAGGAACAGTTATGGCGATGTACATACAAACAAATATATCCTACTAACTCCTATAATAAATACTATGGTTCTACAAAGGAAATACTTGCATATGGTATTGGTGGGGAGTCGACTCCTAGCCTGTCAACTCCCGATGTCAACTCCCATATCTGGGTGTCAATCTCCTAAGATTCAGTATTTTTGCAACGGAAGAAGTTGCCGTAGTCTACTTCAAGAACACAAGCTCTCACATCTTTCACAGCAGAGAAAGAGGAGCGAGCTAGCGAGGAACAGAGAGAGATGGGAGGGTGAGCCAGGCAAAGGTAGGCATGTCGGCCACCAGGCAGACAGTCAAAACCGTGCATCGGTAATCAAAAGTTCACTCATGACCACCAGATGCTTCAAACTCCGCGTTCCGGTGTAATTCATTCATTGTCAATGGAGCAGGGCCGCAACGCTATGTTGGGGATGCCACACTAGGCTGCGGTGTATTGTGTACTGCATGTGTTCAATATTTTCAACTTGTGAGTTGCTTTACCGTGCTCTGGTACAAACGGAAGTATACACACATACTCCAACTAGCTAGCTTTTAGCTAGCTGAAAAGCAAAGTACATGAGCATCAAGTATGTGTGAAAAATGCAGGCTAAACATCTGGCAAAGAAAATTCATATGGATCTGGTGGACATTGGAGGTGAAGTAGGGGCTATCAATGAGCACGCTGAGCTATTCTACATGAAACAGACCGGAGACCAAACACACACTAGCGTTTTTCATAGTGCAGAGAAAGAGCAGGCGAGCCAGCGAAGGAGAGAGAGGATCGGGGCAGGCAGACAGAAAGTCAGAACTGTGCACATAGCCTATATTTTGGTATCTGTATCTCGCAATGTCTTGTCTAGCAATGCCTCGTAAATTCACCAAAATTAGCATGGTCTCTTCATAGTGCCAGTGAATTGAAGTTGAACATCGCCAAATGCATCAATTTAATTTTGCCTAAAGCTTATTTAATGAAACCTGTTGATGTCCTCTCCAACCCTGTTCTTGTAGAGCTACCTTCCTGTAGGTTTTCGCTCCAACCCCAGTTGTAAATAGCCTGACTCTGCTTATCAACCAGCTAATTATTGACTCAGATGTGCTGGATTAGGGTTGGAGAACCGTGTCCTTGGCAATAGATCGCAAAGCAGGGCAACCCAGATAAACTTTTTGAAAATGACAAGTTCACTTTCTCATCAATAAACACATCTCAAGTGCAAATACGGTTCAGCGACTCAAATCAGCAGGATGGGGGCATTGTTATTAGGAAGAACATCGTCTACCATGGATTGCTAAAGTAATGACTGTGATCACACTTCATACATTTAAACATTATGGGGACACCTATACTTTTGGCAGCCAAGCAAGCATGAGTTATCAGTGTAGCAGTATCCTATTATTGTCTAGGAAGGATGTTGACATATCTTCACGACTACAATAAAAGCCTACATGCTTCCGCCATAAGAGTCAATTCAATTAAAAAATATATGAATAACAGGGTTTGAAAAAACTATTCCTGTGTGAATCGTCCTCTGGAATACCGCACATGCTTGGATAACAATTACAAAAACAATGTCTCTAGTAATACCCACCCGAATAGGGCTATAACATGGCAAAGAATAGGCTTAACATCGTAAGTGGCGCCCAATCATCCCATGGGATCCGTCAAGGCTGCACACAGCCTATATTCTAGTTCCTACACATCACCTTCTATATTCAAACAAAATAGGCATTTTATTGGCTAAGTTGATGAGCAAATTGGCAGCATCATGCTCATGTCAGTCCTCTAGAATGCATATGTAGTCTTCCTAGTAGGACTCTGCAATAATGAGTTGATGTGTACGTGCGTGCGTATCCATTTCAGAGTGTTTTGGGACTCGGGCAAGAGTCGACTTCTTCGACTCCAACCAAAGGAGTCAGAGTCGAGCAAGAGTCGACTCCTTTCAACTCTAACCACAGGATTCGGAGTCGACTCCAAAAATCCTGGAGTTGTGCACCACTACCATGGTGTGTTTGGGTGGTGCATTAAGGTGTTCGCGGTCCCTTTGATACAAGGGGAGATTGTTCTTATGAGACCTTTCACATTTAATTTTGAGAGTAATCAACTTCTTTGTATCCAAGCGGTATTGTTTGTGAAAGACAAAAAACAATATTAGACATTTATGGGCAATCATTGTGTACTGTCTGTATTCCTACTGCAGCATGGTGTAGAACAAGGCTGCCCAACCCTGTTCATGGAGATCTACCATCCTGTAGGCTGTAGTCTTTACAAAGACAGGGACAATTTGTCCACCTAGACATCCTACAATGTCCTAACAGATAGAAACATTATTGAGACAAGTTCAATGGCTCTGTTGAACAAGGACAACCATATCTACTAGGTGCTAGTGTTATCACGCAATCGGCGAAACACAAAGGCCACAATAATTGCTACAAAACATGACTCATTTTTAGATCAGACTGCATGCTCAATACTGCTATATTGTATAATTATGTATGGAACACTTCTCGTCACTCAGAATTATGTAGGGAGACTGGAAAAACACCCTAAATAGTGTATTTCGGTGAAGATTTCTTTAACATATTTTGAGGTGGGCCTTGTAAGTAGCTATATTTGTTGCAGCCATTAGTGAAAAGGCTGTACCAGTTTAACTCATATGTGTTTATGGTGCCTTCTCAATTTAAAATGTACAGGGGACAGATTGGAGTGACAGCAAGTCTTAAACGATAATGGTTGAGTCTTTTTTTGGACTTTAGCCGCTGCCAGTTTGGAATCCTTTGGCCTCTAGAAGTGTAAGGGATATAAAACGCCAAATATTATTTGATATGCTGTAATGTGCAAACACATTAACTAGAAGCCAAACTGCATGCACCAATGCCCAGTAATTACATTGAAATACTGGGAAAAATACAAACCTCTTCTCCCTTCAATGAATTGTGTTCATTCATTTATTCCTTCATTACGATTAACCTTTTTACAGTATAATCCAGTACATTTTATGGTATTGTACTGTGTGTCATTACACAGTACTTGCATTGCTACTGTATTAAGATTACAGTAGGTATACTGCAATATGAAATACAGAAACATACTTGCCAATGAGCTAATTGCTGTCAAATTCACAGCAACCCCTTTACAGTGTGGGTGAGCCTAGTATGTTTATTTTCTGCTTACTGAATTAGTTTTCACAAAACAGAACATTCTAAATAGTATGTAGTGCGATTAATACACAATGTAGTTTTAACAAGTAGTAGGCAAGACAGCTTTTGGACATGTCCATACTTTAACCTGCTGAAAATATGAAATTACTGTCAACAGTGTTATCCAAGCTTACTGTACTTACAGTAAAACAGAGTTATCCAAAGAAAGTTTGACAAAATATCCACACACAATTCATTTTGAGAAATCAATGGAGTCAGACATTTTGCATCTGTCTTGCCTACTACCTGCTAAAACAACATACATAGTGTACTAATCACACTACATATTACAATACAAGACATGCATTTGCTTACACCTTAACGATGTTTTAACATATTACCCACAAACAGTAGCCCTTAGCTAGGTGTACATTTTCTAGAGATTATTCTGGGATTAGCGTTACTCATTGTATATTTATTATTACTTTTATTATTAAGTGTTTTACTTTTCTATTAATTCTCTATTTACTTTCCTCTACATTGTTGCAAAGGGTTCATTAAGTAAGGATTTCACTGTTAGTCAACGCCTGTTGGGTAAGAAGCATGTGACAAATAACATTTGATTTGATTAGATTAACCATAATTAATGAGGAAATCTCTCTGAGGAGAGGACTAGCAACATTGCTAGACAAGCTATGTGTGCTCTCTGGCCTATCAGAGCTGTGAGATAATACACTGCTCAAAAAAATAAAGGGAACACTTAAACAACACAATGTAACTCCAAGTCAATCACACTTCTGTGAAATCAAACTGTCCACTTAGGAAGCAACACTGATTGACAATACATTTCGCATGCTGTTGGAAATGGAATAGACAACAGTTGTAAATTATAGGCAATTAGCAAGACACCCCCAATAAAGGAGTGGTTCTGCAGGTGATAACCACAGACCACTTCTCAGTTCCTATGCTTCCTGGCTGATGTTTTGGTCACTTTTGAATGCTGCGGTGCTTTCACTCTAGTGGTAGCATAAGACGGAGTCTACAACCACACAAGTGGCTCAGGTAGTGCAGCTCATCCAGGATGGCACATCAATGCGAGCTGTGGCAAGAAGGTTTGCTGTGTCTGTCAGCGTAGTGTCCAGAGCATGGAGGCGCTACCAGGAGACAGGCCAGTACATCAGGAGATGTGGAGGAGGACCAAACCAGCAGCAGGACCGCTACCTCCACCTTTGTGCAAGGAGGAGCAGGAATAGCACTGCCAGAGCCCTGCAAAATGACCTCCAGCAGGCCACAAATGTGCATGTGTCTGCTCAAACGGTCAGAAACAGACTCCATGAGGGTGGTATGAGGGCCCGACGTCCACAGGTGGGGGTTGTGCTTACAGCCCAACACCGTGCAGGACATTTGGCATTTGCCAGTGAACACCAAGATTGGCAAACTCGCCACTGGCGCCCTGTGCTCTTCACAGATGAAAGCAGGTTCACACTGAGCACATGTGACAGACGTGACAGTCTGGAGACGCCGTGGAGAACGTTCTTCTGCCTGCAACATCCTCCAGCATGACCGGTTTGGCGGTGGGTCAGTCATGGTGTGGGGTGGCATTTCTTTGGGGAGCCGCACAGCCCTCCATGGGCTCGCCAGAGGTAGCCTGACTGCCATTAGGTACCGAGATGAGATCCTCAGACCCCTTGTGAGACCATACGCTGGTGCGGTTGGCCCTGGGTTCCTCCTAATGCAAGACAATGCTAGACCTAATGTGGCTGGAGTGTGTCAGCAGTTCCTGCAAGAGGAAGGCATTGATGCTATGGACTGGCCCGCCTGTTCCCCAGACCTGAATCCAATTGAGCACATCTGGGACATCATGTCTCGCTCCATCCACCAACGCCACGTTGCACCACAGACTGTCCAGGAGCATGCCCAGGCGTTGTAGGGAGGTCATACAGGTACGTGGAGGCCACACACACTACTGAGCCTCATTTTGACTGGTTTTAAGGACATTACATCAAAGTTGGATCAGCCTGTCGTGTGGTTTTCCACTTTAATTTTGAGTGTGACTCCAAATCCAGACCTCCATGGGTTGATAAATTTGATTTCCATTGATAATTTTTGTGTGATTTTTGTGTGAGCACATTCAACTATGTAAAGAAAAAAGTATTTAATAATAATATTTCATTCATTCAGATCTAGGATGTGTTATTTTATTGTTCCCTTTATTTTTTTGAGCAGTACATACTGAACAAAAATATAAACGCAACATGCAACAATTTCAAAGATTTACAAAGAGTTACAAATCATAAACTCACAAAAAAAGTAACGTCCCTTTTTCAGGACCCTGTCTTTCGAAGATAAAAAATCCAAATAACTTCACAGATCTTCATTGTAAAGCGTTTAAACACTGTTTCCCATGCTTGTTCAATGAACCATAAACAATTCATGAACATGCATTTGTGGAACAGTCGTTAAGACACTAACAGCAACAATTAAGATCAAAGTTATGACAACTTACGACACTAAAGAGGCCTTTCTACTGACTCTGAAAAATACCAAAATGAAAGATGCCCAGGGTCCCTGCTCATCTGCGTGAACGTGCCTTAGGCATGCTGCAAGGAGGCATGAGGACTGCAGATGTGGCCAGGGCAATAAATTGCGATGTCTGTACTGTGACACACCAAAGACAGTGCTACAAGGAGACAGGATGGACAGCTGATCATCCTCGCAGTGGCAGACCACGTGTAACAACACCAGCACAGGATCGGTACATCTGAACATCACACCTGCGGGGCAGGTACAGGATGGCAACAACAACTGCCCGAGTTACACCTGGAAAGCACAATCCCTCCATCAGTGCTCAGACTGTCCGCAATAGAATGAGAGAGGCTGGACTTAGGCCTGTTGTAAGGCAGGTCCTTACCAGACATCACCAGCAACAACGTCACCTATGGGCACCAAACCCACCATCACTGGACCAGACAGGACTGGCAAAAAGTGCTCTTCACTGGCGAGTCGCGGTTTTGGGGTGATGGTAGGATTCGCGTTTATCGACAAAGAAATTAACGTTACACTGGGACCTGTTGGATTGGAGGGTGAGGGCTAGGGTCATTCCCCCCAGAAAAGTTTGGGATCTTGCAGGTGCCTTGTTGGAAGATCTTGTGCCTGTTAGTCCCAGATACCTTTAAAAAAAGGTAGGGGTGTGGTTTAGAAAACTAGTCAGTATCTGCTGTGACCACCATTTGCCTCATGCAGCGTGAAACATCTCCTTCGCATAGTGTTGATCAGGATGTTGATTGTGGATTGTGGAATGTTGTCCCATTCCTGTTCAATGGTTTCTGGTGCAAAGTTTCTGGATATTGGCGGGAACTGGAAAAGTCTATCGTACACGTTGATCCAAAGCATCCCAAACATGCCCAATTTGTGACATGTCTGGTGAGTATGCAGGCCATGGAAGAACTGGGATATTTTCAGCTTCCGGGAACTGTGTACAGATCCTTGCTACAGTATCACGCTGAAAGGTGATGACGGCAGATGAATGGCACGACAATGTGCCTCAGGATCTCATCACGGTATCTCTGTGGATACAAATTGCCATAAAATGCATTTGTGTTCATTGTCCGTAGCTTATGCCTGCCCATACCATAACCCCACCGCCAACATGGGGCACTCTGTTCACAATGTTGACATCAGCAAACTGCTCGCCTACATGACGCCACACACGTGGTCTGCGCCATACACGTGGTCTGCGGCTTATGGTAGATAACTTAACATTAAATTCTCTGGAAACAGCTCTGGTGGACATTCCTGCAGTCAGCATGCAAATTGCGCAGTCCCTCAAAACTTGAGACATCTGTGACAAAACGGCATGCTGTTTAACTTCTTGCTTCTACTTGAGACGCAGACGTCTCAAGTAGGCACCTGGAAATGCAAATGCGCTACGCTAAATGCTAAATGTACTCGTTAAAACTCAAACGTTCATTAAAATACACATGCAGGGTATTGAATTAAAGCTACACTCGTTGTGAATCTAGCCAACAAGTCATATTTTTAAAATGCTTTTCGGCGAAAGCATGAGAAGCTATTATCTGATAGCATGCAACACCCCAAAATGCCTGAAGGCGACGTAAACAAAAGAATTAGCGTAGCCGGCGCTACACAAAAACGCAGAAATAAAATATAAAACATTCATTACCTTTGATGATATTCTTTGTTGGCACTCCTATATGTCCCATAAACATCACAAATAGGTCTTTTTCCCGATTAAATCCGTCCATGAATGCCCAAAATATCCATTTGTATAGCCTGTCTGCATCAGGAAAAAAGCTCTCTTCCAACACGCAACGTCATGTTTAAAAATGATATAAGTTGCCTATATTCTTTGACAAAACACTTCAACCTACTTTTATAACCCAACTTTAGGTATTTGTAAACGTTAATAAGCGATCAAATTGATCACTGGGCGATCTGTATTCAATAGCAGCTACACAAGAAAACAGTGTCCATTTTTCAATCTTCCAAAATCGATTGAGGTAGGCTGGATGGAATGACGGATCTATTGGTAATGTCTCAAAGGATTTTTGTCAATGAAAAAAATGTTTTTGGCGACATCGTGTGGAAGCTGTAGGAATTGCATCCGTCTCCATATTAAATTTGGTTTCCTTTAAACAATCCATGAAAGGGGCGCATGGATACTTTTTTCAGATTTCAGTTTTTACAGTTTTAGGAACTTTGGAGTGTTTTCTATCCTAATCTGACAATTATATGCATATTCTAGTTTCTGGGGCTGAGAAATAGGCAGTTTCAAATGGGTAGGTTTTTTAGCCAAAAACAAAAATACTGCCCCCTAGGTTTAACTTGAGTGTAACTGAGTCAGGTTTGTATGTCTCCTTGCTCGCACACGCTTTTTCAGGTCTGCCCAGAAATTTTCTATGGGATTGAGGTCAGGGCTTTGTAAGGGCCACTCCAATACCTTGACTTTGTTGTCATTAAGCCATTTTGACACAACTTTGGAAGTATGCTTGGGGTCATTGTCCATTTGGAAGACCCAATTTCCACTAAGCTTTAAATTCCTGACTGATGTCTTGAGATGTTGCTTCAATAAATCCACATACTTTTCCATCCTCATCTATTTTGTGAAGTGCACCAGTCCCTCCTGCAGCAAAGCACCCCCACAACATGATGCTGCCACCCCCGTGCTTCACGGTTGGGATGGTGTTCTTCGGCTTGAAAGCCTCCCCCTTTTCCTCCAAACATAACGATGGTCATTATGGCCAAACAGTTCCATTTTTGTTTCATCAGACCAGAGGACATTTCTCCAAAAAGTACAATCTTCGTCCCCATGTGCAGTTGCAAACCGTAGTCTGGCATTTTTATAGCGGTGTTGGAGCAGTGGCTTCTTCCTTGCTGAGCGGCCTATCAGGTTATGTCAATATAGGACTTGTTTAACTGTGGAGTTTCCTCCAGCATCTTCACAAGGTCCTTTGCTATTGCTCTGGGATTGGTTTGCACTTTTCGCACCAAAGTACATTCATCTCTAGGAGACAGAACGCGTCTCCTACCTGAGCGGTATGACAGCTGCGCAGTGTTTATACTTGCGTACTATTGTTTGTACAGATGAGCGTGGATGAATACGACGTGTGGAGGTCTACTAATTTTTTTCTGAGTTCTTTTGATTTTCCCATGATGTCAAGCAAAAAGGCACTTAGTTTGAAGGTAGGCCTTGAAATACATCCACAGGTACACGTCTAAATGACTCAAATGATGCCAATTAGCATATCAGAAGCTTCTAAAGCCATGACATCCTTATCTGGAATTTTCCAGATTTGTATTTGGCTCCATCCATCTTCCCATCAATTTTAACCATCTTCCCTGTCCCTGCTGAAGAAAAGCAGGCCCAAACCATGATGCTGCCACCACCATGTTTGACAGTGGGCATGGTGTGTTCAGGGTGATGAGCTGTGTTGCTTTTACGCCAAACATAACGTTTTGCATTGTTGCCAAAAAGTTCAATTTTGGTTTCATCTGACCAGAGCACCTTCTTCCACATGTTTGGTGTGTCTCCCAGGTGGCTTGTGGCAAACTTTAAACAACACTTTTTATGGATATCTTTAAGAAAATGCTTTCTTCTTGCCACTCTTCCATAAAGGCCAGATTTGTGCAATATACGACTGATTGTTGTCCTATGGACAGAGTCTCCCACCTCAGCTGTAGATCTCTGCAGTTCATCCAGAGTGATCATGGGCCTCTTGGCTGCATCTCTGATCAGTCTTCTCCTTGTATGAGCTGAAAGTTTAGAGGGACGGCCAGGTCTTGGTAGATTTGCAGTGGTCTGATACTCCTTCCATTTCAATATTATCGCTTGCACAGTGCTCCTTGGGATGTTTAAAGCTTGGGAAATATTTTTGTATCCAAATCCGGCTTTAAACTTCTTCACAACAGTATCTTGGACCTGCCTGGTGTGTTCCTTGTTCTTCATGATGCTCTCTGCGCTTTTAACGGACCTCTGAGACTATCACAGTGCAGGTGCATTTATACGGAGACTTGATTACACACAGGTGGATTGTATTTATCATCATTAGTCATTTAGGTCAACATTGGATCATTCAGAGATCCTCACTGAACTTCTGGAGAGAGTTTGCTGCACTGAAAGTAAAGGGGCTGAATAATTTTGCACGCCCAATTTTTCAGTTTTTGATATTTAAAAAAAGTTTGAAATATCCAATAAATGTTGTTCCACTTCATGATTGTGTCCCACTTGTTGTTGATTCTTCACAAAAAAATACAGTTTTATATCTTTATGTTTGAAGCCTGAAATGTGGCAAAAGGTCGCAAAGTTCAAGGGGGCTGAATACTTTCGCAAGGCACTGTATATATATATATATTTCTGGGTAAGTCTCTAAGAACTTTGCACACCTGGATTGTACAATATTTGCACACTGTTCTTTAAAAAAATATTCAAGCTCTGTCCAGTTGGTTGTTGAAACAATGATAGACAAACATTTTCAAGTTTGCCATTGATTTTCAAGCCGATGTAAGTCCAAACTGTAACTATGCCACTCAAGAACATTCCATATCGTTTTGTTAAGCAACTCCTTATTGTCCTGCTAAAAGGTGAATTTGTCTCCCAGTGTCTGTTGGAAAGCAGACTGAACCAGGTTCTTCTCTAGGATTTTACATGTGCTTAGCTTTATTCAAATTATTTTTATTCTAAAATACTCCCTTGTCCTTGCCAATGACAAGCATACCCATAACATGATGCAGCCACCACCATGCTTGAAAATATGAAGAGTGGTACTCAGTGAGATGTTGTGTTGGATTTCTGAAGGCACTGTTATTGTTTATCATGAGTATAAATACAGCTGCCAAACTTCACAATTTTAGGGCCCTTCTACAGCCCACTCTGCCTTGCAGTAGGACCAAATAAACACATTCTCTATAAAGCTGTCAGCGAAAATGTATGGAAAACCATACTTGATTCCTTACTGAGAATTATAGCTTTGTGGTTAAAGTTATATGGCCTGCTGGAGTTGGACCACCCCAAATGGTGGATGGAGGTAGAGGCTCCAGCCCAGGCCTGTACATTTACTCTCATTCTTTCACAGTCTGAATGCTGAGAGACTATGATGGTCAGCAGCACATGAAGTGTCCATTACCATCCAAAATACTTCACATCATAGGGTGGAGTGCCCAGACGTATAGGAGAGAGGAGAATTAGTTTTGGATAAGAGCATATGCTAAATGACTAAAATGTAAAATCTAAATGTAAATGGAGGAGAAAAGTGGAGGAGAAGAACGTCTGCCAGGGAACAGCTGCCCCTGTAATTTATATTGATGATGGGACTGGCTGGCGTGGCGGTCTGGCAGGGAGCTTCCAGGGGTTTGATCACTCAGGCAGGAAAAGAGGAGAGAGATAAGATAGAGGGATGGGCTCTGTCTTTGGGCTCTCTGGGCTGAATGGATGGGGAGGGAGGTTTCTCCCTGAGTCTGCTCAGCTGAGACCACAGAGACACTCAATACTGGCCAGTCTGGCCCTGCAGGAGACGCAATAGGAGAGCCCAGTCTGACTGAAGTGATGGTAGTCAGGGTGTAGTTGTAGCTGGAGAGACATAAATAGTGCCCTAGTATAGCCAGCCTTAAACCACCATGTTGGGTGGAGCTACTGTATATCCACCTCATTATGACTACTCCAGCCAGAAGTACTAGAGCTCCTCTCCTAATCCACCAGATCTTCCATCACAGTGTCCGTGACCATTAACTGTCCTTTGAATCATTCCCTGTGCATACACATCTTTTGACTCAGGACTATCGCCTCTTCCTGACTGCACTGCATATCAATCAGCGACTTGTTAAAGCGCTTTACTTTGATTTCTTGACACGGATCAGATTTGAATATTTCTAATTGAAATGAAAGTGTGCAGTCCAGTCTCTGCCCAGGGCTTTGAACCCAGACTCCTAAATCATGCTCTTTGATTTGAGGCCCCTTCCGGTGTAGAGGTGCTTAGCTCTGGTCTAATTAAGACAGCAGTGGGTTATCGGATAAATGGTCAAAGAACTCTGTTTTACCTTACAGAGGAGAAGAGGTTGAATATCAAACACACACACTTCAAACAAACACTCCATTCATCCCTCTGGCCAGGCAAATAGCTTAACATAAACATCTACCTGACCTTAACGTTATTTTCAGAGACAGAGTTTATGTGACTGCTTCACTCAGGTAGGGCTGGCTAGAGGACCAGCTAGTGCAGGCCAAAGACCACTTTTTTTGTGTTTTACAGGGAGTGATCTAACCCTGAGACAGTCAGTCCACTTTTACAGAGTATCCCTACGGCCTTCCCTCTCCACAAGTTTCATTTGTGATGAACAGAGTGAGAGCATAACCTTCAGAGCTCGACACTCCCACATATACACACACAGATGGAGACATGCGCACGCACGCACACACACACACACACACACACACACACACTACAGTTTGTAGATGCATTTATGTTTTTGTATACATTTGTCATATCTACAGTCTTCAACTGAACAGTTCACTAGGAAACCATCATTTTTCAACATAAATATTGTGTGGCTTCAGGTAAGAGGCAGAGAATCTCTGAGATTGCCTACTGTTGGCATTTACATAGCATTCATAGCACCATGCTGTGTCACAAACCATTCCTTTATCTCTGTATTTCTCTGATAGCATCTCTCTTTCAGAAATGCACAGCACTTGTAGTTAACCCAGCCTCTAAAGGTTTCAAACAAACCACATCCTTGTATTTTTTTAAGTTGCAAGCCTTGCAGAGAACAAAGAGGAGCTTCAGCAAACTGTCTGGCTAGGATATTAGAGCATGATTTCAGACAGTCATATGACTACATATCATTTCAATATCCTCTCTGCCGTTATTAAAATATTCTCTCCAGTTCTGCACACAGATAGGAAATAATGAAGAATTGCAATAATAAAGAAAAGTTGACTTGGGAAAATGTCAAAGTACGAGGTCATGTTGCTGTTGGAGGTCAATGTGTGATGAGAATATTACAGTACATACAGTAGTAATACAAAAGCACAATCATTTAATCTCTTTTCATCCTAAGTATAAGGTATACTGATGTGTCTGATTTGAAAATAGGTGGTTTTATAAAAGCAGGCCAGTAGCTAATATGTTATGTTGTTGTATTCCATAGTTTTGCAATAATGTGGGCTAATGTCCATATTTCAATCATTTTGATATTAATTTCAAACAACAAGTGGAATTCATGCTATCATATGGTTTGTACTCACAGGTATGTGTCTTCTTTGTTACTGAAATACCTGAAAAATAAAGGGAAACAGACTTGTTAGAGCCACATTAAATCTGAAAATTGAGGACAGTCATACAATATCCCTGTGCCTATATAACAGGGGTCAGTGTGCTGCTAAAAGCTCAGCTTCATCCACTGCCCAATACTGGGCTCGAACCAGTGATCCTCTGCTTCGCCACACATGTGACCGCCCTTCTTAACGTTCTAATGGTTAAAGCCACCCAAAAGGTACCTCTTGGATGGCTCCATTCGCAACATTTCAAGCTAGCTGTGGAGTGAGCTTATGTTACGTTCTTAACTCCGTTACACCTAATAACACCTAACGCCACATGGCTGTGTTGCTATGTGACTGTGCTGCTGTGGCCATGTGGTTCTCCTGTCTCTTGGCTAGGTCACAGAGATTATAGAGGTCCCATGCAGGCTCAGGGCAGTGGTGTGACTGGCCCACCTACAGCCCTCATACTGAAAAACCCATAGCAACAACCCTGGCAAGGTTGCTCAAACCCCACGAACAGCATCCAGATCATGATTTATTTTGTATTTTTTTCTAGAATATAAATCTGCACAAACACTGTAATGCCCCCATGTGTGACCTCACAGGGCCTATAGTCTTTACATGAGTAAGTCTGTTCCCCAGAGCGGAAGACAGGACGGCGGCGCTGTGACTTCACTCTGAGTCAGACCTGTGTTTCTGAGGGTGAGGCAGAGAGGGAGCGGTACTGGCAGTCCTCAGCCTTCCCCCCTTCGGGTGTCAACTCATCGGATGAGCCTCCCTGGCTCCAGCTTTGTCTCCGGCTGCAGCCCCTCTCGTCTGCAGCGTGGGCCTAATGCCCTGAGAGTCCGACGAGGGCCAGCGCACAGCCAACCATGGGCCCCAGCGGGCTCCGATGCTCATGCTTTGCAGGGCGAAAGAACACTAATAGATCCCACTTGTCATGCGGAAGCAATGGCTAATTTTTCTACAGCTTGCATCTGAAACTCAGGGGATGGCGGGCTGACATGATTCAATAATTCTCCGGCAACTGGCCGGAGATAACAATGTTTCAGACATGTTTGAGGGGAAACGAGTCAAAGAGCAACGAGGGGGAAAACAAATACTGTAAGCTTGTCAACTCTCTGTACACAGACACACATTGGATATCAGGTCCATTGAGCAGAAAGAGAGAGGGGAAACAGCAACCTAAAGGCCATGTCTCTGTGATCAGGCTACAGCATTGTTCCAGTGCTCACGGCCAAAGTAATTGTCCAACTGAGTCATTACACAAGAATAAAAAACAATTGGTAATCCTCCTTTAATTCCAGGTCTCAATCAACTAAGGGTATTCAGTGTTAGCCTCATAGGCCATGAGGGAGTGGTGGCGTCAAGGTGTTGTAAGAGCAGCCAGACTCAGACCTCTAAAACCATGTAAGGAACCTCTCTGGTTTCATGTTGGGGATATACAGTATCAGGGGCTTTTTCCTGGCTTCTCTTCAGATCTTACAAACTCTATTATAGACACATAAAATAGACATTTTGAGACTTTGTAAATCGGGCTCTGGTTATTGTTATACATACGATACTAAAGCATGAGTTGTACTCCAGCTATTTCAATGAAAATGCACAACACAATTTCACACTTCGAATGTAAGGAAATTGGTGGAAAAAGCATGGCTGAGTCACATTCTTTCCATTAGATCACAATATTAAATCAGGTCGCTGTTCCATAAAAGTCTGAAATGTATCTCAACATTTTGCTTCCCCCAGAAAAAGCAATAGACCAGATACAACTAAAGAATGATCATTGTGAACCCTTAGATAAGGGGATTGTCACTCTCCAGAGCATTGCTTGTAATAGTGGAAGTGGCCAAACTAAGAAGTACAGTAAGAGCAGATTTTGTTCTCTTTCAGTTCCTAATTCTCTGAATATGGCTGAGGTCCAGCAACTAGTAGTGGTCTGTGTGACTTAATCCCTGCTCTCCCTGTTTGTCCTTACACTGCACAAGTGGTTCTCAAACTGGGGGCTCGCGATAAGATTTTGGGGGGTCGCGAGTTTGAAACTGAATGACGAAAATACATATTTTAATAGGCTACATATACAATTTGTATTTTATATGTATACCTTTGTCTAATCTAGACCTACGTTATTGCACAAAATGATTCTCTCAATAAACATCTCATCTGTGCTTCAGAGCCAAAAAGTTGTGTGTCTTGACTGTACATCAGCATTGGTGTGCAAAGGCAGGTGAGCCCATATCCAGATGAGTGACCGAAAAGCACTGGTTTCATTTTATCCAGTTCTGCCTACCAATAACAGTATGTTTATATTATCCAAATTAAATACAGTTTAGCAATCTGCTACAGACGCATCTTTGCCAGAACCTGGCAATTGTCTTGATCATTTTCACATTTCAGATATGCCTAGTCTGGGTCGCTACTGGATATATGTCTGAAGATGGCTGTAACATCGAAATACCTTCAGTACTTACGGGATGAAGATGTAACATATTCTGATTAATTTGTTACGATATTTGTGAGGTAGAAAAAGGCTACAGATAGACCATGCTTTCCAACCTCTGCTGCATACAGGTAGGCTATATGATCCTGCTTGATCTGGACTTTAGAGAAATGACATATCCGTAGTTGATATTGGTTGCTAACATAAATGACTTTCAGCTCAAAATGCAGGTGTAAAACAGAGGTAATTTCTATATATTGCATTCAGAAAATGCATCACCGTTTATGGCTGTATTGACAGGCTACATTTGCGTAACATTTGTGCATTTGCGAGCACGGGAGTTGGGAGCTTTGACACTCCTTTTTAGGGGTCGCGGGTCAAAAAGTTTAAAACAATTGCACTAAAACATACCACACTACACTACATTATACTACCCTACATTATACAGTACTACCCTACATTACACTACATCATACATTACACACCTACATTACACTATCCTATACTACACTACATTACATTATACTACCCTACGCTACTACACATTATAAACTGGGTGGGTCGAACCCTGAATGCTGATTGGCTGACAGCAGTGGTATATCAGAATGCATATCACGGGTATGACCAAACATGTATTTAACTGCTCTAATTATGTTGGCAACCAGTTTATAATAGCAATACGGCACCTCAGGGGTTTGTGGTATATAGGCAATATCCAGGCACTCCGCTTTAAGTCGTGCATAAGAACAGCCCTTAGCCGTGGTATATTGGCCATAAACCACGCCCCCTCATGTCTTATTGCTTAATTATACTACACTATATTATACTACATTAGGCTACATTACATTATACTAAACTACATTATACAATACTACATAATACTAGACTACAATATGCTACATTATAAAACATTACACTATATTACTCTACATTACACTACCCTACAGTCCTCTACACTACATTACACTACATTATATTACACAAAATTATACTACACAACATCATACTACATTACATTAAACTACACTACATTATATTACACTTTGCTACACTACACTAAATGATATGGCACTACATTATATTACTTGTACACTACATTATACTACACTACATTACACTACACTATACTACACCACACTATACTACACCACATTATACTACACAACATTACACAACACTACATTATACTACACAACAATATACTACACTACATTATACTACACTACATTAAATTACACTGCACTACATTATAATACAGAACATTATACTACACTACATTAATTTACAATACACTACATTATACTACACTACACTGCATTATACTACACTACATTACACTACATTATATTACCCTACACTACACTACATTATACTACATCACATTATATTACATTACACTAAACAACATTACATTATACTACACTACATAATTTAAAAACATGTTTTATTTCACCTTTATTTAACCAGGTAGGCCAGTTGAGAACAAGTTCTCATTTACAACCTCATTTACAACCTGGCCAAGATGAAGCAAAGCAGTGCGACACAAACAACACAGAGTTATACATGGGATAAACAAACGTACAGTCAATAACACAATAGAAAGATCTATATACAGTGTGTGCAAATGTAGTAAGATTAGGGAGGTAAGGCAACAAATAGGCCAAATAAGAAAATAAGAAATAACAATATGGGGATGAGGTAGTTGGGTGGGCTATTTACAGATGGGCTGTGTACAGGTGCAATGATCGGTAAGCTGCTCTGACAGCTGATGTTTAAAGTTAGTGAGGGAGACATAAGACTCAAGCTGCAGTGATTTCTGCAATTGGTTCCAGTCATTGACAGCAGAGAACTGGAAGGAAAGATGACACAAGTAGGAGTTGGCTTTGGGGATGACCAGTGAAATATATCTGCTGGAGCACGTGCTACGGATGGGTGCTGCTATGGTGACCAGTGAACTGAGATAAGGCGGGGCTTTACCTAGCAAAGACTTATAGATGACCTGGAGCCAGTGGGTTTGGAGACGAATATGAAGCGAGGGCCAGCCAACGAGAGCATACAAGTTCTAGTGGTGGGTAGTATTTGGGGCTTTGGTGACAAAACGGATGGCACTGTGATAGACTACATCCAATTTGCTGAGTAGAGTGTTGGAGGCTATTTTGTAAATCGCCGAAGTCAAGGATCAGTAGGATAGTCAGTTTTACAAGGGTGTTTTTGGCAGCATGAGTGAAGGATGCTTTATAGTACACTACACTACACTAGATTACATTATACTACACTACAGTACACTACACAACATTATACTTCCCTACACAACATTATACTACACTACCCTATACTACACGAAAGTAGACTAAACTCCATTATATTATATTACACTGCACTATATTATATTACACTACACTACCATACACTACAATATACTACAATACATTACATGGCAGTACACTACATTATACTACCTACCGTACATTATACTACCCTACACAACATTAATACTACACTAACCTACACTACACTACATTATATTACACTACAATACATTACATTACATTACACTACATTATACTATACTACAATATTACATTACATTACACTACACTACACTACCCAACATTATACCTCACTACCTTACACTAAACTACCGTACACTTAATTTTACTACACTACATTACACTAGCCTACACTACACTACCCTACACTACACTACCCTACAATGCACTGCACTACTTTGCACTGCACTACACTACACTGTATGTCAGCCCCATCTGAATCCTGCCGGTTCAGTCCTATCAGCTATCAGTCTTCCATCCTCCTCAAATCACAAACAGCCATTATGTCAATGTCACTAAGAGATATGAAAATCGTTACACCAAAGATTTACTTGGACATAGAGGAGGAAATCATTACTGTCAAAACAGTTACAGGCTCACTTAGAAAAATGGCCTGTTGTTAGGCAGGGGAGGGGAGAGGAGGAAGGGGTGGAAAGCTTGCCCACTTCCTCTATGAGTCATTCAGAGCACTCTGATTGGAGGTGGCACGGGGGAAGGGGCCACAGAGCCAATGAGTGAATCAGGCTGTGGGAGGGGAGGGTGGGGCTAGGCTCTGGGCACTGACATTGGTGATGCCTGCCAGTGTATGTCTACTCTACTGGATGGCAGGTTCAGAGGTTACTTTGTAGGTGAGTCTCTCCTTGGCAGACAGACAATCTAACACCACAAGCTTGCCGTTAAAAGACCAAAGTAGGGTGTATACAAATCAATGGCCATTACATTGATGTTCCCTTTAGCCAATACATTTTATTAGCGTTTCATTTTGTTAAATGAAACTTCCCTCATTTGACTACTGAATTTTCTAGTAGAGATTACCATTTGTCACAATGGAAGGAGGGGACAGCTGTCACCTGGAAGTCTTTGATCATTCTGATTCCACCTCAGAGTGGTAAACATTCATAGCACACATTCTGCACCTCAAAATGTTCTCTCCAGTCTCTTCTCATGAGAATCGTCCCCTCATCAAATCTGAAAGGAGACTGTGTGCAGACGGCTGGAGGTTAACCTCCACCACATCTATCTGCAGGGGGGCACACATCCTGTAAACATGCCACTGAAACAGGAGTGAAGCGGGCAGGAGAGCGGGCTGGGGCCAGGCATCGGAGTGGTGCTTCTCCAGCACTGCAGCTCAAAGTGACAGCACTGTAATGAAGTCTGAGGCACGCGACAGGCCGTACGTCATAATTTCAGGTTCCTTAAAGCTTGACAGGGAATGATTATCATGGATGGTTATTGTCACCCTCCCTCCCTGGGAGACGCCGGTGCGCTCAGGGGTTGTTGCACCGTGACATTCAAAGTTACAGTCTCCTTCATATAATGGAGCTGTCCTCTCAGCACGCTAATGGGAGCGATTCATTTAACCTGTGCCAGAAACACACAGACGAGGAAGTTCCTAATGCGAGGCCCCTCCCGTGGGGACGTCACACTCTCCCCCTGGCTGCTCCCTGCCTTCCTGCTGCTTGATTCATTGACTGGAGCTCCTCACTTATCATCATTCACTGCTCAGTCTGGGGAGACATGGAGACACTCTTCCTCCAGTCCGCTTCCCGCTCCGCTCTGCTCAGCACGCCTACGCTCCACGCCCAACACGCACAAGGACACGGCCAGCACGGATCAGACCAGGCCAAACCAGCACAGCAGTCCCAGATACAGGAGGCCCCACACACTGGTGTCAGGTAGGGAGTAGCTGTATTCTCCTGGAATCATGGGCTATTGGACACAGGTACTCAAAGCCCATCAGAGTCCATTACTAGGACCCTCTTATCTAATACACATCGAAACTGTAGATACCATTCACTTTCAAAGTAGTTTACTTCCATACAGAGAAAAGAGTACAATATACTGATTTGAGTTCCCAATACAATGAATAATTACATACCATACACAATACGCTGTAAGAGCTCAATTAGAGAGATCAGTGCAGTGTTCTAACTTTGGCAGTCTTTAGGAAGGCTAAGTTTCATACACAAAGTAATTCCAATAAGCGTCCCTTTTGCAGTGACACACTTAGCCTTATTATACTGGTATAAACTATAAATGCAAAAATGTAATGATTAAAAAAGCATAATGATTCTAATCAGCTGCCCCCTAATATACTAAAACACTTAATCCATGGAGAGGCCAACTATCTGGGGAGGCGTAAGAGAAAAATGACTTCTCTGTCTCTAGGCGCTGTTATTTCTGGTCATTTCTAATTGGTTTTAACTAAAAGCAACCACTCAGAGAACTCAACAGGTTACTCCAATGCATCGCTATGGAATTATCTGCAAATAGAAGATTTACATCCAAATTAGTTTTAGAGGACACCACAATTGTCTTTCAAGAGAAGAGAGGAAAAAGAGGGAGAAAAAAACAAGCCTATATTTCTCCATATATTTCTCTTTAATATATTTCTCTAAGCCTGGATATCTGAAATTATCAGTGACCCACTGATCACCAGATAGAGCCCTTGCAGACTCTTCCCTCTCTACAGTATTTTTGCCAGACTCCTGTACGGTTCTCCCCCAGGGTAGTTCTGCTTTATTGGTCCTGTGAGTCTCCAGGTGAACCCTCAGTGCTGTGTGTTTGGAGCTGTGTGGTGGCTCGTGAATTATACATAGTGGCAGAGGAATAGACGTGGCCCAGGAGGGCCACGGGAACAGCAGGCATGGCTGGGAGGCAGATTGAACACTCTGACAGAATTTTAATTGTACCGCAGGGAGTGGAGCGATAAGCGCTATTGTTATTGGTGAGAAGCCGCAGCCCAGGTTCCCTCAGCTGAGTGCTTAAACAAATGGTGAGCGTCGCCAAACAGTCCCGTAACGCTGCCGCAACGTTCCCGGATTTAACGAGGGATCGCGTGGCAATTTTGTTGGAGGCCATCGTGTGGAGGAAGGTTCAGAACATCAACGCAATATTAATATTTACAATGATAGTAAATAAGTTGTGAATCTTTAAGACCGTAGCTGACTGCCAGGTAATGTTTCCTAACACTCTCAGTGGAACAATAAAGGTGAGCAGTTTCAAGAAAAGGATCAAATCAAATCAAATGTTATTCGGTCGCATACACATATCTAGTAGATGTTATTGCGGGTGTAGCGAAATGTTTTTAAAAATGAACAACTTCCTTTTCATTAAAAAAAAAGTCTGGCATTTTGTTCAATGTTTCTGTGTGATGCTCTGTTGAGTGGTGCAGGGGAAAAGCCAAACGACAGTGTTTCTCCTGCTTTGAAATGCTTTTCTTTGATCCTGCCTGTAATGTAACTCCCCTCTGAGAGCTGGTCCCTGGAGGCCAGCGGATACAGGAAGCCCCTCAGCGCTGGTCAAAGTGAGGCCAGGGGCACAACACAGGCAGGCTTCTCTGTGTTTGGACTATCTGAGCAGGCAGTTCCCAGCTCTCAGTAATCTCCCTGGGATCCAGCCTGAACCACATATGAAACCCAATACCATCTCAGCCTGAACCATAAATATAGCCCTTCCAGACCACCCTGATGCACTGTACTGTACACCAGCCTGCACTGACCACTACTGGGTGCGTTAATAGGCTCACACAAAACAACACAGTTGGACTCCATGGATTCTGGAGTACATACTTCCTCGAAAGGATAAAAATAATGTCTATGACAAACAAACATTACAGTAGTAAATGTATGCTTTTATTTATTGAATGATATGGCGTATCTCAAGTGCTCGCCAAGGGTCACCCACAAAAGCCAGAGCAGAACTAAACTAACGTAGCAGATATTGAAACTACATACTGGTCTTGATGAGAAGAAAATAAATATTGGAGAGGTTCTCTTCTGCACTGCTCAACCAATCCAGTAAATGTGGAGGAGGAGTTACGATGGAGTGTTGCCGCAACATCCGGTGGATCGTGAATTATACATGACTCGGGAGAGTCAGAACAGAGCAGAACTGGACATGAGAGAGGAAACAGAATGTCCGTCAGTCTGAGGGTTAGAGGCTGTGACCTCTGACCTAGGTTCAGAAAATGAATTCCTGCTAGAATGTACTTTCTTTCTGTGAAACACACACAGTACAATCACTTATTCAGCCTTTTAACAGGAATACCTAGAATAGGAAGACCTTGAGATCATCGAGAGAATGGAACTGAACGGTGGCCAGACAAGTTAAGCGAGCAAAGGGCTCATACACTTCTCGCTATAGCCAATCTCCTCCCATTCTAACCGGAAAGGAAAGTCAACATGCTTACACATTCCTGCATCACCTCAGAAAGGTTACGGAAGGAAGTTCTCCCAGGTTCAAGCTGAGACCCAGAAAACCCAACCGTTCCCTGAGGATAAGACCTTATTAATTCAGAAGTTCAGAATTAACTGAATCCTACACATGTAGCAATGTAATACATATATTTTATTCATACTGGAGTTAATCATATCGCAGTCATTAAATGTCAAACTTGCAATACTAGATAATTTTTTGCAATGTGCTCCCTTGGGCTAACCTATTCAGTAGGCCTAGAAAAATAACTAACAAAGGAGATAAAGCTCTCCGATCACCCTTTTCAAAGCTTTGGGTTCTTCGCTGTGTGGTCTGCTGTTGTTGTGCATGTGCAGCACTAAGGATGTCTCGCCACACAGACATCTCTACAGGAAACCACAAAAGCAGTTCACATGCTATTAGACTGTGTTTCCCAGAGGTTTATATCACTATCACAGATATCATGCTGCTAGACTGCGTTTCCCAGAGGTCTATATCACTATCACAGATATCATGCTGCTAGTGAGGTGCTCATCAGACTGACCTGTCACAATCCTGATAAGAATCTAGTCTCTGGACTTCTCACCTGTCATGTCCAACATGTTTTATCTTCAATTCTACCCCTGCAAAACTCTTTCCATCCAATTTTTACAAGTCAAGATAGGCCTACAGGACTATATTTATAACATGTTGTACACAAAGGAACTGATGTGTGCACTGATAGTCTGTCCCATGACAAGTAGTTAACAGAGCTGTCCAGCAGGTACCTATTTCAAAATGACACATTAAGGAGGCAAAGAAAACCACAGAAGATTTTTCCAAACGACATACATGTCATACCATCACTCTTATCTACATTCGTGGACAAAAGTTTTGAGAATGACACAAATATTCATTTTCACAAAGTCTGCTGCCTCAGTTTGTATGATGGCAATTTACATATACTCCAGAATGTTATGAAGGTTGATCAGATGAATTACAATTAATTGCAAAGTCCCTCTTTGCCATGCAAATTAACTGAATCCCCAAAAACATTTCCATTGCATTGAGTTTGAATAACAGACTAGAAGCTTAAAAATGAGGGTGGCGCTTGGAATCACTGTTCTTCCTCTGTCAACCATGGTTACCTCCAAGGAAACACGTGCCGTCATCATTGCTTAGCTCAACAAGGGCTTCACAGGCTAGGATATTGCTGCCAGTAAGATTGCACCTAAATCAACCATTTATCAGATCATCAAGACCTTCAAGAAGAGCAGTTCAATTGTTGTGAAGAAGGCTTCAGGGCACCCAAGAAAGTCCAGCAAGCGCCAGGACCATCTCCTAAAGTTGATTCAGCTGCGGGATCGGGGCACCACTAGTACAGAGCTTGCTCAGGAATGGCAGCAGGCAGGTGTGAGTGCATCTGCACGCACAGTGAGGCGAATACTTTTGGAGGATGGCCTGGTGTCAAGAAGGGCAGCAAAGAAGCTACTTCTCTTCAGGAAAAACATCAGGGACAGACTGATATTCTGCAAAAGGTACAAGGATTAGACTGCTGAGGACTGGGGTAAAGTCATTTTCTCTGATGAATACCCTTTCCGATTGTTGGGGGCATCCCTAAAAAGCTTGTCCGGAGAAGACAAGGTGAGCGCATCCATCAGTCCTGTGTCATGTCAACAGTAAAGCATCCTGAGACCATTCATGTGTGGGGTTGCTTCTCAGCCAAGGAGTGGGCTCACTCACAATTTTGCCTAAGAACACAACACATACTCCGAGAGCAACTTCTCCCAACCATCCAGGAAAAGTTTGGTGACGAACAATGCCTTTTCCAGCATGATGGAGCAACTTGCCATAAGGCAAAAGTGATAACTAAGTGGCTCGGGGAACAAAACATCGATATTTTGGGTCCATGGCCAGGAAACTCCCCAGACCTTAATCCCATTTAGAACTTGTGGTCAACCCTCAAGAGGCAGGTGGACAAACAAAACCCCACAAATTCTGACAAACTCCAAGCTTTGATTATGCAAGAATGGGGTGCCATCAGTCAGGATGTGGCCCAGAAGTTAATTGACAGCATGCCAGGGCGGATGGCAGAGGTCTTAAAAAAGAAGTCTCAACACTGCAAATATTGACTCTTTGCATCAACTTCATGTAACTGTCAATAAAAGCCTTTGACACGTATGAAATGCTTGTAATTATACTTCAGTATTCCATAGTAACATCTGACAAAAATATCTCAAGACACTGAAGCAGCAAACTTTGTGAGAATTAATATTTGCGTCATTATCAAAACTTTTGGCCACGACTGTAGTATTGGGTAGGTCATGTGGAGGAACTCTGGTCCATAAGTATAAATGCTGAGCAAATAGGCACGTGTCTACTGAGTCCATTGAGAAGCTTCTTGTTACTTATGTGTCCTCCCAGGTCTCAGAAGAGTGGACGGAAGTGTGTGCTGATAAGGACTTGTGTGTAATTGTTCAGAAGGGAGAGAGCTGGCCAATAATGCAAACTGGCCTTCTGAAGCCTCCCATGTAATAACACATCATGGGAGATGAATTACATGGCCGTCAATACTCTAATTAATATCCTGCTCTTATTGAACACTCTATGCTGCTGGGAGAGGGGAGAGGCAGCAGCGTGAGAGTTGTCTGAAGGTTTGTGAGCAGCACTGGAGAAGAGAGAGAGAGAAAGACAGAGAGAAAGACGGAGAGACAGGGCGAGAGAGAGAAATAGAGCAAGAGAGAGAGAAAAATAGAGCGAGAGAGAGAGATAGAGAATTAAAACAACAGCAGATGTAAGCTCACTACACTTGCTGCTACAGCAAATCACTGCAGTCATGGCTGGCATTTAGTGCGCCATCTATTTTTCATGTATTTCATAATTAAAACCTGCGCGTTCTGCAAGCTCTCCATGTTCCATCCAGATCAAAGGTAGTCATATTAACAGGGAGTTCATCACAGGAGCCACTCTTCCATTTCCAGGCAACAGAGCCGTGCTTAAAGCACAAATATCCTGTAATTACACACGTGTGATAAGGGGAAAGCTATGGAGCTGGACTATGATTAATACAACACAGATCACAGTTCCCTCTCTGTTTTTCAAAGCTACCACAACATAGGACTTTACACACACGACTACTTTATAAACCATCCACGGGAGATCCAGAGCTGGATGAAAGACTGAATACATATTTCACACTGCTACAGTAGCGGTGGTGTAGATGAATGCTGCTTCAGTGTGCTGCGTCTTTACCATGTAAATCTAATGAGAGGACGGGACTGTAGAAAGTCACACACAGCAGAGACACAGAGCTTCCTTACTGTGAGGAGAGGGGAAGTTAGCCTCTTTCCAATTGTGTAATCAACGGAATGGGCTTTCCGTCTGCATGTGACACTCTTTCCACCACAGAGAATCAGCTGACTAACACAGGAACACAATCCCCTCTCCTGCAAAATGAAGCCTGCTCAGATTGGTGTTAGTCCTATAATAGTTACCATATTATAATACTAACTAGTAGTGATTTCAGTATCACTGTCATAATTTACAAATATTTCATCCTATCCATGCAGATATATCACAGTGCAAACTGCAAAAATATGCCATGAACAACAAACAAACTACGGGTCACTTGACTACGGGTCATATGAGAACAATGCCAGTATAAGGTCCTACATTTCCTTCATTCCTGCAATATCAGTAAAAAGTTTGGACACACCTACTCATTCAATTTATTTTTTACTATTTTCTACATTGTAAAACAACAGTGAAGACATCAAAACAATGGAATCGTGTAGTAACCAAAAAAAGTGTTAAACAAATCATCTGCTTGATGATAGCTTTGCACGCTCTTGGCATTCTCTCAACCATGAGGAATGCTTTTGCGGAGATCATCCGTTCACCTACTCTGCATCTCACAAAGACAGGGTGGTTGGAACCAAAAATCACACATTTGGACTCATCAGACCAAAGTTCAGATTTAGACCGGTCTAATGTCCATCGCTCGTGTTTCTTGGCCCAAGCAAGTCTCTTCTTGTTATTGGTGTCCATTAGTAGTGGTTTCTTTGTAGCAAATCAAATCAAATTGTATTTGTCACATACACATGGTTAGAAGATGTTAATGCGAGTGTAGCAAAATGCTTGTGCTTCTAGTTCCGACAATGCAGCAATAACCAACGAGTAATCTAGCTAACAATTCCAAAACTACTACCTTATACACACAAGTGTAAAGGGATACACTTGCGGTTGTGGGCGGAGCAGTTGCCGTACCAGGCGGTGATACAGCCCGACAGGATGCTCTCGATTGTGCATCTGTAGAAGTTTGTGAGTGCTTTTGGTGACAAGCCGAATTTCTTCAGCCTCCTGAGGTTAAAGAGGCGCTGCTGCGCCTTCTTCACGATGCTGACTGTGTGGGTGGACCAATTCAGTTTGTCTGTGATGTGTACGCCGAGGAACATAAAACTTACTACCCTCTCCACTACTGTTCAATCGATGTAGATAGGGGGGTGTTCCCTCTGCTGTTTCCTGAAGTCCACAATCTTAGTTTTGTTGACGTTGAGTGTGAAGTTATTTTCCTGACACCACACTCCGAGGGCCCTCACCTCCTCCCTGTAGGCCGTCTCGTCGTTGTTGGTAATCAAGCCTACCAATGTTGTGTCGTCCGCAAACTTGATGATTGAGTTGGATGCGTGCGTGGCCACGCAGTCGTGGGTGAACAGGGAGTACAGGAGAGGGCTCAGAACGCACCCTTGTGGGGCCCCAGTGTTGAGGATCAGCGGGGTGGAGATGTTGTTACCTACCCTCACCACCTGGGGGCGGCCCGTCAGGAAGTCCAGTACCCAGTTCCACAGGGCGGGGTCGAGACCCAGGGTCTCGAGCTTGATGACGAGTTTGGAGGGTACTATGGTGTTAAATGCTGAGCTGTAGTCGATGAACAGCATTCTCACATAGGTATTCCTCTTGTCCAGATGGGTTAGGGCAGTGTGCAGTGTGGTTGTGATTGCATCGTCTGTGGACCTATTTGGGCGGTAAGCCCAATTTGCTTACCGCCCAAATAGGTCCACAGACGATGCAATCTCAACCACACTGCACACTGCTCTAACCCAGGGGTGTCAGGTAGGGTGAAGTTGATATGGTCCTTGACTAGTCTCTCAAAGCACTTCATGATGACGGAGGTGAGTGGTAGTCGTTTAGCTCAGTTACCTTAGCTTTCTTGGGAACAGGAACAATGGTGGCCCTCTTGAAGCATGTGGGAACAGCAGACTGGGATAGGGATCGATTCAATATGTCCGTAAACACACCAGCCAGCTGGTCTGCACATGCTCTGAGGGCGCGGCTGGGGATGCCGTCTGGGCCTGCAGCCTTGCGAGGGTTAACACGTTTAAATGTTTTACTCACCTCAGCTGCAGTGAAGGAGAGACCGCATGTTTTGGTTGTGGGCCGTGTCAGTGGCACTGTATTGTCCTCAAAGCGGGCAAAAAAGTTATTTAGTCTGCCTGGGAGCAAGGCATCCTGGTCCGTGACTGGGCTGGTTTTCTTTTTGTAATCAGTGATTGACTGTAGACCCTGCCACATACCTCTTGTGTCTGAGCCGTTGAATTGCGATTCTACTTTGTCTCTATACTGACGCTTAGCTTGTTTGATTGCCTTGCGGAGGGAATAGCTACACTGTTTGTATTCGGTCATGTTTCCGGTCACCTTGCCCTGATTAAAAGCAGTGGTTCGCGCTTTCAGTTTCACGCGAATGTTGCCATCAATCCACGGTTTCTGGTTTGGGAATGTTTTAATCGTTGCTATGGGAACGACATCTTCAACGCACGTTCTAATGAACTCGCTCACCGAATCAGCGTATTCGTCAATGTTGTTGTCTGACGCAATACGAAACATATCCCAGTCCACGTGATGGAAGCAGTCTTGGAGCGTGGAATCAGATTGGTCGGACCAGCGTTGAACAGACCTCAGCGCGGGAGCTTCTTGTTTTATCTTCAAAATGGAGTCGTGGTCAGCTTTTCCGAAAGGAGAGCGGGGAAGGGCCTTATATGCATCGCGGAAGTTAGAATAGCAATGATCCAAGGTTTTACCAGCCCTGGTTGTGCAATCGATATGCTGATACAATTTAGGGAGTCTTGTTTTCAGATTAGCCTTGTTAAAATCCCCAGCTACAATGAATGCAGCCTCAGGATATATGGATTCCAGTTTGCAAAGAGTCAAATAAAGTTCGTTCAGAGCCATCGATATGTCTGCTTGGGGGGGAATATATACGGCTGTGATTACAATCGAAGAGAATTCCCTTGGTAGATAATGCGGTTGACATTTGATTGTGAGGAATTCTAAATCAGGTGAACAGAAGAACTTGAGTTCCTGTATGTTGTTGTGACCACACCACGACTCGTTAACCATAAAGCATACGCCCCCGCCCCTCTTCTTACCAGAAAGATGTTTGTTTCTGTCGGCGCGATGCGTGGAGAAACCAGCTGGCTGCACCGACTCCGATAGCGTCTCTCGAGTGAGCCATGTTTCCGTGAAGCAAAGAACGTTACAGTCCCTGATGTCCCTCTGGAATGCTACCCTTGCTCGGATTTCATCAACCTTGTTGTCAAGAGACTGGACATTGGCGAGTAGTATGCTAGGGAGTGGCGCTCGATGTGCCCGTCTCCAGAGCCTGACCAGAAGACCGCTTCGTTTGCCTCTTTTACGACGTCGTTGTTTTGGGTCGCAGGCTGGGATCCATTCCATCCTCGGTGAAAGGCAGAACACAGGATCCGCTCCGGGAAAGTCATATTCTTGGTCGTACCGATGGCGAGTTGACGCTGCTCTTATATTCAGTAGTTCTTCTCGACTGTATGTAATGAAACCTAAGATGACCTGGGGTACCAATGTAAGAAATAACACGTAAAAAAACAAAAAACTGCATAGTTTCCTAGGAACGCGAAGCGAGGCGGCCATCTCTGTCGGCGCCGGAAGTTAGACCAATTTGACCATGAAGGCCTGATTCAGGCTGTATCACATCCAGCCGTGATTGGGAGTCCCATAGGGCGGCGCACAATTGGCCCAGTGTCGTCTGGCTTTGGCCGGGGTAGGATGTCATTGTAAGTATTAATTTGTTCTTAAAAAACTTGCCTAGTTAAATAAAGGTAACGTTTTTATGTATTTAAAAAATATATATTTATGCAGTGTCCTCTGAACAGATGTGTCTGTTACCAGAACTCTGTGAATACTTTATTTGGGCTGCAATTTCTGAGGCTGGTAACTCTAATGAACTTATCCTCTGCAGCAGAGGTAACTCTGGGTCTTCCTTTCCTGTGGCGGTCCTCATGAGAGCCAGTTTCGTCAAAATTCTTGACATTTTCCATATTGACTGACCTTCATGTTTTAAAGTAATGATGGACTGTTGTTTCTCTTTTTTTATTTGAGCTGTTCTTGCTGTAATATGGACTTGGTCTTTTACTAAATAGGGCTATATTCTGTATATCACCCCTACCTTGTCACAACACAACTGATTGGCTTAAACGCATTAAGGCGGCAAGAAATGACACAAATTATCTTTTGACAAGGCACTCCTGTTAATCGAAATGCATTCCAGGTGACTACCTCATGAAGCAGGTTGAGAGAATGCCAAGAGTGTGCAAAGCTGTCATCAAGACAAAGGGAGGCTACATTGAAGAATCTCAAATATAAAATATATTTATTTAACACATGATTCAACAACGGGAAAGGGAGATACCTAGTCAGCATCACTGAATGCCTTCAACTGAAATGTGTCTTCCGCATTTAACCCAACCCCTCTGAATCAGAGAGGTGCGTAATATGTGTTATTTCATAGTTTTGATGTCTTCACTATTGTTCTACAATTTAGAAAATAGTAAAAATAAAGAAAAACCCTGGAATGAGTAAGTGTGCCCAAACTTTTGACTTGTACTGTACGTCAGTAATTTATGTTTATGCCTTCTAAATGAACCAGCCCCAGTGTGGAGCCCAATTAACAGTAGAACACAGCCAGCTACCTTCCTTTGGGCTGGCCAGGTCAACCACAGTTCACACCATTGTCCCACACTAACAACTGTAGAAGGTAACAGGAAGGAAGGGCTGCTGGTTTATTGAGTAGAATGACAATCCTAATATCCATGCACTGGCTTCCTCTGTAAGCAATGAAAACAGAGTGGCCGGAAGGCCAGTAACATAATATGTCAAAGGCCAGGGACAGTTACAGGACAGGTTACTGAGAGAACAGTAGCCAGATTGAGCATTAGCACCCAATA
Organism: Oncorhynchus clarkii lewisi; assembly: GCF_045791955.1. Taxonomy (NCBI): domain Eukaryota; kingdom Metazoa; phylum Chordata; class Actinopteri; order Salmoniformes; family Salmonidae; genus Oncorhynchus; species Oncorhynchus clarkii. The sequence continues at coordinate 65,457,411 of NC_092148.1, forward strand.
TATGGGATCGTCATCACACTGCCCCCCAGCTATTAAACATCAGATTGGACCAATACACATCAATGATGATGATGCTAGTCAGACAGACTTGACAGCAGGTCAACCTTTTAACCTTCCCAATGGTGTTTCAAACACTTCCTGGATTGCTGGCCCATGACAGCATTCAGTCACACTGGACAATATTTTCTCATTCTTGTAGCAGATACAAGATGAATTGAATGTGCTCGTGCTCAAAGACACACTGACAGAGATGTGCCGCACAAGCATATGCATGAGTGTAAAAAAAAAATATGGACGCATGTGCACAAGCATGGGCTCATGAATGCATGAATACAGACATCACCCATCACATGCAGACAGCCTACATACACAAAGCACTTAAGTGAATGCAGAAAGCATAAGGGGACCGGAGTGAAACCTGGGACATGTCTACATTATAGCAGCTCTGGCCATACCATCTCAGCAATATATAAGAGTAGTAGCCATGGCGATCAGTAATAATTCATGACAAAGTCTATAAGCATTCCATTAGGTGCAAGCAGCTGTCATAAACATCTTAATTAATTTACAAAGCAGGCAACTAGGGAATTATGGAAACGTAGAAATCTGCTTCCTGCTGCCGCTCCATAGCACTGGAACAGATCGGGCTTTTACATTTTTAAACGTGCCTTTCATGTTCTCTAGAGCACGAAAAAGCCTTTGAACAGTCAGCTTGTTAGGAGATGCACCTAGCAGCCCAGTACCTTGGGGTCGTCCCACTATTCTTTTCATACAGTGACAGGAGGTTGTGGGTTCACTGTGCTACTCGGGCTCTACACAAGGGCTCTTTATTCCTCTGTTTCTGTGTCTGCTGTCCACCAGGATCCCTCTTCCCTTTCTTACTGTTGTTCACTGACTGCTGCTGTTTTCCCTAGTTTGCATTTTCCTGCTTAATCTTCTCCCTCTCCCCCTCCCCTACCCCCCCTTCCCTCCCCCCCTCCCCTATCCCCCCCACTCTCCCCCTCCCCTATCCCCTCTCTCTCTTTCCCTCCCTCTCCCCTCTCCCCCCCTCTCACTCTTTCCCTCCCTCTCCCCCTCTCCCCCCCCTCTCTCTTTCCCTCCCTCTCCCCTCTCCCCCCTCTCACTCTTTCCCTCCCTCTCCCCCTCTCCCCCCCCCCTCTCTCTTTCCCTCCCTCTCCCACTCTCTCCTTCTTCAGATCCATATGATTTCAAGCCTGGGGAACAGGAATATCTGTTCTGTGTCTTGTTTCACATTAAGGGTCTCAGTATGTTGGGAGAAAAACAAGAGCTACAATCTATAGCAAGATTATGAGGTTCATACTGTCACTGTGTCAGTGTCCACTGTATGGAGGCATTTATTAAAGGTACAATGCAACCGTTTTTATCTGAATATCAAATCATTTCTGGGTAACAATTAAGTACCTTACAGTGATTGTTTTCAATTCTTAGCAAAGAGCTATTTCTCAAGCAAGAATTTTGCTAAGACTGTCTGGGAGTGGTCTGAATGGGGAGGAAAAAACTGAAAAGTAGCTCTTATTGGAAGAGAGGTTTGGAACTCTCTTTCTTATTGGTCAATTAACTAACTAACTGCCTGGTCTTTTTAAACAGCTCTTACACTATCAGAGTATTATTCCAACCTCATAGTGTGGAATTAATCTAAAACACAGAAAAATCTAGTTTTTGACTGCACTGGGCCTATAACATTTTGGCGAATGTCTCATTTGTCTGTTGTTGTTTTTTTTTCATTTAAAATGTCCTGTTCTCTTAATCTCCTATTAAGCTAGTCACAGGTTCACATTCTCAGTAAAACATTGGTCGCTGAAAATCTGAGCCATTTATTTTGTGTTAAGTGTGCCAGTGGGTAACATCCCTAATAAATGAAGAGAATTAGTCCGATTTCAAGACTAAAAACAATGATTTTAGATCCTCAAAACAACAGCTGCTTTTGTACAAATCATGTAAATGTCCTCCTGAGGATATCTGCAGGGACTGTCTGGGGAAAATGGCTACAGTGGTGTGCGTGTGCGTGCGTTTGTGCGTGGTGGGATGGGAAAAAAAGTCCTCTTACCGGGAAAAAGGCTGGATTAGGCTGGAAACTCTAATGTGTGTGTGTGTGGGGGGGGAGTTTAAGACAGATTGAGAATGACAATATCAGCTGTTTGTGACATAAAGTAGGGCTGAACCATCACTTTGAAGTGATGTAATCAGCTGTTTTCCCATGCAGCTAAGTTGCTGTGCCATAGAAACAGTACTCTCCATTTTTTGTTTTTACTAATGATGAAGAGTGTTACCAAATTTCACATCAATATACTGACCAAAGAAATGAATCAACTAACAGAGATTCACGATGTCTATGGCTACCAATTGAACCCCATATTTTCCCCATGCAATGACTCATACTCATTTACATGCTGCAGTACATTTAGTGAGTGATGTTTTGGAGTAGTTTCCATACACTGGAGTTTGTTTACTCCTCATCATTTATTCATTCTCTATTCTGTATTAAGTTGGCTTCTACTATTTAGCGACTATCATTTCACTTCACAGGGATATTCAGAGCACTTTATGCTTTATTCAATTATTAGAACCCAATACAGTGGAAATGTTTTATATAACTCACTCATTACTATGCATTACTTCACATATACCCTATACCTCTGCATTGCTGGTTGCCATAGTTAGTCAAATTTGTGAAATAGACACAAAAACAGATGGTTTCTGGGCCTGTCCTCTGGAGGAGTAGTGGCATGATGATGTGTGTGAGTGCGTGTTTTTTGCCTGTCTGTGTGTATGCCCGCCTCTCACCCCTCTGGAGAAACCGTGCCATCTCTTGACATGTTTTTGGGGGAAGGGCAGTTCTATATTGTTTTGTGCTGGGAGGCTGTCAAGATGGCTCAGCATCAGGCTCTGGCACAGTGACACACTGACCTACAACCACCAAGGAGAACTTAGCTTAGTCTGCATGAAAGAGGGAGAAATAAATAAGAACTATTGATTTGAGTAAGGGAAGCATTTTAAACAGAATTAGTCATCATGGCTGTGTGTGTGTGTGTCTGTGTGCGTGTGTACCTCACAGAGCTGCTGCTAGCTCTTTAATTATTTCTCAGAATCCAGACTAACTCAGCGCAGCACTGCGTGAAGAGTGCTTATTGATTTTGTCTGTGCAGACAGCCAGGACACACTTACTTCATGGCAACTCAGTGAGCAGGTGGCAGAAGGGGAAGACAGAGATTGTGCTTATCTTCTATCAGGTGTCAATGTGAGAGAGACACTACAGCTCCTTTGGTAAAGGAGATGAACTCTGCATCAGCGATATGACACTCACACCATGAAGATGTGGGGGCGGGTGTTAGGGAGTGGGAGGGTCATGTGACTGATTTTTGTCACACTCATGAGTGGCATATGTTATGACAAACCACCAGACTCTAAGAAGTCCCTCCCATGGGAAGTCTATAGCCTACCTGTGTAGAGAGTTTGAGAGAGTTTGAGAGGCCTGGGTACAGTTACAGACTGGCTTGTGATTGATCTCTGCAGTGTGAAGTTCCGTGTCAGTGCTAGTTGTTGTGGCAGACTGGGGCTTAAGTGGTCAGGCATGTTCTTCACACTGTTAAATTAGCTATTTCAATGTATTTCCTGCCCACAAAAACAACTTTCAGAATCAAAACACAATTTAAAACCAAAAACAACACAACGCCACAATCGAACTGAGAGAAAAACCAATCCAACTTGCTTTGCTTGGTGGATTTAATTCACTGACTGTAGTAATGATGATGGGATATTATTTTTCTGCCTCAACCGACACGCAAACAAGAAATGTAAATATGTCTAAATGTTTAGAATAAACATGAGTGTGTTGACTACTGAGGCTTTGTGATTGTGGTTGTCTGGATGTTATAGAGCTGTCTGATAATCCTCTCAGAGCACTGACGTTCTAGAGTTGTGCTGTGCTATGGGCATATTGTTATTTTATGAGTGGAGCTGAACAGAGCCAGAGCCCTGTCTAAGCTGAGAGAGAACATTCCCTGCATGGCTACACAGTACACAGACATTGCATTTAGAAACAGGTCTTAACTAGATAACGGCTGCAGTGGTGAACCTACTAACTCTCCAATGCATGCCATCTCCATGTCTAGCCAGACTGCACGGAAAACCAGGGTTAAAAATGCATTTGGTGGAGGGGAGATGGAGGATTAGGCTCAGTGGAGACCTGGTGAGTGGAGTGCTGCTACTGTATGCCTCATCACGGCTGCCTCCTCTGCGCTGCACTTACATCATCTACACAACTAGCGAGGGGAGGCGAGAACGGCAGGGGGCAGAGCCACAGGGAGCTCACGTCCAATCGCATTTGGCCATGTGGAGAGACAAAAACGGCAGTATGAGAGGAGCGAGGAGCTCCAGCCGCAGCCATTTGTGATGGCTACGCGTTGAGACGCCTCTTCGACACACTGATAGACGAGGAGAGCGATAGCTAGTCCCCCACTATTTACAGAGCCAGGCTGAATGTAGATGCAGCAGAGACGAGGCATGGAGTGCCAGTACATTAGACGTGCACTGATCCAAGACCATGGCATGGTTATTTATTAATTAGCTGAGCTTAGCTAACTGCCTGCTTAGATGAGCTGCTAAACCCACTTGCATTTTACCCATGGTTGTAGCTTCAGCCCCAGTCCCAAGACAGCTACATTTTTTTTGACGTAATGCAGGGCTTAATATAATATAGCCTAGTAGCTTTTTGTAATATAGTAGCTTTTTGTTCCTCAAATTGTCTTCAAATTCAATTTCATACAGTAATAGCAAAAATCTGAGTCCTTGATGTTTCTATTTCCCCAAAGATCACAATATTCTAAAACCTGAAACAAGTTCAATATAAAAATACAGTTAGCAGACTGTCTGTTGTAATACAGCCAACTGTAAATCCAACGGTACACACTTGGCAGCAAAATGTAGCATCATTACATTGTATCTGTAGAATATAATAATTGGCATAGTATATAAAACAAAGAACATTCACACATATCTCCTCACAGCATTGTATTGTTTTGAGTAAATACACTCCAACATAACATGCCTTTCATGTTTTACTTTTTGAGTTCAATGGCACCCCAATACTGTGCACTGACAATATATTTTTATTTTGTGTGTGCCAATTTGAACACCTCACAGTTGGGGTGTCAGCACATTGAAATGGTGTATAGAAACACATCCTTTTAACAGAGAAGAAACACATCTCCAATGGGCTGCAATTCTCCCCAGTGAATCCCCCTCTTGTCTTCTCCAGTGTGTTTTTGGCAGGCCGGGTAATACACAGGAAATAGCTGGCACATACAGTAACCCTTTCTGTACCTGAGCACAAAGGCAGCAGAGCTTTGGAACACATCTTAGCCTGGAGTTTGGGCTTAGGAAACAAATGGCTAGGATTTCACATCAGTGAGAGTGAGATGGGGGTTAGACTTTCCATTTGCTTATTTTGTTGATGCAGGCTTTATAGTCTGAAGTGTTTTGGTGATTTGTTTCATTACTTCAGAAATAATTTAGGGAAGTGCCACGGAAAGGCAGTCAAAACTTCTGGAAGCATTTAGGAAACCGGCAGTGAGCAGGGAGGTGGAATGTCGATGTGGTCATTACCAGGCAGTTTCTTTCATCATTCCGGAGACAACCTCGCACATACGCTCTGTTTCAATGTCTTCTCCAGCACTGAGCTGAGAGAGCCTAAGCCACTTGGACAGTTCATTTAGGATAACGCCATGATGAGAAAGAGGAGAAGTTCCTGTGCATATGCCAAATCATGTCTGATAAATGTAGCTATCCTAAATGCTGCCTTCAACTAAAAAGGCATTTTCGAGTTGAGATGCAAAAATGTCAGCCAAGACACAACACAAGTGATTATTTCCATAACCTGCCGAAACAATCTGAAACATATTAATTATAATTATTTCATGAATTCAAATGAAAAACACAAAGAAGGAAAATTCACATAAAAAGACGGAATACAAATTATCTGGGAGATTTTTTCCTTCCTTCAGTCTTCGGAAAAGAGAAACGCATTTCTGCCTTCATCTCTAAATTGGATGCAATATATTGCCTCTCCAAAGCTCATTTTTCACTGGCTTGCAGGATCCATAGGCCACGGCAGGCAATGTGTATCTGCCTGCTTCCCCTGGCCTCGGGTGCTAATATGTGGAGACTGGCCCTGGGTTATGGAGCCCAACCAATAGAAGAGGAGGTAGAGGGACAGAGGAAATAATCAATCCCTAATCGCTGAGAAGAAGGGGGTAGGTGGGAACGGAGGACATGAGTAGGAGAGAAGAGAGAAAAGAGAGAGAGAAAGAGGAGAAAGACGAGAGTGTTTACCAGCAGACATTTGGGCGATGTCAGCTGACTGCCAGCAGCGCTCCAGGATGTAAGGGGGAGAAGTGGAGTTATATAACGACAATGTTAAATCAATCTGCACACACACAGAGACAGCGAGAGAGACAGCGAGAGAGAGAGAGAAACATAGACAGAGAGAGAGGGAGAGGGAAACATACTGTAGACAGAGAGACAGGGAGAGCAAGAGAGCGAGTGAGAGCGAGAGAGAGAGAGAGAGAGAGAGAGAGAGAGAGAGAGAGAGAGAGAGAGAGAGAGAGAGAGAGAGAGAGAGAGAGAGGGAAGAAAAATAGAGGAGGATAGAGAGATAGGAGGAAGAAAAACAGAGGGGGAGAGATGACTGGACTAGACAGATCGGAAAAAAGAGGACAACAAAAGCAACAGGGACAGCATTGACAATAAAATCAAAGAGAGCCTTACCCCAGAAGGGCAACAGGGAGAGGTGTGTGGACTAGGCGACTGGAAGGAGATCTCATGTGAATAGTTCAATATGCATGATGGGGTGCATCCAGTTCAGTGCATCCATCATGTATGCATTATCTTGGCACTTTGTCCAATGTAAGCAATGCTTGTATGCTCCTGAAGTCACATGGCTGCCTGTGTACCTCTGAGCAGCAAAGCTCTTGGGTGCTGTCCAAGCAGGCAGAATGATGTTTCAGATCAGCCAAGCCTCACAGCTAGCCAATACCCACTGAGTCCACTAACAGCCTTTAAAAGTCTGCTCAACGCCATAGAGCCCACCCAGATACTATCTTAGAACAGCAATGAGTTATTGGGCGGCAGGTAGCCTAGTGGTTAGAGTGTTGAGCCAGTAACCGAAAGGTTGCTAGATTGAATCCCCTAGCTGACTAAAAAAAATCTGTCATTCTGCCCCTGAACAAGGCAGTTAACCCACTGTTCCTAGGCTGTCATTGTAAATAGGAATGTGTTCCTAACTGACTTGCCTGGTGAAATAAAAAAATAACCCGTCTATGTCATAATACTGTCATTGTAAAAATATATTTTATACTCATTATTTCATTTAATTTTATAATGACAACAAGAGAGTCTGCTTTGTAATATATCATAATATCTCTCCATCTCCACACATACGCGCTGCTCACACACAAACCCATACACCCACCCACTCATACTTTAAGCACAGTTAGCTCAAGGTGCATTCTGTTCTGTGACCTTGCTGTTACACTTGTACGGAACAATGAATAACTATCACATTTCTTTGGCTGACAGCTGACACCAAGAGGCCCAGGTGATATACGAGACATGACAAGTGATTCTAATTAAATGTAGAGATGGTGGATGTAAAGTGGCAGGAAGGGAACACATCCTGTCCAGGCTGAGAGTGCTGGGCGGACCAGAATGCACTGCTCCAGATGAGATGAGCGGGGCTGTCAGTGAGGGCTGCCTCAACCTCAGCTGTCCCCTAAACCTGGGCTCTACTCCCTTGGGCAACCGACAGGTTTCAGCTGGAGGGGAAAAGGCACACCACAAAACTCCTGCCCTTCCACAACAACAAACACATGACACACTGTGAGGCATCACCGATGCAAAGCGAATACCAGGATCATGTGCATTTGTCACATTGTTGATTATTAACAAGTTACAAAGCACAGTGGTCTGACTGTATCCCAAGCCCGGGTGAAACCTGTCATGGACTACGGAGGAGACACAACGGCAGACACAGTCAACATGAAATGGTAAGAAAGACACCCCACTGTTCAAACTGCCTCCCCATGTCCCTTCACCACCCAGGTCGGGCTGGGAATAAAGAGGCAGACATGGAAAGTGTTTTTCCGAGACAGAAGCATTTGTTTTGTCAGGAGAGGACTCAGCGGTACTCAGGGTAACATGAGTGTGTCAGTGTGTGACACAAGACTGCACTTTCCAGAGGACATTCAGGTGGCCTTCAGCCACCCAATCAGACCCCAAAGGACAGCCACACCACATCGGTTAGCCCCCGACCCCCCTGGAACGACTTTGGTCCCCAGTGTCACGGTCAGCCGGCTGACAGCCAATCTGGATCCTCCACTCGTCTCTGTCGTCAGTTCGGGGAACGCCAGATGGCGTACGCTCGGAAGAGAAGGAGCAGTAGTCTGTCATAAACCCATCTAGATATGCGGCCAGAAAATATGTGTTTGATAATACAAAGTCATGCCTCGCTGCTTTCTGTTCTCTCCTGCAAAGTCTGGTTTGCAACCTGTCTGTTTTTCCATTATGGCAGCAGCATCATGTCTGGAACATGGAAAGGCCTTCTCTCATATTTGAACACACTGGACAGTGAGGGGTGTAACACTGTACAGAACAGTAATGGGTGTAGACTGTCCAGAACAGTAAGAGGTGTAACATTTGTTGGATAAATTGGAGAAGTGACAGACATTACCTCTCCCCTTACTAATCCACTGTTATGAATGTAATTGGCAGAAAGACAGAGGCACGGCAACTAGTGGAAGGTTTTAAACAAACACCTTTAAAAAATGGGTAACACTGAAAGCAGTGACCTTAGAGGTTACCGGTCAGAGATGACACATTCGTGGAAACTTCCGTGTTTTCCTGTTCCTCCACCAGAAACATGGAGATCAGCAGCAGAATAAAGAAAGAAAGAGGTCCTTGCATCCAGTTTCTCCCCCACATATTACAGTATTAACATAAGAGGTATTCCAACAGGCTGTGTGCCAACAGAGCTGACTGAATCAGAGGAGAAAACATGACATAACAAACAATGAGGGAAATACCATGTTACTGGCATTGAATCTAAAGGTCTTCTGAAAACACATCAGGATTAGTTTACTGACTACTAGCAATCAACGTGTCCCATTGCCTTGTTAATTGAGACTCACAACAGAAATAGACTTTACAGGTATACTTGAATTGAGGGGATTTGCTAGAACGGAGGCGGATTCGTTTCTGCTTTATTAACCGCAAACTTGTGTGGTGAAATGAAAAGAAATGACACAGCAGGAGGCTTGGAGGCTTTGATGAATAGAGAAAAAGGGACTTGTTTTTCCTTTAGTTACAATGTGATGATATCTGTTTAACAAGGGCAAAAGGCCCTGAGATTAAATCACATTTCAAGTGTCTTGCAGCCCTTTTCTTGGCACTTTTCATCTCCTGCCTCTGCTGTCTTTTTATGGGGCTTGCTATTGGTTGACCTCAGTCCATTCCCTCTTGCTGACCCTGAGCTACCAGACCCTGCTACTGGCCCCGCCCCCTGCCCAGCCCACAATCCCTCTATTTTGGGTGCTTCACAAAGCCGCTGATGTGATTAGAGAGGATGATGATTACAGTTACATAACAGCATCAAATACATTTACGTCCTGAACACAGCACAGTGGCAGCAGGAAATCACTGAGGCTCTCAAATCTCTCTTTCTCTCTTGGTTGCTCCTGTGCGCCCTCTCCCTCCCCCGCTCCCTCCCTGCACCCAAAACCCTCAACTCCCAGTGCACACAGACACCCCCCCCCTTCTCAATTAAAGTTACATCAAAGGATTAAGGTGAACTAGGTCAGTGGAGCATTTCTGGGGGAAAAATGAAACAACCCTCGTCAGATGTCACCGTGGCAACATTGTACACTGACAGAGGGGAGGACCCAGACCCGGACCAGGAGAGAGTCATGGGAGAGCTGAGGGTGGAGCAGCAGAATGATCTCACTCTCCCTGGGCCAGGCCCAGGCCTCCTCTACTCTCCGGCCCTCCCCACCCTGCTGCTGCTGCAGTGCAGCTCACAGGAAGGCCCCCTGGGGGGAGCCTGGGGCGCTGGGCACTGATGGTGGCAGAGTTGGATGACCTCTATAGAGCAGCTCCTCTCAACTTACTCACCCCCATAGATCCTCTTCAAATGCAGGATTAGAGCGGTGCTCGTGGCCATGAGAGGCCCATGGCTCCGGTGCCAACAGCAGACAGAGGCTGTGCAGGTAGAGACAGCAGAGACAGTGTAGTCTTGTTGTAAGGCAGTTTCAGAAGTGGCCTCCATGCTGTGTGATGGAGATTTTGCAGGGAGCTGAGCAGGGAGGGCTTTCCCCGGACAGACAGCCAGCCAGCCAGACAGACACAGAGAGACGTGGTGATCTGGAGACAGAAAGGGCTCTATACTATTGTACTGTAAAGTACAGTATGTTGGTGTGTTCCTTACCTAGTGCTCAGCCTGAGATTTAGACAAGCTGATGTAAGGCGTGGTCAGGTCAGGAGAGCCAAGCTGCAACCCCACCACAGTCAGAAGGATTTGCAGCACCATGTCTAATTCTCCCTGATGACAAAAGGGCCTTAGAGCAGGTCATGAAATAATTCCTTTTGACATAATACAGTCCAAAGACTTCCCCATCTTGAGATCATAATTCATAAGTCTTTCTCACTCTCTCACATCGGAAAGAAAAGGCTGTCTGTTTTCATACTGAGGTGTATGTATACCATGGCAGTGTAGCACAAGCCTCTGTTGGGTTATTTCCTTGAACCTTATTTGTTTTTCTTGTCTTTCCATTATCACTGAAAAGATCTTATTGATGATTTTTCTTATTTTGTCCAATAACCATTATGGGACAACTAATACAAATATTGTAGTATCAGTCTTGATGAAGCATGAAACAAAGCATATAAATCAATGCATTCTGCTGCAAAGAAATGAGCAGACTCTCTTTTCACTTTAATGAAGAAAACAACAGTGCTTTGGTAAGTTATGGTTCGCTCATCCATGCTTATAATTCCATATTGGAATAGTTGAAGACGGCTCAGTGAGTGTGTTTATTCCAATATTCTATTCAGAGCGAGGTGCCCAATAAACATTTATCTGGGATTCAACTAAAGTCCATAGAAAGGCCGTGGTCACAAAGAGGATAGGTCTGTTTTCTATAGAGTATTTTCTCTTGCAGATGGATGAAGCCCAATTCTGACAAACGTGAATCATAAAGGGCCCACATCCATGAACAGTAAGACCTATGATCTATAGCTGTGCTCTATAGCTGTGATCTATAGCTGTGCTCTATAGCTGTGCTCTATAGCTGTGCTCTATAGCTGTGATCTATAGATGTGCTCTATAGATGTGCTCTATAGATGTGCTCTATAGATGTGCTCTATAGATGTTCTCTATAGCTGTGATCTATAGCTGTGCTCTATAGCTGTGATCTATAGCTGTGCTCTATAGCTGTGCTCTATAGCTGTGCTCTATAGATGTGCTCTATAGATGTGCTCTATAGCTGTACTCTATAGCTGTACTCTATAGCTGTGATCTATAGCTGTACTCTATAGCTGTGCTCTATAGCTGTGCTCTATAGCTGTGCTCTATATCTGTGCTCTATAGCTGTGCTCTATAGATGTGCTCTATAGATGTGCTCTATAGCTGTACTCTATAGCTGTGATCTATAGCTGTACTCTATAGCTGTGATCTATAGCTGTGCTCTTCTAATCAACTCCAGTTTATTCTATTGAACATCTCTCAACACAAGTTGTGTGCATACGTTATTAACTAAATTAAAGTAAATGGCTTCTCTCTAGTGCAGGGGTATGCAGTATTATATAGCATTATTAGTATTATAACAATGTTAGAATGATTGCCAGATGATGATATAATCAGCTTCAGATGGGAGAGAAAAAGACACTGACAGACGACGGCTGACTGGTCTGGTGGTTGAAATCAAAAGCTGTTGATCCTGAAACATTGACTACTGATAAAGACAGGTAGGGGATGTCAACACTATTAAGGCAATGCCAAGGCAGTGGTTTAGCTTGAGCCCATCTCTTATTACTGCCTCCGTAATGAGCCTATATAATCATAACATATCCTAGCCATCGTTTCAAGTATACCTGGGCAGCAATCGAGATGCCTCTATGTGCTGTGTAACAGTTTACACATCAGGAATTCCAACTGTTACCAGATAAGAAGGCAAGTGGAACAAACATGATCAGTTGCGAGACCAAACGGAGGAGTTCATGGTTTAAACCAGCCAGGGAGCCCATTCGTCTTGCCTATCACGCCACAGGAGAAATGACAAGTTGTGAGGCAGATCTCTTAGATTAAAGCTGTCATAGACAACTAAGTCAATATATATGGAGAACACAGATAGGTCTGCCGGGCCTGTTTATATTATAATATATAATAAGGTAAAAGGCCTGGTAAGCACGACACAGACATATAGACCTAATATACACTGAGTGTACCAAACATTAATAACACCTGCTCTTTCCATGACATCGACTGACCAGGTGACTCCAGGAGAAACCTATGGTCCCTTATTGATGTCACCTGTTAAATCCACTTCAATCAGTGTAGATGAAGGGGAGGAGACAGGTTTAAAAAATATTGTTAAGCCTTGAGACAATTGAGAGAGGGATTGCGTATGTGTGCCATTGAGAGGGTGAATGTGTGAGACAAAATATTTAAGTGCCTTTGAACGGGGTATGGCAGTAGTTGCCAGGCTCACCGGTTTGAGTCAAGAACTGCAGCACTGCTGGGTTTTTCACAGCCAACAGTTTCCCGTGTGTATCAAGAATCTATCAAGAATGATCCACCAGCCAAAGGACACACCTGTGAGAAGCATTGGAGTCAACATGGGCCTACATCCCTGTGGAACGCTTTCGACACCTTGTACACCGAGTTGAGGCTGTTCTGAGGGCAAAAGGGGGTGTAACTCAATATTAGGAAGGTGTTCCTTAAGTTTAGTACACTCTGTGTAACTCTGCCTTGTTCCTCAAAATACAAGCTGGTTTTAGGCTCAAGCATTTAGATGGATTCTTTCATTCATCCTTTGAACAATTGTCTTAAAAAAAACATAAATGCCTTTTGAGAATAAATTAACATCGTAAAAGCGTATTACAACTGTTTCCATATAAAGGCATGTAAGAGTCGTCTGTCTAGACTGTAGTTTGACAATATTCAATTCAGAGGTCTGCCCAGAGCATCCACGGTGGTACACTACACAGGACAAAGGACCAAGACTCACAAGATAGGACTCTGTAAGAATCTCTAGAGTGGCTCAATTCTGTGTATCACTTGTCAAAAATGTAGATATTATTTTGAAGGAGAAAAAAAGAATGAAGGGATAAATATTGCTGGCAAGACTAAACCAATCTGGCCCTTTTGGGAAATGGCTGTGACCGTGTGAAATTCCACTGCCTCATTGCTGGGGGAAGAATGTAAAAAATATATATACCAAAAAAAAGGGATGAAATCAGCTGTAATCTATGCATTGTGAAGGCAAAAGACAGGTTAGTCAGATTTACGTCATTATTTGTTTGGCCTTTCCTTTTTATCTCTCCCACAAACCATCCTTCCTGCTTCCTCTTTCAGCCGAGCCTTTAGGAAATGAATCGGTTTACAGTCGGTTCCTTATTTAAATGAAGTAGACAGGAGGCGGGAGGGTATTTTAATCACTTATATAAATATTTACATTCACATGGGCTGACCCCTGGAATAGACTATTACTTCATCTCTCTCACCCAAAGGCCCCCACCTCACATCCAGACACGCTTATTTACCTCTGCCACTCAGCCATTCAATAAAATTCCTCCCAGCCCAGAGACATTAGCATAGCCACGCATAGCTCCACGGGCCAGACTGAGACTCCAGCACCACTTTGTTCTCAGCTTTGTTCTGAGGGGACACATATAAATGCCTGCTATGTAAGACTTGTGAGCGGAGTATGTGTGGGGGTAGTGTGGGCTCACTGGAGAAACTGGCAGGTCTTCTGTGCCTTCCCTCAAATGCTTTGACAGGGAGTAATACATTGATCATAGCATCGGGGTGTGTTGCCGACCTTGAGATTTCCAGCTTAAGTGCCTGCCTGCTGGGCAGCGGAGCGCTGGAGGAAGAGGAGCGAAAGTGGTTATCGCATCGCTAAACTGCACCGTCTAGGGTTATGCTGGGAAAGCAATGCATGTCGGTGATCAGGGATGGATCTCAGAAGAGACAGGGCTCCTGCATCTTTAATTGTTCAGAGGAGCTGAGCCTCATCACAATTATAGAGCATTCAGAAAGACTCCAAACTCATTTAGCTCTCCCCATTAGGGAACAGGAATCCACTAAACACAAATTCCAATTTTGCCGCCTGCGGCAAAAGACCTTAAAAAAGAAGATTAATAAGATAAGAGATTTAAGAATATCCAAAAGAAGGAATAAAATATTTGTTATTGTAAGTTAAACATATATCAGTGTGTCAGTAAAGTGCTGGGGAGAAGGGAGGAGGTGTAGGGGAGGAGTGGGACAATGTGTTGGCATGTTGGAGACAATCGGACAACACCACAAATTACTCTCCATTCCATGGCTCAGTATTTCATAAATGTGTCTTCCTAACCATGGCTGTGAATGAAAATGTATGCCCACCAGAGACCAACCTATACACAGAGCAATACACCTAGTATTCCTAATGAACCCCCTGCTCTCCCTCCCCCAGTACCTCTAATCTACTTTCCCTGTGCCTGATGAGCGGAATTACAGCTCTAAATGAAACACGTTCATCCAATGAGAACCGTATCATGCATGAGACGCATGATTGAAGAACCAATAACTCATTAAAATAACAAAACACAAATGAATTAAAGCAATGTTCTACACCGCACTTGTCACAGATTAAACACATAAACAATTTGTAATTCTAATCAGGAGAATAAGTGTACAAGCCTGAGGATGGAGGCATTCTTGGAATATTAACCCAGTGAAAACAACAGGGCCTTAGAGTGATATTCTGGCTGTTGATAATAGAGGCTTCTGGATGACCTCGCACAATAGGTCCCTGGATAGGTGTCCCAGGCCACCTGCAGTAAGTGCAACTCAGAGTGCAGTGAAATGCCATGGCTAACCCTCAGTAAGACGCAGCAGCTCACCATGGTAGCCAGTGTGAAGGACTGGTGTGACCAGGTCCAGCTAGCATGGTGTGCCGAGAGCCTCCCTATACACCCAACCTCACACTTTAGTCAATGCACAGGTGCAGATCAGCCCAACTCCATCTCTCTCCCCTTTCAACCTCTCTATTGATGCTGTCAAGGGCCATGAAGGTGTATAAATATTTAGGCTAAAGCAAGCACACCAACAGTGTACATTTTTATTTTTTTTATTTTATTTTTTATTTTACCTTTATTTATACAGGTTTTTTCTCATTGAGATAATATCTATTTTCCAAGAGAGACCTGGTCCAACAGCAGCAGGGGGAACAACGTTTCAGACAAAACAACTTACATACACTAACACAACATTAAACAAAACTATAAACACACATACATTACAACAATTACATATTACATTAAAAACACAAAAATATTGACTAAAAACAGCTGTCCTAAAGACAATTACACTCTTCTATGACATATACATCGATCAAGTGTTTAAACTCCACCAACGAAACTAGATCATCACATTTTAAAATATTCAGGAGAGAATTCCAGGACCACGGTGCTAAGTAACTAAAACTATTTCTACCATGACCTGTTCTAATTTTTGGTACTGTTAGAAGCAAATCAGAATGGGACCGTAATTGATATTTATTTACTGACCTGACTAAAAAAGAACAGAGATAAAATGGCATTTTACCCAATATGGCCTTGTAAATCAGTGTATGCCAGTGGTTAAGCCTACGCAAGGTCAATGACGACCAGCCAACAGTGCTGTAGAGATCACAAGGATGTGTTAGAAGTTTCTTTAGTAATGAACCTGAGGGCTGCATGATACACTGAATCTCTCAGGTTAGTGGGTGAGGCCTGCATATATATAGCATCACTAAAATCTAAAACCGACAGTAATGTACATCGTACCAGCTCCTTCCTGGCCTCAAAAGAAAAACAAGCCTTATGCCGGTAATAAAATCCTATTTTCAGCTTGAGCTTCCTTATCAAGTTCTCTACATGCACAGTGAAGCTCAGCTTATCATCAAACCACACACCTAAATATTTGTACACTTTAACTTGCTCTATAGTATGTCCAGCCAATGTAGCAATGACATTTGAAAATACCATGCATTTTGTTTTACCCGAATTTAGAATCAGCTTTAAATCATACATATTCTGTTGTATGATGTTAAATGCTCTTTGGGCATTTTCAAAAGCTAAAGATAAACTTCTACCACTTGAATAAAGAACAGTATCATCTGCATAAAAATGAACATCCGCTGTTTCAATAAGATCCCCAATGTTGTTGATATAGAAAATGAACAACAGTGGGCCCAAAATAGATCCTTGTGGAACACCTGACTCACCTGACTATGGACTCAGATTTACAACCATCCACCATTACACATTGTGTATGTTTTGATAGGTTATTTATAAACCAATCTATAGCATGACCAGTAATTCCACAACATTTTAACCTTTGCACTAACACAGCATGGTCCACGGTGTCAAAAGCCTTCGACAAATCAATAAAAACAGACACACAATGTAACTTCTTATCAAGAGCAGAGTGGATGTCATTTAAAACCTAATAATGAATGACTGGCTGTGCATTTACTGTTCACTGTCAGAAGATAACATGTTTACAGATAAGTCTTTATCCTTATTTTGTTAACTGATAGTTGCTGACTGGAGGGTATTTTTCAGCCGTTTACAAGTTCAAAAACTATTTTAAGGGCTAATGGTTCAGCATGTGACTCTCCTAGTACTGGGGAAAATATTGGAGCATAAATATTTTACCTGAAACATTGTAGTGTACCTTCACTGGCCCTGTTTAGTTAGATGGTGTCAATCCTCGTTTACAGTGCCTAGTCTACACTCCCCTTGCACAGTATTTACAGTGCCTTGCGAAAGTATTCGCCCCCCTTGAACTTTGCGACCTTTTGCCACATTTCAGGCTTCAAACATACAGATATAAAACTGTATTTTTTTGTGAAGAATCAACAACAAGTGGGACACAATCATGAAGTGGAATGACATTTATTGGATATTTCAAACTTTTTTAACAAATCAAAAATTGGGCGTGCAAAATTATTCAGCCCCCTTAAGTTAATACTTTGTAGCGCCACCTTTTGCTGCGATTACAGCTGTAAGTCGCTTGGGGTATGTCTCTATCAGTTTTGCACATCGAGAGACTGAATTTTTTTCCCATTCCTCCTTGCAAAACAGCTCGAGCTCAGTGAGGTTGGATGGAGAGCATTTGTGAACAGCAGTTTTCAGTTCTTTCCACAGATTCTCGATTGGATTCAGGTCTGGACTTTGACTTGGCCATTCTAACACCTGGATATGTTTATTTTTGAACCATTCCATTGTAGATTTTGCTTTATGTTTTGGATCATTGTCTTGTTGGAAGACAAATCTCCGTCCCAGTCTCAGGTCTTTTGCAGACTCCATCAGGTTTTCTTCCAGAATGGTCCTGTATTTGGCTCCATCCATCTTCCCATCAATTTTAACCATCTTCCCTGTCCCTGCTGAAGAAAAGCAGGCCCAAACCATGATGCTGCCACCACCATGTTTGACAGTGGGGATGGTGTGTTCAGCTGTGTTGCTTTTACGCCAAACATAACGTGTTGCATTGTTGCCAAAAAGTTCAATTTTGGATTCATCTGACCAGAGCACCTTCTTCCACATGTTTGGTGTGTCTCCCAGGTGGCTTGTGGCAAACTTTAAACGACACTTTTTATGGATATCTTTAAGAAATGGCTTTCTTCTTGCCACTCTTCCATAAAGGCCAGATTTGTGCAATATACGACTGATTGTTGTCCTATGGACAGAGTCTCCCACCTCAGCTGTAGATCTCTGCAGTTCATCCAGAGTGATCATGGGCCTCTTGGCTGCATCTCTGATCAGTCTTCTCCTTGTATGAGCTGAAAGTTTAGAGGAACGGCCAGGTCTTGGTAGATTTGCAGTGGTCTGATACTCCTTCCATTTCAATATTATCGCTTGCACAGTGCTCCTTGGGATTTTTAAAGCTTGGGAAATCTTTTTGTATCCAAATCCGGCTTTAAACTTCTTCACAACAGTATCTCGGACCTGCCTGGTGTGTTCCTTGTTCTTCATGATGCTCTCTGCGCTTTTAACGGACCTCTGAGACTATCACAGTGCAGGTGCATTTATACGGAGACTTGATTACACACAGGTGGATTGTATTTATCATCATTAGTCATTTAGGTCAACATTGGATCATTCAATTTTTCAGTTTTTGATTTGTTAAAAAAGTGTGAATTATCCAATAAATGTCCTTTCACTTCATGATTGTGTCCCACTTGTTGTTGATTCTTCACAAAAAAATACAGTTTTATATCTTTATGTTTGAAGCCTGAAATGTGGCAAAAGGTTGCAAAGTTCAAGGGGGCCGAATACTTTCGCAAGGCACTGTACATGTTTCTGCTTTAAAATTACATCTAAAAATGATTCAATTGGATTTAAATGGATGAAAACCCTGGGATAGTTTTATTTTTCAGCAGGACAATTATACAAATTGTAATGCTAAACAGCACCAGAATGAAAATCTGAGACGATTTGAATATTTCTGTCCATCAATGAATCCCAACCAAATGTACTGAGCTTGAGCAATTTTGACAACAAAAAAAAGTTATATGTTGCCCTAAGAGTTAGAAGTTGATAGAATGTTATTCAAAATGACACACAGCTGTTGTGGCTGCCACCAAGTATTACCTCTGGGTGGTGAAGACATACGCAAACAATACATCTTCATTTTTTTATTTGTTATTCATTTGTAAAATGTTTTTATTTCACTTTGAAAATGAGGAGTAGGTTGTGAAGATCAGTGGGAAAATAATCAAATCAAATTTTCAGGCAGCAAAATGTGAAGACTTACAGTAGCAAGGGGTGTGTAGACTTTCACTAGGCAGTGTAGGTAAGACATTCTGAAGAAAACCGTCACCACTATGCACCTGTAGAGGGCATTGTACAGCATAACCAGAGAACTGTGTCCCTGCAACATACAGTACATGCCTCCTAGTGTGGAAGACAGAGAGGGTGACTCTACTGTACAGTGTGTCACCATGAGTCTCTCTCAGTGTAATCTACCCCCCTCAATATGGCTCTTTAGTAATCATGATCACATACAAGAGGGGGAAAATCAACATAATTTCCTTAATTCCAGCACATCTGCTTCACATCTGACCAGCAGTCATACTGACAGATTTGGTAAGGATTTCTTCCCCTGCTGTGTAGAATGTAAACAGGCCGTTTGTAGCACGTTGTTAACTTAAACGATATGTGAGCCTCTGGGCAGAGTTGGCCCTCTGGATGGGCTGAGCTGGGCTGGACTCAGGAGAGATTGTTCTCCTGGATCATGTCAGCTGTACCTAGAATGCCTGGTCTCAGACCAGCTCTGGGACCCAGAGCAAACAAAGGCTGGGATCAATTGGCAGCATGGAGTGTGCACTCGAGAGCTAAGGTTGCATAACGCTGCTGCCCACTTCAAGACTCCTCTTAATGAGGAGTGAGCCTTTCAATTCTACTCACAATGAAGAGGGGGTGAAACGAGAGAGAAAAAGACGACTGTAGGAATCCAATTTGTGTTTTTTCCATTTGAGATAGAGTTGTCGTTTCTAAGCAGATCACTATGGAATGCTGTTAATCCTCTACTAAAGTTAGTAAGTGGTTGTTTGAGACCTCTCTCATTCAGCTGGTATTCTGGCTCTCATCCACAGGATTGGCATAATTTATAAGAGTAAACATTGTGCCTGGTGACAGGTATCAAAGCTGCATAGACCAGCAACTCCTGAAATCACACAGATACTTCAACACATGGCATGTAGTCATCTATCTCCTTCTCCTTAGAGGCAACTGAACCAACCCCCTATTAAAATGGATAATACCCAGCGGGCCAACTACTGTTGTCTATACACCTCCTTTCACAGCCAGACTTACGCTGCAGCTAAAAAGGGGAGACAGCCAAGCCTATTTAGGCATAGGTGTGCTGACACTGAGTGACACATAAACTACGCCCACATGTACAGTATAAGTGAATAAATAACGTAGCTAGTTGTGTGGTGCCCTTCCTACGTACTTTATAAGGTGCAGAGAGGGATTTCTTAGGTGTACTTTTTTGTGAGGTCTCTCCTCTATCACCCTGCTTTGTGTGCCTGAGGGGTGGGTTTAAGAGGTGGTGTATTATCTATGGATCTTGCCAGCGCACTCTCTGGGATAATGTTCTTATTGGACGTGATCCACCAGCTGCAGAATTCATGCTGTCTTTACTCAGAAAAGCAGAGGGGTGGAGGTGTCGGGTTTGTTTTTCTCCCTCAGACTAAAAAATGGAAAAGATAGCAAAGGGTTTACTAGTTAGACTGAAATATTTTATAAAGGGGAAGGATTTCAATAAAGACATTGAAACTGTGGCTAAATGAGTCTAACACTGAGCCTGCTCTACAGTATGCACCTGTTCCACAGTGGTCCGTCGGTCCGTCGAGACAGACAGACAGACAGACAGACCGACCGACCGACCGACCGACCGACCGACCGACCGACCGACAGACAGACAGACAGACAGACAGACAGACAGACAGACAGACAGACAGACAGACAGACAGACAGACAGACAGACGTCACATGAACCAAAAAGAGATCTTGAAATCTGGTGTATAATATAACCCAGAGGGATAAACAGTGCCATAACAGCATTATAACATAACAAAAAACTATAATAGAATGAGTGTCCACTGTATGAGCATACTGTGTGTACTATGTACACAACTTCAGCAGTCAAAAAATAACTATACAGGCAGTACCAGGAATGTACTGTATCTTGCTTTAAGACGTTAAACTTCTCATTACACCGGCATCGGCCCTACAGCATCAAATCTAAGAATATTTTGAAGAAGAAATGAATGGTCTATGAAAGCTTCAGGTGACAACAACAGACTATATCAGGCCCCAAAGATCTGATGAGGTCTATCTCAGGTGACAACAACAGAATCTATCAGCCCCCAAAGATCGGATGAGGTCTGTCAGCCTCCAAAGTTCTGATGAGGTCTATCAGCCCCCAAAGATCTGATGAGGTCTATCTTTCGGCCAGTGGCTCGCAATTTGGGGATCCATTTCAATCTGGAGAGGTGATAAAGAGTCAACAATGTGCAGTAAATACACCATGGTATGTCTGAAATTAACTGGGGAGAAATGATTTAAGCTTGAAATGTACACAGACTGTATTAATGCAGTCCTTACTCTCAGTCTTTTGGCACAGTAATATCAACACTTTATGTAATATCTACCGTGTCTATATTCAGTTTCGATCAGGGATGAAAGAAGATTTAATTTCTTCCTGGTACGAGAAGTGCTTGAGCATGCACCAAAACATGTACAGTATGGGCCTAATCATGGAATTACATGTAGAATCCCTATTAATTCAATATGATCTCGGTGGGTCTAGTCATAAAAATGTGTCACTTACATTTTTAAATGTATTGCCTTTTATTCTGGCATATACCAAACTAGTCATGATGTTTTCATCTGATTGTCAAACAGTCACTTCAAACGGCTCCTTTACTAGTCTACCCGTGCACATTCATCCACTCGCAACATATTTCCAGCCTCCAAACAGTGGTGAATGGAAAGAGACATCTGTTACACAAAACACCAATTTGGCAATTGTCATTAAGCCAGAATGTTTGTGTCCTCTGCTGTCCACGCTCGGTGTCGGACACTCATCTCTGGCTTGGCAAAATGTCTGTGTTCTCGTCGAACCACATCGCATTTAAGAGCGTTTGCTATACCACCCATTTTCAAGTCCATTTGCTGATGTTTAATGCCTCTGACATGCGGTAATGATAAATAGTGGTGTAATAGTCTACAGTTTTCTTGCCATTTTGTTTTAATAATTGTGATAGGCTCATGTTTTACCGGGGTGGTGTACCCCCACTATTTATTTTGCAGAGACAATGTACTAGACCTTACCACCTTACTTTCACCCCTGGTTTAGATATATGCTCCAAGAGGAGTGAACTACTTATTAATACACACTTACAACCCTTTATAACAATATATTAATAAAACCTGTTTGAGGGCAGTTTCAATTCCCAATTCTCAAATAGTTAATCTAAATGAGGCAGTGTCATTTTATAAAACAAATGTGTTCTTTTAACAAACAGAAATAGCAGGGAGACAGCGCTGCCAGAGCCAGCCTGTTTGCCAGACTGAGGTGATTGACTGTGTTATCTCTGTGGCCGGCTGTGTAGCACCCTGTCCACTGGGTTGGTTCTTGCAACTCTATAGCTCTGGGTCTTTCCCTTACCTCGGCACGGCAGCCAGTCAGCAGTACAGTCACTACCCCGAGCAGAACACCGCAGAGCACCGCTTCTTCTCTACACTCTAATTGCCTCCATTACTGTATCTGCAGTCAGATAAAATGCTAATTTCACAGCACATTAATTTCTCCGGGCTGAACAATAAGCAACACAAAGCCCAGGCTGGCTGTCGTTTTCTGGGAAATCGTGTCTACAGCGCTGGGCTCCTTCACAACAGAGGAGGAGTGAGAACGCCATTATGCACAGGTCAATGAAATGAAGGAAAAATCCATTGATTCAACATTTGAAAAGAAAACAGAGAAGCGGCAGAGGGGCATGGTGATTTATCAGCCTCAGACGGCCATGGCAGCCAGGTCTAGAGAGGAGAGCCTGGGAGAAGACTAGAGAGGAGAGGAAGGGACAGGCCTGGAGAGGAGAGAAGGGGAGAGGACTGGAGAGGAGAGCAGGGGAGAGGACTGGAGAGGAGATCAGGGGAGAGGACTGGAGAGGAGAGCAGGGGAGAGGGCTGGAGAGGAGAGCAGGGGAGAGGGCTGGAGAGGAGAGCAGGGGAGATGACTGGAGAGGAGAGCAGGGGAGATGACTGAGAAGGAGATCAGGGGAGAGAACTGGAGTGGAGAGCAGGGCAAAGACTGGAGAGGGAAGCAGTGGAGATAACTGAAGAGGAGATGAAGGGAGAGAACTGGAGAGGAGAGCAGGGGAGAGGACTGGAGAGGAGAGCAGGGGAGAGAACTGGAGTGGAGAGCAGGGCAAAGACTGGAGAGGGAAGCAGGGGAGATAACTGAAGAGGAGATGAAGGGAGAGAACTGGAGAGGAGAGCAGGGGAGAGGACTGGAGAGGAGAGCAGGGGAGAGAACTGGAGAGGAGAGCAGGGGAGAGAACTGGAGAGGAGAGCAGGGGAGGGGACTGAGGCTGGGGCTAGAGCTGAGCACATGAGACGTACGGCAGGCCACTCTAGGTCTGCTGCTGCTAGTCAATTACAGAATCTTTTAACCTCTATCTAATTTGTAAATATTTGGGTTCTTACATTATTAATGTTGGTAACAACATGCATATTTGCATGATATCATTTCACATTGACCTCATGTGGAGATAAAATAATATATATTCTTATATCATCATTTTTGCCTTCAGGGTTTCATTGACCATCCAATATTTTTCTTGCTTAATAGAACCCGTCCAAGTACGTCAACCTAATGTTCTCATATTGCATGCATGGCTTAATGCACCCTCCTCCTCCCTCCCTCCAGCACCACCAACTGTCTATGGATTAGCAAATCCACATCCCACTTCACGAATCAAAACGTTTAACATAATAGCTTCCGTCCTCTAATAGCTACACAACACACTTCATTTATTCAGCCATAGTTTTTTAATAAGTAATTATCAAATTCTGCTTAATTCTATTCTACCCTCTAGCATAGCAAGAGCACTGTAGGCTACAGTACAGTTAACTCCATGCATAATGTCTGTGTGCCAGGAGCAGTGTGAATCTTCCTGAAAGAGGCAGATTTCAGCCCTGGAGAGAAGAGAGGAGAGGGGCTGGACCCTCCACTTTGTGATAAGCTCTTCATGTGAAGCGCACTGGAGGGCACTCAAGAGTGTGCAGTGTGCAGCCGCAGCAGCAATATAAACAAGTGATGTCACACACCTTTCATCAACACTGTGATGATAAACTTAGGATGTGGGTTTAATTCATGTCACACCTCTTTGAGTGGCAGATTCCTCCAACATCACAGCGGATGAAAGAAGTAAAAGTCTGGGACTGTGTCCCCAATGAGGACCATATGCAGGCACTTAGGAGAGAGCCACCTCTTTGAAGTTCAACCCAGCAGTTTGTCATCACCCCATGTGTATTGTGTCAAGACTATCACAGAAAACAGGAACCAAAGGTAGAAAGAAAGGGAATGTTTTATGGAACTATTGTTAAGCATGTACTGTGTTTAAAAGGCAGGACAACGGCAGGTTTTTACCATTCTGGGGAATGGAGAAATAAACAGCCCTTAAAACTCAGTCATCGTCTCCAACACAGGGCTTTTCTATGGAACCCTAAATGAATGACCCGTTTTAAGGGAAGATACTCTGCAAATTTAGTTTACCAAGCTACAAATGACCTCACACTGGAAGAAGTTAACTTCTTGGATATAGGGGGCGCTATTTTAATTTTTGGATGAAAAACGTTCCCGTTTTAAACAATATATTTTGTCACGAAAAGATGCTTGACTATGCATATAATTGACAGCTTTGGAAAGAAAACACTGATGTTTCCAAAACTGCAAAGATATTGTCTGTGAGTGCCACAGAACTGATGTTACAGAAAAAACCCAGATAAAAGTACAATCAGGAAGTGCCGCATTTTTTTGAAACCGCCTCATGGCAATGACTCCTTATATGGCTGTGAAGGAGCTAGGAGTCAGCTTGCCTTTTCCACGTTTTCCCCAATGTGTCTGCAGCATTGTGACGTATTTGTAGGCATATCATTGGAAGATTGACCATAAGAGACTACATCTACCAGGTGGTCGCTTGGTGTCTTCTGTCGCAATTATTGCGTAATCTCCAGCTGCAGTATTTTTCCGTTTTCTTCTGATGAGAAGGCTACTGCCACCACTGATAGATTATCAAATAGATATGTGAAAAACACCTTGAGGATTGATTCTAAACAACGTTTGCCATGTTTCTGTCGATATTATGGAGCTAATTTGGAAAAAAGTTTGGCGTTGTAAGTGACTGCATTTTCCGGTGTTTTTCTTAGCCAAACGTGATGAACAAAACGGAGCTATTTCGTCTACACAAATAATATTTTTGGAAAAAATGAACATTTGCTATCTAACTAAGAGTCTCGTCATTGAAAACATCCGAAGTTCTTCAAAGGTAAATTATTTTATTTGAATGCTTTTCTTGTTTTTGTGAAAATGTTGCCTGCTGAATGCTAGGCTTAATGCTATGCTAGGCTATCAATACTCTTACACAAATGCTTGTTAAGCTTTGGTTGAAAAGCATATTTTGAAAATCTGAGATGACAGTGTTGTTAACAAAAGGCTAAGCTTGTGTTTGAATATATTTATTTCATTTCATTTGCGATTTTCATGAATAGGAAACGTTGCGTTATGGTAATGAGCTTGAGGCTATGATTACGCTCCCGGATACGGGATTGCTCGACGCTAGAGGTTAAGCTACACTTCGTTCACTACATCCAAACTACTTCTTGAAAAATCCTATGTACATCTGAAATGTCACAGACTACAAATTGCAAAAACCTATTGTGTAATTTAGCCTATTAAACACAAAATGTATGTTTCAAGTGAGAATTAGATAAGTCGAATGCAAAAACAAAAAGGAAATGATTGCCCCAATTTGTATAATTTTTTTTTTAAAGTAGTGTGTAGTTCCAGTAGTTACTCCATCACCTCCTTGATTACCGGCCCTTTATATGTCACTCCCTTTGGTTCCTTCCCCAGGAGTCATTGTTTCTGTTTCAGTTTCATGTCTGTGCGTTGTTCATGTTTCTTATTTTGTATTATGTTTCGTTCATTTATTCAATGTATTCACTCCCTGAACTTGCTTCCCGACTCTCAGCGCACACATTACAGAATGACGCATCACCAAAGGGAAGCATCAGGGGGTGTTTTTAGTTTTTTTGTGTTGGAGGTGATGTCGAATCCAGGTGTCTGAACCGTAACTACCTGGGAGGCCTCAGCCGGTCAAGTTTGTGTGCCTCAGGTGACCGGTCCGCTCCGGATCCCAGGGATCGTCCGTTTGGTTGGCATCCTGCGGCTGGAGCTGAATGCGCCGGGGAGGGGGTACCGTCATGTATGCTCTCTCTCCGGCGCTCTAGGTCGCCATGCTTCTGCGTCTCCGCCAGACTGACAGGTTTCCCACGCCTCAGCAGAGATGACCGGTCCGCTCCTGATCCCCGGGATCATAATTTAGGTCGGTGTCCTGCGGCTGGAGCCGCGTGTCGGGGAGGGGTTACTGTCACGTGTGCTCCCTCTCCGGCCTCTAGGTCACCAGGCTGCTCATTATGGCGCACACCTGTCACCATCGTTACACGCACCTGCGCATCATCAGACTCACCTGGACTCCATCACCTCCGTGATTACCTGCCCTTTATAAGTCACTCCCTTTGGTTTCTTCCCCAGGCTTCATTGTTTGTGTTTCTTGTTATGTATTATGTTTTGTTCATTCATTCATTAAATGTATTCACTCTCTGAACTTGCTTCTCGACTCCTAGCACACACGTTACAAGCATTGCAGTACTGGACAATATTAAGTCTGCCCAAATGTGCCAAATTGGTCAATTGATACATATTCAAGTGCATAACTATAGAGATTGAGAACATACAACAATTATATGGTAATACAAAATGTTAGTTTACACACTCCCAGGAATGTCATACATGATGGATCATTAGCTTATATACTAACTTTCACACATCTAGATGGCCGGGCTGGGTGGGTGTGGAGCCAGAGAGAGCAGGGGTTCAAACTGTAGAACCCAGCTCCTACATTTGAAACAAAAAAAGTACTTTATAAAACAAAACTATGCTACATTTTATCCCTGGGACCCTCCGGATGACAAATCAGAGCAAGATTACTGAATGTAAGTACAATATTTACCTTCAGAGGTGAATCTATCAAACCAGTTGCCGTGATAAACGTTTTTGTTGTTGTGCACTCTCCTCAAATAACAGCATGATATTTTTTCAATGTAATAGCTACTATAAATTGGAAAGTGCAGTTAGATTAACAAGAATTTAAGCTTTCTGCCCATATAAGACATGTCCATGTCCTAGAAAGTTACTTACAACGTCATGCTAATCACATTAGCTCACGTTAGCTCAACCGTCCCAGTATAGAGACACCGATCCTGTAGAGGCAAGCAAGGTAGACAAGCAGTCATCATCATGAATCACGTCAACAATCTACTTGCAAATCCTTTTCAATCCTTGTCATATGAAGAGAAATTATAGATAAAACATAAGAGAAATCTCTGGGAAATCTCAGACTTCACTGCGTTCAAGAAAAATGAGCTTGGAATAGGAAAACACGATTTGAACGGTCATCCAACTCGGATTTCCAAGTCGGGAACGATGGCCTCTTTCTAGAGCTCCGACCTGAAGATCACTGACGTCATGATTCGACCTTGTCATTTTTTTGAGTTCCCAATCCCAGTTGTCTTGAAAGCACAATAAATCCAGAGAATGCCAGACTTTGAATGCCAGAATGCCAGACTTCTTGTGGGACAAAGTAAGCCCACAAGAAGGACCGCAGCGCCACGTTCATGTTAGCACATCACAACAACGAGTCCAAAAATGTCTTGTAGACTGCTGTATAAATGATTTTATGTGATATGCCAGGGAGATACAGTTGAAGTCGGAAGTTTACATATTAGCAAAGGCTAGCTTTTTCAAGCAGAAATTCGCATCCTATAGCTCCAAACTCCAAAAGGTTTTGGGACAGTGTAAAGTTCATGGAGAACAAGAGCACCTCCTCCCAGCTGCCCACTGCACCGAGGCTAGGTAACATGGTCATCACTGATAAGTCAATGATAATCTAAAATTTCAATAAGCATTTCTCAACTCTTCCCACCCCAAAGACGTAAACACGGGCACCCTCATAGATATCATCCTAACCAACTTGTCCTCTAAATACACCTCTGCTGTTTTCAACCAAGATCTCAGTGATCACTGCCTCATTGCCTGCATCCGTAATGGGTCAGTGGTCAAACGACCTCCACTCATCACTGTCAAACGCTCCCTGAAACACTTCAGCAAGCAGGCCTTTCTAATCGACCTGGCCGGGGTATCCTGGAAGGATATTGATCTCATCCCGTCAGTAGAGGATGCCTGATTATTTAAAAAAAATGCCTCTCACCATCTTAAATAAGCATGCCCCATTCAAGACATTTAGAAAGAGGAACAGATATAGCCCTTGGTTCTCTCCAGACCTGACTGCCCTTAACCAACACAAAAACAGCCTATGGCGTTCTGCATTAGCATCGAACAGCCCCCGTGATATGCAACTTTTCAGGGAAGCTAGAAACCAATATACACAGGCAGTTAGAAAAGCCAAGGCTAGCTTTTTCAAACAGACATTTGCTTCCTGCAACAGAACCTTAAAAAAGTTCTGCGACACTGTAAAGTCCATGGAGAATGGCTGGCCATGCTTTCCACCTGTCTACCCCTACCCCGCTCAACAGCACTGCACCCCCACAGCAACTCGCTCAAGCCTTCCCCATTTCTCCTTCACCCAAATCCAGTCAGCTGAGATTCTGAAAGAGCTGCAAAATCTGGACCCCTACAAATCAGCCGGGCTAGACAATCTGGACCCTTTCTTTCTAAAATGATCTGCCGAAATTGTTGCCACCCCTATTACTAGCCTGTTCAACCTCTTCCGTGTCGTCTGAGATTCCCAAAGATTGGAAAGCAGATGCAGTCATCCCCCTCTTCAAAGGGGGGGACACTCTTGACCCTAACTGCTACAGGCCTATATCTATCCTACCCTGCCTTTCTAAGGTCTTCGAAAGCCAAGTCAACAAATAGATTACTGACCAATTCGAATCCCACCATACATTCTCAGCTATGCAATCTGGTTTCAGAGCTGGTCATGGGTGCACATCAGCCACGCTCAAGTTCCTAAACTAAATCTTAACCGCCATCGATAAGAAACAATACTGTGCAGCCATTGACCTGGCCAAGGCTTTCGACTCGGTCAATGACCACATCCTCATCGGCAGACTTGACAGCCTTGGTTTCTCAAATGATTGTCTCGCGTGGTTCACCATTACTTCTCTGATAGAGTTCAGTGTGTCAAATCGGAGGGCATGTTTTCCTGACCTCTGGCAGTCTCTATGGGGGTACCACATGGTTCAATTCTCGGGCTGACTCTTTTCTCTGTATATATCGGGTGATTCCCTGATCCACCTCTACGCAGACGACACCATTCTGTATACTTCTGGCCCTTCCTTGGACACTGTGCTAACTAACCTCCAAACGAGATTCAATGCTATACAACACTCCTTCCGTGGCCTCCAACTGCTCTTAAACGCTAGTAAAACCAGATGTATGCTTTTCAACCGTTTGCTGCCCGCACCCGCCCGCCCGACTAGCATCACCACCCTGGACGGTTCCGACCTAGAATATGTGGACAACTATAAATACCTAGGTGTCTGGCTAGACTGTAAACTCTCCTCCCAGACTCATATTAAACATCTCCAATCCAAAATCAAATCTAGAATCGACTTTTTCGCAACAAAGCCTCCTTCACTCACGCCGCCAAACTTACCCAGGTAAAACGGACTATCATACCGATCCTCGACTTCGCTGTGTTGTTGTCTGTGTCACACTGCTTTGCTTTATCTTGGCCAGGTCGCAGTTGCAAATGAGAACTTGTTCTCAACTAGCCTACCTGGTTAAATAAAGGTGAACCTAAAAATAAAATAAACATACACCTTAGCCAAATACATTTAAACTCAGTTTTCACAATTCCTGACATTTAATCTTAGTAAAAATTCCCTGTCTTAGGTCTGTTGGGATCACCACTTTATTTTAAAAATTGTGAAATGTCAGAATAATAGTAGAGAGATTATTTATTTCAGCTTTTATTTATTAGTATTTGGTAGCATTGCATTAAAATTGTTTAACTTGGGTCAAACATTTCAGGTAGCCTTCCATAAGCTTCCCACAATAAGTTGAGTGAATTTTGGCCCATTCCTCCTGGCCGAGCTGGTGTAACCGAGTCAAGTTTGTAGGCCTCCTTGCTCGCACACGCTTTTTCAGTTCTGCCCACAAATTGTCTGTAGGAATGAGGTCAGGGTTTTGTGGTGGACACTCCAATACCTTGACTTTGTTGTCCTTAAGCCATTTTGCCACAACTTTGGATGTATGCTTGGGTCATTGTCCATTTGTAAGACCCATTTACGATCAAGCTTTAACTTCCTGACTGATGAGATGTTGCTTCAATATATCCACATAATTTTCCTTTCTCATGAAGCAATCTATTTTGTGAAGTGCACCAGTCCCTCATGCAGCAAAGCACCCCCATAACATGATGCTGCCACACCCGTGCTTCACGGTTGGGATGGTGTTCTTCGGCTTGCAAGCCTCCCCCTTTTCCTCAAAACATAACAATGGTCATTTTGGCCAAACAGTTCTATTTTTGTTTCATCAGACCAGAGGACATTTCTTCAAAAAGTAAGATCTTTTTGGAGAAATGTTGCAAACCGTTACAAACCGTAGTTGTAACCCGTAGTCTGGCAATTTTATGGCGGTTTTGGAGCAGTGGCATCTTCCTTGCTGAGCGGCCTTTCAGATTATGTCGATATAGGACTCGTTTTACTGTGGATATAGATACTTTTGTACCTGTTTCCTCCAGCATCTTCACAATGTCCTTTGCTGTTGTTCTGGGATTGATTTGCACTTTTCGCACCAAAGTACGTTCATCTCTAGGAGACACGTGTCTCCTTCCTGAGCGGTATGACAGCTGCGTGGTCCTGTGTTGTTTATACTTACGTACTATTGTTTGCACAGATGAACATGGTACTTTCAGGCATTTGGAATTTGCTCCCAAGGATGAACCAGACTTGTGGAGGTCTACGACTTCTTTTCAGAGGTCTTTCTGATTTCTTTTGATTTTCCCATGATGTCAAGCATAGAGGCAGGTAGGCCTTGAAATACATCCACAGGTACACCTTCAATTGACTCAAAAGCTTCTAAAGCCAAGACATCATTTTCTGGAATTTTCCAAGCTGTTTAAAGGCACAGTCAACTTAGTGTATGTAAACTTCTGACCCACTGGAATTGTGATAAAGTGAATTATACGTGAAATAATCTGTCTGTAAACAATTGTTGGACAAATTACTTGTGTCATGCACAAAGTAGATGTCCTAACCGACTTAACAAAACTATAGTTTGTTAACAAGAAATTTGTGGAGTGGTTGAAAAACGGGTTTAACCTGTTGGATCTCTAGGGGCGCTATTTCATTTTTGGATAAAAAACGTGCCCGTTTTAAGCGCGATTTATTTTGTCACGAAAAGATGCTCGACTATGCATATTCTTGACAGTTTTTGAAAGAAAACACTCTGAAGTTTCAGAATCTGCAAAGATATTGTCTGTAAGTGCCCCAGAACTCATTCTACAGGCGAAACCAAGATGATGCGTCAAGCAGGAAATGAGCAGAATCTCTGAAGCTCTGTTTTCCATTGTCTCCTTATATGGCTGTGATTGCGCAAGGAATGAGCCTACACTTTCTGTCGTTTCCCCAAGGTGTTTACAGCATTGTGACGTATTTGTAGGCATATCATTGGAAGATTGACCATAAGAGACTACATTTTCCAAGTGTCCGCCTGGTGTCCTGCGTGGAATTCGGTGCGCAAACGCCAGCTGCTTGTACTTTTCCATTTGATTGAGGGGAGAAACCATGCTTCCAAGAACAATATATCATTGAAGAGATATGTGAAAAACACCTTGAGGATTGATTCTAAACAACGTTTGCCATGTTTTCAGTCGATATTATGGAGTTAATTTGGAAAAAAGTTCGCGTTTTGAGGACTGAATTTTTCGTTTTTTTTTTGGTAGCCAAATGTGATGTACAAAACGGAGCTATTTCTAATACACAAATAATCTTTTTTGGAAAAACTGAGCATCTGCTATCTAACTGAGAGTCTCCTCATTGAAAACATCCGAAGTTCTTCAAGGTAAATGATTTTATTTGAAGGCTTTTATGTTTTTGTTGAAATCTTGCGTGCTGGATGCTAACGCTAATGCTAACGCTAAATGCTACGCTAGCTAGCCACTTTTACACAAATTATTGTTTTCCTATGGTTGAGAAGCATATTTTGAAAATCTGAGATGACAGTGTTGTTTACAAAAGGCTAAGCTTGAGAGATGGCATATTTATTTCATTTCATTTGCGATTTTCATGAATAGTTAACGTTGCGTTATGGTAATGAGCTTAGGTCTGTAAATAGAATCCCGGATCCGGGTTTGGTCGACGCAACAGGTTAATGGACTCCAACCTAAGTGTATGTAAACTTCTGACTTCAACTATATGTATATTGTAGCTAAAAAAGTAATACTAAGTGTATGATGTGTGATCTACCAAGAACCCGATGGTCACTTTGACAGAGCTCTGGAGTTCCTATGTGGAGATGGGAGAACCTTAAAGAAGGACAACCATCTATGCATCACTTCATCAATCAGGCCTTTATGGTAGAGTGGCCAGACGGAAGCCACTCCTCAGTAAAAGACACATGACAGCCCGCTTGGAGTTTGTCAAAAGGCACCTAAAGACTCTCACACGGAACCCAAACCAGCTGCGTTCGTGCGCCATCATACGCCATCATGCATAAATGTATTTCTTCCCCCCACACCAAACGCGATCACGACACGCAGGTTAAAATATCAAAACAAACTCTGAACCAATTACATTAATTTGGGGACAGGTCGAAATCCATTAAACATTTATGGCAATTTAGCGAGCTAGCTTGCACTTGCTATCAAATTTGTCCTATTTAACTATCTTGCTGTTGCTAGCTAATTTGTCCTGGGATATAAACATTGAGTTGTTATTTTACCTGAAATGCACAAGGTTCTCTACTCTGACAATTAATCCACACATACAACGGTCAACTGAATTATTTCTAGTCATCTCTCCTCCTCCCAGGCTTTTCTTCTCTTGACTTTATATTGCGATTGGCAACTTTCATAAATTCGGTGCATTACCGCCACTGAGATCCTTGATGAAAACCTTTTCCAGAGCCCTCAGGACCTCAGACTGGGGGGGAAACATTCACCTTCCAACAGGACAACGATCCTAAACACAAAGCCAAGACAACACAGGAGGGGCTTCGGTACAAGTCTCTGAATATCCTTGAGTGGCCCAGAAAGAGCCCGGACTTGAACCCGATCGAACATCTCGGGAGAGACCTGAAAATAATTGTGCAGTGACGCTCCCCATCCAATCTGACAGAACTTGAGAGGATCTGCAGAGAAGAATAGGAGAAACCCCCCAAATACAGGTGTGCCAAGCTTGTCGCGTCATACCCAAAAAGACTTGAGGATGTAATCGCTGCCAAATGTGCTTCAACAAAGTACTGCGTCATTTGTAATAATTTAGCAAAAATGTATAAAAACCTGTTTTTGCTTTGTCATTACAGGGTATTGTGTGTAGATTGACAAGGATATTTTTTTTAACATCTATTTTAGAATAAGGCTGTAAGGTAACAAAATGTGGGAAAAGGGGTCTGAATACTTTCCCGAATGCAGTGTAGGACTTTGCTGGCATGTATCTAAAAAAAATGGTTGAGTTTGACCCACCAGATTTACGTGCTAAAATCGCCACTGGTGATCTTATGTGAAGTAAATGTGATAACATGTAAAATAACATGTGCTAACATGAAACTACACATATGAAAACGTGATCACATGTGAAGTGTTCCAAAAACACATTTTGACATTAACCCAGTTTTTCTGGGTCTGCACTGGCACAGGCTCCTGCCTGTTTCCATTCAGACTTTCAGAGGCCTGTTGTGGAGCTGACAAACTGAACATGCCTATGCTGGCTGGGGACTGGGTGGGGTGGGAGAGAGGGAGGCTGTTGGAAGAAGGGAAAAGAGGAGGCTTGGCCACAGGGCCACAGGCTCTTATCCAGAGCGACTTACTAGAGAAATGAGTGTTAAGTGCCTTGCTAAAGGGCACATTGACAGATTTTTCACCTAGTCAGTTTGGGGATTCAAACCAACAACCTTTCGGTTACTGGCCCAACTATCTTAACCGTCAGGTTTGGGTTAAGTGCCTTGCTCAAGGGAATATTGACAGATCTTTCACCTAGTCAGTTCAGGGAAGTGGGAAAGGGGAAAGGGGGAAGTGGTAGATTGATTTCTGAACCAAAGACACCTCTCAATCTTTGTAGGAGTGATGGCATGGCAGGTGGAATGACATGATGCATACTTACCCTTCTTTAATTAAACCGTTACTGCAGGGTGTGGCAAGTTACTGGGAATTACATAATGCACTTCAATCCCACAGGACAGGGAGAGAGGGAAGGAGGGAGGGGGTTTAAGTCCCTTTCATCTTTTCATCTCCTGAGTTAGGAACTGGAAGAAGACTGTAGCTAGCTCTCTCTCGCTCTCGCAGCGCCCTGTTTCTACCGCCTTTAGAGGGGCTCACGAGATCTGCATTAAAATGCCTGTGGAAGCCTCAAGCCCCCAATCCCCAGCGCTAAATGCAGGAATTTCTAAGAATCACAGTTCAAACAGAAACACTCAGCTGTCTGCTCTCACATTTCCACAAGATGTCCCTAGACAGGGGCTCCAAAGACTAGGGTTGGGCACGGCTGCCTACAGTGGGTGCTTCAACATACAGTACACTGGATTGTGTGAAATGCTCCAGCAAATGGTTATATATTTGTGTCTGTGTCTGACGATGAGGGGCAAGGGTTGATTTGGATATTGTAGATCCATCATTGTATGAAAAACAAAACAAATAAATCACTTTGTTGGAAGCAAGAGACTAAAGTTGAGGTCAAATACTGTATGAATTATGTTGCTGCTACCACGGTCCCACAGGGAGCAATTATTGTGTGAGTAATCAAAAAGAAACACAATTGCCACAGAAACCTGATGAGGAAAAATAAGTTGTCAGGGACCGGAAATGCAAGCATGTGTTTGTGTTTATGAAGGTATTTCTCTCATGTCTTGCAGAAGAATCCAGATGTCGTACCTCGTCATAAACATGCACTGAATAGATGTGTCACTACAAGCCCAGGTCATATATCATGGCTTGGGAGCTAGGAATCTTCACTGAGACAGTCACACTACATACCACTATTGTCCTCACACTACTATAAAAAAAATGGTACAAGCCACAGGAAGGGCACGTGCACAAGTACATAGATATATTATTCCATATCTTCAGTGTGATGGAATGTTTTCCTTCACAGCCAAGGCAGGAGAGTGTATAACTATTGTCATTCACATACAGACAAATCCAACCGAGACACACTCAGATTTGGGAGACATCAGTCAAACCCAGAGAGACAGACCACTCAGAGCCTGCTCACTGAGGAGGCCCGTCTATGTCAAGTGGACGAGGGAAATCATCACATGAAATAGGCCCTATTCTCTGGCTGCAATCACAGGGGCCCTCATATGATCATGGCAATATAGCAATCAAGCCAGGGCTTGTGCTTTTGTGTGTGTGTGCGTGTGTCAGCTCTACCGGGGCAGGCGTCCTCTACTCCAGAAGTGTTTGCTGAAATAAATCCTGCATCTCCAGCAGTGCCAGATACCAGACGCTGTCCTTGCCAGCTGTCTGCCACGCCGCATTGACTGCTGTCGGACGCACTGTGCTCAGCTCCTTGTTTTTACAACAGTACCGGCGTGGACGCCTGGCACAGCTGTTTCCTGGGTCCCCATGGCAGCTTAAAAAAGGCAATAAATCAATCTAGGCACTCAATACAGGCGGGAAATTGACCAATTAAAGTGTCCCAAGATGCTTATGTTCAGGCAGACGATTTTATAAATTGTCCATCTATTTATAATAACACTGTCTCTGCGAGAAAAATCCACTCTTTGGATCCAGTCCATTAGTGTTTTTATCTGGTAAAAGATACAGCCTTCTGCGATTCCACTCCTTAATCACAAATCAACGATCCTGATTCAGCCATAGTCCTAGCATGGCCGTGGTGCCGACAGTACAATATGCCAATGTTGGCAGTACATTTTTTGTTGTTCACATTGCACAGATCATCTGCTGTCAGCCTCATTAAAATACTCCTGACCAGGTAGCAGTGTTGCTTTCTTAAGTTTGGCATGTGCCTGTTTCTAAGTTTGTAGATAACTAATGTTAGCTAACTAGCAAGTTGCACTAAGGTTGTTGCTAACTACTTCAAATTTGTAGTAAGCCCTTGTTTATACTAGCCAGATGGCCATAACTGGATAACTAGCTTAGCTAGCAATGTCCCAGCAAACAGGGGACATCCTGAGAACATTCTGCTATGTTCCCATTAGGTCCCTTAAGGGTTTCGGCACAACATTATCCCTCTGACGCTCTGAGAATGTTCTAAGAACGTAACGTAATGGTCCCAAGGGAAGCTTCTCTAGGGGACTTTTGTAGTTCCCTGTAAGTTCCAAGGACGCTACAGAGGACCATGTCAGGACCTTTTTAGGACATTCTCAGGACATTCATTTTACTAGTCCATAGGACGTTGTGTGATGGACCCAAAGGAACATTCTCTGGGGGACCTTTGTTTAGTGCCCTGTAAGTATCCAGGATGTCATAGAGGACCATGTCAGGACATTTTAAGGATGCTCTAAGCACATTAATTTTACTAGCCCTTATGACGTCGCTTGATGGTCCCAAAGGAATGTTTTCTGGGAGAACTTTTTCTAGTTCTTTGTAAGTTCCCAGGATATCACTGAGGACCATGTCAGGACCTTCTCAGGTCTTTAGTTGGACTAATTCTTAGTACGTAGCATAATGGTCCCAATGAAACTTTCTTCAGGGGACCTTTTTCTAGTTTGTCCTGGGGATGTCCCCGAAGACGTTTTAGGACAATCCTGGGATGTTGTGTCATGGTCCCCTGGAGGTATTGTCTAGTTCCTGGTTGGTCCTGGGCACGCCCCCAAGGATATATTTAAGACGTTCTTTTTAAATTGTGTTATGGTCTCCTGAAGCTCCCCTGGTTGTCCTAGGTGTCTCAAACCATTATAAGCAAAGTCATTAAATGGTATCAGGGTTTTAAGGTAAGTGGTACGCTGTTCAGCTAAAATAGTAAAAAAAATATTTAATCAATGACAATGTGATTATATTTGACATGACCCTACCTGAGATTTGAAATCCCATCCTCTGGATTTGTGGTATGCTAATCTTTCTGCTGCCCCACAAAGTCTGTACAATTTCAGAAGTTCCCTACATATTCATTACCTGTAATACATATGTGCACTTAACAAAAGAGTGCCATCTGCATTGCCTTTTTATTCATCAGTTAATCTGTCTAATGTTCGTGGGGCATATTATTATGTTTTAATATTACTCTTGAATCCTTATGATAAATACTATTGATTTTCTTCAATGTATTTTTACCAGAGCTGAGATTTAGTTTGAAGTGCAAAGCGTGGGAACAGGCCTACAGGTGAAATCAGCCAGCCATTGATACAAACATGGTGGCATAGCAGTAAGATCAGAATGCAGTGAACTAAGAGGTTGTGGGTGCAAATCACAGGTGAGGACATGTTAAATCATAATTACTGTAGGAGTCAGTGTGTCAAATATGAAAGTTGAAAACACTGTATGTGATAAGCACTGTTTGTGTGTGGTTATCCCTATCATTGCCAAAAGGAAAAGCGCTGTGACTGGATTACCAATCAGTGTCTTGATGGGCTTGGCTTTAATTAATCTGATGACTGTAATTTATTGAATCAACTAACTACGTTTAATTGTTACCCGATTAAATTAATCATGTAACAGTTAACTCATTAGGAATTTGGGGCACCACAGAAGAAGTCGTTTAACGAGTTACCATCTCCTGAATTAAACTCAATATGATATGTATAAAATATATTGTTAACAGTTATTTATTAATCATTACCTCATATCAGTCTCATTCTGAACGTCGCAGACTTCTTGAATCCGCAAGAACCCCAGCCTTTTCTGATTATTCAGTTCTACACAAATTGATAGAATTATTTATTTACTAACTAACTAAATAATAACACAGAATACACATACATACTTACATGATACAAAAGTCCCTAGTGGACTGACAAGATATGACGGCTTATTACACAGAGATGGAGAAGGTGGTGGGAGAAATAGAGAGATAGGGGAAAAGGGACATTTATCATTCATTTGAAAACTACGCTCCCATTAACCATATACCTTACAAATGAGTCGCTGCCAATTTAGTAAGAAATGCAATGTATTTACGCGTAGATGTCTTTGTTTGTTGTCTCTGTTGAAACCAATCGATTCTTCTATGGGGAATGTCTCGATGGGTGTAAGGCTCTGGTTGTCCACCAGAGGTCACAATATCCTTCTTCTTAGTTGTCCAGCTTTGTAGTGTTCAAATAGAACAGATCTCCAGATGCACAAATGGTTGTCTGAGATGGGATTTCCTTCCTTCCCACCTCGTGTCTTTAGTCAAAATTCTAAGACCACTTTTTCATGCCCAGCTGCATACTGGCAATGTCATGGTCTAGTCTACCTTCTTCAACTCATGTGGAGATTCAAAGTTCTAACCATTTTCAGCATTGGAAGCCACAGCTACACGTTGGTCTTAGAGTTTAACATTTAGCTCACCTTTCACACCCGCTGGTCTGGTATGTTAATTGTTAACGAGTCCTTTTAAGCACTCTTATCGAAAAGTGCGGTTCCATTACACTGACACGCTCTTCTGACCTCATTTGGAGCGTGGCTTAGTTAATATGCAAAGGACATGAAAAACCATTATCTCATTGGGAAACCAAAATCATATTACTATCTTAACAAAAAGAGTTGCATCATTCTTCATATTGTATTAACATCATATTGGATGGAACCTTGACAGCTAGAATGTGTTTCCTTACTAAGTTACAGTATTTGGTTCATACAGTTTTTAATAACATCACAAAATGAAAAGCAATATGACATGATTACTCTTTAGATCCCCACTTACCATTCTTAACATTCCTATCTTAGAAATATTGTTCCAATATTCACTTCTTTTGGACGTTATAGTTTTGGCGGCAAAAGTTTCCTGGTGTACAAAGGCATTCCTTTGGTTGATACCTAAGAGCAGGAGAGGGTTCTCTGCTGAATAAGATTTACGATTGGCGCGAGGTGTCATAAAACCGGCCTAGCCCCGAAACCCTGTCCTCTGCTGTGGGAGAGAGGGGGGTCTGGCTATCTGTCAGCCATTTGCCAAGCTGATCTGAGGCCTTGGATCCTTGACCAGGAGAGTCATGACATGTGTAATGAAACTAGGGTGTGCGTGCCCTGGGTAAAATGGTCCACGGGACCATGACACAACATCCTAAGAAAATCAGGGGACTTT
Source organism: Oncorhynchus clarkii lewisi (assembly GCF_045791955.1). Lineage (NCBI taxonomy): Eukaryota > Metazoa > Chordata > Actinopteri > Salmoniformes > Salmonidae > Oncorhynchus > Oncorhynchus clarkii. The sequence goes on from NC_092148.1 coordinate 65,496,948, forward strand.
CAGGGAACCATGACACAACATCCCAAGAAATTCCTAACAACGTCCTCAACACATCCCTGGGACAAACTGGGAACTAGCCAAAACCTCCAGGGGACAATGGCACAACGTCACAAGAACGTCCTAAAAATGTTTGTGCAAACTCTTGCTTTTACCTCGATTTAACTTTACATTTCTACAGCTACAGCTTGGTCATATTTTATTGTTACTGCTATGAGTGTTGTTCTTTGGCTGGGCATAATATAGAGGCACCATTTCAATGTTATTCCTCCTGCCTTTCAGATACTTTACACCCCAAAAACAACCAGGGACAAAATTAACTCTGAAACATGTGAAGTACTACAGGTGTGCAGGCATCTGTTTGCAATCTGTCCGTGAGCTGTTCTTTTTCATGCTCTGTCTAAAAAGCATTTATTGGTGCCTTATGCATTAGCAAGGCTGAACATTATCCTTATTCCCTTGTTCTTCTACTGATTATCAATCTCTAGACAACAATCAAATAACAGGCTGGATGCACCTGCACGGCTGTGTCTCCATATGCCGCTCTCATAACAGCTATTAGTTAGCTTTCCTCCAGATCCCATCACTGTTTGATCAATTCTCAGGCTAGAGTGAGCAAGACTGGAGTGGAGGTCATAGATCATGACTAGGGAGTGGAGAGGTGAATGGTGGTTTTACATCGCCATGGGCTAAATGTGGTAATACCTCATTAGAGAAACTCCATAGCGTACTCTCCTGACTATATGCAAAATAATAATCTAAGCAGATGCACAGTGCTCCTCCCTCATGTTATTCAAAGCAGAACTCCTGATCATCATTATCATACACAGTAGTCTGAATTACAGACTTGCCTGCAGACCCAACGGGCATATAGCAGGCCTACCATACATATTACAGTACCTTTCTTTCTCCACCCAACCCAGTTGACTGAATGTCATATACAGTATGTACACATTCTGGAAGGTGACATGAACATTCTGAGAAAATATATTCTGTTCCTAAACTGTCACACTAGTCCACGGGAATAAATATGAATTTTAAAGAATAAATAGGAATAGGACTAAACAGTCGTGAGGTCTGGTGGACTAGACTAGAGGGTTTTCAGTGAGTGCTGTGTCATGCTGTGAGCCCTGGGGATGCCCCTGGAGTGAGAGGGAAAAACCCCACTTGTCCTGTGACTCACAGCCCTCGCCTCTCCTCTGCATGGCTGCACACACCTTTTCACTGCAGCTCCCCGCCCATTGATTGATCTGAGCCCCAGCTCCATTGGATCCACTGTTCCTCTACTACCACTACAGCACGCATCTGTTCACACACCCTTATCAAGACAACAGCTTTAACCCGAGTAGATGAGTTACTAGAACAATGTACTCTTTGAGACAGATCCAACTAAAAGTCATTTACAACTGTCATCTATAACCGTAATTATATATGAGTGAACCCTTTACAAACAGAGCGCAGCAGACACAGCTTTGGTTTAATTTGGAATAAAATATTTTATTTAAAAAAAGGCTGTTTGGATGCATTCCTACCACCTAATTGCCACATAATTACATATATTTAAATACTACAATAGTTGGAGTTCAAACACTTCCATTTTGATGCTATCAATTACCTCTTTATTCGTCAATTCCAGCCCCTTAAATATTAATATGATTCCATAATGAGGCTGAGTGGTCGGAATCACTCACTGTCCCTTAAGGCAGCTCTGCTGTGGACCACGAGAGCACAGGCCTTGTCTGATGAATATAATCAGCACATTAAACTACACTTCACCACTCATTCCCGTCTGGTTAAATATTTTGTCTTCTTCTATGTCTGGGGAGAACAGTGAAAGGCTTGGAGCCCAGTCTGCAGGTGCCTACTTTAATAACCACATTTTCAACGGTTCTGTTTGTGTACAACACTGCCAAGACAAATTAAAACATGCCTCTGCGTTTTTAAGTGTGTGTGTGTGCATCCAAGCATGTATGTGTTGACTCTGAATTGCCCTACAAGGACAGTCTAGTGTAGAGGACACCACATTTGACATTTAACAAGAAGCTAAAGCTGCTTAAACAATTACCGGCCGACAAAACTGTCATTTTGTGCAGGATTCTTACAGGGATTCCTCCTTGTCTCCTATTGGCCTAGAGCTGCAGCTCCTCGCGCTTACAAATGAGCCCTGTGATAAATTCTGAGGGGTCAATGGTTTACAAGCAGAAGGAGGACCTTTTAATTACTGCCTGATGAGGGCTGAAAAGAGACACTCCTCAGTTGACTGCAGCCAGCCAGTGAGAAATTTGTCATGTTTTCAAAAAGCAATTTCCTCAAATTGCTGAAGAAGTTTCTAAAATCAGACATCCAATTAGAATGTGATTTTTGTGGGTGGAATTAGAGGAGTCACTGTGCTATCAGGACTGTTTGGGGTGCAGACAACCCCGACCCATCTCCAGTGAGAAGCTTTCATGTGCAGGACCCCATATCACGCAACCCTCACAATCTAATTAGCTTCTCTCAAATGGTAGAATAGTGGTTTGGAAGTGCTGCTGTAAACGGCAGGAGATAAGTTGCTTCTGTTATTGCTACATTTATCGACAGATCCTCCCTTTTAAGTGTCATGTGAATATGAGCGACCATGCGACCAACTCATCGCTACTAAGACAGAAAGTTTATACACTGTGAAATGAGCACCATATTTAACACCATCACAGGGAAAAATAAATCAGTATACTTTGCATACAACTTTTGACAGGACCTTGTATCATTTCTATAGTACTGTGAACTCATGATACTCCATAACCTTTTACAGATGTAGGATCTTAATTTGATCACTCTTTTGTTGCTGAGAGCAGAGCATTTTTGCACAGCAGAAAATGTAAATGTGTATTGTATTCAAGGTTTAAAAATGCTTCTGAAGACTGTAATTTTCCCTTAAAAAATATCAGACTTGATTTGATCTAACGAAAAACGTATCAACCCCTACAAAAAATGTCCATGAATTATAATCCACATATTAATTCATATTTCCTGTTGCTGCAGGATTATTTTCCTGCTGTAGCAAACTGGTTCAAATTAAGATCCTACATCTGCACGTCCTTTAGCGAAACGCAGTGACTGCAGAATCATGCACATTCACAAATACAATAGTCACACAAACACTCACTCACAGTCATAGACAGACAGACAGACAGACAGACAGACAGACAGACAGACAGACAGACAGACAGACAGACAGACAGACAGACAGACAGACAGACAGACAGACAGACAGACAGACAGACAGACAGACAGACAGACAGACAGACAGACAGACAGACAGACAGACAGACAGACAGACACACACACACACACACACACACACACACACACACACACACACACACACACACACACACACACACACACACACACAGTAAGTCTAGGCAACCAGTGAACCATGAAACATCTTTATCTCTCTCTGTTCCCATAGCAACGAGTGAAATCATATTCCCCTTACAACTTTGTTCTCCACTCAAAAATGTTACCATCTGCTAAAAACATATAGAGAAAAGCGAGCCAAAGAGAAAAGTTATGTGATGAATATTTCAGAGGGCCTGCGCTGGCGGCTGCAGGCTTTATGGTCCCTGGCCAACAGCTTCCCAGGGGACAAAAAACTGCCACCTCCTTCCCCTCCATAGATAAAGCTCACACGGATGTTCTCTTTGGTGAGAAGGCTGTTTACTGACAGTTCCATAGGGTCTTATTCTTTTACTGGGCTTTATGTCTCTCTTTCCATTGTATGTATTTCCTGACACATGAGAAACCCAGATAATTTTATGGAGTGCTATACAAGGTCATATTGTTCTGAGCACTGTAACACTCTTTATGGCCATGGACCCTTACAGTAAAAAAAACTTCAATCTACAGTCTAGAGCTGCATGTTCCACCACCACCAGAAATCCTCGGACACAGCGGTGAAGACCGCTCTCCTTTCCTGCCCACTCTGGACCTGTGCCAGAGAGCTTCACATGGGCTGAAACCCCATTGTGTTCCAGTGAGTTTCCTCCTGGTGCAATACATCATGGGCGGACAGAACACTGCCCAGGAATAAAAGGGACAACTGAGGCCGTATATTAAGTACAAAAGCATCCAATCCATAAATGTCAGCATTAATAGCCAGGCCAGCAATTACATTTTTCATCTACAATGAGGCCAATTAGAAGAGTTGAAATGAGCTGTTGGAAAGATGCCCATTCTTTACGGCCGTGTCACAAGACACAGCCACATTATTTATTCCCCCCGCTGCCCCCTCACCTGCCAGAATGTATGGCTTACAACAACCTCATTATCGTGGTTAATCTGGATTATTATATATGTTCCTCCTCTCCTGACCAACATCAACAGTTTGTGGAGCATATGTGGCAAGTCTGTGGTCTTCTGCTGACCTTGTGTCTAACATTACTCTGGAGGACTGAGACTCCGCACAACAGATGGGCCAGACGAAGTCCAAGCACTGGGTTCAGGGGAGTAAAACAACACAGGAAAAATATACTGTACATCACTTCCAACACATTGTTTAATTTAGATTTCTGGGAGCAAAATCTTGTTTGGTTTTACGAGGCTAAGACGTGACATGCGGTCCAAAGGAAATGTTTGTCTTTTTTGTTGCAAAGTGTAATGAGAACTTATGTTCAACCACAGACATGTAACAAGCACTATGGTGCATTTCTGAGGTTAGTTTTCTTCAGTGTGGTTTCTGGAATGAACAGTATGTACTTATACTTTTTCAGCCCAGTTTACTGCAGAAAGTGCATTTCTGAGTGCAGTTAAATCACCATCCAATATATTCTAGAAATTATTTTGTTGACATATAATCTAGAGAATTATAATACATCGAGCAAACGCGTGAAATCCTTTAGTTGTAAATTGTCATCATCAAACTTTTACAATAAATTGTTTATTTGACCAGAAACTGGTAAATGTAAAATGTTCAATATGATAACAGAATGGCTGAAGATTGTATAAGGTCACAACATCATGCTGTGGAGGAGCCTGTGTGGTAGATTTTGCATTGGGTTTGCGTTCAATCTTGCCTTTGTCCTTCTCAATGATTGAATATAAATGTACAGGTGCAGGACAAAGGTAACCACTCAGCAATTGCTGCAACTGCTTTCAATTGCACCTATTGAATGCCTGTTTGCTTTCTTCATCCTACACTTTCTCTGTACTTTGAAAGTCTTATCTACAGATAAACTGGCAGGGGGACATACGTTGCAGGTAAACCAGACATGTGTGACTGGACACAGTCAAACATGTGAACAGGTGTTCACATTAAGGTTGCAAAGAGAGGGTACATTACTGGAAATGTTTGACATTTACCAGTAAACTACCAAAATGTTGGTATCTTTCAAGGATTTTACGTAATCTATCACAAGACATCTAGTGGCCCTTTTGGGTAATTCAGATTATCACAGGCGTCTAATCATCTCTGGCCCTCTATGTGGCATTATCACATGTCAAATATATGAAATAATAAATAAGATCATTTGAAAATAATAGAATGACAAAGCTGTAAAAAATTATCCTAAATATAAAACATCGGATTAGTGAATACAATTGGTGTTTAATAGGGTTTCAGCATAAAATATCCTTTCTCATTTTAATTTGACTATGTCACTATGCATTTGTTGTCAATGTTTTGATGCAAAACTTGTGGCAGTTGTGAACACAGTCAATAGTTGGAAGAGTTTCAGAGTTAATAGAAAATAATACCATTGTTGATTTGATCCTTTTTTCATTAATTAGGCCATTTCTTCTTGAACCATATCTACTGGAAACCCATGGACAATATGGACACAGATATAATAAATTAATAATATATATGAATCATTGTTTAAAAGTTATTAAAGTATAATCTACCAAAGTTAGGCTAGACTGCCATAGATTTGACATTTTAGTAGAAGCTCTTATCCAGAGCAACTTACAGTAGTGAGTGCATCCATTTTCATACTATTTTTTTCTTTTTCGTACTGGTCCCCTGTGGGAATTGAACCCACAACCCTGGCGTTGCAAGCACCATGCTTTACCAACTGAGCCACATGGGTTCATTTTTATTTAATTACCAAAATTCCTGAACATTCCGGTAACTTTGGTAAATTACCGATAGCTTTACAACCCTAGTTCACATAATTACCATGTGCAAAATATAGTACGCAAAGGGAGGATGGTGGATGCGTAATATTGGTTCAAACATAAATCCTGCATCTTGTCCTCACTCTGTGACTAGATCCCTAGACTTAAAGGGATAGTTTGCCCAAATTTCAAATTGACATATCAGTTTACTTGCCCTGTAAGTATTCTATGGACAACATATGACATCAATCCATGCTTTGGTTTAGTTTCTCTGCGACAGTTTTCACATGTTAATGTAATAGCATTTGTGTCACAAATCCCATTCTAGTCACAAATCCCATTCATGGGACCAATATTAGCATTTTTTGCGCATCATGTTCAAAACATTTTTAAGTTACTTTTTGGGCTTCACAATCATTTTTAGATACTTTCGGATTATTTAAACATGATGCACAAAACAATAAAAAATTTGTCCCATAACTTGAATGAGATTTGTGCCACAAATGCTAAAACGATAGCATGTGGAAACAGTGCCAGGGAAACTAAACCAAAGCATTGATTGCTGTAACATCTTGTCCATAGACTGCTTACATGGTAAGGAAACCAATGTGTCATTCTGTAATTTTGAGTGAACTATCCCTTTAAGTCCAAACTTTCCTCCCCTATCCCCTCTACCTCCCTATTGTAGCTTACATAGCCCAGGAAAGAGGAGGTGGCATGGGGGGTGGGTGGGGGGTTTAATTTGGCACTTGTGGCCCCATGAGGAGACAGCTTTGCCTGTTAAATAATCAAAAATAGAGTCAAAATGCCCCATTTGGAACAGCGTGTTTCCTAATGTAAAAGTGGTAGGTGGCATATTTCAAGTGGGCTTTGATTGATCCCCAGCTGTTTGGGAAATTGTCCCTCTTCCCTGAATTGAGGTCAGAGTGATAATCATTGTGGGCACCTCCTCTAGGTGTGCTTCTCACATGCCCTCATCCAGGTGTGTGTGGCACCGCTGAGGTAGAATCACCCTAGCCACATGCACTTTACTGAGAGTCTCTCTGCGAGAGCACAAACTCAGTGGCAAGAAGGTGAATAAGACAACTTGAAAACAAGGCCTAAATATTAAGCAAACTTAATCATAAAGGTAGGCTAATTGTTAGTACGAATTTACTAATAAAATATTAATAAATTACACAAACCATTATGAATGAACTATATGTTATAATTACAATGATCAAATTGAAATTGTAAAAAATGTCACCTTTGCTTTGTATTTACATAAAGCGTACCAAATATCAGGCATTTCAAAGCTGGTTAAGTCACCTAACATATTGTCTTAACTCATACTCCTAAACAGTGTAAAACACTACTGCATGGTTACATTTTCTACATTTTCCTTGAGAAAATAATCTGATGATTGAAGATGTTGCCTTGATGTATTTTCCAATCACTTATCATTTAGAGGAACATTTTCAATATGAGATGAGATTTTTACCTGTACCCTAGATCCACTAAATATGACTGCCATTTTCTGGTACGAGGAGCCAACTGAAGTATCCTGAGTTTCATCTGAGTTCGTAGGATTCATTGTTTCCTTAAGGCCTAAATACACCATGAGAGTTTTAGACAAAGTTAATCAAAGAACAAAGGAATTCTGCCATGAAAGGCAAATGCCATTTACACCAAGCAGCATTAGCACCAGTGGCAGCTGTTATTTTTTTTCTATTTCAGTTATTTTTCCAACCTGGAGGATAATCAAAGCCTTCCACAAAAGTAGGGGGGACAGTGACAGAGAAATGAAATAAAAGCTACATGAGCAGTCATACATTTCTAATGGAACTCTTTTAATCTTGAAAGGGAGACTTTCAATAGTGAATTAGTCTTTTTTGTATTCCTTTAATGCTTCCCAGAGAAATATGCAAATCTCTAGCTAATGGTAACAGCAGTGACAAAGGAGCAAGTTCTACTCTGCTAGTCTGTGCTATCCAACCAGGGGTCCTCTATGTGGCCAGCATAATGAACTGCCTGCAGCCTAACAGAGCAGAGCTGGGCCTTCTGGAACCACTCATTAATGAAGACATCTGGATGGCCTCCACAAGACACAACTCTGTCTTCTCCAAGCCAACACTTTAGTCAAGGCTTTCGTCAAAGATTCACTTCACAAGGTTGTAATTTTAACCAGGGTATTGAACGGATTCATGAACTATTAGTGTATTGAAACGGTATAGAAGATTTTTTCTTTCCATTTGTCCTTTCATATTTCTAGTCCTGGTTTTTGAGTGTGTGTTGCTAATGATAAAATTGTTACTATAGTTACAGTACTTTAGTCATGGAATTAATGTTATTCTGAATTTCAGGAGCCTGGCAGATCCCTGGCAGTTTGTGTTTTAAAATGTAGAATTTGGGGATGGAGATCTTGGAAAGGAGCGATATCACTGTAATTTACAATAGCTTCTACCTAATAGCATTTTCAATATTGAGACATTTTGGTGGAAAGAATAATATAATATTACAGTATCATATTTTACGTCTATAATTCTCAAATGAAAAACATTTGAAAGCTGAACGCAAATGTGTGCATGTGTAGGAACTAAATGTTGTAACAAATTGCAAAAAAATATGCTTCAATGTAGCAGTACATATTTGCAAAAATAGGCACATAACTAGCGTCATATCAGTTTGGAGTTTCAGAGCTCAAAATAATGTAGGAATTATACACTGGCAAGGGGCAATATTATTGTTCACTGAAGTAAAGCTATATTGTAAGTTATGGATAGTCATGCAAAATAACACTTTCGATACATCATAATTATTGAAAGATCAATATCAAATACTGTACTAATGCAAGGAGAGACTTCAATATTCTGTTTCATATCCGTAACTGTATCCATCATTAGGGCGGCAGATAGTCTAACGTTTAAGATCTTTAGGCCAGTAACAGAAAGGTCACTGGGTTGAATCCCTGAGCCAACTAGGTGAAAAATCTGTTGATGTGTCGTAAACCCTAATTACTCTCGATATGCACGTTCGCTAAATTACAAAAACAATATTTAAACCAATGTCATGAGAAATGATGAAAATACATTGAAATAAGCATTACAAATCCATACTTTTTAATTTTGGGGGCTGGCTTGCTGGGTAGAAACGTGGTTAACTAGTAGAGGCTGAGATAATCCTTTTATCTAGATCCCTGCTGCAGGGTATACCAAACACTCCCTGATTAAAAATGGAAACGTGGGCAACCAACAGTTTAAGAATCATGGGCTCTAAACAGATAAGGTGGAACGTCTTGTTGCTATGGCAGTGCATACGGAATGACTTACCACACTGTTCTCCCTGTCTAATATATTCACATTTATGAAATATTTCATAAGTAGCATAGCAAATGCTAAATATAAAATCCCAGGGAGATGCTCTACCCTTTCGCAGTTGGAGTTGTGGAAAAATTGTTCTCAAGCTACAGTGCTTTTGATTTCTTCATCTTCCTTCTCCTCTATAAGGGAAAGCACTGCGAAAATTTTCCAGCTCTCCACACTGCCAGATAGAACCAGTGAACAAAAGAGGCGATTTGATCTGTTCATGTGGGAAATCAGATCCCCGTCTGAGATGTATCCAATGCGCTCCAGGATACTGTTAAGCAACGGCCACAAATAAAGGAAAATTATCACATAGAAATGCAGAGGGAGGGCTTATATAAGGAATAGAAACATGTAAATTGTCCATTAGATAAATCAGAACTCTCCAACAGAGAGAGTGGGAACACCATATACTGTAGCAACCAAGTAAAATAAATGCAAAAAGGTATTACTAGTCACGGTGTGTGTATTATCAGAACTGCCTCCTACAAAGCACACACAGTGAGGTATAGCAGAGGACACATTCCCCCCTCGCTCAATCTGGTGTGACAGAGCAGGACAACTGCACGGCCCTTTTCTCCTGTCAATACTCCCAGCATCCATTTTCACCTGGCTGACACCTTTTACTGGTCAAGGGATGAATAAATCACACTTAGTGTTCTCCCCTGGTACTTTGACTAAAAAAAACATCTCAACATGAAGGAGGACTGCAGTGTTTCCCTGTCATCACTGCCCCTGAGGTACGGTGAAACATTTCCGCCCATAAAATATCATTTTTCAAAGAACCTTATTTCTCTTGTAATCTATCCGCCACAATGGATGGCTTCTGGGATGCGTTTAATTTCATCTGAACACAAACAATCTTTCAAAGGATTTAATAACAGTTACACAAATTAGCTTCATTAATAAGCTACTAATAGAATAATAGTGCTGCCATCTTATGCAGCTCAACAACAGTAAAGGTGTGAGGCAGGAAAAAACCCATCTGGGACTATTGTCTCTGAGCACTCCAAGCTTCATTAACAGAATGCTCCAGAATGCACACATACAATTAAAATATGCTGATCACTTTCTCATTGTTTACACTGTAGTTATCCATACCCTTTTTTGCACATGCAGTGACACATAATGTATTATGTAAATAAGCAAAGGCAATCACAAAGAAGTCAATTAGGTGTGGATGATACTCACCAATATTAATTTCATCATACAATAACGGTCTGAAGTCAAATTGGTAAAACCGTGAGATCTTGTTGGCCCACTTACAGTACATGCTCTGGCATTCATAAGCAGCCCTATAAAAGAACTGTCAATTAATAATCATATCAATGGATGGAATCAGTGAATGAATGGCTGCAGCAATGTTCTGACAAGCACAACTGGCGCTGCATAACAAATTTGGCACAATAAGACAAAATAACAATGAAGTCATTCACACGACTTAGTATCTCGTTTAAACAACTTAGGGCTCTATTTTAACAATCTAACGCAATGGTAAATCTTAACGCAGGCGGTAGTGCTATAGGTTCAGGGGTGTGTCAGAAATATTTTTGCCATTTTCCCTAAGGTCTGAGTTTTGAAGAATATAAAGTTGTGGGTTTGTCTAGGCTTGGCCCCTCACTGGCCAAACAGAATGCACTCCATGGCAAAATATGTGGTGTATTTACGGTACTCCAACTCCAATTCCAATGTTAGTCCGTTATAGTTTGTCAAATGGCTTACAGAAACGAAATAACAAAATGTAGACCTATCCCATCTTTGCTAAATAGGTTCATTTGAAACCATTTGCATTCCACATTGTTCTAAGTATTTGTATGGCTTCAATAGCATTCACACGGACATAGGGGCTAGGCCTACTGTAAATTGCATTATGGCTGAGCATGGACATACCAAACATTGTCAAAAAGCAAGATTCAATTTATTTTTTATAAGGCATGAAAAGAAAATGTATAATTGTAATCAAATTCTAAAGAAAACAAAGACATGTTTTAAACAGGCACCATAATTCCTCCCCATGGACATATAATACTAAAACAACGCCGTTTATGGAGGGTTTTACACACATCCAAACTTTTCACAGTAGCTGGACAAAGATCCAATATAAAGAGAAAGGGAGAATGTCTACTAACCTTTATACTGCTCCCAAATAGGCCTATGGTTTATGAACGTAATTGGAATCATCTTACAGATCAGATCACATTCACAAATCTCCAGAAATTCAAGCGCTCCACGGACTATGTCACCATAAAACCAGGAAGATTAATCATTCTAATACGTTTACAGGTTACAGATAACTTCTAAATACGAGGTTCACCGGTATTCACCAAGGTTCTCATCTCTCGTTTCATGATGGGCCTGGACACGTAGCCTACATCATGGAGGGGGTTTTAGCCACGTCCAAAACGGGACCTGCAATGCTAAAGTAATGTGGACCTGTCTACAATGCATAGATAAAAAGGGAATGTCAGCTCACTGTTTTGTTCCTCTCGAACTTTATATTTTATTAAAGCCTTGGTGATTAAGATTAAGATTAAGATTTACTTCCAAGCGGTTTCAGGAGCCAAAGCCTTTATCGACAGTCTTGACTACTTTGCGATTCCATTCGGCAGGCGAATAAAAGCCTTCGTTGACAGGAGGCGGAGGTTATTCCTGTTTTTTAATCAAATTAAATGAAATGTGAAGAAAAATAAGTATACAGGCACCAAAAGCACATAAGGCTACTCTTGTTCCATGTGCACATGGGCAGTGTGCGTCATGGCTGGACAGGCTGTGTTTCCACTGTCAAAATTCATGGCATAACCAACTGTGTTACCACTAAAACCAGCTTTTGTTTGGTTTTAAATATCCATATCAGTGCTGCGAGCTGAATTAGACAGGTAAATTGCCGAACCTGGTATTAGGGCTGGAAAATGACAGAGCGGCAGTTTTTACATGGTGAATTGCAAACTAACGTGTGTTTGACACTAGCGCTGCCTTAACACATGCTGAAAATTGCGCCCTTTGCATCTCGTTTCAATTATTTTTATTTTTTTTAACTAAGTCATTTAAACAAGATACAAAATCATTAAAATAAAATGCTAAGTTGTTTGACTGAGATAGTAAGTTGTTCAGATGAGATAATTCCAAGAGTAATTTATTAAAAAAGATTTGCCTTGGGCTTCAGGGCTTGTATACAACTTATTCCCCTTCAGCAAAAAAATATCTATATTTTGAAAGAAAGTTCACAAATAAAAATGACAAATAGTGATGGATTTTAGTAAAGAAAACAGTAGTTAATTAATGATGAATTAGAGATGAGGTGAAGCATCATAAATTCAGACAACAAGGGGTTGTCTAGCCGATGAAAAACAGCACTCCTGGATCTGATCTGCCTGTACCTGTGTGTATCTTTCAAAAGCTCCCTGATACTTTATCTTTTCCATCTCGCTAGATTACACCTCCAGGGTTCAGGTGGGAATCAATCATTGCTATTATTACCTGAAGTCACAACATGCATCTATCACCGCTAAGGTTACCATAACCTCAATATTAGCCGAGAAAAGCCTCTCTAATAAACAGCAGAACGGATGGCCCGGGTGGTGGGATTTCATCTTCCTTTCACTTTTAATAAGGTACTCTGAGGAATAAAGATTACAGGCCATATTTAGCATGCAGAACAAATCAGCCTCTTCCTCCCCTCCCCTCTTTATTGTAGTTAGTCATTAGGATCTAGGCTGGGGTTTCTAGTTCTAGTGGAAAGAGGCATTCCCTGGTTCAACAGCTAACCAGCCACGCTGCCTGTCTAACTGCCTGCTACCTGCCCGCTCTGCTTAGTTCTCCTGCTACAGTATCGTATCGCCTGCAACGTCTGTTAATAAGGCTGGGTGTATGGAAACACAGTGGTGTGGCTCATCATGCCCAGCTAGACCAGTGGGAATCAAAGCACTGTAAACCGTGAGGGCATGACTGGTTCAAGATGATTCTCCTCTTTAATAATCCATTATTACACAATAAAGTATGTGTAAAACAAGATGCAGAGAAAAGGGGGCAATAGGTTAAAATGGCTAAGGATTAAGAGAATTTGGTCAAGTAGGAATCTCAGACAGCATCAGTGCAGGAGTTGACACAAGGTCATGTTTACACACAGCACCCCCTAACATGAATCATTCATTTTCGTTCAAATGAATATCAACAGCCAAATAAATTACCATCACTGCAGCCAGCGTATCCATAATATACCTCCAATTACACTATCATTAGGGCATCAACTCTGATAATAAATTCTAAGAAATTGAGTTTGAATATATTCTAAGGAATTTTCACTTTGAAACCAGTCTTGTTATTCCCCTGAACCTCCAACAACAACACTCATTACAGTGGCTTGAAAACCAGAAGTGGAGACATGTAAATATTTAAAGCTCCCACAAATATATAAATATTCATTCAGGAATTATTTGACGCACTAAATAAATAATCCCTTGTTAAATAAATGACAGCCTAAATAAAATTTTAAAAACAGGATCTGGGGAAATGAAGAATTAGACAGGGACGGATTCTGGCAAGAGGAGAAGGAGAGAAGGGATAATGTCAGCTACCACCCCATTTGAATTCCTAATGGCAGACATGCAAACGCACTGAGCTAATTAAAGCCCAGCAACCAATTAGATGAGCTTTAGCTGCAACTTTAGGGGGAGGTACCGTGGCAGAACCTCATAGGGGAATATCGATATCTGTTCAGAAGGTGGAGCAGAGGAGAGAAGCCACCGAAAAAACACATCTCTGATGCCGCTACTACTGCCCAACGGTGAATGGGATACCAGTTAACAGTTCTATGGGTTTTTCTTTCCAGACGTTGCTGGATAACCATGACCCCTTTCCATAGTGCCATGTGGCAGTGACTCACTGAGGATGTGGAGTAGTAGAGGAAAGAGGAAAACCCAATCTATTCAGGAGTAATTCAGTAGCAATATAGTATCTCCTATAGCCTTCTTCTACGCTGTTGCTTCAGCGTGAAACTATTAGCCTATATCAAACTAAAGATTGGGACATGCATTACAAATATAATACACATAGCCAATGTCTGGGTGATGTTCTCATCAAAAACCTGATTGATACATATAGATTTTCCTATATAATACCTGTCTGCTGTGTGTGCAAAACCTGTCCTCTACTGACAGGACAGGAGGGTAGTCCTATAGGCTCACCCGGCACAGGAGAGAAGTAATCTTATGTCTGGCCTGGGACCATTCTCCTCTCTGTCTATCTTTCTCTCTCTGCTCTCTGAAGGGACAGACATTTATGCTGCCTGAGCCTGTCCTATCACACACTGTGCGACAGGAACAAGGCTTTTGTGATGGCCATGATTTGTCTTTTGTGTTCCCAGGTAGAATTAAGATGAAATTCTACAGGCAGTCACTGTGTTCCTATCTTCAGAACACTCAAAAAATATGTTAGGTTTTGAAGGGGTGAAATGAAGCCTGCGGGGCCTTGGCAGGCCTTGCTCTGTTGGGAAATACACTGGGGAAATACAATGGGAACAATTTTGTCCTCTGTTTTTTTTTTTTACACTCCACTATACCTTAGTCAGTCCTGCCTACTTAGACTTTTTTAAAGGCCCACTGTTGTCAAACATATGATTTTTCTCAGTTTTTTATACATTTCCACACTATAGGTTGAAATACTGTAATACTGTGAGAACTATGATAATGCCCTTTTATTGTATGAGCTGTTTGAAAACACATTTCTGCCTGTTTTGGTGGGATGGAGTTCAAGTCGACCACTGTACTGCAGGCATTGTTTGCAGAAAAAAGGATTTCCTATTATATAGTAGTAAAGGGGAAAAACGGGTTCAATCTTTGTGTAAATAAATACACTTTTCGAAGACAATCATGGTACCAATAATTGCTTCTACTGTACCAGATGTATGCTTCTATTGCACCTATTGCACCAGATTATTAAAAAATTGGACACAGAAGAAGTTCTAAGGATAATTTAGTAGCATATGGCAGCCTGCGGTAGTGTAAACTGCATGTTATCGCTACATAAATCTCCCACAGACCACTCCCACAGACCACTCCCAGACAGTCCTAGCAAAATTCTCACTTGAGAAACTGCTCTTTGCTAAGAAGCTATTTTTGTTTATTTTTGAACATTTTAATTGAAAACAATCACATCAAGGTACTTAATCATTACACAGAAATGATTTGATAATGGCATTGGACCTTAACAGAGCATTATTGTCTCGCTACATGGTCTCTGCCTCTATTTTTCAGTGGGTTTCTGAGAAGAGAGATGACAGCAGCCACTTTGCCAGTCTGCCAGACCCTTAGGGTATATCAGCCCCATCCCTCAAAGTGTTCCATATGCAAATAAAGTTTGGGATGGCGGCTTTCAGATGTGATAATTATGGATTTATTTGTAAGCTGTCACTTCTCTTAATGCTCAGGGATATCAAAATAAGTTCAAATAGAAGCATCAGAGAGGATCACATTTGCTGGAGTACCACAGATTCAAAGAACACGCGAAACCCATGACGCTGAAGGTCTGTCAATAAGCAGTCTTTTAGACAGCAATGTGCAACTGAGACCTTCATTGCATACAACCTGGTTTGAAAAGTGCCGCTAAATATATTCAGATTTTTCACATTTTGTTAGTTATTCCAACATCAAGGCACTTTTATCAACGGGTGACATACTAACAAAGACAGAGAACACATCCCCCCCCCCCACCTCCCCCATATGGACTGTGTAATAGAGTACAAGTCACATTCTCTTTGATAAAAATATACAGGAATATCTGTTTACATTTTCACATTGTGGAGAGGGTCGGATTGTGCTCAGTGTTGAGTTGTAAGAAACCTTTCTGACATATGTTTTTAATATCCTGTTTCCCTTGAAAATCGGACCATGGCTACCATTCAGTATCACTACAGGAGAATATCATTGAACAAACGTGAAGATAGCACAATATATTTATGTCCATGCACAAAAGGAGGGAGAAGAGCAACTACTTGAGACCTGACAATTGCATTTAAAAGGACAACAAAGCACCTCGTAGTGATGAGAGGAGCGCTATAGTTCCACGTGGAATGGCTCTCTTCTACAGAGGAGAGAGAGAGAGAGAGAGAGAGAGAGAGAGAGAGAGAGAGAGCGAAAGAAAGAGGGAGAAAGAGAGAGAGAGAGAAAGAAATATAGAGAGATGTTCCCAGCTTTGGCAGCAGGGGAGGCCAGGGTATTGTGTCTACTGCCTACCTGAGACTGCCTCCCTGATGGAACTTAATGGCTGTGCCTGGAGAGTGCTATGTCCCGCCTGCAAAATTTTCAAACATTGGCCTGTCCTCTTCTAGGAGAGTTCTCTGTCACTGTATAACTGCACATTAAGGGATGATAAAAACCGATGGAATCTACCCATCCATCTTGATTTTCCTGTGTTAGCGGGTGGGACAGTATTAGACCAGAATACCTGCCACTCGGTGGAAGAACACTGGAACTGTAGCTCTGCTCTGTGTGACTGCCTTGCAACGGTTGCAGAGGAAGAGACTGCCTAGCTAACACATCGGAAGGAAACAAATACCAAATGCAGGATTGTGAAGCCTTTTTACTAATTTTCTTTAACATAAATATGGTAATTTTGTTAGACACAAATATGTTATTTTGTTAAGACACAAATACAATCATCTGTTGATGTTGACTGACATACAGTTATAATATGTAGTTCACGTACCTTGCTTGTTCGTGAGTCCACCTACACAGAAGTACATATTTGGTCAATGATATGAGTGTACGTATAGAAAGTGAGCGACTCCATCTATTTTTAAATAACTCAATGAGTGTTCTGGATTATGAGACAGGCATTATGACACTTACCTTTTGTACATGATCAGGTTGATGAAGCAGCGAGGCACAGCACACATCATCACCAAACAAAAACAGAGAAAGGAGAAACACATTAATAATGTGGACATACAATAGCACCAACAGTGACAATTCAAGCAAAATATTATTTTACATTGCTTTTGTAACTCTCTCTATTTCAGTGGTCCCTGGTGTACTGTAATTTATGACTGGTTGAATGACAATAGACTACGTTTTAATAGTGGATCTGTTTGGGGAGTAGAGTCAGCCCTTCTTTGGTTGCAGGTTGTGGTGAAAAAAGCACTTAAAAAGCACAGCATCATTTGTTTTGCAGGTTCTTTACCTACAGTATAAGCCTTTACTAAAACTCAGACACACGCTCAACGGGTAACCTTCACAGTAATACCAAGGTGCTACTTCACAGTGACACTTTGCCTGCCTCAAAGCATACTCAGTCACTCACACTCTCTAGCTCCAGCACACAAGATAGCATCTGATGAGTAGTGCGATCTAATTGAAGTGTAGATTACTATCACTTGTGTGCTTGCCAGCTCAAAATAATACAAAAGCATGGAGGGAGAAGATAGGAATGTTGGTCCACTGTGGTACAGCACAGTAGCTGTCCAGACTGACGCAATCTGCCTGTCTCTGGAAGACACCCTGGTGCTTAGAAAGAGAATGGCCCCCACTGCAGTCCAGCTGGGGGGTGAGTCGTGTGTGACAGACAGGTCCAGACATGTCCCTCTCTCACAGAGACACTGAGGACTTGGTGTTGAGAGACATAAAGTGTTGGAGGATGTGGGCCAGCGTCACTGAGAGCTGACTGGCAGCTGTGACGGGAGTGACATGTCAGCAGTAGGGTAGTAGGGGACCCTGTCTGGATGAGCCTAAGCACTTACAGTTCAAGGACATAGACACATGAAGAGACTTAGAGCCTGGCAAACTATACAAACAAACATGATCCTGCTCTGCTCCTGTGGATCCCCAGGATGGGATGGGATATGTCTGGAATTACACTAGAAATCTGCAATTATGCAGAGATAGTTGACATACAATACAGGACATACAAATCAAATCAAATGTTATTTGTCACATGCGCCGAATACAACAGGAGTGCTTACTTACAAGCCCTTAACCAACAAAGCAGTTTAAAGAAAAATAAGAGTCAAGTAAAAAATAGCTAAGTAAAAATAAAAAATAAATTAAATATGTATATAAAACTTAAAGAGCAGCAGTAAAATAACAGGAGTGAGGCTCCTGAGTGGTGCAGTGGTCTAAGACACTGCATCTTAGTGCAAGAGATGTCACTGCAGTACCTAGTTCAAATCCAGGCTGCGTCACATCCGGCTGTGATTGGGAGTCCCATAGGGCGGCGCACAATTGGCCCAGTGTAGTCCGGGTTTGGCAGGGGTAGGCTGTCATTGTTCTTAACTGACCTGCCTATTTAACTAAAGGTTACACATATACAGGGGGTACCGGTACAGTCAATGTGCAGGGGCAAGTGTAACATTGACCTGCTGTAACAAACCCTTGGTGGAGAAAGGAATTCTAAGACCAATCAACATAAATAGAGTGGGAGATGATGAGAGAAAGAGACAAATAGAGATAGAGAAAAATAGATAAAGCACCAGAAAGGGGAAAAAATTATCAGGTTGAAGTGAAGGAATAAAGTCTGTCAGTACTCTCAGGAAGGAAGGCCTCATTACTGTACCTCGTGGGCACTCACTCCAGTTGGCCTTTGAAGTTCTTTGGGGTACACCCTTCCATGAAACGAGCATCGTTAATCCACTTGTTAATCAAGTGTGTTCCCGAGCTCATGTCTGAAGTGCCCCTTTCCTCCTTGGGAAATCCAAAGCTTTGAAAGGAGATTGTAGATCAAAAGAGAGGGGATATTTTATCTTATAGACTATTCAGTCAGAGCAACATAATACTGCTTGTAGCAAATCCTACATTTGTGTACACAAGCTCATAATGCAATTTCACATCATGGAATGAATAGGCCTACTGAATTAATATTAAAGAAAGCATTCATGTAATTGCAAACAGATCTTGCAGCTATGTTCTTCTCGATTCCGTAAAGGACTGAATGAACAGTGCATTCAAGCCTTTACAATACAAACCTCGAGATGATTAAAGCACATCTCCTTGGACTAAAAGAATACACAGGAGAAGATTAAAATAAAAACCCTTTCAGGTTTTGAAGGAGGGAGCTTATGTGAGAGAGGGGCTGGGATGGGATGGGTGGGGGCCGTCGTCTCATGGTTGTCTTCCCCGTTTCTCTGCCCGCCCCTGACGAGAGTGTTCTCTCACTTTTCTCCCCAGCAAACAGTCAGACAGATGTGAGAATAGGACGCCTCCTCTCGTCTCCTATCTCCTCCCAGCCCTGTGGGCTGCTGCGAGGCAGTGCCATGAAGGCCTAGCGCAGTGACTCCCCCCGCTGCGCCTACAACTCTCCTTTTCAGTTCAATTAATGAGCCATAAATAACCCAATGAAGGTGTCAACAAAGAGTGCAATTTATCATGGCTTTCACCACTGCACTTCATGTGAGGAGAATCCTCATCCGCTCAGCCAAATAGAGACAACAACGTAATACAAATATTTATTCAGTAGCCGAAAACTCCAACCTCAAATTTATCTTGAGCAGAGTGATCTTCACAGGTGCGGTGATTTGACAAATATGTTGGGAATCGTGGGCCTGCTCCTATTGTTAGGGTATCACAGACAGACTGGAAATACATTTGGTTAAGAGCGAGCGACAATATACTCACTGGGCTCCTGTGAGGCTGCCAAGGAGCTGGTGTTAAAGGCACTTCTTTCTGTCGGGGACTACTCTGCACTGTAGATCACAAGGGCAGTTGTCTCCCTCAAAAAAAAAAATCAAACAAAAATAATGGGGAATTTCTGTTTAGTCCTATAGAGTTGGTATAAGCTGCGGGAAGAATTACTTTATCAGTGTGTCCCACAAATGTCACCTTGAGTAAACTATATGGAGGAAAAATATACAGTACTGAATAATATACAGTAGCCTGTGAATTGAAGGGCTGCTAGAAGCAAGCTGCAACCAGAGGTAGTATGGTGTAGTGCTTCTGAGAAAAGAGGAAAACTTATTGAATAATATATGACAGCTGGGTTTTTTGAATACAACATTAAAAGTGATGACATGAGTCCAAACGCAGCTATGCTTCATCTTAGAACCCCAAATCAAAACCTAAGGCTTAAAAGCAATGTTAAACAGCCTATCTTCACAGTGAGATCATTTGCAGGGAAAAAATAAGCAGTGGCTGCTGAATACATGTGAATACAAGCATTTTCAGCCTTGAAGCTAAGCCGGAACTTGAGTGCATATGAATCCTGCTAAACCAATTAATGGTTCCTGTTAACCCACTCATCTTTGGAGAGGATTGTCTTTCTAAATAACACAGGAACACGTCCCCTCTCAAGCAAACAGCCCACACACACTCTGACAAAGACTTGCAGATTTTCACTTGAATCTGGGGGCTTTTTCTTAAACATCTCAAGCACACTCTTCAACTCACAGATCTTGCGTAACATCCCCAATACGGAAAGCCTTTGTCTCGGTATCGATTGAATCGCTTAATCTGAACGCCTCCATACACCAGACACTTTGATGGTTTGTGATACAGTGCATTCGGAATGTATTATTCTACCTTTATTTCAAGGAAGGAACACAGACTGAGACCAAGGTCTCTTTTACAGCTGGGCCCTGCGTTTGCATGTTTACACATACAGTTTAGGTACAATGATTAAGAAACTACACAAGACAAACAAAACAATCACACATACTGTACAACAACAAAAATACAGCAGCAGATTGTTACATTTACACACAGGTTATTTCCCTAACAGCACAAGAACTTGCATTACCCGAAGCAGTTACAAGCAATACAAAAATAAAAATCCTCTAATAAATGTTTAAAATGAGCAAGTATTCAGACACCTTGACTTCTTCCACATTTTGTTGTTACAGCCTTATTCCAAAATGGATTCAATTGTTTTTCCCCCTCATCAATCTACACACAATACCCCTTAATGACAAAGCAAAAACACGGTTTATATTTAAAAAAAAATCAATATCATATTTACGTAAGTATTCAGAACCTTTACACAGTATTTTGTTGAAGCACCTTTGGCAGTGATTACATCCTTGAATCTTCTTGGTTGTGACGCTACAAGCTTGGCACCACTGTATTTGGGGGGGTTACTCCCATTCTTCTCTGCAGATCCATTCAAGCTCTGTCAGTTTCGATGGGGAGCAGTGCTGCACATCTATTTTCAGGTTTCTCCAGAGATGTTAGATTGGGTTCAAGCCCAGGCTCTGGCTGGGCCACTCAAGGACATTCAGAGACTTGTCCCGAAGCCATTCCTGCATTGTCTTGGCTTTGTGCTTAGGGTCGTTGTCATGTTGGAAGGTGACCGTGTGCCCCAGGATGAGGTCCTGAGCGCTCTGGAGCAGGATTTCATCAAGGATCTCTCTGTACTTTCCTTCGTTAATCTTTCCCTTTATCCTGATTAGTCTCCCAGTCCCTGCCTCTGAAAAATATCCCCACAGCATGATGCTGCCACCACCATGCTTCACCGTAGGGATGGTGCCAGGTTTCCTCCAGAGGTGACATTTGGCATTCAGGCCAAATAATTCAATATTGGTTTCATCAGACCAGAGAATCTTGTTTCTCATGGTCTGAGAGTTGGGCTGTCATATGCCTTTTACTGAGGAGTGGCTTCCGTCTGGCCACTCTACCATAAAGGCCTGATTGGTCGAGTGCTGCAGAGATGGTTGACCTTCTGGAAGGTTCTCCCACCTCCACAAAGGACCTATGGCTCCCTGTCAGAGTGACCATCAGGTACTTGGTCACCTCCCTAACCAATGCCCTTTTCGCCAGATCGCTCAGGTTGGCCGGGTAGCCAGTTCTAGGAAGAGTCTTGGTGTTTCTAAACTTCTTCCATTTAAGAATGATGGAGTTCACTGTGTTCTTGGGGACCTTCAATTCTGCAGAAATGTTTTGATACCCTTTCCCAGATCTGTGCCTCGACACAATCCTGTCTCAGAGCTCTACGGACAATTCCTTCGACCTCATGGCTTGGTTTTTGCTCTGTCAACTTTGGGACCTTATATAGACAGGTGTGTGCCTTTCCAAATCATGTTCAATTAATTTAATTTATGACAGGTAGACTCCAATCAAGTTGTAAAAACATCTCAAGGATGATCAATGGAAACATGATGCACCTGAGCTCAATTTCGAGTCTCATAGCAAAGGGTCTGAAAACTTATGTAAAAAAAAGTATTTATGTTTTTTATTTTTTAATACGTTTGAAAACCTGTTTTCGCAATGTCATTATGGGGTATAGTATGCAGATTGATGACGGAAAAAATAATTTAATCAATTTTAGAACAAGGCTATAACGTAACAAAATGTGGAAAAAGTCAAGGGGTCTGAATACTTTCCGAATGCACTGTACATACTTTATAAATTCAGCAGAATATACAATGGTTAAACAACTCAGATGTTAAAGCATGAGAAACATGTAAAATACTGTAGGTAAACTAACAATTACATTATTAACTAACTATGCCAAAGGGATATTAAAGGGAAAATCCACACAAATTTTTTGGGGTATTTTTTTCATTGGTCCATTGTTGATACAGTCCCAAAATGTTTTGTATATCAGCAGTCAAGTTTTCCAGGATGTTTTATTTTTTTTATTTCACCTTTATTTAACCAGGTAAGCTAGTTGAGAACAAGTTCTCATTTACAACTGCGACATGGCCAAGATAAAGCAAAGCAGTGCGACACATACAACAACACAGAGTTACACATGGAATAAACAAACATACAGTCAATAATACAGTAGAAAAGTATATACAGTGCCTTGCGAAAGTATTCGGCCCCCTTGAACTTTGCGACCTTTTGCCACATTTCAGGCTTCAAACATAAAGATATAAAACTGTATTTTTTTGTGAAGAATCAACAACAAGTGGGACACAATCATGAAGTGGAACGACATTTATTGGATATTTCAAACTTTTTTAACAAATCAAAAACTGAACAATTGGGCGTGCAGAATTATGTGCAGAAGATGAATGTGTTAATAGAGATACTGGGGTGCAAAGGAGCAAGATAAATAAATAAATACAGTATGGGGATGAGGTAGTTGGATGGGCTATTTACAGGTGGGCTAATTACAGGTGCAATGATCTGTGAGCTGCTCTGACAGCTGGTGCTTAAAGCTAATGAGGGAGATATGCATCTCCAGCTTCAGCGATTATTGCAGGTCGTTCCAGTCATTGGCAGCAGAGAACTGGAATGAAAGGCGGCCAAAGGAGGAATTGGCACTGGGGGTGACCAGTGAGATATACCTGCTGGAGCGCGTGCTACGGGTGGGTGCTGCTATGGTGACCAGTGAGCTGAGTTATGGCGGGGCTTTACCTAGCAAAGACTTGTAGATCTGGCGTAGCAGTGAAGACGTGTTTGTTTGTCCTCTCGTG
The DNA here is from genome assembly GCF_045791955.1 of Oncorhynchus clarkii lewisi. Taxonomy (NCBI): domain Eukaryota; kingdom Metazoa; phylum Chordata; class Actinopteri; order Salmoniformes; family Salmonidae; genus Oncorhynchus; species Oncorhynchus clarkii. The sequence continues at coordinate 65,520,717 of NC_092148.1, forward strand.
TACTTTTGTATTTTTTGTATATATATATTTCAACTTATTTTCAATCTCTTCTAGATTTTTAATTTGATTATAACTTCCGGTACCCTGCCTCACCCAATGTGATACGGAATCGCTATTATTTTCAATTTTAGAACACATTCAAGAACCTCCAGAAGCTAACCAGCTAATTAGCTACAAGCTATTTAGTCATTGTTTGCCACTGCTAGTGGCTTTTACCTTCTGCACAGATACCAGCCCTTTTTTAGCCTGGATAATACTCGCTAGACTACCAGTATCGGACTGTCTGTCCACAACAACGCCGGATTCCTGCCGTAATCCCTGGACCACTACTTCTGATCTTCACAGCTAGCTTGCAGCTAGCTAGCTCACATCTTGCAGCTAGCTAGCTCACAGCTTGCACTCACCGTGGCACCCAGTACCGAAGCTATCCCTGAGGCCCACCTCCCGGCCTACTCAGCTGTTCACCCGAACCCCACTCATTCACGGCTAGAGCCCAATAATCCACTGGATCCTTGCTGTAAACTCTGGACCTTGGCACCGGATCACCGCTGCTACTGATTGGCTATAGTGGTTAACACCACTGCCACGAAGCTAGCACCAGTTAGCCGTGAGCCAGGCGCATCTCCCGGCTAGCAAACTAAATTCCACAATACCTCTTTCGCCATCTGGCTTGGATTCTCTGTCGACACGGCGCCCCGACGCACCACCACGACTGGTCTGCCTACGAATACTCCATCCGCTGTGCCTTCAACCGGCCTCCGTCGGAGCAGACGCTCCTACTAGCCCCGGGCTACTACCTTTAAACGCTGCGTCGTTTTACCTGCTGTTGTTGTGTTAGCTGATTAGCTGTTGTTGTCTCACCTGTTGTTAGCTAGCTCTCCCAATCAACACCTGCAATTACTTTATGCCTCGCTGTATGTCTCTCTCAAATGTCAATATGGCTTGTATACTGTTGTTCAGGTTAGTTATCATTGTTTTAGTTTACAATGGAGCCCCTAGTTCCACTCTTCATACCTCTGATACCTCTTTTGTCCCACCTCCCACACATGCGGTGACCTCACCCATTACAACCAGGATGTCCAGAGATACAACCTCTCTTATCATCACCCTGTGCCTGGGCTTACCTCCGCTGTACCCGCACCCCACCATACCCCTGTCTGCGCATTATGCCCTGAATATATTCTACCACGCCCAGAAATCTGCTCCTTTTATTCTTTGTCCCCAACGCTCTAGGCGACCAGTTTTGATAGCCTTTAGCCGCACCCTCATCCTACTCCTCCTCTGTTCCGCGGGTGATGTGGAGGTAAACCCTGGCCCTGCATGTCCCCAGGCACCCTCATTTGTTGACTTCTGTGATCAAAAAAGCCTTGGTTTCATGCATGTCAACATCAGAAACCTCCTCCCTAAGTTTGTTTTACTCACTGCTTTAGCACACTCTGCCAACCCTGATGTCCTTGCCGTGTCTGAATCCTAGCTTAGGAAGGCCACCAAAAATTCTGAGATTTCCATACCCAACTATAACATTTTTTGTCAAGATAGAACTGCCAAAGGGGGAGGAGTTGCAGTCTACTGCAGAGATAGCCTGCAAAGTAAAACTTTCCAGGTCCATACCCAAACAGTTCGAACTTCTAATTTTAAAAATGTATCTCTCCAGAAATAAGTCTCTCACTGTTGCCGCCTGCTACCGACCCCCCCTCAGTTCCTAGCTGTGCCCTGGACACCATTTGTGAATTGATCGCCCCCCATCTAGCTTCAGAGTTTGTTCTGTTAGGTGACCTAAACTGGGATATGCTTAACACCCCGGCAGTCCTACAATCTAAGATAGATGCCCTCAATCTCACACAAATCTTCAACGAACCCACCAGGTACAACCCGAAATCTGTAAACAAGGGCACCCTCATAGACGTTATTCTGACCAATTGGCCCTCCAAATACACCTCCACTGTCTTCAATCAGGATCTCAGCGATCACTGCCTCATTACTGTCAAACGCTCCCTAAAACACTTCTAAGAGCAGGCCTTTCTAATCGACCTGGCCCAGGTATCCTGGAAGGATATTGACCTCATCCCGTCAGTTGAGGATGCATGGTCATTCTTTAAAAGTAACTTCCTCACCATCTTAGATAAGCATGCTCCGTTCAAAAAATGCAGAACTAAGAACAGATATAGCCCTTGGTTCACTCCAGACCTGACTGCCCTCGACCAGCACAAAAACATCCTGTGGCGGACTGCAATAGCATCGAATAGTCCCCGCGATACGCAACTGTTCGGTTAAGTCAGGAACCAATACACGCAGTCAGTCAGGAAAGCAAAGGCCAGCTTTTTCAAGCAGAAATTTGCATCCTGTAGCTCTCCAAAAACTCCAAAAGGTTCTGGGACACTGTAAAGTCCATGGAGAACAAGAGCACCTCCTCCCAGCTGCCCACTGCACTGAGGCTAGGTAACACGGTCACCACCGATAAATCCATGATAATCGAAAACTTCAACAAGCATTTCTCAACGGCTGGCCATGCCTTCCTCCTGGCTACTCCAACCTCGGCCAACAGCCCCCCCCCCCCCCCCCCCCCCCCCCCCCGCAGCTACTCGCCCAAGCCTCCCCAGCTTCTCCTTTACCCAAATCCAGATAGCAGATGTTCTGAAAGAGCTGCAAAACCTGGACGCCTACCAATCAGCTGGGCTTGACAATCCGGACCCTCTATTTCTGAAACTATCCGCCGCCATTGTTGCAACCCCTATTACAAGCCTGTTCAACCTCTCTTTCATATCGTCTGAGATCCCCAAGGATTGGAAAGCTGCCGCGGTCATCCCCCTCTTCAAAGGGGGAGACACCCTGGACCCAAACTGTTACAGACCTATATCCATCCTGCCCTGCCTATCTAAGGTCTTCGAAAGCCAAGTCAACAAACAGATCACTGACCATCTCGAATCCCACCGTACCTTCTCCGCTGTGCAATCTGGTTTCCGAGCCGGTCACGGGTGCACCTCAGCCACGCTCAAGGTACTAAACGATATCATAACCGCCATCGATAAAAGACAGTACTGTGCAGCCGTCTTCATTGACCTGGCCAAGGCTTTCGACTCACCATATTCTTATCGGCAGACTCAGTAGCCTCGGTTTTTCTAATGACTGCCTTGCCTGGTTCACCAACTACTTTGCAGACAGAGTTCAGTGTGTCAAATCGGAGGGCATGTTGTCCGGTCCTCTGGCAGTCTCAATGGGGTTAACACAGGGTTCAATTCTCGGGCCGACTCTTTTCTCTGTATATATCAATGATGTTGCTCTTGCTGCGGGCGATTCCCTGATCCACCTCTACGCAGACGACACCATTCTGTATACTTCAGGCCCTTCCTTGGACACTGTGCTATCTAACCTCCAAACGAGCTTCAATGCCATACAACACTCCTTCTGTGGTCTCCAACTGCTCTTAAACGCTAGTAAAACCAAATGCATGCTTTTCAACCGTTCGCTGCCTGCACCCGCACTCCCGACTAGCATCACCACCCTGGATGGTTCCGACCTAGAATATGTGGACATCTATAAGTACCTAGGTGTCTGGCTAGACTGTAAACTCTCCTTCCAGACTCATATCAAACATCTCCAATCTAAAATCAAATCTAGAGTCGGCTTCCTATTTCGCAACAAAGCCTTCACTCACACCGCCAAACTTACCCTAGTAAAACTGACTATCCTACCGATCCTCGACTTCGGCGATGTCATTTACAAAATAGCTTCCAATACTCTACTCAGCAAACTGGATGCAGTTTATCACAGTGCCATCTGTTTTGTTACTAAAGCACCTTATACCACCCACCACAGCAACCTGTATGCTCTAGTCGGCTGGCCCTCGCTACATATTCGTCGCCAGACCCACTGGCTCCAGGTCATCTACAAGTCCATGCAAGGTAAAGCTCCGCTTTATCTCAGTTCACTGGTCACGATGGCAACACCCACCTGTAGCACGCGCTCCAGCAGGTGTATCTCACTGATCATCCCTAAAGCCAACACCTCATTTGGCCGCCTTTCCTTCCAATTCTCTGCTGCCTGTGACTGGAACGAATTGCAAAAATCGCTGAAGTTGGAGACTTTTATCTCCCTCACCAACTTTAAACATCTGCTATCTGAGCAGCTAACAATTCGCTGCAGCTGTACATAGTCCATCGGTAAATAGCCCACCCAATTTACCAACCTCATCCCCATACTGTTTTTATTTATTTACTTTTCTGCTCTTTTGCACACCAGTATCTCTACCTGCACATGACCATCTGATCATTTATCACCCCAGTGTTAATCTGCTAAATTATAATTATTCGCATACCTCCTCATGCCTTCTAAACACAATGTATATAGACTCTTAAATTATTCTTATTATTATTATTATTATTATTTTTCTACTGTGTTATTGACTTGTTTATTGTTTACTCCATGTGTAACTCTGTGTTGTTGTCTGTTCACACTGCTATACTTTATCTTGGCCAGGTCGCAGTTGTAAATTAGAACTTGATCTCAACTAGCCTACCTGGTTAAATAAAGGTGAAATAACATTTAAAAAACGAGTATGAAGCGAGGGCCAGCCAACGAGAGCGTACAGGTCGCAGTGGTGGGTAGTATATGGGGCTTTGGTGACAAAACAGATGGCACTGTGATAGACTGCATCCAATTTGTTGAGTGTTGGAGGCTATTTTGTAAATTTTTCGGTGGTGATAGTGTTTCCTAGCCTCAGTGCAGTGGGCAGCTCGGAGGAGGTGCACTTATTCTCCATGGACTTTACAGTGTCCCAGTACTTTTTTAAGTTTGTGCTACAAGATGCAAATTTCTGCTTTCCTAACTGCCTGTGTATATTGGTTTCTAACTTCCCTGAAAAGTTGCATATCACGGGGGCTATTCGATGCTAATGCAGAACGCCACAGGGTGTTTTTGTGCTGGCCAAAGGCTGGATAGAACCAAGGGCTATATCTGTTCCTGGTTCTACATTTTTTGAATGGGGCATGCTTATTTAAGATGGTGAGGAAGGCACTTTCGAAGAATAACCAGGCATCCTCTACTGACGGGATGAGGTCAATATCCTTCCAGGATACCCGGGCCAGGTCGATTAGAAAGGCCTGCTCGCTGAAGTGTTTTAGGGAGCATTTGACAGTGATGAGGGGTGGTCGTTTGACCGCAGCCCTATTACAGATGCAGGCAACGAGGCAGTGATCGCTGAGATCTTGGTTGAAAACAGCAGAGGTGTATTTGGAGGGCAAGTTGGTTAGGATGATATCTATGAGGGTGCCTGTGTTTACAGCTTTGGGGTTGGACCTGGTAGGTTCATTGATAATTTGTGTGAGATTAAGGGCATCAACCTTAGATTGTAGGATGGCCAGGGTGTTAAGCATGTCCCAGTTTAGGTGACCTAGCAGCACGAGCTCTGAAGATATTGGACTTTCAAGAAGCAAAGTGTCACTGGCCACATCATAATGATGATGGGTTACTGGCACGACTAGAGAACCGAGATAAATAACATTTCCCAAAATCACGCTTACATTTTCTCTTATCGAGCGCCAGGCACTGGCATGGCAAGAGCAGGCTTGTCAGTCAGTGGCAGACAGGCCTCACACCTTATCACAAGGGCACTCAGCTTCTCTGGAGCTGTGTCGTGCTCTAGGCCTGGAGCCTGGTCTGTGGCTGATGCTGAAGGAGATGGGATGGGGATGGGTTTTGGGCTTATGGCAGAGCACCCACCACCACTATCTCCATCCCCTCCCACACGACTACTGCTCCAGCCAGCCAGCCTCCCTCGGAAGCAAATGCAGAAACGAAAATGAATAATTAAGGTTGATTATGAACTCTTCATTAAATAGTGATTCCGAATAAAAATGTGAGGTACATAAATAAGGAAATAATAGAGAGGCTAAAAGATGGACATTTTGAGTGGGTTTTGGGTGAGGGAGCACATTTTTAGACCATGGGCTAAAAAAACTGATCAGACAGACAGATGGACAGAGGGCTGTTTACAGTATGTGTCAGAGCATAGACTGATGACGATCTTGAGGAGCTGACTACAGAGTTTCAATACCAGAAGTAGGGATGTCAAATGTTCAGCATATACTGCACAGACACTATCGACCCTCTAGTCTAGAGCACCTGGTTAATTGTGCTTAGGAGCATTTCTAAGTAGAAATAAATAGATGTCATTATTGTAAAAATGTGTGAGAGTGCTACATGCACTATCATCATATATTAAAATATTGAATAACTTTGACATATTTAATTACTGTATGTTATATTACCCTTATTACCCTATGGTGGACAAAACATGTTACTACATTGCACAAGCTTGCACTTTCACCACATAACATTATACCTCTGATTAGAGATGTGTTTAAATCGATTGCTTAAAACAGATCAATATCTTTGGTTTAGTACCCGTGTTTATGTCATAAGTGCCAGTCCGTAGTGGACTGTCATTTTCAGACCATGGAGGCTGGAAAAAATTATTCTCATAAACGTCTCTGGCCTCACATGAATTAATGGATTTGTGGGTTAAGAAATCATTCAAATGAAAGCAAACCCCTGTCACGAAATTAATTAGATTCACTGAAATTATTATTGGCCATCTACCGAAATCATTTTCTCACAGCGATATAAGTTGATCTTCTCATAGATTGACCGAAGTTCATTGAGATGTGTTTGTTAGAAGACATGATAAAATTCAGATGAAAACTTCTTTATCGATTCATACAAAGTAGCGAAGAGAGTAGGCCAATCCAAATCCAAGCACTAAAAATGTAAGGATTAAATTAAAAGGTAGAAAGAATGCATACTTTCGACTTAAATCTGCTTCAAAATCTAAAGCGAGACCTGAAAATGGTTGCCTAGCAATTATCAACAACCAATTTGACAGAGCTTGAAGAATTTTTAAAAGAATAATGGGCAAATGTTGCACAATCCAGCTGTGGAAAGCTGAGAGACTTAGCCAGAAAGACTCACAGCTGTAATTGCTGCCAAATGTGATTCTAACATGTATTGACTCAGGTGGTTGAATACTTATCTAATCAAGATATATTAGTGTTATATTTTTCAATATTCTTTTCAAAATTCTTCAAGCTCTTGGTTGTTGGTTGTTGATCATTGCTAGGCAACAATTTTCAGGTCTTGCCATAGATTCTGAAGCAGATTTAAGTCAAAAGTATGCATTCTTATCTACCTTTTTCATTGACAAAAAATAACAATTAAATCAATTTTTTCCCAATTTGTAACACAACAAAATGTGGATAAAGTCAACGGGTGTGAATACTTTCTGAAGATGTGTTCCCATCCATTCTTAGAGCATCCATCCAGAGGGTCTGTTCTCATGGTTATCACCACTCAGAACTCTGTTCAAGCAGCTGGTTCAGTTTCATTAACTTGTTAACGTGTGAGTTCCAAATATCTCTAATGGTCGCCCCAGCGTGAGATTTATTTACACGTGTGATGTCAGAATGCACTCACTGTTCCAAAATGTGATTGTTATGCAACAGGATGGTTAACCTGCGCTGCCCCCAAACCAAGGCACCCTGCCGGCTAATTATCAATAGGCTACATTCCAACTTGTCAATTTCAAATAATTTTCAAAAAGTTGTATTTTTTAACAAAAGTTTGAATTGATTTTGTGTTCCACCTCCTCATTAATTCACATAAAAGTAGCCCATTTCACTGTTGCGGACAATTTATGTTTGAGGCTTTACTGAGCCGGACAAACTTCTCTCTTGGATGAGAGCCCAAGCACTTCCCCAGTGTTTCCCCAGATCAAGTATGCAGACATTTACGCATCTCCAGAACCTGCACAAACTCTTTCCCCCTGCTACATCTTCCAGCTGGCATTGCCTTCATTGTAGTTTTCCTTATTAATTATAACTTTGGACATGTGTGTTTTCCTATCAAAGTAAGTGCCTTACTACGCTATCATTAAAGTTTCTGTATATCGTGTTGTTGTTTCTACTGTAGCACACCGTATATATGTATGGAGCATAATGTATTTACTGTTTTATTCACATTTTCAAGTTCCGGTGACAATCATGCATTCTGATTCTTGGATAGATTGTAATGGACACACGTGTGTAAAATACTTTTTGAAAGGGTGTACTGATTATGATAATCTAATGCTAAGCTAAATAAATGTGTGGTGCAATTTTTGATGACATCAACCAATACATTCTGGTTGTCACGTAAACGTCTGTCAGACCAAAGATGTTATAACCAAACGAGGTGGAGGGATGGTTCACTCGACTGACTTAGATTCTAACTATCGTTACTCAGGGTTTCCAGCTCAGACCCCCCTGTCCAGGTATTTTATGTTTAATTAGCTTATAAACTTCTCCTGTGTTTGCCCCACATTTATTAACAAATCCCCATCATAGTAATACTTCATGCATCATATTCCCCCACGATACTTTCCCCTATTTCTACCCCCCATGGACTTGAAATCCCCTACAAATGAAATTAACCCCCCACAAACCCCCCTAAAATGGTTTCACCAAATCTGGCAACCCAAAAAGCTTTGACATCAGTTTTTAACATCGGCTTTAAACTAGACATCGGGCCGATACCGATGTTGTCATTTTTAGCTAATATCGTCCGATTCCGATATGTTCACCGAAATATTGTGCATCCCTAGCTGCAGCATACCGTACGTTCTGTTGACGTTCTGTTTCTACTGTTACAATCACATAATTACGATGGTTCCCTGCAGAGAACACTCAACAATGATCACAAATATGTGATTGTATGTGATTCGATTCCAGGCTGTATCACAACCAGCCGTGATTGGGAGTCCCATAGTGCGGCGCACAATTGGCCCAGCTTGTCCGGGTTTGGCCGGTGTAGGCCGTCACTGTAAATAAGAATTTGTGCTTAACTGACTTGCCTAGTTAAGGTTAAATTAAAATGTTTTTTCCTGTCCAGAACGGCATGCATTCAGTTGTTGTCGTATGAAAGGAAAATACCTTTCCCTTCTTCATGCAGTTGACTGAACTGTTGAATCAAATCACAATCAACAAGTTGGAGTGTGGGGTGATGTTTTCCGGGGAGAAAAAAAAGACAGGGATTGTATCTGGGGCTCTTTGCGGACGTGCTGTGGGGGTGAGGCAATAAGTGGGTGTGTACAGACGCATTGGCAGATCATGTTTGAGTCAGAGGACCACATCCTCCTAAGCCTCTCTGAGTCACAGCAGAGCTCATAGAGAAGAGATTTAGACATGTCTTTCTACTGAGGGAGATCCTTTCCCACGTCAAACACATCATTTCTGCTACATTGGGTAAAAATATGCATGCAATTAACAATCATCAAAATTAATGGATGTTTATACTGTCAGTGCCCATGATCAATATTGTGTATGATGAATAACATGACTTACGGCGGACAAATCTATGGGATTATAAGAGACTCACAATTGTATATAAGATGCATTTTTCACCAGCGATTAAATCACTGTAGCAACACAGTCTCACACTTGTAGCTATGCAGGGAGGTGATGGATGGCTTAACAAGACATAAATTATATAACAGCGGGTAAACTCAATACACTCATTAGTTTCCAATGCTTTTATTTTCCCCAGGAGTAGCTAATTGATGCCTCCCTCTTCCGTCTCTTTGTTTTCGCCTGACAGAAACAGTGAGGTAATTCATGCTTGACTGCCACACTGGCACGGAACACAAAACACCTCCGCAGCGCTTGCCCTAACTGCACAGATCAAATGGAAACCTGGGTACAATTTGAATTATAATACTAGGATTTTATTTGATGGACACAGTAATATTTTCACAAGTCCTTGCTTTTGATGTTTGTATAATGTATTCAAATATTTAACTGCCACCCCATTGTGAAACTGGTAAGATACTATTAAACAAAGCAATAAAACAAAAAAAGCTCTAATTTCAAGTGGCGATTTATTTATGTATTTACTCAAGCTAATTCCAGTATGTCAGTGATCCAGAAGGTTCACGTGCTGAAAGTGAGACAGAGACCTCTAAAGAGTCATAGAGATAAACACTGTCAGCTCACCTCCTGGCAGAGACTAGCTTTTCATGATTTCCCATGAAAAGGTGGAATTTCCAATGGATACATTTTTTAAAATTCAATGGATAATACAGTTAGCCACTGTAGTAAAACATACAGATCACATAATTGTGTGTTTGTCCCATAGTGCTGAGCGTTCAACCAAAATGTCAGTTATTTTTCGGTTTTTAAACAACTAAATTGACTGAGGTTGGTTCCCCATGTATTTTTGGGGTTTTTCTGTGAACTCAATTCATAGTTTCTGTAGAGATGAAGTTGTAGTTTCAAACAGGCCATTCTACATAGTTTAGCGTAGAAAACGTGGTAATTAACTACAATGACCATAATCCATTGTGCACGCACCTAATTGTCCAGTCTGCATGGAGTACTGAGCTGTAATAAGAAAGGTGACAAACAGACATGAGACTGAGAGAAGACAGAACCCGCGATATAGAGGGGATGGAAAGTAGTTGATTCTACCTGAAAATACATGATCTAAGTGATTGATAGTTGGTATTCAGCAGTCATAAAAGTATGCCTTATTTACTTTGAAGAGCTACCAAATAGTGATTTTGTCAGACAGCATAGGCAGCAACTCTATAGAGATGAGACTTGGAAATAAATAATAAAGTCATAATAAAGTCATCAAATAAAACAAATATTTTATTAAGTTAAGTAATGTGAATAAATTATGGTTAATAAGTAATAAGCAGTAATGGGCAGTCACTACCATTCTTGTTTTTTTTTAACGTGTATTAATTGTTTTATTCTGTGTTGTTATAGCATTCAGCCCACATTATGCATTGTGCATTAAATGTCCCAAAAAATATTAAAACCAAAATCTAAATCCGTGCTAATGTTTATATAATTGAATCGAAACCTAACCGACCTCAAAAAGCTCTAATAGCTCAGCAATATTGTCCCGTGACTGAGTAAGCCCTTTTCTCTGCAGATTTCTGAGTTACGTTGTGGTTGCTACTGCTGATCCTGGTACAATAACTTCCTCATGAATCCCATCCTAAATGTTGACACAAAGTTGTGTCATAACTTGTCTCCTTGTATGTTTTGTATGTACTGTATCTAAACATGATGGCCAAAAGTATGTGCACACCTGCTCGTCGAACATCTCAAAATCTTCTGAGAAAGCTTTCTACTAGATGTTGGAACAAAGCTGCGGGGACTTGCTTCCATTCAGCAACAACAGCATTAGTGAGGTCGATCACTGATGTTGAGCGATTAGGCCTGGCTCGCTGTCGACGTTCCAATTCATCCCAAAGGTGTTCGATGGGGTTGAGGTCAGGGCTCTGTGCAGGCCAGTCAAGTTCTTCCATGTCGATCTCAACAAACCATTTCTGTATGGACCTTGCTTTGTGCACGGGGGCATTGTCATGATGAAACAGGAAAGGGCCTTCCCCAAACTGTTGCCACAAAGTTGGGGGCGGCAGGTAGCCTAGTGGTTAGAGTGTTGGGCCAATAACCGAAAGGTTGTTGGATTGAATCCCTGAGCTGACAAGGTAAAAAAAACTGTTGTTCTGCCCCTGAACACAGCAGTTAACCCACTGTTCCCCGGTAGGCTGTCTTTGTAAATAAGAAATTGTTCTTAACTGACTTGCCTAGCTAAAAAAAAGTTGGACGCACAGAATCGTCTAGGATGTCATTGTATGCTGTAGTGTTAAGATTTCCCCTTCACTAAAACAGCCCCAGACCATTATTCCTCCTCCACCAAACTTTACAGTTGGCACTCGGCATTCAGGCAGGTAGTGTTCTCCTGGCATTCGCCAAACCCAGGTTTGTCCGTCGGACTGCCAGATGTTGAACTGTGATTCATCAAACCAGAGAACACATTTCCACGGCTCCAGAGACCAATGGCAGTGAGCTTTACACCACTCCTGCCGACGCCTGGCATTGCGCATGGTGATCTTAGGCTTGTGTGTTGCTGCTCGGCCATGGAAACCCCTTTCATGAAGCTCCCGATGAACAGTTATTGTGCTGACGTTGCTTCCAGAGGCAGTTTGGAACTCGGTAGTGAGTGTTGCAACCGAGGACAGACAAGTTTTATGCGATACACACTTCAGCACTCGGCAGTCCCGTTCTCTGAGCTTGTTTTTCCAACCACTTCGTGACTGTGCCCTTGTCATTACCCTGCTTTTCTTATAATGTACAAATCACAGTGAACTATGACAATGTTTCCATGATTCAAGTTGGGTTGTGTGTGAAACTTGCTGACGTCTAGTTAACACGATGTGAAAGCTATGTAATGTAATAATGTAATGTAATATCTCAGGAATGGTCAAATATGTTCAGCACATAAGCAAGCTGCAGATTTAATTAGACATGATAACTTGTTGTTTTATTCAGTAAACTGTAGCTATAGGCTCTTCTCTCCTCCATTATGCTTTCCTTTACCGTGGTGGGCCTCATTTCATTCTCTACAATGAAGTCATCCTCTGCAATCCTCCACATGTGAATAGACAAAACAGAGGAGCATTTCACATGCTTCTGAGCATACATTGAAGTCGTAAGTTAACATACCCTTAGGTTGGAGTCATTAAAACTTGTTTTTCAACCACACCACACATTTCTGGTTAACAAACTATAGCTTTGGCAAGTCGGTTAGGACATCTACTTTGTGCATGACACAAGTCATTTTTCCAACAACTGTTGACAGAGATTATTTCACTTATCAGAATTATTTCACTGTATCACAATTCCAGTGGGTCAGAAGTTTACATACACAAAGTTGACTGTGCCTTTAAACATCTTGGAGAATTCCAGAAAATTATGTCATGGCTTTAGAAGCTTCTGAAAGGCTAATTGACATAATTTGAGTCAATTGGAGTTGTACCTGTGGATGTATTTCAAGGCCTACCTTCAAACTCAGTGCCTCTTTACTTGACATCATGGGAAAATCAAAAGAAATCAGCCAAGACCTCAGAAAAAAATGGTAGACCTCCACAAGTCTGGTTCATCCTTGGGAGCAATTTCCAAATGCCTGAAGGTACCACGTTCATCTGTACAAACAATAGTACACAAGTATAAACACCATGGGACCACACAGCTGTCATACCGTTCAGGAAGGAGACGCATTCTGTCTCCTAGAGATGAACGTACTTTGGTGCGAAAAGTGCAAATCAATCCCAGAACAACAGCAAAGGACCTTGTGAAGATGCTGGAGGAAACAGGTACAAATGTATCTATATCCACAGTAAAACGAGTCCTATATCGACATAACCTGAAAAGGCCGCTCAGCAAGGAAGAAGCCACGGCTCCAAAACCGCCATAAAACCGCCAGACTACGGTTTGCAACTGCAAATGGGGACAAAGATCGTACTTCTTGGAGAAATGTACTCTGGTCTGATGAAACAAAAATAGAACGGTTTGGCCATAATGACCATCGTTATGTTTTGAGGAAAAAGGGGGAGGCTTGCAAGGCGAAGAACAACCATCCCAACCATGTAGCACGGGGGTGTCAGCATCATGTTGTGTGGGTGCTTTGCTGCAGGAGGGACTGGTGCACTTCACAAAATAGATGGCATCATGAGGATGGAAAATTATGTGGATATATTGAAGCAACATCTCAAGACATCAGTCAGGAAGTTAAAGCTTAGTGGAAAATGGGTCTTCCAAATGGACAATGACCCCAATCATACTTCCAAAGTTGTGGCAAATGGCTTAAGGACAACAAAGTCAAGGTATTGGAGTGGCCATCACAAAGCCCTGACCTCAATCCTATAGAACATTTGTGGGCAGAACTTAAAAAGTGTGTGCGAGCAAGGAGGCCTACAAACCTGATTCAGTTACACCAGCTCTGTCAGGAGGAATGGGCCAAAATCCACCCAACTTACTTCATACCTTTATTTAACCAGGCGAATCAGTTAAGAACAAATTCTTATTTTCAATGACGGCCTAGGAACAGTGGGTTAACTGCCTGTTCAGGGGCAGAACGACAGATTTGTACCTTGCCAGCTCGGGGGTTTGAACTTGCAACCTTCCGGTTACTAGTCCAACGCTCTAACCACTAGGCTATTGTGGGGAGTTTGTGGAAGACTACCTGAAATGTTTGACCCAAGTTAAACAATTATAAAGGCAATGCTACAAAATACAAATTGAGTGTATGTAAACTTCTGACCCACTGGAAATGTGATGAAAGAAATAAAAGCTGAAATAAATCCTTCTCTCTACTATTATTCTGACATTTCACATTCTTAAAATAAAGTGGTGATCCTAACTGACCTAAGACAGGGAATTTTTACTAGGATTAAATGTCAGGAATTGTGAAAAACTGAGTTTAAATGTATTTGGCTAAGGTGTATGTAAACTTCCGACTTCAACTGTATCTTAAGAATATCATGTAATATAATTGAACATTTTAGTTTCTCTTAAAATAAAAACCGTAGTGTAACAACAGTTATAGTGAGTTGTACCAATATTTTTCAGGGTGTGCGCGTGCAGGACAGAAGAATAGCAATTATTCCACTATTGTTCTAAATGCAATCACCTTCTTCATCCTCATCATTCAGATCATTGAAATTCAATTTTGAAGTCTGTGCACAATTATCAGTTTCTATTTGGTTTATGTCACCCATTCATTATCAGTTAGAGACAGATTAGTGCCTTGGGACCCAAAAGCATAATCAGTGCTCTAACTCCCCCTTGCGCTGCTCTGGAGCAATGAAGCAGTGACGCAGGGTACCGTACTGAACCACAAATTACCACAAATAAGTCCCGCAGCATAATCTCTTTTAGTTGAGCAACTACTGTACAACTCAGCTGCCGTAGAGGAAGGAAACCTCTCAGGGATTTCACCATGAGGCCAATGGTGACTTTAAAACAGTTACAGAGTTGAATGGCTGTGACAGGAGAAAACTGAGGATGGATCAACATTGTAGTTACTCAACACTACTAACCGAAGCCTGTACAGAATAAAAATATTACAAAACATGCATCCTGTTTGCAACAAGGCACTAAAGTAATACTGCAAAAAAATGTGAAAAAGAAATTAACTTTTTGTCCTGAATACAAAGTGTTATGTTTGGAACAAATCCAATAGAACACATTACTGAGTACCACTCTCCATATTTTCAAGCATAGTTAAGGACTGGGGAGTTTTTCAGGCTAAAAATAAATGGAATGGAGCCAAGCACAGGCAAAATCTTACAGGAAAACCTGATACAGTCTGCTTTCCACCAGACACTATGATATGAGTTCACCTTTTTGGTAGGGCAATAACCTCAGGGGGTTGAATACTTATTTAATCAAGATGTATGAAAATATATATATCCAAATATTATATTATTTCTTCCACTTTGACATTACACTATTTTGTGAACATCATTGTCACAAAATGACAAATTCATTTTAATCCCACTTTCTAACATAACAAAATGTGGAAAAAGTCAAGGGGTGTGAATACTGAAGGCGTATTGACAGTCATTGCCAATTTCCTTGTTTTACTATGGACTGCCCTCAGCTTTACTGAGTGTGAGGACGGTCTCCTCCAAAACTTTCCATGTGATACGTACCATTTGACATTCATTTTTCAGGGAAGACATCTGACGCCCAGTCTACTACTAGTGATCAATATCTCATCTGGGGAAATAAATTGCAGCTGTTTGTCTTTCATCTTAGAGGAAATGTATAAGCACTGTGACAACACCATGGAAGCATTAATCAAATAATAAAATAATGATTTGGGGGAGAAGAAAAGAAGCGGAACCCACTCTGATATTCACTGTGACCTAGTGCTGTTGACATGATGCATCTTGTATCACATCTTGTTGCTGCTGTGCAGTTAGGGAAACTTGAGCAGAGATCAGCTCCTCTCTTTGTCAGAAACCAAGGCGATGAATTGGATATCTAAGAAAAGATAGAGTTCCCCTGTGTACATTGTGAATAATATGCTGTAACATGTATGGATGTTATATACTTGTACTTTTGACCTTCCTCTATCTGACAGTAAAGAACTATTTTTCCATTTATTCTCAGCCCTTGTCTTTGCAATTACCGTGTCCCAATCTTGCCTTGTCCCTGCAGTCACCCACAATACCCAGAAGGATCGGCAGTCTTTCTTCTGGTGTACCAATTACCGTCCCTATCTTCTTAAACAAAAAGTTTGGTGTAAGATATTAGAAAATGTCAAATTCAGGTTATATTTCACTTTAGTCAAAAGGGTACATGATGCACTCCAGAAACACTATCTTTACAGCAGCTGCATAAAGCATGAACCCTGTGGTTCACCACTACTGGCTGGGCCTAAAAAGACAGTACGTTGTTTACTGTCAGCGAGGCGTTTAGAGGGCCTACATGACCAAATAATGAGCTGAGAATGATCTTTATATTACAGAAAATAAATTAATGTATTCTATGTCTGTATAATATTCATAATCACTAACTGAATGTATTAACAATAGCTTGTTAATCATGTAAAAAAACATTGATATATCACTATTTGTAAAGGGAAAAAATGAAGAAGCAAGGGAATTCATGACATTATCAATCATTCTTTAATTTAACTTTTCTGTTCTATATCATGGTATTTTCTTAAAGAAGAATTTGTTAAGTACTCAGGTAATCTAGTCCTGCTCTCCCTGACTGATGTGAATGAACTGTGGGTTCTTATCACGGTCCTGCAGGACAGGCTAATCTACTCCCAGACATCCACCTGCATGCCTGGCATACTTAGCTAGAGCTGATGATGAACATTTTCCAGCATGGTAAAGCACTGTCATTCATCCACTGACTATCTCAATTAAAAGTTAGCTCACACCTCAGCTTCAGCATAACAGTTGTTAACTATGAATAAACAGTGAATTAATTATATACAGAAAAAGACAACTTTAATATTTCAATAAAAGTGAAAATGAAGTTGAAAAAAATGCACTTCTGTATTTTTACAGGTCTGGTATATCTAGTGAGGCTCCATGTTTTGAGCCACAGTGTAGCCTGGTAAATTGCTCTCAACCTTATGCCAAAAGAACAATTAGCATTCCAGTACCATATTCATTGGAATAAATACACCAGCAATAGGGAAATACTGTAACGGCCGTCGTCGGTGGAAGAAGGTGAGGCCCAAGGTGCAGCGTGGTAACTGTTCATGATTTTTAATATAATCAAAACTGAACACTAAACAAAATAACAACTAGGAAGAACAAACAAACTAAACAGTCCCGTCTAGTGATGACACACAAAACAGAAAATAAACACCCACAAAACACAGGTGGAAAAAGCTACCTAAGTATGATTCTCAATCAGAGACAACTAACAACACCTGCCTCTGATTGAGAACCATACTAGGCCAAACTCAAAAACCAACATAGAAAAACAAACAAAGACTGCCCACCCCAACTCACGCCCTGACCATACTAAAACAAAGACAAAACAAAGGAACTAAGATCCGAACGTGACAAATACCCATCAAAACAGGTGGGTCGGCTGAGTCCCACCTGTTTTGAGCCCCGCATTTTTAGCTCAACATTTGTTGGGGGGGCTTGCCTGTTTTGCATGTTATTTTGGCATTAATACATTTCACATATCAGTTTGCAAACAATGTAAAAAATATATATATATAATTGAGTTAATAAAGACGCATACAAACATGGTCTCTTTTTGTTTTCTTGAGTAAGGCAGCTCCAAAATGCAGGTGTTTCAGCCCAGCTCAGTGCTTTCTGTGGTATGGGGCAAGCCAGCAGAAAATACGTGTGAGTGTTGCGCCGAGATTGGCTCAGTGTTCTGTCACTCATGGGGACAAAACGTCACAGCCAAGTCTAAGGGTAGACTTCGAAAATTCTAGCCCCTTTGGTGCTGCCATAGAGTTACATTAGAAGTGCCCATCCAAGAAGGCACAAGGTCATTGGCCACAGATAAAATGACAGTAGCTTTCCTCATCAAGTACCATGGTTCCGAGGGTCTGACTTCCCTCAAAACTGTCCGTTACTCATTTTCTATTCGGACTGAGCAGTTTGACACCACCCCCGTCTCTCTAGGACATGGAAGTCTTGTTGTCAAAAACCAGGTTTCTGAAATCGCGCCGGTACCTGTCTGGTCGACCCGCCACAGAGTGTGTCATCAACACAAAAACGTTTTTAATTGAATGTAAATGCTCGTCTATTTGTGCACTTTCGTGCAAAAAAAAACCCATCCAGATTGGATGTGTACTTTTTGATTGATCACGTTTTTGTTGAATTTGACCCCCAATGGTGGGGCGCACAAAAGCCCTGTGAGGTTCAGGGCTTTATCGATATTTGGCCTGTTGTTGATGACACACTCAGTGGCGGGTCGACCAGACAGGTACCGGCGCGATTTCAGAAACCTGGTTTTTGACAACAAGACTTCCATGTCCTAGAGAGACGGGGGTGGTGTCAAACTGCTCAGTCCGAATAGAAAATGTGTAACGGACAGTTTTGAGGGAAGTCAGACCCTCGGAACCATGGTACTTTGGACATTTTCCCGCCGGCGACCGATTTAGTGGTTTGACCAGACCCTTCGGCGCCCGATGTGTCCTAACTTTTGATCCACGTTTCCCAGCTTGGTGGTGGGAGGATATTGAGCCTTGTCCTGGGCAGGTGCTCTATCCCAGCTATTACCTTGTGGGTTTGGTTCATCCAATGACCATGGTTCTGGTCCAATGAAGGTGCCCGTCCCTTCGGCGACCGATTGGTGGTTGATTAGCCCTGGTGAGGGCTATCTCTCCAGTCCAGTCCCACACTTGTTTCACGATGCGTCTCCATGGTTCTCCTCTGTTGTCCAGCCAGTTTAATTTCCTCTGACTGATTTGCATTTGTTTTGGCGGAGTGGCGGATCCTCATCATATGAAGAGAAATTATAGATAAAAATATAGATAAAACGTATTGGTGCTCATCGGCCATTGGACATAAACATTACACAAGGATGGAATTTGCAAATTCAACAAAAAGTGGTTTGGAAGGAATCCGTCACAGTGGCTATGTGGTCCCACATCTGGGATTAAGGGGCTCTTTTCCAAGTTTAAAATGATAAACATTCAACATTGGCAATGTTATCAATAAAGCATGATTTGTGCCGCGCTCAAAACAACTGTTACTCAGAACTGCCAAAACTTGACTTCAGTGAGTTTAAGATAACTGGGGATTCCGGAAAAAACAAGGTCCGACTGGGAAATATGTTTTTATAAGGTCTTCCAACTCGGAATTGTGAGTTAGGAGCTCAGGCATCTTTCTAGAGCTACGACTTGAAGATCAATGACCTCATCATGATTCAACCTTGATTTTTTTTCAGTTTCCAGTTGTCTTGAAAGCACCATAAATCCAGAGAATGCCAGACTTTGATGACAAAATTTGCCCATGAACGACCGCCGTGCCGCCTTCCTGTTCAAGTGAGCGCAGCACAACAAGGTGAGTCCAAAAATGTATTGTATGCTACAGCATAAATTATGCAATATGCCAGGGAGATATGTATACTGTAGCTAAGACAGTAATACTAAGTTGAGTAGTAAGCTGTTAGTATCCCAAGTGCCTCACCCTAATAATTTGGTATATTTACCCCTCTTCATTTCGCCTACTGTTCTGACTTGGTGGTGCACATGTAGCCTATAACCTGTTTTGAGAAATGTAATCATAAAATTTTGTAAGAGCTTTCATTGTCTGCTTATTTGCCCCATTTTTATCCTATAGTTCTGACTTGGTGTACAGGGAAAACACTGTAAGAACGGCCCATGTTCTGAATTCTTTCGCTGTACATTTTAAAAGTGCTAAACAAATAGTTATATTGACTATGTCCATCCTAGCTTTCTCATGAATGTCATAATTTAAATTATGGATAGCCTCTTATCTGATTGTCGTTCCATTGTGCCATAGTTTGTACATCTCAATTGTCATTAGAAACCATGTTTGTTTAAGCAAGTCAGCCATATCAGCTAAGTTTTTTTAAAAGGCAGTAAATTAGGCTGAATGAACTGTTTCGCTGCCAGACAAGGCTCTGCTGACAGCCAGGTGTAGCAGTGGTAAGATGTTGGGACTGCTGTTGGGACAGCTTTATGTAGGCCCGAACCATTTGCTGGCACCGTTTGTCACTGTGCACTTAATGTATTGTTTAGTGTTGTCTTGTGTAGTGGCTTTGCTAGCATGCATCCCACTTTTTTAAACATTTTGCCCCACCAAGATTTACATGCTAAAATTGCAACTGGAAATACCTATACAAAAAGCTTTGTTAAATAACACCAAACCAAAAGCACCACCAGTCTGCGTGCAAACATTTGACAACCAATTTAGTTTCATCCCTCCAAGTCTCTGTGATCAAATGGAAAAGTCTTGTGACGTCTCAACATTCCCCACCCAGTTCCAGTCGTAAAGGTTTCCCGATGATTACATCAGTTTCTCCTTTTCCTCCACATCTCATCGTTGTGATTACAGATACTGACAAAGCAGAGTGTCGCAGATGACTTTGGTTAAAGTGTTGTGTTTCTAAAAATAGCTATTTTCCAAGACTCACACATCTATGCAATGTCTCGTTTCAAATGAAAAGCCTTGTTGATGAGGTCACTTCCCATGGTGAAACCCAAACCAGCTTGGAGGGGAACTGTGATCGCAGTCTTATGAAAGGAAAAGAGCTGTGTTTCAAAGAAAACTTTCAGTCAGCCAGTGGAACCGACAAATGGTGATCAGACATCGGCTTTCTACTAATTTACCTACTTACTGAATATTCAGGCTAGACAAGTACAGTCCAAGAAAGTTGGAGTTGCATAGAAACAAAACAGGATGGACAACGGTATTGTCGGTAGTCAAGGGTCTGGGTCTGGAATGAATATACTTCCATTGTAATTTTGTAGTCTGGGTTTTAAACTTCACTAACTCACTGAGACCCAATATCCTGTTTTGGCTGCGACATAGTTTATTTAACCTTTAACCCCCCATGTAATTTGTCAAGGAGAAAATGAACGATATCCCGGCGGCCAACTACCAAACCAGGACAGCATGGATGAAAAGGGAATGTGAGCTGAGCTACTGAGGGTCTACCCCAGATAAGTGTACTCCAAAGTCAAGGTGGACAGATGGTGCTGGGGGTGTATTAGCATCTTCATTTCTCAGGTGAAATCATGCAAACAAAACAACTGTCCTTTTTATAAATCCCACTTCCCTCAAAGGAATGCTGGATTTTACCCAATTTCAAACACAATCCAAACAGATTAGCAAATTCCTTTAGGTGAGTGCGATGCGGTGAGGTTCATTACATAGACAATACCCATTGTCATTTTTTATTCAGCGATACCTTCACATCTCACCATAGAACAAAGACTTCCTACTACCTGACCTCTCCTAACAGAGAGTT
Organism: Oncorhynchus clarkii lewisi; assembly: GCF_045791955.1. Classification (NCBI taxonomy): domain Eukaryota; kingdom Metazoa; phylum Chordata; class Actinopteri; order Salmoniformes; family Salmonidae; genus Oncorhynchus; species Oncorhynchus clarkii. The sequence goes on from NC_092148.1 coordinate 65,542,031, forward strand.
ACTCTGTAACATCACAGATTGCACAATCAATTAGACAGGGTAGAAAATGTCTTAAGGGGACGTTCCAGGGTGAAGACACTCAAACACGACAGAAGAATTAAGCTTGTTACAGACGGATTTCAACTTTATTAATTACCGCCATCCCTCCACCCTACTGAATCTGTTTTTCTCCCACAACACAGAGGCAGGATTTACATATTGCAGGTAAACTGGGGAATATAGAATGCAGATCCATTTAAACCTCTAGGGAGCTAATTAGTTACAATTAAGTTTCTGCTTCACTTGTTGTACAGGATTATTTAGTAAACACCTACAGAATGCATCAAACTTGGCCTTTTCCCTGAACTTACAAAACATACCACCTTCTTCCCATTGAAAAGTTGCCTGGTGTTGATTTTACATTATGAATTCATATTTGAGGGTCCTGTATTGTTGTGTGTTATTGGCATCAAAGCAAATGAAATCCCACTAAAGAAAAAGCTGTGAATCCCCATTGTATTTAAATGCCAAAACACTGTGACAGATGACAAATGAACAGTGCAACCCGCCAGTGTTGAGACATGATGTGTCTGGTGTGGTTATTAAAGAGGGTAACACATATAGTACATTGTATCACCGTGGGTTAATTGCATGTTGACTTCATTAACCTTGATCCTCAGTATTAAAATCCTGCCACTTCTCTCCCTTATTATCCCACACACTACAGTATGGTGGACCATTAGAAACCAACAAAGGAGACAATGTCACATAATACAAGACGAGTCTGAATGTGGCATTTCAACCCAGACCCAATCACAGGTGTGTCCACTGGCTTCCTCCTGTCATCACACATCAGAATGAATGTGTGTGTTGTGTGTTACGCTGTCCTACACAATGTGTCACTTCCTGCTACACTGCACCCAGAGTGACAAGCAGAAATATTCCAACTGTCCAGTCACTGAGGACTCCGGAGGACCACAACATACACAAACAAAAGAGAGGAAGCAAGATGGAGACAGCACTATGCACAAACATGAAATGTGCACTCTACCAAAGACAGGACAATGGACTACAAGAAAGGTTTTTAATATAAGTGAAAATATATGAATCACACTGTTTGGTGCATTATTTTCTTGAGTCATACAAAGTTACATTCAATGCTGCATTGACACACATAAGAAATTATGCAGCACTAACTCAACCAAGGTGAACAAGTTTTGAAATGAATTTGAACAAAGCTACAGTAACACGGATCACATGAAAAGAAGATTGCAACTGCAAGCCTATTGCAAAAGGTTGCATCATTCAAACTGAGATATGCTGTTTATACTAAGAGACTTTTCCCCCAATGGAATAATGGATCTAGACAATGCTTCATCTGACACTAAGCACATATTCAGTACCACACCAGATCCAGTCTCCAGCTGGCTACAGCTGGGATGTACTACAGTGCATGGCATGACCCTATAAGTGGTATGATCTTTGAGACCATGTTTAAGAACATACACACACGGATGAGCACAGACTCATTTGTAGACTACTTGATTTATGTTTTTGTGACTACAAAACGTCAACCAGTCCGTTTACATACAGTACATACAGTGAAATTGCTGGAGTAAAATACAGTTGTTTGGAAAATATTTCTGTAATACAATTTGCATTTTGAAGGAAAAAAGTGAAATGTTTTTGGTAGGAATTTGGGTAGCACAGATAAATGAAGCAGAACATGTCTGTAAATAGTTATGTTGGTTCCCCTCACCTCAGGACAGAACAAGATACATTCTGTTTTTCTAACTTTAGTTTGGGTGTGGAAAGGAAGAACTGAGGTGAGTTTCTAAAATGTTCTTTATTATGGTTTGCAAATACTGTTGTTGGTTAGAAATGTTTGCCAACTTTAAAAAAAAAAAATAGGTCCTACAAGGGATGTATAAAAAATTGTAAAGTAATGGATGGAAATATAAGAGGAAGAAATAATTATAGGAATGTGCCTTTGTTACTGTAACAGTTGACTTAAATACTGCATTTTCTTGCAATTGATTTACTTGACTAACTCAAATTAACTGTGTAGGATGAGGATCATTTGGCATTTTTTGTCATTGTGATTTGGAGGTACAGTAGAGCTTACATATAAGCAATGCCAAGATTGCTATGAGTAAGACATCAAATCCTGCCACTGGAGAAAACCACACACAAAGTTAAATATCCTCAAGTACAACCACATTACCAGTCATACTAAGGACCTCCTGGTGTGCAGATATCTAAAATATGTCACAGGAAACAACTCTGCCTGATGCCAAAGATGCTCATTTCCTGCGAGGCAGTGCCAGGGCAGACTTAGTCCGACTGACAGACAGACAGAAACAACAGTGAAAACTCTCCCAAAAACCAACAGAGTGAGAAAAATGAGTGTGAAACTTTCATTGTCCTACACCTTCCCTCCGCACAGATGCGCAGCTGAGCCAGTGCAGCTGGCTGGCTGACAAATGGGAAAAAATAGTCCAATTTGAGCTGGTCGTTAGCAGTCGGAGCGCCGCATTCCAGATAAATGAGCGGCTGCCTCAGGTATGGCAGCAGATCTTCCTGAAGCATTCCTGGGAGACCGGTCCGTACCATAGCAGCCCCTTCGCCATGCCTTCGATCCGACAGCCCTGGCCCGACACTACAGCAAAGGTGACCTTGCAGCTCCGCTGCTGCCGGCCGCCTTGCTTTTACACTTACGACCCCGCACAACCCCCCCCTTTCCCCTTGGTCTCAATTTCTCTTTTTGTAATCCCCACTTAAAGAGACAGTGTGGTGGTTCTTATGTCATTAACTTCCCCTTTATACTACTTTTTAGAGAGGGAGAGGGGAGGGGCAGAAAAGAGAGAGAGGGGTGGCTCACACTAAACTCCATCTGGTCTCATTCTTGGTGAAGGGTGGAGAGCACACTACATTTAAAGTGTCTATGAAGGGTTGAGCTGAGTCAAACACTTACTCTGGCATTTGGACTCCTCTGACACTCCCCTTGTTTATGCTATAAAAAGTATGCGTGTGTGTGTGTGTGTGTGTGTGTGTGTGTGTGTGTGTGTGTGTGTGCATGCGTACGTGTGTGTGTCAATTAGCTAAAGTGAGGCAGCTTTCTTCTGTATACCCACTGTGTCCTTGTAGGATCACAATATTGTCAATGCCACTCTGGTTCTGTAAGTTCTGCAAGAGACCTCTGAAGCAGACCAAACAAACAAACACAGACACGCTTGTGTTTTCCTCTGTATTTTACCGTTGGTTGGAGAAGCCATGTTGTAAAGGCAACATTTAGACTACACAAGATATAGGAAATAGCTAGGAAAGCGACTTCGACAGGGTTCAGATGCCCTCGATGAACTTCCATAAGGGCTAATATGAACAAGCTGTAAAAAATGACTGTTTATGGCCTAACGAGCTGTTCATTTAATGAGGTTTAAGGTTAATCTACTACCTGCGCATGGCTCCTGGTTAGAATAACTGCGTTTTCAATGCCTTTTTCAACACGTCAGAGTCACTGTCCTTTCAACTTCATAAATCATGTGATTTATATATGCATAGCTGTCTACATATGCCTATTTCTAGTTTTGTTTGTTAAATGCAAAGCTCATTTGTAATTGTGTCTCCTTGCAGCAATATTAATAACCCCTGCATAAAAATGTAGAATTGCATTTCTACTTCTTTGAGAAATAAATGAATCGTGATGGAGTGAATTTAATCTATTATTGCCTAAAGGTCAGAACCTATTAAATGTGTTTTCCCCCGTTACCATTGATTATCTGTTGCCCTGTACGTGATCTCATTTGGTGTGGTAAAACACGCTGCAAAACATCCAAGGAATTAGTAATATTGTATTTATATTCATAGTTCTTTCCTTCTCTAAACTAATATTCTCCCTCGCAGCAGCAATCCTATGCTCCTATGTATGTATGCATGAATGTATGATACAGAGTGAATTTGTGCAGAATGTACTAAAGTACAGTATGTTCAATTAAACATGCGTTGTAGAGCAGTAAAAGTGTCCCCATTGGTGGGGCCCCTTCATCTAAATACAAATATATGATAGCTTTTAGAATGTTGAATATTCTCAAACCTTTTATCTAAACTAAAGAATCAAGAATACCAGAGACAGTGAGTCTTGCCAAAGACAGGGAGTAACGTAAAAGTCAAAACAGAGCTGATCTTGCTTAAATTACTATCCAGAATGACCAGAACATTTTCCACTTTCCCTTTTCAATCAACCTCTTTATACATTTGTTCATAGTTGGGGGTATTTGTACACCTTCTGTTAGGCAAAGCAGTCTCTCCCTGCATGGTGCATAGAGGGATGCTGCTCTGAGAGAGAGGGAGGTAGCGGTAGGGGTGGGGTACTTAAAGTGAGGGGGTAGAGATAGGGGTAGGGGTGGGATCCACCTGTCACAGAGAGGGATCCTCTGGAACCAGCTCAGTCACCTCAATGCTACAATAAGAGTGTAGATGCTGTCAGACATGGATAGCTAGGCCTCCCCGGACATCCCAACCAGTCCCTCCCCATCATACAAATAAGCCAGCGCGGTTCTCTGTTGGACAGGCCTGCACATAATAAATGAGGATGGTTCTTCATAGGGGAAATGAAGGAATCGCACCACACGTTAAGAAATAAAAGGATTTATTATTTTTTCTTTATCTCTCTCTCTCTCTCTCCCGTGGAAAGTTGAGGAGCAGCAGTGCTAGCACAGGATGAAAACATCTGGATCATGACCTTTCCTCAGGCACACTGAGACAAATTAAAAGCAGACATCTGAAGTAACAGAGGAGTCCTTCCAACCCACTCTGAGCACAGCTCCAAAGTTCTCTACTGGTTTTAACTCACAGCACAGGGGACAGGCTTCTACAACCGAACCCTTGGCCTAATTATTGATTATATCAGTTAACTAAATCAACACATACGTTTACTATTCAACCCTTTCCTTTATATCTATTCTACTATATTATGCCTACAATTACACAGACTTTTGCCATAGATAGTGGATTCCTCATTAAGACCTCTGTCTTCCTTGATTTCAGTAGTACAACATTAGAGGGGCATTGAACACATTGTGAAAATAGTGGAGGTCCATGAAAACAAATCTACAGCCTGTCAGCACACTTACATAAAATCCACTTTGGATCGAATGACAAGTTTTATGTCCAAGACGTTTTAAGGAGCAACAGGCTATCTAAGCTGCTAGACTAATTGTTTCCATTTCAAAGCCAATTAGATGTCCTGAGGAAACTCTGACAGTTGGACACCACAGGAACAAACATCCTCCATGAGACCTGGAGTCTTCGTCTGGAAAATTATACTAGAATGTCTGTCTGTGTTCCACTGTCTGTTATTTAGATTCAATCACCATCCTGGTCCATCTCTGTTACTTAGATTCAGTTACCATCCTGGTCCATCTCTGTTATTTAGATTCAGTTACCATCCTGGTCCATCTCTGTTATTTAGATTCAGTTACCATCCTGGTCCATCTCTGTTATTTAGATTCAGTTACCATCCTGGTCCATCTCTGTCATTTAGATTCAGTTACCATCCTGGTCCATCTCTGTTATTTAGATTCAGTTACCATCCTGGTCCATCTCTGTTATTTAGATTCAGTTACCATCCTGGTCCATCTCTGTTATTTAGATTCAGTTACCATCCTGGTCCATCTCTGTCATTTAGATTCAGTTACCATCCTGGTCCATCTCTGTTATTTAGATTCAGTTACCATCCTGGTCCATCTCTGTTATTTAGATTCAGTTACCATCCTGGTCCATCTCTGTCATTTAGATTCAGTTACCATCCTGGTCCATCTCTGTCATTTAGATTCAGTTACCATCCTGGTCCATCTCTGTTATTTAGATTCAGTTACCATCCTGGTCCATCTCTGTCATTTAGATTCAGTTACCATCCTGGTCCATCTCTGTCATTTAGATTCAGTTACCATCCAGGTCCATCTCTGTTATTTAGATTCAGTTACCATCCTGGTCCATTTCTGTTATTTAGATTCAGTTACCATCCTGGTCCATCTCTGTCAAAACAATAGGAGCTTAATAGCAAGGATTTGCTTGACCAGATTGAGCTGTGATTTGAACTAACTAGACTGCGAAATAAGTCCTCTTTCACAGTGTGTAATTGCTGAGAAGGACCAAGAGGTAGATAAATAACTGCTTAGATTAGAAACAAGTCTTCAGTTTGGCTTGACTCAAATATAATTAACAGAGTTTTTACTCTGTAATAGAGCATGCAGATTCAGATTGGATCTTTATTTAACTAGGCAAGTCAGTTAAGAACAAATTTGTATTTTCAATGACAGCCTAGGAACAGTGGGTTAACTGCCTGTTCAGGGGCAGAACAACAGATTTGTACCTTGTCAGCTCGGGGATTTGAACTCGCAACCTTCCGGTTACTAGTCCGAAGCTCTAACCAATAGGCTACCCTGCCTATGCAATTTCCAGTGGCATTAAACTGAAGTAATTGAGTTGAGTCCAAATGAGTTAGCATCATGAAATGTCTTGGGAAACTTTTGGATGCTTGTTGTACAGTAATTGAAATATGGTCCACATGCTCTCTTTAGGGCCTGGAGAAGATCTCTGGTAGTTTAGGCCTTACCTCATTTTGTCTGCTTACAAATAACACTGCATCTGTTAAGTGTGCTGTTGTATTTGTTCTATGTACACCAAAGGGACAATGATTTCTAATCTGAATGTTGTAGCTGCATCACATTACACCATTCACACTGTAGTCTATGTGCCCTAAAATGTGTTTCTTACCTGGAGTCACAAGGGAGAGGCCACCAGCAGCAGGACAAAAACAAAGGGAAAAGAGAAGGGGAAAAGTTACGATTAGACGTTGGTTCAGAGTAAAAACATATATGGAGGTACAACTTCACAGTTTTGAAATGTCAATATTATTCTGAAAATCATTCCTGACTAGCCACATATGTTACTGAAGATAGAGGAGATTCCAAGCGGTGTGGTCTGTACACCTGAGTGGTCTACATCACGTTCCTAATTGGGGACTAATGATAGGGGGGAAGAACCAGGCCAAGGTGTGATATTTCACTATAATCTACAGAGGCGAGTTCAATCTCAAAATGCAACAATCTATAACACCTTTACACTTAAATGGTTGCCATCCCAACACATTGCCTACTTTCCTTAAAACCTTTAAATATAATGCAGAAGTCCACATTTTGTGGATTACTACTGCCATTGCAAAGCTAAAAGCAAACTGAATGGAAAACAGTGAGGGACATTAAAAACAGTGTTGGCAGTGCGTTCTTCCTTCCTCTCACAACCATGGCCCAAACACTGGCTGAGCAGGCAATGAACACTGCACACCACCACATAAGACAAGGTAATACTACTGCTTGAAGTCCAGTGTATTCACTGAGGGTGTACTGTAAGTCAGTTATTGTACGGTTTGTTGAAACATAATAGAGAGGGGATCCACACACAGCCCAGCCCAGCCAGTCTCCCTCCCTGTGTATGAGAGCCAGCCCTCACCAATGGATGAATACTGATGTGTCTGACTGATTGTCATGTCAGTGGGATCGAATTTGAAAGGTGGACAGTGATGAATGTCTTTCCTCCACTTACTGGTGTATGATGTATTATGAATCCCCATCTGATCAGAGAGGCTGATGAGGCACTCTGCAGAGGAGGGGCATCCATGTCCAACGCACCCTGACATTGGTTATATAAATGACTGCACCTCCACGCTTTCATTTTCCACCACACAGGTCACAGACGGGCTAATAGGGCCACCAGTAATAGGGGATGACTGACTTCAGCTGGGGCCGACCTGCATTCTGATGGGCTGTGAATATGACAAAGCCTCTTAATACAGCGTCTGAACCATGCTCCCTGTCAGACACCAGTCTAATTGTCAGAGACACACCGTCAGCACGCGGATAGCGCTATCGGCTGCCCAACAGCCACTGTGATCATCTGTCTGTGTGCATCTCGGCTTTTCACAAGAAAATAAGGTGTGTTCACTTCAGTTCTCTCGCAGACAGAAGTCAGAGAAAAGGACCCTTATCGTTAATACCTGTCAGAGACAAAATCCCAGGTTTGAAGACTATTGCTTTGATCTGTGGCTACTGGATAGATGTGGTGTTTTGATGCTGACATCATGTTTCCAGCCATAAAGCTGAAGGACTGAAACCTTGCTATTAGCCTGTAGGACAGAGAGAGGCCTCCCTGCCTGGCTGGTGCTGGGCAGTGTTTTGTTCTCTCCCCAGGAAAACAGCATGGATAATTGTGGCTCTGCTGAGGGAGCAGTGTTTCCTAAGCTCCTTCATTGTTTACAGATGTAGGATCTTAATTTGATTACTCTTTGCTGCTGAGAATTTTCCTGCAAAGTTTGAAATGCAAACTTGTAGTGTATTTGAGTTTTAAAATGGCTTCTAAAGGTAGAAATGTCCACTTCCATTTCAGACTTGAATACCCTAAGAGAAAATGTATCAACCCCTTCAAAAAGTAATTAAAATCCACGTAATAATTCACATTTCCTGTTGATGCAGGATTATTTTCCTGCTGTAGCAAACTGGTGCAAATTAAGATCCTACATATGTAAGAGTCCAACAGGAGAGCCATCTCTGACACACCCAGGTCTCCTGAGCACCATCAGCCACACATTTTAATGTGCTGAAGCAATATTGGCTGAGCTAGAGAAATAAAAGATCCATGCCCCCAGCTGGCTCCACGTGGGCCCTAACCAGTTTATGACCATCGTAATTGAGCCATTTTCACATCAGCACCTGTTTTTGTCAGATCAGGAACTGCTCTCCCAGTCTCAGCTGAGATTTGCTTCTCTCAGCTCACAGTAGCCGGTATCAACGCTGTATACTGGAAAGTCAGTGTTACCTATTCACATAAACCCAGACACTAATATACAGTACAGCCTGGGTAGCATTCAGAAGAACAGCAAAAAATATCTCTTGAAAATGCAAAACAGGATCTATGGTCATTTCTGTTGTAGATAAGACAAAACACAAGTACAAAATATGACAGTGATTAAGACCTGCTTTTTGATACTGTATACAGAGTCTACTTGTGCTTCCAAATACACTGTTTTGAATGACTTTGACTTTTAACCAGGCATTAAATCTGCATTATTAAGCATGGCACTCATTTGTAAAAATCAGCATGTAAATGATGCGGCAGGCGGCCGTGTTTACCAGGCAGGGAAGGAGAGGGGAGCCATCTTTAATGCATTCGGAAAACACACTGCAGGATAACTTTCATTGGAGAGTTTACATGGACCAAGCTGGCTTAATAAGCACTCAGTATGCAGAGGAGGCCTTTATTAAACTAGTGGATAATAGGTGAAAAAGGCTTTGGTGAAAAAGGACCTCTTCCAATGAGCCATTAATTAGTGGTGAAGGAGGTGAACGGCATGTTCAAAAGCTGATGATTCTTCATTAGTTATATGAGGAGGACTGCACACTGGTCAAAGGCTGTTTCTACAGCAGCCCAATTCTGATCTTTTTTTCACTAATTGCTCTGAAAAAGATCTGGTGTGAAAATATCTAATGTGTTTCGTCAAAAGACCAAATACTGGTAAAAAAATATCCGAATTGGGCTGCCTGTGTAAACGTAGCCTTAGAGACACAGAATGATCCATTCCAAACTGTCCACCACAACGATGCCACCGCCTGCAGGGCATCATTGTCATCAGACCAGTCTAGCTCTACGTGACGAGCAGTACAGACTGATGTCCAGGCCATGCTATCATGGTGTCAGTTTCACCGCTCACAGGCCATCAGTCTTCTTTGTCACAGCACTGCACTGCACAGGGCTTCATAGCGTAGCTAGTTAACTATCCTCCTATTGTGCCATATCAGAGTGGTGTAATTAGTATAGAGGACGTGAATAGATTTCAGGAGAAGACTGCATGTGATCTAATTAGCATTGTATCAAAGCAGTATATCAAAGTTGTATCAAATGTGCTTTTGTTTAATATTTCATTAATCTTTGGAGGGTTTGCTTTAAGAATTGTTCAAGTCATTAAACTTACTTGAAGACATTAAATTAGCCAGAATGTTAAGCACTTGACTGACATAGCCTTACAAGATGCTGAATGTGCATGGTGGAGGTTTGTGGCTGTCTTTGGGGGGGATTGTGAAATGTAGGACATCAAAGGGGAATTGTTGCTGTTAAAACGGGCCAACCACTGCTGTTGTTTATAGTAAATGGCAACACTGTCCAACGCCTGACAAATAAACTGAGAAGTGGGGAAAATATGTTAGAAACGTCTATGAATTGGTCCATAATTAAACCACTCAGTCCTTGTTGAGTGTACTATGTTGTTTACTACAACACAGTACACTCAACAAGGACTGAGTGATTTTGTAGTTGTGAAAATATGCCTCTTTTATTTACGGACAGCCAATTCAGACAACCAATTTTGGGAAAAAAACACAAACAAACTTCCATTACAAGTGGGTGCTTTCGTTCATGTCTGGAATAGAAGAATAGAATAGAAACCGTTTTCCTTGGAAGGCTTTGTTATTGGCTTTTCCATACAACCTGTAACAAACAGCGGATGTGTTCTTTAACATTACCAATATTCAGCAAAAATGACATTGCAAAAACTAGAGACAAATGATGTTTGAGGAAAAGCAGGCCTTGATGGCAAACTTCCGAGCACTAGTCTGTGACAGGTATGGCAAGACAAAAGACAAGAGCAGTGAAGTAGAAAAGAGGAAGAAGAGGAGCGTTCTATAGGGAAGGAGACAGGCTGCTCTGAGCTCAGTCTATTATTTCATGCTCATGCAAACATGAATACACACTCAAACATGAATACACACACACACACACATGCACACACGCACGCCACCAGCTCCACAGTTAGACCCTCATCTTTTTCCTTATTTATTTATTTTCTTCCTGTCATAAAAACACTGATAACTGTGAACAAGAGCAAAAGGAAGAAAGTAAGAAAACAACAGAGATATAGTCATTTACAGGCAGTCTATTTTCAGTCAGGGACAGCTCCTTTCCCTGTTACTGAATTAATCAAATCCAAAGGACATCATCTTCAAACTCAACATCCCCCTAAAGGCGAGCATCTCATTCCGTATGCAGCCGAGGAAACTTCACAACATCCTAAAAATACTGGCACTCCTGGAAGAGAGGTGCTCTACCAGTTGGAAGGGAAGCATGAGTAACTACCAAGCTCATGGAAATAGACATTGTGATTAGATGCAAAAGCTCCACTTTCATAAACAGCATTAGTTCTTGTTAGACATCGCACCCCTCCTACAGATGCAAGGCCTCTCTGTTTTGCCGAGCAAGGAAGAAAGGCATTGTGTGTGTTTTTTCCCAGGCTCTCTCTCTCTCCTCCTATGTTAAACACAACTGGGCACGATGTTCCTGTCAAACAGGTGTTTGTACTGGGTTTACATACAGTCCATGTTTGCCGACTTGTTGCTGTCTTTGGTAACAAGGTGTGAATGCTGACCAGAGAGAAGGATTCATTCTGTTACCAAAATCACATCAGCTGGGAGCTAATTAGGTTTTCTCCTGGCTATATAGGTCTCCTGTGGTCACATAGTAGGTGTCCAATAAAAAGGGAAATGTTTATTGAAAATGTATCCTGAAATGTGTGATTTGGGAATCAGTTGATTAGCATTTGATATCATGAATGTTCGCTCAATAAAATCGGATTTTAACCCTAACCTTAACCGCACTGCTAATCAATCCTAATGCCCAACTCTAAACATAAATTCAGACCATAAAGTTATTTTTTTAATGAATTTTCACAATATAGCCAGTTTAAATTTAGCAGCTTGGAAAATCGCCTAGTTCTGCCTTCAGGAAATGACTCATGGCAATAAACGTCAACCTGCGTGTCTACAGGGACTTTACTACTTACGTGGCAGTTCTCCAGAACTTACTCCTGGACTGAAAAACACTTCCCAGCTACGAGGAGAGTGTTGTTCCTTTGTTTTCTGTCCACCCGATGGCGAGTTGGGCTGGAGTTGCCATGGATACAAACAATATGACACAACCTGTATTTCAATTTCAAAAGGTAAATGGGAGGAGACATTTAGCATCTTATCACTCACTGTCTGTCAGCGGCAGTTATCAACGTATCTCTCTTACTGTCAGATAGTCACACCCTGGACTCCCTGCTTATTACTCTGCTGCTACAAATCAACAAAACAACCAATTCGATTTCTCTGCATTTTTATAAGCCCAAGGAAGTTTTCAGCATGTGCCGTGTCATGACTACAATATGCCTAACAGACGACCAGAACATCACACAAGGTTGGACTGACTACACAATGTAGATCATATCTATTGGGTATCGATTTTGGATCAAAATATGTTGCATCAACATTGTGTAACGGAGTTAAGAACTCCACAGCTAACCAATTGGATCCTTTTGTATAGCTCAATTGGTTGGTATGTTGTCAAGGAGAGCTAACAAGGCAGAGGTCCTGGGTTCGAGACTCATTTCAATCTACGGCAAGAGGCACCAGGAGGAAGAGGTACTTTCTAAGCAAGCAGCATGACATCTGTTAATTGCAGTAGGAACAAACAGTTTGGCCAGCTCAATGTCTATGACTGGGACATAATACTGACTAGATGCTTTGTTGTCAGTTATCTTGAGAGAGCCAAGTGAAAAACAAATCAAAGAGCTGTTGAAGGTGCGTGTCTCGTTTAGTAAATTGTACTACCAAAGTTTTTAGTCAGTTCTTTTAACAAAACGAGTGCCATGTATAGCAAAAATATAAACATTTACATTTTAGCAGACACTCTTATCCAGAGTGACTTACAGGAGCAATTAGGGTTAAATTCCTTGTTCAAGGACATATTGAAAGTCAGCTCAGGGATTGGAACAGGCAACCTTTCGGTTACTGGCCCAACGCTCTTAACCACTAGGCTCCCTGCTGCCTGTGGGCTAGACAATTCTGGGCTTGACAATCCTGGGCTTGACAATTCTGGGCTTGACAATTCTTAAAATACTGCACTGTATCACCACACTGGTTCTATTTCCAGTGTAGTCAGATCATAAAGTAAATAAATGCTTGCCCTCCACTGGATAGCATACTGCTATTCTCAGACCCATATGCATGGAGTCATTTTGTGTGCACAGCTTTAGTAAAATGAAGTGTACAGTATATAAAGTAATAACATGCAAGATCTACTCTCTGCACCATGAATGAGTCTGTCCTGCCGTGGGGAGCCGGTGACATGATTGTGATTGGACGAGACACTCAGAATCCAGATCAAAGCAATCTCTAGTGTTTTGGCCCCCAGCGCAGTGTAGAGCAGGCGTGCACACACACAAACACACACGCACACTCTCCCTCTCCCATACACACTGCAGAGCATGGGTCTGGCTTTGACAGTGTGGGGCGGAGCAGGCAGTAGCAGCTGAATGGGAGCATGAGGTCCTTGTGGTGCCTTCTATCTGACCTTGCCTGAGACACCAGTAGAGCAGAGCAGTGCCGTGGTTGGGGTTGTAGCTATGGCTGTGTTTGTGCAGTGTCTGTGCAGGACCAAACAGCTCCCTCTTGCTCTCCCTCCTCCTGACAGGCCCATATAATTAGAGAGGGCTGAAAGCTGAACGGGACATGGTTACAAGAATTTGGTACTTATTTCATACTTTCCAATGGTAACAGACAAATTGACATTTGCATTCCCGCCAACCCGTAAATGGCAGCCTCCGTTTAATTGCCTTCATATGGCTAATCCAAATTAAGCATGCCCACAAAATACGATATTCCATTTCATTTGAATGGCTGGTGATTCCACCAAATCTTTTCTTTTCTTCTGAGTGTGCTTGAAATACCAAGACATCTGAATGGCTTAGAAAAATACCCCCATTTTTTTGGTGAAGCTGTTTGCACAAGACAATATCATATTGGCCGATGCACGAGTGATGATTTTGAATGTGGTATTGAAGTGGTTTAGTGGCTTAGAGAAAAGTACACTTGAGTAGGAAAAACATGGTTAATTAAACCAGATGCTCTATTGTGTAACTAATGGCAGCATTCTTGCTCAAAGCCAACAGAGCAGAAATGACTGTGTAATATCAGAAGAATGATAGAATTATCTTCATGCCATAATTCATACAGCTCTCTTCATGTCTGAAGCTTTATCATCTCAGCAGTAGTTGGTTACATTTCCATCACCATAATCATGTGACGGAGGAATTAGAGCTGTCTTCATTAAAATATCTGCTATAGTCCTTTTCTCTGTACTCTACAGCTAAAATGCATTTAGGATGTCTCATGTACACTGTGTACAAAACATTACGAACACCTTCCTAATATTGAGTTGCACCCCCACCCCCTTTGCCCTCAGAACAGCCTCAATTTGTCGGGGAATGGACTCTACAAGGTGTCAAAAGCATTCCACAGGGATGCTGGCCCATGTTGACTCCAATGCTTCCAACAGTTGTGTGTCAAGTTGACTTGATGTCCTTTGTGTGGTGGACCATTCTTGATACACACAGGAAACTGTTGAGCGTGAAAAACCCACCAGTGCTGCAGTTGACACAAACCTGTGTGCCTGGTACTTACTACCGTAGGTAGTTTAATTTAGTTAAATACTTTCTTAACACTTGTTTTTCTTAAAACTGCATTTGTTGTTAAGGGCTATATTCAGCACATGTAACAAGTCAAACACCCTCTGAATGGCACACATACACAATCCATGTCTCAATTGTCTCAAGGCTTAACAATCCTTCTTTAACCTGCCTCCTCCCCTTCATCTATACTGTTTGAAGTGGATTTAACAAGTGACATCAACAAGGGATCATAGCGTTCACCTGGTCAGTCCATGTCATGGAAAGAGCAGGTGTGCATAATGTTTTGTACACTCCGTGTATAACACCATGTTTGAACTTGCTATTGCTATGTATTTGTTTTACCCTGCAATATTCACTCTAGTCATGTCAAGCAAATGTACATTAAGGTCATTTTTTTTAATATATATATATATATATTTTTTTTTACATATGATCGTCATCAAATTTAAAGCTAGAGTCCTTAATTGAAACAATAACAAAGTGGTTACTCTTCCTCTGTTATTTGGTAAATGTTTTGGGTAAAAAGCTGAAGGATGGGCCTAGAGAAAAGTAACCACTTTCAAATTGATAGACAAAGCTATGGACTGACCAGCCATGATAACACAATTATAGTTTTAACCATGTTTTGGGGCTACAGTATATAGTTTTTGTTTATATTTACATTGTTTACAAACACTGGAGTAAAACAAGCGTATATGTTGGGTTCTGATGGGGTACGACAGTTGAACTAAGCCCATGAGGCATATTCTTCATAGAATCAATGGGTACATATCATTAATGTAGAAGTCCAAAAATGGATGTAGCAATTAAGAATTCTAGCTTAAACAGCCAATATGTTTTATGTAACTGACCAATAAAAGCTGGAACTGTGTGTATGTTGTGGAATAACAGGAGAGAGCGTTTTCAGACCCTGGACTGTAATGTACAGTAGCTTTTGTCAGCACTGACGGCAGCCCTACAGGCGATAACGGGGACCTTTCTTCTCCTCATAGAGGGCTGGCGCTGTCACCGAGGGAGTGCTACTACTCCTCAAAAAGAGACAGGGCCTTCAAGTCTGAAACTACCTCCTTTCTCCCACTCTTCATTCTCTCTGAGTCTTATATGTGATTCCCACAGGCTGCTGTAGATTTATGTGCTAAAATGTGTCGGTGGTGTTCACGCAAACCTCATTTCACTGCACCAAAGTCTTTGCTGCCTTTTCAACCTATGCCGCCTCCTGATGGAGTTTCCTGGTGTTGGAACTCTTGTGCATACTCAATGACAACACTCAATGAGATGGTATCCTTCACATTAGCCTGTGTCCTTGCGACAGATAATCATACATTTTATATTGACTCTACCACTCTAAGTGTGAAAGAGATGACAGAGAGAGCTGGGTGTTCAGCAGAGGCGCATCAGTGGCCCTTGGGTCTGAGACTATGTGGGCTCAGACCACACCATAACACCTCCAGCGTAGTCAGACAGCTCAAGAAAAATATCCATAATTGCAAGAGAGCGAGAGAGAAGAGGGCGGGGGCTTATGAATCTCGATCTTCATTGTGAGGTGGTCGGATCTCCACCCCCCATGATCTGGAAGAGGTAGGATCTGTTTGGGTGGAGGAAGGGGCCGTGCGCCAGGCTGAGGTCTGCCTTGCTTGAGAGGGTGACTCAGTTTGTCAGCTTGGGTTCAAGTCAGGACATGCTCTCCAGCAGCTGGCTCTACAGGAGCTGTTGCACAACAGCAGGGAAAATAGAAAGAAGGGCCAAGCTCCTGTCCAATGAGGAGGCACCTCAGGCAAATACACGGCTGAAGTTCAGTTCACCATGGACCAGACTTAATAGAGCATCTCACAGGGCCAAAGAGCAGGTGCTACCGCTGTAGATGAAAATGTGAGAGAGTAAGGTTCTTTAACGTCCACAATACTAATCCCTTGAGAAAGCATAAAAAGCATACGGGAAAGAACCAGGAAGGAGGCTGTTTAATAAATTGCCTTCACTAGGTATAAAATCTCATGTACAGTATGTTGCCATTTAATGGACAGTTAACAGTGCTATCTTTAACTACCCAGCATTAACTCACCATATTTCATAGATGATACTGGTCTCAGCCAGAAAGGCTTATCTAGTGAGTTGGTGCATTAGAGTAGCAGCAGCTGAAACCCATCTGCTCCAGCCAGCAGAAGAACTGGCTGCCTTAACAAGTAGGCAAACTGTCATTGAGGATTAATGCTCTACCTTAAACCTGAGTTAATAATAAATGGTCTGTTTACTTGTTCAAGGGGGAGGCCATATATAACAGCCCTCAAAACCCCTCTAAGTGCCCAAAATATAAATTCTGGTTAAGTGGGGACCTGCCTGCTTTGTGGCCTCCTGTTCCCCAATCATTACTAACAAAACAAGAGTTTTTATCCCATTTACAAATAGGAAAAGGTCAGATTACATGCAAATATGCAGGGCTATAGACAGGATGCTCCAACATGCTGGACAGTGTCCCATCAGTGAACCTCAGCCAGGTTCAGAAGAGGGTAAAGGCATCAAGATGAAACAAATAATACTCTTGTTTGTAGATGTCCATGTATCCATCCATTCGGACATCAAAATGAATATCAAAAACCTGTGTACACATACTCTACCATAGTATATTAGATCCAGTGCCCTGTTGACCACTGGCACTCCAACAGAGCATGCAGCTTTCTAGAAAATCCCACCAAAGGTTTGCACAGAAAGCCGAGGGCAGCTTCAAAACTGCCGACATGCATCACCCTCTCAGCTGCTGATATATGCAAGAAAATATGTGAAAGAAACCCCTAGGAAGGAGTCAAAGAAGTGTCTTACTCTCCCCCCTCTCTCTGTGGTGCTCCTGGACCTAGAGGGATGCATTAGCCCACAGTGGGGATTTAACTAATGAGCCTCTCTCCACTGGGGGCATCTCAAGACAGGCTCTCTCCTACAATTGGTTCCAAAGGGTTTAAAAGAGCTGGTCGCGAGATTATAAGGTAATACAATGGATGGAAGAGATGTGGTGGAGGGATAACGCTTCACAATATTTGCTACTTATGATTGCTGGCCATAACTACACTATTGACTCTACATTTTGTCAACAGCATTGAAAATAGTGTGATTGATGTAGAGGCAATAGGATATGGATAAAATAAAGATTTTAGTACAGAGATAACAATCCATATAAATGTACAGTATATAAAAACATTTTGTAATCCAATTATTTGTATTTATTAATAATAATTCTCAGCAAACATGAATACATACACACAAAATTAAGTTACAAAAAAATGGCTCCTACAAGATACTGTAGCTTCCATGCGCAGGTCCAAACATGCAAACAAAACCTGCTGTAATCCTTCCAATGTGTAGGCATAGGATTCTCCTGGCTGTTCTTGTAACATGTACAGCTGACAAAGAGCTTATCACCTAGGATTACTGCCTGGCTTTAAAGATGTTTTTGGCACAGCACCAAAGAGCAGGGTGTGGAACCTTACAAATCTCTCTCTCTCTAAACCTCGCTTGTCGTTGCACCGTGACATGACTGAGTGGTTACCATCAACACAGGTTGGATTACTGTAACACTGACTGGCTATGTTTATGTCCGCACTCCATACCACCCGTCCCGGCCTTATGTTGAAAGAACATGCATCATCTGCCTTACATCCCAAACACATTTACTATGTAATCAAGAGTGGAAATCCGCCAGAATGTGTTTAATCAAAACCGTGATAAAAAAAAGGAATTCATCTGAGGCAGTGAGTTTGTCATCATTGAACAATTACTGTACAAGTCTGCCAAGTCTCGAAGGTAACATGGGTGTGTACCCCGGCAAAAAGATGTCCAATTCAATAGCAACTGACTGTGTTTTCCTGACAACCATTCATAAATAAACCACTTAAACATTGAGTCACTCATACTGTGCGTAGACTGGAGATGTGGAGCTACTCCACTATAAAGGTGCCTTAATGTATCATCCAGGCAAGCTGAGCAAGAAGTTAGTCAGACTCTTTCAACAGAGTGAGTCCATTGTCAGTCAGAAAACGTTAACAACCATTTCTCCAACAAAGTCTTATGCCTGGAATAACTGAAGAAAAGATTTTCTCTAAATTATTATAATTTCTCCTCGCCAGTTTTCTCAGAATTCCTCGTTCCTGGAAATGCGACCATGGGTCGACCATTAGCATATACTGAGCGGTGAGCGTAAATATCACCCTGAGTTGCTAATTCTCCAAGGTCTATCTGCTGGCATAAATCATTAAGACAGATGCTCCTCTGAGATGCTCACAAGGTGCTAATATACATCTTGCGCCAAAATGCATTTGATTTCTCTTGCTCTCTGCTCCATCTTTATCAACATGCATAACAAGCTGGGTTATGCTTGAATGTAACCCCTTGTTATGATGAATTGCATTGTTCTCGGACGGATCAGACACCATATCTAAGATGTTGCGTAGTCGGTAAAACACTGATGGCAAAATAGCACATCATTTATTTAATTATGCACCTTTAATCCTGAGATTGATAAACAAACCAAGTTAATTCTGTATAGTGTGTGTGGTTAGGTGAGCTTTGCATCTGAGACAGACTGAGTGATGTATGGAGGATCCATTTTGAGGGAGCCATTGTTCTCCCACTAATCCAGGCTCAGCTCTGTAACCAACGAGCACACAGTAGGTTTCAATGCACCAAGAAAACCTATTCTCTCCAGCTCGTTCCTTTGTTTACTTTTTTCAACCAAATATCATCAACGGGCGGAGAAAGTAGGTCTACGATTGAAATATGAGCTGTGTCTGAAGAAATACATTGTGACTAGCCAATTAAGTTTGGGCTTTTTTCTCCTCGTTTTTGGCAGGCTCTTGTCTACTGCCAGGAGGCATGCGGTGGCAGCGCTGTGACTCTAGTGTCAGAGAGCACATAAAAGACAAGGGGCTTGCTCTACCTTTGAACGTGGAATGGGATTGGAGGGAGCGCCAGCTCTCTGCAGGCAAGGCTCAGGCTGATCAGAGGCTGCCCAGCGCTGCTACTGCAGCAGACACAGGCACAAACACTCATACTACAGCCCCTTTCAAAGGCCCTGTCTACCCACCACTGTTAGCCTGCACACTGAGAGCACACGCTCCATGACAGAGGGAAACTGAGACTGTATGCTGAAGAACAGCCCCCTGCAGAGATAAGGGTAACTCTCACAATGGAATAAAGCTCCTGATTCCACAAACAGTCTCCATAGCATCCTAAATACTGTGTGTCCCTCAATGGCATGCCGGTGTGTGGAAATATGTCCAGTAGACCATCAATCAGACAATGGTTCTGCAAGAGTGGAGTCAAATTATAGAAGAAACATGTGCACGACATGTTATGAGTGCATTTACAGCAGACGCCTCATGCACACCTGTGTGGCTGCGTTGTGCACTGGGAATCAGAGAGTTAAAATCCAGCTAGCTCTGACCTGTGCCCAAAGTTTCATTAAATTAAAACTAGCGTTGTGTTTTTTCTCCTTCTTCCACACAAAATATTAATTACATTATTTATAGTTCACAGTCGCCCAGTTAATTGTTCAGCAGTGGAGGATTTGACAGTCAGGGGCCCAGCTGAAGCCTGGGAGATGAACACAGGATGGGTGTGTGACGGGGGGTTGGGGTAGGGGGTCTAATACATTTCTACTGTCACTGGACTGTAAAGCCCAGATGGGACCCCCATGCGTTGCCTGATCTGCGTTGCACTGAGGCATACCACTTTCCCCTCTGTCCACCTCCTACTGTATCATCCTCCCCCAGCAAGCTTCCACGTTGCTTTGTTTTCTTACAGCATATGAGCACCTTTTATAATTTCTTCTCTTTGTGGCAAACAGGATGCTTTCTCCAAGGAAATTCATATTTCAATGATCAGTTTGGTTTGATGGTGTTTCCATACTAATTAATAATTATAAAGTGATTCCACCATGTTTTATATGCAGTGGCAAAGAAGAATATCCAAATATTCCTAAATGATCATATTTTTTTATTTTCTAGAAAATTATCTGACAAAATGTATGTGGGTGAGACAGTTTGTTACCACGGACGATTATCAGGTTAACCAGAGAGAGAAAAAACACGAGCTGGCAATTTTGTTGCTTCGTAATCTCTCAGCCCCCTACAGTATATCTGTGTAACAAATGCAGTGTGGACTCCCTAGCTTACAATAAAAGGGCCATGTTCTGGCTGCATCCCTCCAATTAAACTGATCATTATGCAAATGTGGCCTTTACTGAGTCAGCGAGTGGGCAGCAGCAGCAAGGGGGTCCTACGGGGCAGCTAGGTCTACTGCCGCACACACACTGTCTACTACCACACACCATAAACTAACCATCCTAGACACACACACTGTCTACTACCACACACCATAAACTAACCATCCTAGACACACACACTGTCTACTACCACACACCATAAACTAACCATCCTAGACACACACACTGTCTACCACACACCATAAACTAGCCATCCTAGACACACACATTGTCTACCACACACCATAATCTAACCATCCTAGACACACACACTGTCTACTACCACACACCATAAACAAACCATCCTAGACACACACACTGTCTACTACCACACAACATAAACTAACCATCCCCGACACACACACTGTCTACTACCACACACCATAAACAAGCCATCCTAGACACACACATTGTCTACCACACACCATAATCTAACCATCCTAGACACACACACTGTCTACTACCACACACCATAAACAAACCATCCTAGACACACACACTGTCTACTACCACACAACATAAACTAACCATCCTCGACACACACACTGTCTACTACCACACACCATCAACTAACCATCCTAGACACACACACTGTCTACCACACACCATAAACTAACCATCCTAGACACACACATTGTCTACCACACACCATAATCTAATCATCCTAGACACACACACTGTCTACTACCACACAACATAAACTAACCATCCCCGACACACACACTGTCTACTACCACACACCATCAACTAACCATCCTAGACACACACACTGTCTACTACCACACACCATAAACTAACCATCCTAGACATACACACTGTCTACCACACACCATAAACTAACCATCCTAGACACACACACTGTCTACCACACACCATAAACTAACAAACCATCCCAGACACACAAACTGTCTACTACCACACACCATAAACTAACTAACCATCCCAGACACACACACACTGTCTACCACACACCATAAACTAACTAACCATCCCAGACACACAAACTGTCCACTAACACGCACCATAAACTAACTAACCATCCCAGACACGCAAACGGTCTACTACCACACACCATAAACTAACCATCCCAGACACACACCCTGTACCTTTAATTTTTGGAAACAAGAAACATTCAAGCATAATGTCAATCACCACGAGGAGGAAATGAGAGGCCCCTGTCGACTATACTCATGATTACATTTAAATGTCACTAAACAGGTCCAACTCTACCCTATGGATAGTATCAATCCTTGGGTGATGTGGCTGGTTTGCAAATTACTTTCAGAGATTCCAGTAACTCAACACACAAAAAAATTATCTGTGTGTAGGAGCAATGTATGATTTTGTTGAAGTTATTTAGCTGTCTTGTTCATAACACAATTTAATGTGTGGAAGAAGGTTTAAAATTACACTTAGAGGTATATCACCTGACAATATTATTACAATTGATCATGGATAAAGGCATTCTCATTAGTATTGACTGCTATAGTTCCTAAGAAGGCCTGCCAGAGTGAGGAATCAGAGAAGGATTCCAAGCTCTTTAATATGCAAGCCACTACAAAATGCTAATGCCAGAGACAAAGCAGCTCGCTGACAGGATTTCGATATGCGGGTTGTTAAGAGTCAGAGAGGGAGAGCCGGATGCTTCAGTGCTCTAATCCCACCTGCCTATCTCATGCACTGGGGGAGAGCAGAGATAGGCTAGCCCTCAGGAAGTTGAATATCTGCATCTGTTTGACCACATCTCGGCCCCCCTACATGAGCAGTGGAGCCTACGTGGCAGCCATGCTGGCAGCAGTGTGCCAGAGCTGGGGCCATGGGAGAGCAGGATTAAACCAAGCTCTCCATGCAGGCTTCACTGAAACTTTCAAAAGGCATGGATACTGGCCACATTAGTAGCCATCTGTAAAAGTTTGTCAGGGTTTTAGGTGACAAGACAAATGTCTTTAGCCTCCTGAGGTTGAAGAGGTGCTGTTGCGCCTTTTTCACCACACTGTCTGTGTGGGTGGATCATTTCAGTTTGTCAGTGATGTGTACAACGAGGAACTTAAAACCTTCCACCTTCTCCACTGCTGTGCCGCCGATGTGGATAGGGGGTGGTGCTCCCTCTGCTGTTTCCTGAAGTCCACAATCATCTCCTTTGTTTTGTTGACGTTGAGTGAGAGGTTATTTTCCTGACACCACACTCCGAGAGCCCTCACCTCCTCCCTGTAGGCTGTCTTGTTGCTGTTGGTAATCAAGCCTACTACTGTTATGTCGTCCGCAAACTTTATGATTGAGATGGAGGTGTGCATGGCCACGCAGTCATGGGTGAACAGGGAGTACAGGAGGGGGCTGAGCACGCACCCTTGTGGGGCCCCAATGTTGAGGATCAGCGAAGTGGGGATGTTGTTTACTATGAAGTAGAGATGTTGTTTCCTATGTGTGCCATTGAGAGGGTGAATGGCAAGACAAAGAATGTAAGAACCTTTGATGGTAGTGAGTTCTTTTTGCACGCGGTACCAGAATTCTATGCTGCTGTTCTACAATGTGATTGTTGCATTTCTCTGCATCAAGACTGTATTTTCTGCTTCATATTAAGTTTTATAAAACTGTATTTTTTTACCACTCAATCTATTATCCTTTCTTCCTATAGTACTGTTGTTATTTATTAATTATTTTATTTAACCTTTATTTAGTAACAGCAAGTATCTATAGTATTATTGATGACTATATAATTACTATTATACAACATGTGGAACTATTCCTGAATGCTGATTGGTTAAAACCGTATTCCAGCAGGTGTCTATTCCACAAGTTAGCACCCGCTAAAGCTATGGCGCTGAAATGCCCATTTACTCTGTTCCATCTGACTGCGCAATCCACTGTCTCATCAGCCCAGCCAGACAGATCTCCAGTATAAAAAGCATCTTGACATTATCTCACATTTCTTTTAGACTAACATTTAGTTTTCAACAGCAGAGATTTGTATACATCTTAATGTCTGTCTCTCCAACATTTTCAGTTGGGAGTCGGGATGAGACAGACAGGTAGGCAGCTTTTTCTCAGCCAGTCAAAATCCTGAATCAGCATAATTTTTTTATTGATATACTGTATACAAAGACATCAATAGACAGTTAAAACAGCTAGTGCAGCTAGTTTGCATTCTTTTCAGCTTCAGTTTGAAGTGATTTTGTTAGCTGTGTTGTTGGATAGCTCTCGAATAACAGTGTCCTGATGAGAGAGAGCACATGTTCTATGCAAGGTAAAATCGCATATCATTAGCTCATTAACGTTTACAAATACCTAAAGTTGGGTTACAAACGTAGTTTGAAGTGTTTTGTAAAAGTTTATAGGCAACTTTTTTAATTTAAAAAAATGACGTTGCGTTTTGGAACGGAGTTTTGCCATGGATCAGACGGGCTATATAAATTGACATTTTGGGTATACATGGACGGATTTAATCGGGAAAAAGACCCAATTGTGATGTTTATGGGACATATAGGAGTGCCAACAAAGAAGCTCGTCAAAGGTAATGAATGTTTTATATTTTATTTCTGCGTTTTGTGTAGCGCCGGCTACGCTAATTATTTTGTTTACGTTCCCTTCAGGTATTTCGGGGTGTTGCATGCTATCAGATAATAGCTTCTCATGCTTTCGCCGAAAAGCATTTTAAAAATCTGACATGTTGGCTAGATTCACAACGAGTGTAGCTTTAATTGAGTACCCTGCATGTGTGTTTTAATGGAAGTTTGAGTTTTATCGAGTACGATTAGCATTTGGCGTTGCGCATTTCCGCAGATTATTGGCCAGGAGAGACGCTCTAGCCTTAAGAGGTTGGATGCATCCAAATAAATCTCACTAGAAACCAGCTTAAACAAATTCAAATGCAGCTACTTTGATATTATTCTGGCTGGACTGTTTGATGTGCCTGTAAGTTAGCCATAGTTGGCTAGCTAGCAAGCAAGCAAGGGATAAGAAAGATTCCATCCAGTATGGCAATGGAACGACTGGGTTGCATCCATAGATATAGAACAGATTTTAAAAAAATGAACGACTGGGTCGCTTCTTTGGCAACCTAACCGATAGAACGAACAACCAGCCGACTTGGGTAGCTACCCTAGATTTGTGTCGGGACTGTATCTTGTGGAAGGATGAAATAGTATGAATAAATTCAATGTCAATCTTTATTTTAATATTTTGGTAGCCTGTTGTATAAAAGTGATAATCTCTTCGAAGCCAGTGTATGTAGGATATATTGGCACAGTTTGTCGTCCCTCGACGCTAACAATACCCATGCCAATATACAGTACGTCGAGGAAGTACTCAGACCCCTTGACTTTTTCCACATTTTGTTTAAGTTGCAGCCTTATTCTAAAATGGATTCAATATTTTTTTCTCATCAACCTACACAAAATACCTCTTAGTGACAAAGCAGAAACAGGTTTTTAGAAATTTTTGCAAATCTATAAAAAATATAAAACAGAAATAACTTAATTGCATAAGAATTCAGACCCTTCGTTATGAGACTCGAAATTGAGCTCAGGTGCATCCTGTTTAAATTGATCATCCTTGAGATGTTTCTACAACCTGATTGGAGTCCACCTGTGGTAAATTCAATTGATTCTACACGATTTGGAAAGGCACACACCTGTCTATATAAGGTCCCGCAGTTGACAGTACATGTCAGAGCAAAGATCAAGCCATGAGGTCGAAGGAATTGTCCGTAGAGCTCCGAGACAGGATTGTGCCGAGAAACAGATCTGGGGAAGGGTAGCAAAAAAATTCTGCAGCATTGAAGGTCCCCAAGAACACAAAGGCCTCCATCATTCTTAAATGGAATATTTGGAACCACCAAACTGAGCAATCGGGGGAGAAGGGCCTTGGTCAGGGAGGTGAACAAGAACCTGATGGTCACTCTGACAGAGCTCCAGAGTTCCTCTGTGGAGATGGGAGAACCTTCCAGAAGGACAACCATCTTTGCAGCGCTCCACCAATCAGTGGCCAGATGGAAGCCACTCCTCAGTAAAAGGCAGATGACAGCCCGCTTGGTGTTTGCCAAAAGGCACCTAAAGACTCTCAGACCATAATTTGACATTTTTGGCCTGAATGCCAAGTGTCACGTCTGAAGGAAACCTGGCACCCATCTCTACGGTGAAACATGGTGGTGGCAGCATCATGCTATGGTGATGTTTTTCAGCGGCAGGGAGACTATTCAGGATTGAGGGAAAGATGAATAGTGCAAAGAACAGAGAGATCCTTGATGAAAACAGGACCTCAGACTGGGGCGAATGTTCACCTTCCAACAGGACAACGACCCTAAGCACACAGCCTAGACAAAACAGAAGTGGCTTGGAGAGTCACTGAATGTCCTTGAGTGTTCGATCGGACTTGAACCCGATCTAACATCTCTGGAGACACCTGAAAATAGCGGGGCTGCGACGCTCCCCATCCAACCTGACAGAGCTTGATAGGATATGCAGAGAAGAATTGGAGAAACTCCCCAAATACAGGTGTGCCAAGCTTGTAGCGTCCTACCCAAGAAGACTTGAGGCTGTAATCGCTGCCAAAGGTTTGATTCAACGAAGTACGAGTAAAGAGTCTGAATACTTAAAAATATATATAAATTGGCAAAAATTCTAAAACCAGGTTATTGCTTTGTCATTATGGGGTATTGTGTGAAGATTTATGAGGATTTTTTTATATACTTTTTAGAATAAGGCTGTAATGTAAGAAATTGTGAATAAAGTCAAGGTGTCTGGATAATTTCCGAATACACTGTATCCTCCAAAGACTTCTAGGGCATTATCAATTATCATACTGTATATACTACATGTATTATTGTCTGAGAGGCTTTGCTATTAGCCTGTCTAAGGGGCTGCGCTTGTGAGACAGGGAGGGAAACTGCAGGTACTAAATCCAGTGTTTGTGATACAATATTGGCGAACAAACAAAGTGAGAGTGGCGTATAGCATATATTACATATGCCGACCATGGGTCAGCAAAAAAATCGGCAAAAGCTGGCATCCTAAATACTTTTTGTTCATTTTTTAAATGTATTTTATTTATTCTCCCCTGGAAAAACTAGGCTACAGCGGTGCATACATTTTATCATCATGTCAACATATTATCAACACTGGACATGTAGCTTACTGTAGCCTGCTTTGCTTTGTCGCCAAGTGAGGAAGATATTTCGCAATCATCAAATTTGGTGAGTATTATGGCTTGGATAGGTTTTAGCCTGGTCGAGGCAGAGGAGAGTGAGCAACAAAATGAGGTAGTTTGTGTGGATGATCAGATTGAATGGTGTGTGCGTGTAATCGGCTATATTGTGTGGAGAGACTGGGGCATGAGTGAGGCTAGGTTTTAGATGTAACAGGTTATTGTAAACTATTGAGCTAGACAGGATTGTCTAGGTTTATGCTTTGGCGTCATCCAATGTTCCCTCAAAATGTTTTCATTAATGAGCAGGTCTGCTGAGCTCAAACTTGAACATTGTGAAAATTCTGTGCAACTTCCAGCGCACATTTACTATGAACGCTGTACCCACTTTAAGTTACAGTTTTACCAGTGGCCATGTAGGCTATTGTGATCATAATTTGATCATAATGTTGTCTATTTCCGTGTTGGCTCCCTCTTTGTTACGGACTGTGAGACGGTTTGTAACATCAGATTATTCAAGCCTGTCTCAAAATACAACACTGCCCCTTTAAGAAAATAAAAAAAGCTCGCTGTCTACAAATGTATATGTTTTCTGCTCTTGTAGGAAGCAATCATTCCCCTATTACTGACTACAAATGATCTATAACTGGGCTAATAACTCACTAACCCACTGAACAAAACGGGCACTCGTGGCTACATGCAGCTCTCGCTTTGATCTCAAAACAAGTGCATCTACTCACGACCGCTCATGCTGTACACAGTCCAGTACAAAGTGAATGTCACTGATCCGCATATGGTCTTGTTGCATTTAGGCCTACTGAAGCTCTGATTGTTTATGCAACACCAGTCTGTGTTGTGTAAGGGCTGAGTAGTGCATGTCAATGCAACAGAATCCTACTCTGATGCATTCTACCTACAACAAAATGACTTGCATAGTTAATTTTGTTTCGGTATGTTGCATTGAAGGTGTCTAATATTGCGTTGATTCGATCACAATTGCCACAGTAAAGAGAAAGGTATGCAAAAATTAAAAACAGTACTGTAGAAATTAGGTTTGAGCAGTAAGCTATATGCCCAATACATTATCACCGCATATTGGCTTTGCTTGAATTGGCTAGAAAATGCATTGGTAGGCTATAAGCACTACAAAAACAATTACCGACAAGGACATGGGGGGGAACAGAGGGTTAAATACACAACATGTAATTGATGGAATTGGAAACAGGTGTGATGGAAGACTAGACAAAAACAATGGAAAATGAAAAGTGGATCAGCGATGGCTAGAAGGTCGGTGACTTCAACCGCCGAACGCCGCCCGAACAAGGAGAGGGACCAACTTCGGCAGAAGCTGTGACACGCATTTTCTAGTACAGCCATTATTGAAGGTACTTGAGGTCACAAGAAAATCTGGACATGGCTTTATGTAAGGAATTAGGCACTTTCCCATGTTTACTACAGTATGTATTGTAGGCTATGTTTACTTGTCAGACTGCACAGTTGTCTGATAAACAAATGCAGGTGACTTGCATCTTCAAAATGCTTTAAATGCTTTATTATCCAAATGTAAAAGCATATACTGTACAGTACTGTATTTCATCATCAGCATTTTTATGCTTTCGTTAATAAAATAATGCTAAAAACACTCTTTCAAAATGCAGATGTTGAATTAGTTATGGATCCATTACTATGGGAATAAATATCAATATTATTTTGGCTTTTATTCAGATTACAATCGCTTACTGTCATTTTTTTTAAAACAAAATATTCTCCAAAATATTGTTATTCAGCATTGTTTCGTGCTGCTCTGAGACAAGCATGGAGAAACTAAAATGTTAAATTATATTCCATTAAATTCTTAAGACATACAGTATGTGTTGACTGAATATAAGCAACTGATGTCTGCTAAATAATCAAGTTACGTTTCTCCAGAAATAAATCATTCTAAATAACAAACTGGGTTTATTTACAAATTAGTGAGAATGTCTCACCCCATGTTCAAGAATTGCCTTTTTCCAGCTGACTCTAGGTTAAATGAAAATGACATCTCCAAAATATCATTACTTTAAAAAAAATCGAATCAAATTGTATTAGTTATATGCGCCGAATACAACAGGTGTCAATGTGCAGGGGCACTGGTTAGTTGAGGTAGTATGTACATGTAGGTTGAGTTAATTAAAGCGACTATGCATAGATGACGAGAAAGAGTGGCAGTGGTGTGGAGGGGGGGGGCAATGCAAATAGTCTGGGTAGCCATTTGATTAGATGTTCAGGAGTCTTATGGCTTGGGAGTAGAAGCTGATTAGAAGCCTCTTGGACCTAGACTTGGCGCTCCGGCACCGCTTGCCAATGTGGTAGCAGAGAGAATCTATGACTAGGGTGGCTGGAGTCTTTGACAATTTCGTCAGAGGACGAGCAGTTGCCATACTAGACAGGGATGCAATCAGTCAGAATGCTCTCAATGTTGCAGCTGTAGAACCTTTTGAGGATCTGAGGACCCATGCCAAATCTTTTCAGTCTCCTGAGGTGGAATAAGTTTTGCCGTGCCCGCTTCACGACTGTCATGGTGTGCTTGGACCTTGTTAGTTTGTGGGTGATGTGGACACCAAGGAACTTGAAGCTCTCAACCTGCTACACTGCAGCCCAGTCAATGAGAATGGGGGCGTGCTCAGTCCTCTTTTTCCTGTAGTCCACAATCATCTCCTTTATCTTGATCACATTGAGGGAGAGGTTGTTGTCCCGGCACAATACGGCCAAGTCTCTGACCTGACCTGTCACGTTGTTGTCGGTGACCAGGCCTACCACTGTTGTGTCATCGGCAGATGTAATGATGGTGTTGGAGTCGTGCCTGGCCGTGCAGTGAGTGAACAGGGAGTACAGGAGGGGGTTGTGTTGTTACCTACCCTTACCACTTGGGGGTGGCCCGTCAGGAAGTCCAGAATCTAGTTGCAGAGGGAAGTGTTTAGTCCCAGGGTCCTTAGCTAATTGATGAGCTTTGAGTGCACTATGGTGTTGAACGCTGAGCTGTCCAGGTGGGAAAGGGCAGTGTGGAGTGGAATAGAGACTTCATCATCTGTGGATCTGTTGGGGCGGTATGCAAATTGGAGTAGGTCTAGGGTTTCTGGGATGATGGTGTTGATGTGAGCCATGACCAGCCTTTCAAAGCACTTAATGGCTACAGACGTGAGTGCTCTGAGTCGGTAGTCATTTAGGCAGGTTAACTTACTGTTCTTGGGCACAGGCACTATGGTGGTCTGCTTCAAACATGTTGGTATTACAGACTCGGACAGGGAGAGGTTGAAAATGTCAGTGAAGACACTTGTTAGTTGGTCAGCGCATGCTTGCAGTACACGTCCTGGTAATCCGTATGGCCCTGCGACCTTGTGAATGTTGACCTGTCTAAAGGTCTTATTCACATCGGCTGCGGAGAGCATGATCACACAGTCTTCCGGTACAGCTGGGGTATGGTTGGGTTGGGGTATGTACATTGGGGTATGTTGGGGTATGTACGTACGGTCACTGTGGGGACAACGTGTACTCTTCAATGCCATTGGAGGAATCCCAGAACATATTCCAGTCTGTGCTATCAAAACAGTCCTGTAGCTTAGCATCTGCTTCATCTGACCACTTTTTTTATTGATCTTGTTACTGGTGCCTCCTGCTTTAATGTTTGCTAGTTAGCAGGAATCAGGAGGATGAAATTATGGTCAGACTTGCCAAATGGAGGGCGAGGCAGAGCTTTGTATGCATCTCTGTGTGTGGAGTATAGGTGGTCCAGAGTTATTTTCCCTCTGGTTACACGTTTAAAATGCTGATAGAAATTCGGTAAAACTGATTGAAGTTTCCGTGCATTAAAGTCCCCGGCTACTAGGAGTGCCGCCGGAGTGCCGCCTCTGGGTGAGCGTTTTCTTGTTTGCTTATGGCGGAATACAGCTCGTGCACCAGCTGTTGTTTACAAAAATACATAGACCGTCGGCCCTTGTCTTACCAGATGCCGCTGTTCAAACCTGCCGGTACATCGTGCAACCAGCCAGCTGTATGTTGATATTGTCGTCGTTCAGCCACGACTCCGTGAAGCATAAGATGTTACAGGTTTTAATGTCCTGTTGGTAGTTTATTTTTCCCAATAACATGTCCATTTTATTGTCCAAAGATTGAATGTTTGCTAGGAGAATTTAGGGGAGTGGGGGTTTATTCGATCGCCTCCGACTTCTCAGAAGGCGCCGCTCTCCGGCCTCTCTTTCTCCGCCTCCTCTTCACGCAGATCTCCCTCTTCACGAGGGAGCCGTACATCTGCCTTCTGCTCCGGCACCATCTTACAAAGTGATTATTATTATTATTAATTAATTTAGAATTATATATTCTCACAGATCCTAATGGAAAATGCCCCTTGGATATTAATATAGAATCCTCTCATCGAATTATTGGCGAAGAGTCAGGTCATTGAAAAAAAATGTTTTTGATATACTGTAGTGGTTACACTACAATATTGGTTACACTACAATTAGGGTGTGGAAATGTTATGCGCCTTAGATATTAATTTAGAATCCTCCAATCCTCTTATGCTGTAGCTTACTCCCGACCGTCACGTTGTACAGCTCAATATTTTCCATTCCATCCTAACGGAAACGTAATATATATAATATTAATCAAATTAATTAAGCCAAATTTCTTAAAATCAATCCCATGTACTATGTTACTATCAAATGCTTCTCAAAGATGACCTCTGGTGGTAAAACTAGCACTAACTTGCATTAATGTTATGTTATGTGTAGACTGGTTGGTTTATGGAAAGAGTTTGGCTGTGGATGTGTTCCGTGTGATGCTTGGATGATGAAGTTCACATTTATCTTTTACAATAAAAGGTGTCCATCAGTACAAAACCTTGTTTAGATGCTTTAAAAACAACAATGCTGTTTAAACACATTTGTTGCATCATACGTTCTGTTGCTACTGTTCCAATCACATATTTGCGATGGTATGCTGCAGGGACCACTCAACAATGATCACAAATATGTGATCGTACATGTCAAAAGGTTAAAACAGAATAATATGTCCCAACAACATTAGACAACTCTATTGAAAACCCAAACTCAAATTGCTGAAAAAAGTTAATTAAATGAATGAGAGAAGAGTCAGATGAACTGGTTCCTAAAATAGAAGTGTAGATGACACTATTTAGCTTAGTGCAGAGTAGTGTTGTCACAATACCAGCATTTTGACTTCGATACTGATAGCAGGTTTAGTATCACAATACTCGATACCGAAACAACACTCAATAACAAAACAATACTGGATAAAAATAATTTAAAAAGCGTATTATTACCTAAAGTCACAGAATAACCACTGGGCTTTCTTTAAAAAAATATTGAACTCGCATATCAACTAAAATAACAAAGAGAATATATTTTATTGAATAATACACAAAAATATGAACGCAACATGAAACAATTTCTAAGATTTTTCTGACTTTATTAGGGCCTATTCTATGGATTTCACATGACTGGGAATACAGATATGCATCTCTTGGTCACAGATATATATTTTGTAAAAGGTAGGTGTGTGGATCAGAAAACCTGTCAGTATCTGGTGTGAACACCATTTGCCTCATGTAGCACATCACATCTCCTTCACATAGAGTTGATCACTGTTGATTGTGGCCTGTGGAATGTTGTCCGGCTCCTCTTCAATGGCTGTGCAAAGTTGCTGGATATTGGCGGGAACTGGAACACAATGTTGTACACGTTGATCCACAGCATCCCAAACATGCTCAATGGGTGACATATCGGGTGAGTATGTAGACCATGGAAGAACAGGGCCATTTTCAGCTTCCAGGAATTGTGTACCGATCCTTGCGACATGGAGCCGTGCATTATCATGCTAAAACATGAGGTGATGGCGGCAGATGAATGGCACGACAATGGGCCTCAGGATCTCGGCCTTGATTGGGAGTCCCATAGAGCGGCGCACAATTGGCCCAGCGTTGTCCGGGTTTGACCAGGGTAGGCCTTCATTGTAAATAAGAATTTGTTCTCAACGGACTTGTAGTTTAAAAGTTAGTTAAAAAAGGTTAAATAAATAAAACATGATGCTATACACGTGGTCTGCGGTTGTGAGGCTGGTTGGATGTACTGACAAATTCTCTAAAACGACGTTGCAGGCAGCTTATGGTAGAGAAACTAACATTCAGTTCTCTGGCAAGAGCTCTGGTAGACATTCCTGCAGTCAACATGCCAATTGCACGCTCCCTCAAAACTTGAGATATCTGTGGCATTGTGTTGTGTGACAAAACTGCACATTTTAGAGAGTCCTTTTATTGTCCCCCGCACCTGTGTAATGATCATACTGTTTAATCAGTTTCTTGATATGCCACACCTGTCAGTTGGATGGTTTATATTGAAAAGAAATGAGAAATTCTCACTAACAGAGATGTAAACAAATCTGTGCACAGAATTTCCGAGAAATAAGATTTTTGTGCGTATGGAATATTTCTGGGATCTTTTTTTTCAGCCTATGAAACATGGGACCAACACTTCACATGTTGCATTTATATTTTTGATCAGTGTATATTCCATTTCTTGCACAAATAAAACACTATATTAAATAAGAGAACAATATCTTATTTTCTCATGCAAAAACATATCTGAAAATAATTTTACAATTACATCTAAATTGTTTAAAAAATGTAATTTTATACAATTTCACACAGTTAATTTGCTATCTATGTAATGAGTATGATGGTAGACAGAGTGCTGGTTTCAAGTGCAGGGCACTGCAGGTGTTTATTTAGTAAAGGACCACAGGAGGAGGCAGGTAACAGGGTCCAGGGACAGGCAGGAGGTTATACACAAGAAATCCAAAAAGGTAACAGTACAGGCAGGGAAAAAGGCTAATAATGTAGTCTGGGAAATCAGGCAGGTTGATGACAGGAAATCTGATAGGCAAAAGTACTGTACATTGTTAGTGAGGATGGCCCAAACTGCAATACACAGGAGGACTAATATGGACATAAACAGCGCTCCAAATAGACTGCATCAAAACAAACAATACCTCACAATGATGGGGTACAAAGAGCTGAACTAAATAGTGTGTGTAAATGACATACAGGTGTGTGAATAGGTGATCAGAATTCAGGTGATTGGGATCTGGAGAGTGAGCTGTGTTCAGGGGATCTATGTGTTTGAGAGTGAGAGTTGGAAGCAGGGGTCCAATTACATTCATTAGACCTATGATTCAATATTCATTACAGCTAAATAATTATATGTATTAAATGAATAGTTTAGTTCCAAAACGACATTAAAAAATTCATTTCTGAAGTTTCTATATTGCAGTAGTCTACACACCATAGAACTACAATGGATTTGACACATACTACGATTCCCAGAGTGCATTTCAACTCCAAGGGGGCATTGCTCCACCCAGGGCTGCTGGTTGGCTCATGGCCAGACAAACGCAAAGTGATCTAAATATATTGCTGTCATAGGGAAGTTATGAGTGCATTTCACATTACTTTTGGGTAGTAATGCTCACTTGAATTTCATGCTGATTTCTTCACGTCATTGTCACTCAAAAATAATTTAAATATAGTTGCTAGAAGAAAAACGTTACAATGCAAATATCCTGTGTAAAATAGTTGTTTATATCGTTTTGCAACTAAACCTCCCTTGGACTGTACTGCTTTGTAGCACCTTTTGCATAGTTGTTTGGTGGACTGGCCCTCATCATTTGCTCTGTGAGCAAAGTATTCCCATAGTTAGCTTCTGGATACAGTTTTGTCCACAAGCTGCAGGTGTGGAGGTATGATGTTTTTGTCAGAAAAAGCCATGCTGTCTACATTTTCTCTCTTCTCTTACTTCCTTCTCATGCGCAAGCACAAGTAGCCACTAGCCTGGCTAGCATACTACTGACCCCCTGAGAAGATTCAGACAAATTACTAGACAGACTCGATCCTCTCAATCCATATGTGATGTGAGACACATTTCACAGAAGTAAAGAAAGTAACACAAATTCTAGTCCCAAACCGTTTTTCATGTTCTGGTATCGAAAAAGTACTGACGTTTTGGTATACCGTGCAACGCTAGCACAGAGATGTATTATAGGGGCCTACGGAATGGCGCAGCAGTCTAAGTAACTGCATCGCAGTGCTAGAGGCATCAATAGAGATCCGGGTTCGATCCCGGGCTGTGTCGCAGCCGGCCGCGACCGGGAGACCCATGAGGCAGCACACAATTGGCCTAGCGTCTTCCGGGTTAGCGGAGAGTCTAGCCGGCTGGGATGTCCTTGTTCCATCTTGCTCTAGCGACTGCTTGTGGCGGTTGGTCGCATGCACGCTGACTTCAGGTCGCCAGCTGTATGGGATTTCCTCCAACACATGCGGCTAGCTTCAGAGTTAAGCGAGTAGTGTGTCAAGAAGAAGTGCAGCTTGACGGGTCGTGTTTCGGAGGACGCTTGGCTCTCGAACCTTCACCTCTCCTGAGTCTGTACGGGAGTTGCAGCGATGGGACAAGACTAACTACCAATTGGAAATCATGGGGAGAAAAAAGGGGTAAAAAAATAAATGTATAAACAATTCATAAATAAAGAGATGTATTATAGATAATGAATGAGACCTGGGACCATCACATGACAAAAACCTCCAGAGGTCCATGACAAAAAGTCCCAAGGACGTTCAGAGGACCTCCAGGGGACCATGACACAACGTCCCAAGAACATCCTAAAAATGTCCTCGGGGACGCTCCCGGCACCAACTGGGAACTAGACAAAACCTCCAGGGGCCCATGACACAACGTTCCAAGAACGTCCTAGAAATTTCCTCTGGGACGTCCCCGGGACCAACCGGGAACGAGACAAAACCTCCAGGGGATCATGACACAACGTTCCAAGAACGTCCTAGAAATTTCCTATAAAAAGGTCCCCCAGAAATTGTTCCCTTGGGACCATCATGCAACATACTAAGGACTAGTAAAATGAAAGTCCAGAGTACGTCCTAAAAAGGTCCTGACATGGTCCTCAGTGACGTCCTGGGAACTTACAGGGAACTACACAAAGGTCCCCCAGATAACGTTTCCTTGAGACCATCACGCGACATGGGAACGTCACCGAATGTCCACAGGACGTACCATGTTTGCTGAGTAGGCAGTGTGATTCTAGGAAGCTTTTCATTTCACACCTAAAACCATCTGGGTTGTCATTGATTCTAATTAGCATGATTTACCTGCACATGTGAATAGACATGCCAGACGTATGCCATTATGGCATGACTCAGACTAGAGAAAACTGCTGACATCCCCTCGCCCTTCAAAGAGGCGTTCACTGTGTGTCTACTAGAGGTCGACCGATTTGGGCGCCGATTTCCGATTATTATTATAAAAAATAAAAAAAATGTATACCTTTTATTTAAATAGGCAAGTCAGTTAAGAACACATTCTTATTTTCAATGACTGCCTAGGAACTGTGGGTTAACTGCCGTGTTCAGGGGCAGAACAACAGATTTTCACCTTGTCAGCTCAGGGGTTTCAATCTTGCAACCACACAGTTAACTAGTCCAACGCTCTAACCATTGCACTCCACAAGTAACCTGCCTGTTACGTGAATGCAGTAGAAGCCAAGGTAAATTGCTAGCTAGCATTAAACTTATCTTATAAAAAACAATCAATCATAATCACTAGTTATAACTACTAATCCAGTTTAGCAGGCAATATTAACCAGGTGAAATTGTGTCATTTCTCTTGCGTTCATTGCACGCAGAGTCATGGTATATGCAACAGTTTGGGCTGCCTGGCTCATTGCGAACTAATTTGGCAGAATTTTACGTAATTATGACATACATTGA
This sequence comes from Oncorhynchus clarkii lewisi, assembly GCF_045791955.1. Classification (NCBI taxonomy): domain Eukaryota; kingdom Metazoa; phylum Chordata; class Actinopteri; order Salmoniformes; family Salmonidae; genus Oncorhynchus; species Oncorhynchus clarkii. The sequence goes on from NC_092148.1 coordinate 65,578,781, forward strand.
AGGTTGTGCAATGTAACAAGAATATTTAGACTTAGGGATGCCACCCGAACGGTTCCGTATTTCACTGAAATAATAAATGTTTTGTTTTCGAAATGATAGTTTCCGGATTCGATCATATTAATGACCAAAGGCTCGTATTTCTGTGTGTTATTATGTTATAATTAAGTCTGATTTGATATAGCAGTCTGACTGAGCAGCAGCAGGCCCGTAATCATTAATTCAAACAGCATTTTTGTGCGTTTTGCCAGCAGTTCTTCACAAGCACAACGCTGTTTATGACTTCAAGCCTATCAGCCTAATGGCTGGTGTAACCAATGTGAAATGGCTAGCTAGTTAGCTGGGTGTGCGCTAATACTGTTTCAAACGTCACTCGCTTTTAGATTTGGAGTAGTTATTCCCCTTGCAAGGCCGCGGCTTTTGTGGAGCGATGGGTAACGATGCTTCGAGTGTGGCTGTTGTCGATGTGTTCCTGGTTCGAGCCCAGGTAGGGGTGAGGAGGGGGACGGAAGCTATACTGTTACACTGGCAATACTATAGTGCCTATAAGAACATCCAATAGTCAAAGGTATATGAAATACAAATGGTATAGAGAGAAATAGTCCTATAAATACTATATTAACTACAACCTAAAACCTCTTACCTTGGAATATTGAAGTCTCATGTTAAAAGGAACCACCAACTTTCATATGTTCTCATGTTCTGAGCAAGGAACTTAAACGTTAGCTTTTTTACATGGCACATATTACTTTCTTCTCCAACACTTTGTTTTTGCATTATTTGAACCAAATTGAACGTTTCATTATTTATTTGAGGCTAAATTGATTTTATTGATGTTTTATATTAAGTTAAAATAAGTGTTAATTCAGTATTGTTGTAATTGTCATTATTACAATTTTTTTTTAAATACAAATTGGCCGATTAATCGGTATCGGCTTTTTTGGTCCTCCAATAATCGGTATCGGTATCGCCGTTGAAAAATCATAATCGGTCGACCTCTGGTGTCTACTGTCCCATACAATATCTCTGCTGGGTCTCCTTTCCTTTCTGATGCAATTCCATCATCATCCTATTAACCTTTTACTGGGCTAAATCAGTCAAACAGTGTTTCTTGATAGTCTTGAACAAATCTACTTTGAAAAAAAGGTATACACCTCATTCACAAGGTTATGGGCTTAAAAAAGAAGACACCTGTACCATGTCAGATATAGAGTGGAAATGTATTACATTTTTGAGTTTGTATCCCAATATTACACTTTAGATACGTCACAGAAGACTGAAATATAACAAATCCGTTTGACATAGAAAAACTGATTTTCAGCTTGTTTTTTAAAATAATGTTGATTAATTATGAAAAATATGAATAACATTCCACCCATGAGGCCTCTAGATAATTTGACTGCATGAAAGGGCTACGCGGAAACAGACATAAAAAAGCAGTCCTCCTCACAGTGAAGACAAGTCTGAACTCAGCCATGAAGACATCTAAAAGAGAAGGACAACACCAGTGTAACAGTTCTACTGGAGGTAAAATGTAGGTAGATACACATTCGTATTATATCTACATTATGCCTAACTCAATAATGTTTGACAGGCACATTGCTTTGCATTTGTATTTACCTTCTTTTGTGAGAGTATGTGGCTTGTATTCCTCTGTAACTAAATGTCTGCACAATGCTTACACATCTAAACAGACTGACTGACCAACTGACTGACTCAGAGGCTAATGCAGTGCCTCAGAAAAGAGGAGTGAGGCAGGCCAGGAAAGGGAGGGTGAGGTGATACATGACCACAGCCTCTCCAATACCTTTGAACCATTGCTCTCCTTGAAGATCCCAGTAATGCACAGCCAGAGCAAGGCCCTGTTAATGTGAGCACTACACTTCTAGAGGCAATCTAAGATACCAATTACCCAGAGTTTTAAAGCCTCTAATTGTGGCCCTTCAGTCTGAATATGTTATTGCCACTTTGGATTCAGAAATGAAGACAGCATGTTCAGAAGAAGTGCAGCATCGCGGCTTCCTCTTCAAGGGATGTGTGGTGTTAATAGCAGGCTTGATTCTCAGGCTTTGGTTGGAAGAGAGTCCTCTTCCTGAACCAGTACCTCCTGTAGTGATAATCCTTATTTTGTTGCAGTGGCTTACTACAATGATAGTTGCAAACTTTGCATTTAACCACAGGCCCTGGTTGATGGGAGAAAAACCCTCTGGAGTTTTGTGTCAAGACTGCAGTATATCAGGAACCTGCCTATCATTTGTTGAGAATTATCACAATTGAGTTAAGATGAAAAGTACACACTGACAAGAATGTAAGCTAAACTAAATACTAATGTGCAGTATGCATTTAGTATGCACACTAAAGTAAATACAACTTTTTTGTAAACTAATATTTACTTCAGTGAATGTCATTTTACAGTTTTGAAAGGAACTCAACCCTCTTCATTTGTACATTATTTTGGAAGGTAAAACATCGTCTGTGGTGTTCTAGCTAGATTGCTGGCTCCTTTATGTGGTAGCTATACTAGCCTAGTCTTGGTTGATGTGAGAGAGCCAATACATTACTGAAATCAGAAAAGATGATATAGAAGGTTGACCAGGAGACATACACTACTGTTCAAGAGTTTGGGGTCACTTACAAATTTCCTTGTTTTTGAAAGAAATGCACATTCTTTTGTCCATTAAAATGATCGGAAATACAGTGGAGACATTGTTAATGTTGTAAACGACTATTGTAGATGGAAACGGCTGAAGTTTTATGGAATATCTACATAGGCGTACAAAGGCACATTATCAGTAACCATCACTCCAGTGATCCAATTGTACATTGTGTAAGCTAATCCAAGTTTATAATTTTAAAAGGTAAATTGATCATTAGAAAACCCTATTGCAATTATATTAGCACAGCTGAAAACTGTTGTCCTGATTAAAGAAGCAATAAAACTGTCCTTCTTTAGACTAGTTGAGTATCGGGAGCATCAGCATTTGTGGGTTCGATTACAGGCTCAAAATGGCAGAAACGAAGAACTTTCTTCTGAAACTCGTCAGTCTTTTCTTGTTCTGAAAAATGAAGGCTATTCCATGCGAGAAATTGCCAAGAAACTGAAGATCTCATACAACGCCGTTTCCAGCTACAATTGTCATTTACAACATTATGTCTATACTGTATTTCTGATCAATTTATTAATGGACAAAAAAAAGCTTTTCTCTCAAAAACAAGGAAATTTGTAAGTGACCCCAAACTTTTGAACAGTAGTGTATATTAGAACGATTCAGGTGGGGAGAAATCTGAATTCTTGAAAATCAGAGTGCTAATGAATTTCGTGGGACTTAAGTTGCTGCATGTCTACAGCAGTCAGATATGAATCCAGGATATATCTAATGCTCTGGTGTGGGTCACACTGAGATTTCCACAGCTCTACATCCAAAAACAGCCACCAGACTCTCATTAGGCTCCCCATGCTGAAGAACATGAATAATGCAGTATACTCAGAACACTGGCCAGCGTCTGTACATTCAACACTGTGTTTGATCTTGTCAAGTTTATCTCACATTTTTGAATTTATTCTGCAGCATTTAACTAAGCAAGTTCCCCCGAATGCACACAAGGGTGTCGCAGGCAGTCACTGCTATTTGATGGGTATAAATATGAGAGCTTTTGAAGACTAACCCAAAAGACTAATGCAGGCTATAAACTATTGCAATGGGTTTATCAGCTAATGAGAATCCAGCCCTGGTCTTTGGCATCATAAACATTTTACCAAATATATTCCAAAAATCCTGGAAAAGCGTCTTGGTATTTCTCCTTGTGTACTGTACTTCGTCTCATTACTAGAAGGAGTTGAAAAAACAAATTTGAAGCACTGAGTGTACTGAACCATGTGTCAAAAAGGTGATAGTTGGTATCAGTAATATCAGTCCTCAAAAGAGTATGTTTACTGGGGCATTACAAAGACATAGAGGTATGTACACTACAGGTGGTGTGAATAAATGACGCATAAACAGAAAAAATATACAGGCTACAGTATACAGGTTTGTTGCTTTATCTGTCCTGTGAAATAGTATACTTCTCTACAGAATACTGCAGGTTTTCTGTGGCATGCTGGACCATTTAGGAGGAATAGTCCAGCTGTTAACAGTGATGACAGCCATAGAGCAGCACCTCCTATCACTCACAAAACACTCCCAGTATGTTTAGAAATGCACTCAATGTGTGGTCAACCTGACATCAACACTTTAATGTCCTGTCCAACAGTCAAGTTGAACAAATAACCAAACTGCATCATGATGCATGCCTGATGGGAAACTGCAAACCTTGGTAACAAAGACACAATCCCTCTCAGACCTGGGTTGCACTTGGGCTCATTTAGGGAGCGAGACTAGTGGTAAAAAAAAAAATAGGCTAATCCCAAAACAAAATCCCTCTGTGAAAAAATATTTAAGGATTTCATCCAAAATATGTGTTGCATTGGAAGCTTATGATTGAGTTGACCAGTTTATCTAATATGTGTGGTAGTGCTCTTTAACTATCTGACCACTAAGGTACTTAACATCAAAACCCCGGGATGGCAGTAGTAATTGACTTCTGAATGGTCTAAGAAACTGATCACAGAGGATAGCAGTTAATACCGAACCATCATGTTACGACCCAATTGATTTGAAAAGACTTGAGCAAAAAGGGTGAAATGTAGGCAAGTCAAGCTTAGCTTTACTGAAGGTCAGGGTAGCCTACTTGCAGTGTGGGCAATCTTCCCCTTAAGTCATTTAGCTTCCATTTCCACATCTGATGTCACAAAAAGTGGACCCTGTAAAACGGATAAGCTTAGCATTGGCCGGAGCTAAAAATAATAAGCCTTAGATGTTAAGAGACCAAGGTTTGTTCTCCCAAGTCATTAGCTGAGATACCCGTTACTGACTTGTATTCCCTGAGAGGAGTAGTGGAGGAATGGTGCACCAGTTGTTCTTGACTTCAAAGTCATTCTAAAGAGTTTGGTTTTCGTACCAAAACAGAACAATTCAAGGGAAAACACCAAGTAGTTTCCTACTTTCCATTACATACAATACTTTTACACAAATCAGGTAACAAATTCAATTTTCAATGAAATGCTAAAATAGCCTTGTAAATAATACTTCTATTGGTTTCTATCAGTTACACTATAATAAAGACCATCCAAAGAAACTTTCTCTGCTGAGGTGACGAGCTGCATCAGCTCCTAGTAGATAACAAAATCTTCAGTACACACCGGGAGATTCTGATACTATCATTGCCCCTGTGACAACAACTGATGATCTCAACTTGTATTAACAAATACTCACCCAATAACTCAATTACAGTAAACAAGAATAATTCACATTTGTTTCCAGCGGATAATCAAACTGGATTAAGCCGATAAAGGCACTCAGTGCCCCCTGATACTGAGGTATACAGCACCACTGAACGTATTAACTAATGCTATATGCCTAGTCTGACACTTAAGCCATCTTCTCCTTACTTGACTCTACAGTGGGTTAGTTGATAATAAAAAAAAACCACTCAGCCCTCCCCATTGAAGGCAATAAAGTTAAAAAGTTAGAGGCTACAAAAGTGATGTATGTGACAGAGGCATTTTATCATGTGTTGTACCAGCTCCAGGATACTGTAGCGAGTGTTAGCCAGGGACCCGGAGGAGCTTCTGTACTGTATCTCCATGATAAACTCATCTGCCATGATTTATTAACTAGTGGATCACACCGCTCTGCTCTCACTTCCCTTCCCCAACACACACTTAGAATGTCTGGTACATAAGGAGACTTTCCACAGGGACACTCAAAGTCATTAGTAGCACCTCCAAACTTTCTAGACAAACTTTCGACACAAAATCTAAAACTTTTTGCACCGTGTACTCATTTAAAACATTGTTTAGAACACATTGATATCGTCTGAAACTTTTCCAAGGGACTTTTTGTGACTTTTCAGTATTCAGACACAAATATGAACTTGTGCAATTCCCCACCAAATGGCAGATCACTTTTCATGGTAATAACGTAAAACGTACCTAATGCCACCCTGAAAAATGATTGTTCTACATACTGCTACCTCAGCATAATCTCAATAATTTGTGTAAGTCATTATTGCCTCCTTAGTTCTATGATACAGGTATATCTTCTCCCATCAGTTTGATGGTCCAGTCTCCTGGTGTCCCCTAAAGTGACCTTGCAGTGTGTTGGTGAGGCTATAGAGTTTAGCAGCTGTCTTCTCACATCGCTCCTGTCCTGGTCTCTAGTGGTCCACAGCAGAGTGCAGCGCTGGCACTGGACTGCACAAAGAATGCTGGCATCATTTCATTCTTTGAACCTCCATCTGCCACCAATCTGACCAAGGGGCTACTTCTTATTTTAGACCATCTATTCACATCCTCATCACTGTGTCCGTGTCCGCTCGCCTCACAGACCCCCACCACCCCACACCCCTGTCCCATTTACACCCCCAACCTCCCTCCCTCCCATCCACTCTTCAATTGCGAACTTTGGTTCCCATGGCGAGGCTCGGCTGCACTCTATGAAGTAGACTAGAGGCATCATAGTGTCCTTCCCAAAACTTTGCCAGGTCTAAAGGATGTCTGCTTTGCTCAGTCTAATGGACAGAGGGGCAGCTTTGTTCTTGAGCACTCTCTCACACTGCAATTTAGAGGAAATCCCTGGCAGCTAGTAAAAGAGAAACACTCAATCGTACAGATCACATTGTAATGTGCTGCAGGGTGAAATATATAAATTATGTAATAAACTTAATAGCCCAAACACTCTTGCATCTCCAATATCTCTATCACGACTTGCCTGTTGGAGAGCACAGTATGACTGCAGAAGATAATTTATTATAAATTGTAATCTAAGCATTGTCACGCTGTTATTGCAAAGACATATTTTCATTAAGATGTTTGTGCTCAAATTAAAATCAATGTGGACCTACAATTCCTACATTGCCTGATTTGAGGACTTGTTTTTCTCTTTATTAAACAATTCTAAGTAAGGCATTTTTGAATGTACTGTATACACACTATGGCAGTCAGCAGTAAAACACACACTGCTCAATTATGGCTGTGGATTTGTTTAGAAATGCATCACACTTGTATTACTAGACCTAGTGTAGCAGCTTGACAGCCCAGGCTGAGACCACAACATTCTAGAATGATGGATGGCTTTCATGTTAAAGATATCTATGCAACCCCAAAATAAATACAGTCTAAGTGACATCTATGTATTATCAAGGGGAAACGGTGGATCATAATTGACTGCATATGTAGTAGCCTGGCTGAGATCTGGCATGCAGCTGAAAGCTCTTCACAGGCTGTGTATTTTACATCAGATATAAAGAATGTGCCTCTATAGGATCAAAACCACAGAAAATATCAAAACTTCTGGTCTGCAACATGCTACACAGTAGCAGATATTTCATGTGTTGTCTATTGCTTTACATTACATACATATTTTGTGGAACAATTGCTTTTTGATTATCTCCTGGTGATTTTGACAAAGGTTTATGTTTGTACATCCAGTGTTAGGAATTAATTAAGCTCTTTTTAAAGATAGTCTGTGTCCTATTGCATTTATACGCTAGGATAGAAAACTGCTTCCTGTGAATTTATAAAGAGAGCTAAAAGCTGTGATGATCTGACAGCTTCTGAAGGGTGTGCATCAAAATTGTTGCCTGGGCCGCCCTACCGTACCTTCCTTGCCCGTCCAAATAAAATATTGAAATATTGATAATTTATTTGACTGACGCGCGCTGACAGAAAGACGCATCAATCTCAGTTAAAGCATCCGAACGAGCGAAACAGCGCCCCTCTGTCTCAGTATACGTAAACTATATCTGATGCTGTACCTAAGTATGGTTCCCAATCAGAGACAACAATAGACAGCTGTCCCTGATTGAGAACCATAACCGGCCAAAACATAGAAATTGAAAATCATAGAAACACAAAACATAGAATGCCCACCCCAACTCACGCCCTGACCAAACAAAAATAGAGACATAAAAATGATCTCTAAGGTCAGGGCGCAGCAACTGCAAAGAGGGTTGTTGTTTCGCTAGCCCGGAAGCTTTCTACGGTGATATAGTTTTAGCAGAGAGGAAAACGCTCACTCTCGCCAAAATCTGTCCAGTGGGAAGGCAGACCTATGCTTGTCGCCTGCCTTCCCACATTTGGGACAAAGACTCCCATTGTTAGGGAGGAGACATGAGCATCTCGTCATTATATACAGATCTCGGTTTCATCCTCTTGCGCACTGGAAAGGAAAGTCGGCAGGTGCACAGTGCACTGTTAGGATGCTGGATTGCCCTAAATTGATGTTTCGCTAAAATTATACAATTATTCCTTTCTAAATAAAATTATTCAAAATACTTCACCAGGGAGCATGAATTAACCACAGAGGATCATTAGCTTCTTAAAAATAATAGCTGTGGATTGTTTCAAATCACGTGTGTTTGGGAAGCCCGCAATTTGGGTAGTGGCAATAGGTCTAGCTGATTGAGTTGCAGCTGTCTATGAAAAGCATCTAAAATATGTGTGAAGATAATGTGTATTGAGTATTAAAAAAAAATGCTTAATCAAGAAGGGGATTGTCTCAATTCACCACATAAAACACAATTTTTTTTCTTCACCTCACAAATACAGATTTTTTGTATTTTTTTTACATATATTGCGAATGAGTATTTAAAAAATATTTACAACACTCCCGGCTCGATAATCACCAAGCCTTGGTGTGAAAGAGCAAAATCTTGTGATCTGAAGATCCCATATATCCAGTGGAAACGTCATAAAAAACAGCTTTCTGTCCAGATCTCACTGTTGTAGGAATCTTTGAGGGCCCGAGATTGGATTAGTTGATACAATGTTGCGGGACCGACCCTGTGATGATTTGATACAATGTTAAACTTCACTAGCAATAGGCTATTTCTACGTTATATTATTCTCTACGTTATTATCTCTTTAGCCGGCAATGGATCACAGCGTATCAATGTGTCCATATGGCAGAGGCTAGTGCTCTCGCCATAGTTTAATTTTTACTTATAGATTTTGAACATTCACGATTAACCACTTGACATTGACTTTGAGAATCTAACTGGCATGCAGAACGGTAGAAATGGTAGGATAAATTGTAAGCTTCCCCAAACTTGAAACTGACAAGCTGCCTATGGCTTTACTATTACACCCATTAAAAAGATGTGAGCAAGCACGTACACACATAGGAGGTACCATGAAGAAACGGGCACATCCAACTGATTCGTTCTGGCGCTGGGTCTGGAGTCAAGTCAAGCAGCGAAAGATTTGCAAAGAATTGTTTCTCTCCTGCTAGATGATCTGTACTGTGGGGAGAAGTCCACCTCAGGCCATTACTGTACCAGAACTGTTGAATTTGTCTTTTCACTGGTTCTACAGTACTCTTAAAAGGTGGGACTGACTTCACTGTAATCTTGCCATCACTATATCATTAGGGCATCTATTAACATATTAGACTGATACTTTGAGAGTGTACTATTTTATGTTGGGCCATGTGCCTAATCAAAGTCAGCATTCATTTCACTACTGTTAAAATTAATTATTTCTTATTAACAATACTTTGGAGCAGACAGTGCAGTGTAATTGAGGAAATATTTAGGAATGTTGGCACTACAGTGTGAGGTCAATTAAAAGAAAAGGGTTGAGAACACTAAACAAAAGTGCACAACTTCTTTATGTTGGGTTGCATTTTTCAGAGCAATGTTTAATTGTTACCTTTATTTTACTAGGAAAGTCAGTTAAGAACAAATTCTTATTTTCAATGACGGCCTGGGTTAACTGCCTGTTCAGGGGCAGAACGACAGAATTGTACCTTGTCAGCTCGGGGATTCGAACTTAAAAAAGTCCAACGCTCTAACCACTAGGCTACCCTGCCGCCCCAATGTTAGAGATTAAACCAACAGTTTGTTGTTGGGGACAAAAGTAAAGTCCTCATCCTCAAGGGAGAGTAAACGTTCCTGTGCCTCATACCGGTGACCCTCTCATCTTGAACCGTTGGCCTCCACACTTCTGTTCCCCCTGTGTCCCCCAGCTGCACTGAACTGTTATATTGTCTTCACTTTCTAGCAGTTACACAGAAGACAAAAAAGGCAGGGCATCTGAATTGTTCTGTGCATTGAGATTACTCCCCAGAGTGAGGGCTGTAACCCCAGATGGTTATGTTGGAATTTAAAGGAGTGCAGATTAATAAATCATAATCATCCAACCCAGAACTCCTCAGTCACCTTTATTGTTGTATCTAACACCCCTATTCCCCGCGGGCTGGGACAATGAGGCATTTAAGATCTCCGCTGCTGAGGAAAGGGAAAACAAACAGGTGGCGTAAACCTCGACGGGCCAGGTTGTCATGCGCTACGCACCGCGTCGAGCCTCCCTGACTCCGTCCAATCAAAGCAGGTTGTGAGACCTTGCCACGGCGCTTCACTAGTCCCTCTCCATGTGCGCTTAACGGCTGGGACCAAAGGTCCAAGTCCATATTGACTTGCATGAAGGCTGAGTTTAGTTCTCACACTACTAATGCACAACACTGATGTGCTGCTATTGATTTGTTCTTGGTAACTCTTGTGTTTCTAATCGACAAAGAAGATTATGACATAATAAATTCTATATAAAAAAAATTCAGAGTTCATTTGAAAAATCTCCTTAATTATTCATGGATTTAGTAAATATCTCATATTAAAAGAGGATTAAAAAAATGATGATATTGTATAAGTATTGGCCATATACCCTGTAAATATAGAAAACTATCGATTAAGCTCTCAACGGATGTGAGAAAGTGAATAGGTGTGAGAGAATATGGTTAGTGTTCTGAGAATGTGGACTGCCTTTACCGATCAGTGCTGTAGAGCAGCGCTTGGAGGTGCCGGCTGGGGCGTCAGTGAGATGCCGTCTGCTTCAAGGACACTGAAGATCCCAAGGTACTTGTTGAAGAGGAGGAATATTATTAACCCCAGTGGCATAGACTTCCATTTCTTCCAATTTCACAGGCAAAACCATCAAACCATTATATTACAACATTTCTTTGAATGAAAGCTAATTTGACTTCGGAAAAATTGTTCCATGTAAGGTTAAAACAATGCCACAACAATGGCGGAAATAGGGCATTGTAAAAATAACTAGATGGGGAGAAAACTTTCGCAACACAAACTGTACTTTGTTTCTAGGGCAGTGTACACCAGCCTGACTAGACACTTGTCTTCACTTTACTTCTAAGAACAGCGAGATGAGAGTTGATAGTGAGATGCACAACTTGATTTAGATTTTAGCTTTGACATTCATAATCTTTTGGGCAACTTTGAAAAAGACCTTGAAAATGTCAAAAGAAATGTCACCTCTCTCTGCCTCATTAAAGCTATGATATTACATCACATTGGACAACTTGGAGCCCTGGGATGAAACCGTGTACTACTCCATGTTAGGGGATATAGGGGTGATAGTAATAGAGTGAGTCTGTTCAAACTCAGGAGGAGTAGAAGAGTGTGCCTTTACTCTTGTCTTTGCTGTATAGGACATGGCATTATGACAATATTCTGACTGCCATCCTCAGTGGCACAAGACTCCTGAGCTCCACTATAATTAACCCTGGCCAGGCTCCAGGCCAGGTAGTGGAGGCACTAGGCAGGCTAGAGTATAGGGGCCGGGTGGGCGGCTGACGGGGCGGCTGCCAGCGTGCCTGCCAGACGGCATCCATTCCCAGAGCCTGGAGTTGATCCTGCACGGGAGACGTTTTGACACTCTCTACCGCATGCCTACACAGTGGACTCAGTAGAGCGCCCCAGCCAACAAACCCATCTGTGGAAGTCATTATTAGATCATCACTAAATGACTCAAGCAGGGCCCTCAACTCTCTGCAACTCTTTCCCTGCACAATTCACTCACATTCAGCCTATCCTTCCTACGCTATCATCATACTGGGACTTCACTATTTTTATGTTCATACCTTAGTGACATAATGAATGTCATAACTTCATCTAGAGTAGCTCAATCTCAATGGCAGATGTCCTCTGTCCAAAGGCTAGAATATAGGCAAAAATAGGTTAACTACTAGGTTGGAAATAAAAGAAAGAAATATTAGTATTGATTGTTTGATTTGCATAGAACTGATTAAGTCCATACTGTTGTTAAAATAAAACAGAATAAATCCATTCACTGTGTCAAAAAAATTGGAGCTTTATTTTGCCTGGCCTTTTCTTAAAAGGGCCCCTAAGACTTCTAACATTCTAGATATCATATAAGTCATCCTGGGATAAAGAGAATACATAAGCCACTCATTGTCTTCAGTTTGACCAGGTGCTTGGCACATACAACCCACACTGGCTCTGCCAAGAACTGCTGGCTCGCATACAACACCACAAATATATCCTTTCTCTCTGTGCTGTGAAAAGATTTATAGAGGAGAGGACTTAGTCTAGATGGGCAGAAAGCAACCCAAGAATACCAGTATGTTTCATCAAAACATAGGATGAAGCAGAATATTGTTTGAATTAGGCATACATTAAGAAAAAAATCGGAACTGCGGTAGAAAATGTAATTATTCTCACTCCTACCGCTTTTTCTATGTTATATGGAAGATACGATCTTCATTCTTCCAGCATAGATAAGTCAAATGTATCACACATGCCATAGCACCTAGGTACCTAAATAAGCACAATCCAGCAGACAGCTCCATATAGTGTAGTCTTCATAGTTTGTTTTATTTCATAGCAATCATGATTTAGTAGTGAACTTCATGGTTCACCTGTTCATCGTGGAATGCGAGACAGCAGTCACTTAATATTTAATTTGTCTGCAAAATCCAATATTGAGGAAAGATGAGGCCTTTTCATAATTATACTGAAAGTTTTCAAGAGATGAACTTGCTGTTTCTCTTTCATAGGGAACTTTAAACAAACACTCCTCTTTGATCTTTGCTTCCCTTTCAAAATGATTGATTCATGAACGGATTGATGCACAGACCTGGGGTGTAATGCACTATTTCTTTTCATGTGGCTAACACAATCTAAACAACATGATCACACCGTTTTGCTCAGTTTTTCTTTCACTAAACTCGTTCCAGCACAATAGATAAGGGCTTAGAAATTCAATTAGGTGGTAGAAAACAAGATAATAATACAAATCCTAGAAAACACACAGCAGTTTACTTTAGAACTCAGCTACGCTGCTGCACTTCTCTTACTTATTAGCACTACAAGAGCCAAATTAAAATGTTCTGACAAGCAGACCGGCCTGCTGCAGATTTCTCCCTTGCTTTATCCCCTTCTTAAGTAATGAGATTGCAGGCAAACAATTAGAATCACCTAGTCATATGATTACGTTTCTGGGGCTGACAATTTTGCTGGTGATTTGATTTCCATGTTTGCTCTTAGTTGACTGAAAAAGTACTATTCAAATTGTAACAAAGCAATCTAAAGTTACAGTATGATGACAACACATGTTCTGTTCCTCATCATATGACTGCATTATATATTCCCAATGCCTATAAAAGCTCAAAAAAATAAATAAATGAGGACTATGTAATTAGTCCTAACCCTGACAACCCCCTTAAGGATGTTGGTCCTTGTCTTATCTTCCCATTTGAATTCCAAGGACTTTCTTTCTGTCAGGCCTACAAGCAGCTACAAAGAGCATAAGAGGATTTTAATATATATTTAAAATATTCAGCTAATCTATACTGGCCTCAGACTTTCACAGCAATTTAAAGAACCTTTTTCTTAAGCTTCTATTAGGTTAATGTTCAAATACACACAATTAATAAAAACAAGGTGAGATCTGAGAGCAATTAATGGATCGTGTTTAAGGAGTAGCAGCAATGCACACCAAACAGCCTTATTTCTACAGGTCCAGGGGATGGACCTCATGGCAGTGTGGATGAACTCCTCCTTCGCTCATAGAGTTTCTGGTCCAGACTCTCCTGCCAGAACCTTCTTTGCATCTCATTGCCAGAGTGTCACCTCTTCAGTTCTTTCCTGACTTTCAGCATCAACATTTCTAAGCCAACTTGATAACCTTAGCTCAGGCTCCCTGTCTAGATATTGACACTCTAATTTAGACGAAACGCCATATTTAGACTTTTCAGGTGATGCTTTTACTCGCCTCTCCTGCTTTTATGAGCAACTGACATAAATCATACAAAAAATAACACATTATTGAAACCGGAGTGTCATCAAGGTTCAAACTGAATCCAAATGTATCCAAATGCACTCTCAGAGTCAGCTGGGCACAAAATACCCTTCTGTTCCCACTGTCACCTCATGGTACCTTCACGCTATGTGGACAGATCTGGGAGGGACGGGGAGGGGGAGGGGGAGAGAGTGGGGTTCCAGGAGGTGAGGCTGAGGAGGATGGATAAATTAGCCAAACCACTTAGGTGATTTCAACTAAAATTAGCAGTGCTGCCTGTGGGCCCCATACATTTTCCAACTTACTCAAACTCTGACATGCATGGGGAACTTTTTCCCTCTGCTGCCCCCCCCCCCCCCCCCTCCCCTCCCACCTCGTTCCTCTATACTGCACTCCAATCAGGCCTTCGCTCAGTAATCTCACTAGAGAAGGAAGACACCCTAAAAGAAAGACACACCCTAAAAGAAAGACTCCCCCTGGTTTCTCTTCTTGCAATGCCACCATGGCCATCTTCACTCTGTACTTGAGCAACAGTTAAATGAAGAAATTCTTATTGAGAACTCAATCGACATAGAATTGAGAAATGTATTTATTTAAGAAAACAATATTTTAATACTTGATCAAATGACACAATTGAGCGCAGTCAGAACTTACTCAATTGAGTGTCTTTTTTTCAGGCTTCAAACTGATCTTTGTGTTCTCTATCACAGGTGTTCATGGTTTATGTTGACACACAATGATCTGGTAGCAGAGAGACCACATGATTTCAATAAGCTGAATTGGATATGAATTACTACATTTTCCTTTTAAAGTAAATCTTATACAAATACAGCACAGCACAGCAACTGGAATCCCATGTTTCTATGTATATACTGTATATGTGATACTGCTGAAAGCAGGATATATCAACAGAAAGAACATTGCTCTAACAATGAAATTGATTCAATGGAAAGGTTTGTCCAGCCTGTACAGGATGAATACACAATTTCCTTCTTATTCAGATGACATATGGGGCATCATTTATCTACACCTGGTCCCCCCCCCCTTTTTTTTCTCTCCATACCAAATGGCCAAATGGCCTGTCTACATACACTGACATACAGGTGGCCCATCCACCCTGGAATATCGAATTCACATTTTATGCTTAGTGAGTGTCAATTCTCTCTCCGGACAGCATTTACTAAGGTTCTGCATCCCACATGGTGTTTCTGGTAAACCAATTAACGAGAAATTAGATAGAATGATGCATTTAGTCTATGTGAACAAATTATACCTGTCCAACACACTCAGTAGAAGGAAACTGCAATTCAAACTAGTACAGTACACAATATTACACAGACATTCAATCTCTTTAACCTACCATTACCAACATTCCTGTGTTGTCAACAAGTCATTCTACAAAAATGTCATGTTACAATGTTATGTTACTGGACATGGTTTACATTTCAACAGTTCTGTCTCCATGTGTTTCTGAGATCATAAAATACTAATCTCTAGATTTGTTATCATGGTTAATTGCTTACAGTAGTAGACACTGCAGGCGGAACACTGCATTTTGTTGTCAGACAGCAACTCATCAGCAAAGACGACAAACGTACTGAAACAGAGCACACAGAGCGTAAACACACACACACACACACACACACACACACACACACACACACACACACACACACACACACACAGCAAGAGCACAAACAAAGAAACCCTTAAAAAATACTGCCCTGACTCACTCCTACATGTAATCAGACATGCAAACATGCATAAAAAAGTGACTGCTCATATTTGCTGCCTGAGTGATCATCCAGACCCATAAACTCTGAGCAGATGAAGATTAAGCCATTTCATAGGACGACGTAGACTGCTCAGACCAGCCAAGCACACTAAATTGACCTATTCCTTAATCGCTTATAATGAAGACAATGTAAGCCTTGAGTGCCAGAGAGACCCAGAGCACTAGCACAGCCTTCACACAGCCTCTGACTGGCTGCTACACAATTGAAAAAAAGCAGAGATGGTGAAATCTAAATCGAAACAGTGAATTTTAAATCACCTCTCTGAGAGAATAACTTTCCCCCAACAGGATTCCTATAATTTGTCCATTTCATGGGAATAGCATTCTAATTAAACCGTCATATCCAAATTGATTTCATTAGATTAAAATCTGCCTGGCGTGGTTGGCTGGTGAGAGACGTTTAACAAAACAAAAACAAAAAATGCAGTTCTATAACTGTATCCAACTAATAGCTTTTCATCTTTCTATGTACCAGAAGATCATCCTCAGAATTGAAAATAGCCATTGTTCAATCTGAAATACAAACTGCCAAGGGGCAAGAAGGCAAGGCTAATTGTGCATTCACAATACACTACAGTGCACAATTGACAGTTTTTAGATTTTAGATTTTAAACAAAATATGATATACTTGATGATATGTTAAAACACTGTTTACCATCGTATTTCATAGTTTTGATGTCTTCAATATTATTCTACAATGTAGAAAATAGTCAAAATAAACAAAAACCCTTCAATGAGTAGGCGTTTCCAAATTTTTGACTGGTACTGTATATACAGTATACACATATCTACCTCAATTACCTCAGTACTGGTACCTGGTGATTATAGCCAAGTTAGCGTTACTAATTGTGTATTTATTTTTTCTCTCTGCATTGTTGGGAAGGGCCCGACAAGCATATCCATAACATGATGCAGCCACCACCATGCTTGAAAATATGGAGAGTGGTACTCAGTGACCTGTTGTGTTGGATTTGATCCAAACATAACACTTTGTATTCAGGACAAAAAGTAAATTTCTTTGCCAAGTTTTTTGCAGTATTACTTATGTGCCTTATTGCAAACAGGATGCATGTTTAGGATTTTTTTTCTGTACAGTTTCTTCTTTTCACTCTGTCCATTAGGTTAGTATTGTGGAGTAACTACAACGTTGTTGATCCATCCTCAGTTTTCTCCTATCACAGCCATTAAACTATGTAACTATTGTAAAATCACCATTGGCCTCATGCTGAAATCCCAGAGCGGTTTCCTTCCTCTCTGGCAACTGAATTAGGAAAGACACCTGTATCTTTGTAGTGACTATAACTACACCATGCTCAAAGGGATATTCAGTGCCTGCTTTTTTTTTACCCATCTACCAATAGGTGCCCTTCTTATCGAGGGATTGGAAAACCTCCCAGGTCTTTGTGGTTGAATGTGCTTGAAATTCACTACTCGACCTTACAGATAATTGCATGTGTGGGGTACAGATATAGGGTAATCATTCAAAAATCATGTTAACCACTATTATTGCACACAGAGTGAGTCCATGCAACTTATTATGTGACTTTTTTAGCACATTTTTACTCCTGAATGTATTTTAGGCTTGCCATAACAAAGGGGATGAATACTTATTGAACCAAGACATTTCAGCTTTTCATTTTTCAATTAATTTGTCAAATTAAAAAAAAGATGTCTAAAAACTAAATTACACTTTGACTTTGTGGGTTAACAATTTAATCCATTTTAAATTCAGGCTATAGCACAGCAAAATGTGGAAAAAGTCAAGGGTGTGAATACTTTCTGAAGGCACTATGTTCTTATGGGACTAGTATATCCAGGGCCAATTTGCTCTTTCATTCCTTCATCTAGCAGACCTGTACAGGCCTGTGTTTTGTCAGCTCCAGCCGAGAGGCAGCCTTGGGATACCACTGAGACAGAGGGTCAGCTTAAATTAAAACCTTTTGATCACACCACTGTTCAACATCACAGCCGGCCTCTTTTTTCTTGTTATTATGCAACTGCTAACATCTGTTACTTCTTCCCAGGCTTCATGTTCGGCCTAAGACCTGCAATGTTATGCAATAGGTTAGAGCAAGAGCTTAAATCAGCATCAAACCTAAGCTGAGCAACACACAGCAAGGACCAGCCAAGACAGGCTGAGACAGACAGGCAGTACTGTATAGGAATCTAGCCAGCCATTAATAACCAAATAATGGAACACAGGGACTTTTTTTCTCCCCAGGTGAAATAACTTCACCCATGAGTATGAATTCATTTTGTTTCAACATCCATTTTCTTTTGGGCCGGAACTGGTCAAATGTATGCAGACAAACGTTCTCATGTCTTCGGGGAATGACCAGCGGAGGACATTTCTCAGGGAATTGGCCAATGTTCTTTATGCCGCATAATATTTCCAGCAGCAAACGTATGCCTATTGTTTGGAGCTGACAAGGTGCTACACGGAAGCAGATCGGCTGTTATATCAAATTCGCCATTATGACCTCCGTCCTAGTTTCAAGAAGGAAAAAAGAGTGAGAGTGAAAGAAAGAGAGGGGGTGAAGACAAGAGAAGTTCGAGAAAGGAGACTTCCAAGGACGCATCCAATTTCCTAATGGAGTCTCCAGAAGGAAGGAAGCAGAGCTGGTGATAGTAACGAGGAGGGAAGGAAGAACAGCTTATCTCTCTGGAGGGAGAGGCCTCGCACCACTCTTAGCTATACAGTACAGAGAGGACAGGCTTTCTTTATATTATTCCACAGGCTGGGTAAATAGACCCATAAATATGTTCTACATATCGAAAATGAAGCTAATATGAAGTAACTTCAAGACTTACTTGGTTGATTCAAAAATGAAAATAGGATTCATAGCGGTTCATACTAGCATTCAAAAATGTCAACAATGTTTGGCAAAATAAACTGGGTAGTTTAATGTCCACCGAGATGTTCATTTTGTCATTTTAGGCTGGTGTACATCTCTGACCTATGAAAGATTTATAGCAATTGAGAAATATACTGTCAAGAGGGCTCAGTTCACAAAAGGCAGCTACTTATTTTCCTACTAAATGACTTCTGCCTCTGACAAAACAGCTACACACACTCATTCGCTGAAGCAAATGTAATCAGACAGACCTCTACTGTTGCCAAACAACTGTTCATTCCTAGATAAATCGTGCATGAGGAGATACAGAGATTGTTTTCTGCATGGGATATTCTTTTATTATTGGGCAACTGAATTACGGGGATAAATGAACACTTAATAGAGACAAAAAATATGCTTCCTAACTCACAATCAGTTATTTTGTCCTGCCTGATTTGACGTAGGAAGTAATAATATTGTGAAAAATACTTTTCCATATGCCTACAGCCATCATCAAAAAACATTTTTACTCTTCATTGGTAAATCATCAACTTTTATTTGAAAGTGAAACAAATGGCATGTGGGCCTCTTGGCGGACCGTCGAGTGGGCAGAGCAGCAAAGACAGGCAGCCTGACAAATTCTCAGCCAAGCCAAGCTGGAGGGAGGTAAAAGACACTCCTCCTCAAACAACCCTGTCGGTTTTCAAAGAAACCGCCATTAGTAAGTCCTCATCAAGCGGGACCAGGGGCCCGTTCCCCCACAGGGCCAAGGAGAGCGGCTGGCCACAATGCGTCTCTGGGAGGAGAAGGAGGAGGGGGAGGACTACAGAGATGAGTCCTGCCTGTACCCAGTGGTGTCTCAGAGCAGAGTCAAGCTGCACGGCCCAGGCTTGCTCAATTCCCAGCCCAACTGTCACTGCTGGCACAGGGCTCAGGCCCTTCAAGCACATAATCTGTGCTCGTATGGCTGTTAACCACTATACCCCCCAGCCCTGAACATATCCCCTGCCATAGCATTGTTGTCTTTCTGGGCCTTGTCCTCTCTTATCATCAAGCCATACAAGGATAGAGGGAGACCATGTTATTTCTTAAATCGAGAGAACTCCATTTCTGAAGTGATATAATAAATATTGAGTAATACTATACAGGCCAAAATGTACTGATAATTTTTGGAGATGTCACTTATTCATAAACAGTCGCCATTATAGTCTCTACGTAGAGACAGTCTCTACGTAGAGGAGTGAGATGACTACCTGAAACTCTGCAAAGTATGCCGCTGGCTGCTGAGGAGGTGCCGAGGAGGATGTGCGTAGTGTAGCGGTGGTGTGGTGTGAGAAGGTGAGTGAGCTGAATGAGACTTGAGGCGGAGGATCACTGCATTAATCTCACTGAACACTGAGGGGACTGAGGCAGCACTCTGCCGTGTTGCATGCAGCCTGGAGACTCCCACTGATGCACATCTCTCCTGATGACAGAGCGATAATGTCACATGAGTCCAGGTAAGCGAAAAATAGCAGCCTGGTTGATGCCCAGCCGGCTGCTTTAATTGGGTAAAACAAAGTAATTTGAGAGCAGCGTGGGGGGTACGTGGGGCCACGAGGGGGTAAATGACGGGACAGAAGGTCACTGCTTCTTTTTTACTCTGTCGTATGCCGTCCACCAACACTCCCAGCATGCTCTACAGTTAATATTGAGATCTATTATATGGCAGCCTTTCACCATCTGCTTCACACACTGAGATCTCATGCTACACCGCTTGTTATTCCATAAAAGGACTTATCTTTTTCTGTGTACTGAACAATATAAAACATGAAATAGAGCTCAGTAATAGCAGGCAATGTTTGACTGGGTTGTGGGATAATAAAAACACATGACCAACCA
This sequence comes from Oncorhynchus clarkii lewisi, assembly GCF_045791955.1. Classification (NCBI taxonomy): domain Eukaryota; kingdom Metazoa; phylum Chordata; class Actinopteri; order Salmoniformes; family Salmonidae; genus Oncorhynchus; species Oncorhynchus clarkii. The sequence continues at coordinate 65,599,440 of NC_092148.1, forward strand.
CAGTTACAGATGAAATTTCCATTGAGATCATATCAAAAGCACCCATAATAATAGTCCACTTCTATGTGCCTGCATTTACATAGACAGAGGTAAGCAAGGTCATACATCCAATTGTATATCCTATCCACACCATATACCCAGACTTGCGTTACTCAATAAACTACACAAACACATCGCCCCCAATAGGACCCCACTCATACCTATATATCAATTTGAGAGGTGGGCTGAAGTGATGCCTCTCTGCAACCTGCTTGGTCTATCACTAATAAAGAATTCAGGAGATATTTTCTGCTTTTCAGGTGAAATAGCAGTGTTGTGGTTTTCAAGGGAGGCATTCCAAGAATCCTGTCAGGGTCAAAACAAGATGCCATAGATCCTTTGGGCAGGCAGGGCAGGACGGAATTGTGCAGCATCAAACTGTGAAGATAACAGTGCAATGGGATAATCACAGCGGTGCCTCAGGTGTACTGTACTGTACACACAGAGGCCTCAGCACCGACCGACCGTCAGCTTCCACATTCCCATAGTCAATAAGGGCCTCTCAGAGGTTTCATACAGCAGATACTACTACTGTATACAGAGCTCAGTTACTGTAACGCTACGATAGCTGAAAGAGACTGGCATGTGGTAGCTTTTTGTCTGTGTGTGCTGGTGCATGATGCACTTCTGTTATAGGAATGGCTCTCTTGCCTGTGTGGGTTTTGTCCCAGGTGCAGCTGATGCAGGGATCATGAGGTGCGAAGTGCTCAGGGCTATGTTGGCACAAGTGTCCTGGGATCATCTCTGAATTTGTTCCTGCACTTGCATTAAGTGGAGGAATGGTTCACCTAAGTCTAGTCTGCTGTGTGTCTGAGGGCCAGTGGAGCTACATGCTAAGCTAACTCCCTGCAGGCAGAATCAGGTGTTATCTGTCTGACTGGGGAGACCGCCATCAATCTCTCCTGTCCGTACTCCTGCCTGGATTCAAATCAGGATATACATCTGTGCCGATGAAAGGAATAGGTCAGCCAGATGCTTATTGTATATTTGTCCCTGTTTTAAACTTCTGTCTTTTTAGTAATCTGGAAATTGATGCTGTATATTGTGCCCTGAGCCACTAGGAGGCAGGGAAAGAAAGAGTCAGAGTATTGGAGAGGGACAGAGCGAGAGAGAGAGAGGAGGACCCTATGTTGACCAGTGGAGGCTGCTGAGGGGAGGACGTCTCATAATAATGGCGGAATGGAGTGCATGGAATGCTATCAAGCACATGGAAACCACGTGTGTGATACCATTTCATTTATTCCGTTCCATCCATTACTATGAGCTATCCTCCCCTGAGCAGCCTCCACTGATGTTGACACTTGGTCTGCCTGATGATAATCTGATGTGTGAGTGATGGCTGGGAGTTTGAAAGGCACTTTGTCCAATTAGAAATGTGCAGCAAATTTCCACCTGTCCCTGACAGAGATGAAGCGGCTCTTTGAGAAGACACTGTGGCACAGTGCCAGGTAAGAGAGCCCAACAAACTGCTTGTGGAGCAAGTTGCAATTAATGAGCATGGCAAGCCACCCTTGTTTAATGCAAAATGACACATAATGAATATTCCCTCACAATTAAAAACAGATTTTGACATTAGCCTATTTTATTTATCAACGCACAAGGCCTGAACAAACTATATCCGACGGACCGGATTAGTTGGTCAGAAAGAAAGAAAAGTTTACTGAATAACCTGATGGAAATGACTGTGAAGTTGTTTGGATGTACAGTAGTGAAATCTGAAACTCATCAAGTGGAACTAGCTATGACTGTTCTTCCTCTCCTGCTTACAATATATTAGCTAAATAGAACAACATGTATGCGATAAAAAGGTGAGGATTAAATGTCTGTAAAAGAGATCACTATTGGTTTTACGAGATTATTTGAAAGACAAATAAACATGTCATCTGTGTTCCAAGGAGATTACATAAACTCATTCAAATAGTGTGATATTGTGTCCGGATCAATGCAATGAAAATCCACACAGATACTCAACACTTTCTGTGCGGGGTTCTTAAAGATAAGGGTTTCCTCCTAATCTACCACCTACTGCATGTGTGATAAAGGTCAGGCCTCAAATGATCTTCAGTACAGAACAGAGGTTTAGGATGTGTTGAGTTTTTCCATTCAAATCATTATTTATATAAAACTGAATCTAAAATCCCTGTTGAGATAACCATAGGACTCTGAGGGCACTCCGTCGTAATATCTCACTCCCAACAGAGGAACATTGACCCAGGACTTCCATCTTCCTATTTCTGCATATCTATTTCAGTCCGTCACTTAAAAATAGCCTTTTAATAACCCGACATGCTGTTCATTATTGCTAATCTATTTTTACTACATTAGGAAAATAAAGTAGCAAATATTGATCGATAAGACAGATCAACTTTTGGTGAAGAGTGAGTCCAACTTTCAATCACTGTCTACTACAGATCTGCACAGCAGCTTTGATGGAGCCTCATGCTGTAGCAGCACCCACTCTATCTTAATGCACCTCCCACAGCAATCAATCCACACAGGCAATAATCAAATATGAATTAGTGGCTTATTCATATTCAAAATCTGTTTTTTAAAATAACAAAGGGACAAATTTCCTCTTTATTCTTTCTGAGAAAGATTATACTTTTTGGGATTATGAATATGTAACAATTTGGAGAAGAATTATTGCCAACATAAGTGGAGCATTAGAATCAGTTCTGTTCAATGTCATGGTCTTGCAGTAAATGGATGGAGTGCATAAGAAACTGAAGCCTGGTTGTATGTTTACAGTGGCTTATATCAAAAGCAGTGTTTGTCTATGAAATGTATGTAAATGGTCTAGAAACTTGCAGATTGCCTTGGAAAAAACAAGTGCACATTAATGTCCACTCCCACAATTAGGATGTAGTCCTTATGGAGGAAGCCTGAAGGTCAATAAGGACACAACATGTCCTTGGACAATATGCCCCCAACTACTGGGTGATATTTAAATAAGAATAAGCTAATAGTTTCACATACAATGTGATTCAATATGATGAATACGTATGGGTATTGTTTAACCACTGAAGTCCATTGGCCTTCTGTAATTGGTGAAAAAGCTTGAGAGATGGGTTACAATATTAATAATTAGTTGGTTCTGCACTCTAAAAAATTCTGTCCAACCTTGCCAGATTTTAATCAAACACTGAAAATAGTAGCTGATTGTAATCGGCACTCAGAAGTCACCAGGGGTGTTTGAAGAATTTGTTAAGCCTGAGAGTAGAGCTAATTCGATTATGTGGCAGCATTACCTGGAGGGAATGGATCTATATCTCTCTCTTTTTATTTAGCTACGAGATTAGGTTTCGCTTGTTACTCCAATATAAATACTCAAGCCAATGGAAATGATACTGATTTTCAAGTTGGGTTATCTTTTTGTCTCAAAAAGTGTTTTGTTTATTATAAATAAACTTTGTTTAAATGTGTAATACTCAAGTGTCTACTTGACAAAAGTGAACCAAAAGGCACACCGGAGTTAGTCACATTAATTCATTAAAGGCTGAAACAATTTAAATAGAGGAAATTATACACATGATTTGGCCCTTGTCACCTAATCCCTTCTGAATGTAAAATGAACTTGTTGGATAAAAAAGTGTAACTATTTTTCTGATGTTAAATATATTTTGCATCACTACATTTCAAATATTATAAGTAATACTTATTTTACATACTGTCTACCATGCACAAACACAATACATACAACATAGCGACATACTAAAGAAGCAACATATTTATAGTTTGGTTTCAAGGATCTTGGGAGTTCGCATTATTCTAAACCTGCACAAATAAAGTGCAGCAAATACACAAACCTACAAACACACAGAACACAATATGCAAAGAAGCAACTAAACTGGTCTATTAGGGCAAATAAAATGTTAAGTCAAGTCCGTAAATTGCCTACTTTTTGATGCCCCTTTTGACTTTCCATACTTGCTTTAACAACCATTTCGTAATGGGACATATGAGGATGAACAACTGATTGGCTCAAATGCATTAAGGAGGAAATACATTTCACTTTTAACAAGGCACACCTGTTAATTGAAATTAATTCCAGGTGACTACCTCATGAAGCTGGTTGAGAGAATACCAAGAGTGGGCAAAGCTGTCACCAAGGAAAAATATGGCTACTTTGAAGAATCTCAAATATAAAATACATTTTGATTTGTTTGACACTTTTTTGGTTAGCACATGATTCCATATGTATTATTTCATAGTTGTGATGTCTCCACTATTATAGTAAAAATAAAGAAAAATCCTGGAATGAGTAGGTGTATCCAAACTTTTGACCGGTACTGTAGTCCTTACAACACGGCTGCCACGAGAGCATTTTCACCAACAGTAAGCAAGAAGAAGAAAAAATAGTTAAGGCACTCTGCGCAAATAGCACCGGTTTTACACTGTTACCTCTTGCTGGGAAAGGCTCTATGGCTCTCTGCCCTGCTCTCAAGTGTTCAACACATGTTGGTGCTCCACTCCCTGCATTAGGAATAATTTATGGGACTTTGTTTGAACATGTTTAGTGCATGTATGTTCAATTGATGTAGAACTGATGACAGGATAAGTGTGATTATGGTGCAATTGTACAATGGTACAGTTTCACAAACTGCACAAAGACTTAATTACTTTCAGGTGAGAGGAATGTGAGTGTTGATCAATGTTGGCTTGTTCACTGATCATAGGCACTTAAAAAAACTCACTGAACGAAAGCTCACCTACCTGCTCAACTTCTGTACACCCTCCAGACTAGTGGAGCTGCTTAGGGTTTGGCGCTGGATGTGACATAAGAATTATACTGAGTTATCCCTTACTCCCTACTCATCACCTCCCTCTACCATGAGGCCTCCTCAGAGAGGCCCACTTCATAACACAGCCCTGAAGGGCCATCCTATACAGCAGCACTGCGTAGGTCACAGTGTGCAGCATTAAATATAGACTCCTTTAACACACTCCAATAATGCATCTGGAGTATTTCAGTTCATTACTATTCAAAAACATACTATCTCAGATATTAACTTCAGTAAATGGGCCACAGATCTGAGCTGTCGCTCACCGCCGGAGATTTCACATCAAATCTGCTTCTAGTCACCAGCCGAGACTTCCTTGCCAGCCCTAGTTGAGCCACTGGTGATGCGCACTCCAAAATAAACTGTCCCACAAGGACAAAACTTTCAGTAAAGTTTGAATGTCAATAAACTATGTTTTGTTGATAAAGTAAATTGGGGCAAGTGGTGGATTAACTTTATCTTAATACATTTTAGAATTGACACAAATTATCAAACTTCATAGATTGACATGTTCTGACCTAGCTTTTACCCCTCAAATAACATATTCTGTTTGCACCAAGTAGGCCAACAGGTTAAATCCTTTAGATATCAAACACTAACAGCTTTCAAATACGTGTGAACTTTGGAGCTATAACTCCAGATGTTAAGGCTCAATGATAATTATGAGGTCAAATTTTAAGAGCATTCCTGAAGGTAATAGCATGGTGTGCATCGTATCCATGATACTGTATGTCTGGCATGACTGGCAGGGGGAGACCAACAGTGCAAACTACTGTAGCTTCACGCCAGGGATTATTACCTGCAGAACTTCTTTCACATGGTTTGTCACGCCCTGACCGTAGATTGCGGTGTATGTTTCTATTTTTAGTATGGTCAGGGTGTGATGTGGGTGGGTTTTCTATGTTGTAGGCCTAGGTTTCCTTTTCTATGTGTTTGGCCTGGTATGGTTCCCAATCAGAGGCAGCTGTCTATCGTTGTCTCTGATTGAGAGCCATACTTAGGTAGCCTGTTTTCCCATTTTGAGTTGTGGGTGATTATTTTCCGTTACAGTGTTTTCACCATACGGGACTGTTTCGGTTTTCCTTTATTCTTTTGTCCGTTTGTATTCGGTGTTCAGTCTATTAAATTTACAACATGATCACTTACCACGCTGCGTTTTGGTCTACTCCTTCTTCCACCAACGACAGCCGTAACAGAATCACCCACCACAACCGGACCAAGCAGTGTGGTAACCAGGAGCAGAGGGTTCTGAACTCCTGGACTCGGGAGGAGATTTTGGACGGTAAGGGACCCTGGGCACAGGCTGGGGAATAACGCCTCCCCAAAGAAGAACAGGAGGCAGTGAAAGCTGAGCGTTGGCGATTTGAGGCAAGGCAGCGCAACAGGGACGAGAGGCAGCCCTAAAACATTTGGGGGGGGGGGGGGGGGTGGCACATGGGGAGTGTGGCAGAGTCAGGTTGGAGACCTGAGCCAACTCCCCGTGCTTACCGTGGCAGGCGTCGTACTGGTCAGGCACCGTGTTATGCGGTCAAGCGCACGGGGTCACCAGTACGCGCTATAGGCCAGCCCCCCGCAAGTGCCATGCGAAAGTGGGCATCCAGCCAGGGCGTATTGTGCCAGCCCAGCGTGTTTGGTCTCCGGTACGCCGTTTCGGCCCAGGGTATCCTGAGCTGCCAGAGCCGCCCGTCAGTCAGGAATTGCAAGAGCCGCCCTTCACTCCGGCACTGCCAGAGTCGCCCTTCACTCCGGCGCTGCTGGAGTCTCCCGCCTGTCCGGCGCTGCTGGAGTCTCCCGTCTATTCAGTGCCAGCTGAAAGGGTCCTCAGTCCGAGGTCGGTGGCACTCCAAAGGCGCCACTTAAGTGGGCCAAGACTATGGTGGAGTGGGGTCCACGTCCCGCGCCAGAGCCGCCACCGTGGCCAGATGCCCACCCAGACCCTCCCCTATGGGTTTAGGTTTTACATCCGGAGTCTGCACCTTTGGTGGGGGGTACTGTCACGCCCTGACCGTAGATTGCGGTGTATGTTTCTATTTTTAGTTTGGTCAGGGTGTGATGTGGGTGGGTATTCTATGTTGTAGGTCTAGGTTTCCTTTTCTATGTGTTTGGCCTGGTATGGTTCTCAATCAGAGGCAGCTGTCTATCGTTGTCTCTAAGAGCCATACTTAGGTAGCCTGTTTTCCCATTTTGAGTTGTGGGTGACTATTTTCCGTTACAGTGTTTTCACCATACGGGACTGTTTCGGTTTTCCTTTATTCTTTTGTTCGTTTGTATTCGGGGTTCAGTTTATTAAATTTACCACATGAACACTTACCACGCTGCATTTTGGTCTACTCCTTCTTCTACCAACGACAGCCTTTACATGGTTCTTGCTAGTGTCTTCAACACAGACAGACCACAATAAAAAGAACAGTATTGGACACAACTAGTATACAATGCCCTAATGATTAAATCTTTGTAAGATCTCCATATGAGCAAAAATACAAGACACTTGCGTCTATGTGTGGAATCTCAATGTGGAATATAATATGAATTTTTTGCACTAGCACTAGACGGCTGTACATGTGCCAAAACGCTGATATTTTCCATCCTATAGCGTGGTCTACATCTTCTTTTTAAATAGTGAACCAGAATGTTTTCAGCACTTTTACACTGAACAAAAATATAAACGCAACATGTAAAGTGTTTGTTTCATGAGCTGAAATAAAACATCCCAGAAATGTTCCATACGCACAAAATGCTTATATCTTTAACATTTGCTTATATTTTTGCACACATTTGTTTACATCCCTGTTAGTGAGCATTTTTCCTCTGCCAAGATAAACCATCCACCTGATTGGTGTGGCATATCCAGAAGTTGATTATTAAACAGCATGATCATTACAACAGTACACTTTGTACTGGGGACATAAAAGGCCAATTTAAAATGTGCAGTTTTGTCACACAACACAACGCCACAGATATCTCATGTTTTCAGGGAGCGTGCAATTCGTATGCTGACTGCATGAATGTCCACCAGAGTTGTTGCCAGCAAATTTAATGTTAATTTCTCTGCCATAAGCTGCCTCCAACGTCATTTTAGAGAATTTGGCAGTACGTCCAACCAGCCTCACAACCGCAGACCACGTGTAACCACGCCAGACCAGGACATCCATTTTTTGGGGAAAAACAAATTCTGATTGGCTGTGCCTGGCTCCCCAGTAGGTGGGCCTTGCTGCCAAGTGGGTGGGCTGATGCCCTCCAAAGCCCACCCATGGCTGCACCACTGCACAGTCATGTGAAATCCATAGATTTGGGCTTAATTATTTATTTCAATTGACTGATTTTCTTAATATGAACTGTAACTCAATAAAATCTTTGAAAGTGTTGCATGATGTGTTTATATTGTTGTTCTGTATATTTCGCTGACTGATCAAAACACATTAAGTCATCGCTCAGTTTTCTTTCTGCAGCAGACATACAGTGGCAATATGTTTGGGAAATGTTAATCGCAGTATCGAATCGCAATACATATCGTATTGGCAATTCCCGGGCCTAGATCACATGGAATTTGACCTTTGACGCTAATAAAAATTAAAAATAAATTAAAATATGACTCATCTTGAACTGAGATGCAGTGACTTAGACACTGTGCCACTCCTTTACTTAGACCACTGTGCCACTCCTTTACTTAGACCACTGTGCCACTCCTTTACTTAGACCACTGTGCCACTCCTTTACTTAGACCACTGTGCCACTCCTTTACTTAGACCACTGTGCCACTCCTTTACTTAGATTACTTTTATCAAACTGTGTTTTTTGGGGCAGAAATGACTTCTCAAACATTTGAACTTTCATGTGCCTTGATAACAAACTTGTATGCCATCTGTAAATACGAATACAATTGTTAAAATTACAGTTGAAGTTAAAGTTTACATACACTTAGGTTGCAGTCATTAAAACTCATTTTTCAACCACTCCACAAATTTCTTGTTAACAAATTATAGTTTTGGCAAGTCAGTTAGGACATCTACTTTGTGCATGACACAAGTAATTTTTCAAATAATTGTTTACAGACAGATTATTTCACTTATAATTCACTGTATCACAATTCCAGTGGGTCAGAAGTTTACATACACTAAGTTGACTGTGCCTTAAAACAGTATGGAAAATGATGTCATGGCTTTAGAAGCTTCTGATTGGCTAATTGACATAATTTGAGTCAATTGGAGGTGTACCTGTGGATGTATTTCAACACCTACCTTCAAACTCAGTGCCTCTTTGCTTGACATCATGGGAATATCAAAAGAAATCAGCCAAGACCTCAGAAAAAATATTGTAGACCTCCACAACTCTGATTCATCATTGGGAGAAATTTCCAAACACCTGAAGGTACCACGTTCATCTGTACAAACAATAGTATGCAAGTATAGACACCATGGGACCATGTAGCCGTCATAACGCTCAGGAAGGAGACGTTTTCTGTCTGGTAGAGATGAACGTACTTTGATGCAAAAAGTGCAAATCGATCCCAGGAAAACAGCAAAGGACCCTGTGAAGATGCTGGAGGACACAAGTACAAAAGTATCGATATCCACAGTAAAATGAGTCCAATATTGACATAACCTGAAAGGCGCTCAGCAAGGAAGAAGCCACTGCTCCAAAACCGCCATAAAAAAGCCAGACTACGGTTTGCAACTGAACATGGGGACAAAGATCACACTTTTTGGAGAAATGTCCTCTGGTCTGATGAAACAAAAATAGAACTGTTTGGCCATAATAACCATTGTTATTTTTGGAGGAAAAAGGGGGTGGCTTACAAGCCGAAGATCACCATCCCAAACGTGAAGCATAGGGGTGTTAGCATCATGTTGTGGGGGTGCTTTGCTGCAGGAGGGACTGGTTCACTTCACAAAATAGATGGCATCATGAGGTAGGAAAATGATGTGGATATATTTTAGCAACGTCACAAGACATAAGTTAAAGCTTGGTCGCAAATGGGTATCCCAAATGGACAATGACCCCAAGCATACTTTCAATGTTGTTGCAAAATGGCTTAAGGACAACAAAGTCAACGTATTGGAGTGGCCATCACAAAGCCCTGACCTCAATCATACAGAAAATTGCTGGGAAGAACTGAAAAGTGTGTGCGAGCAAGGAGGCCTACAAACCTGACTCAGTTACACCAGCTCTGTCAGGAGGAATGGGCCAAAATTCACCCAACTTATTGTGGGAAGCTTGTGGAAGACTACCTGAAACGTTTGACCCAAGTTAAACAATTTAAAGGCAATGCTACCAAATACTAATTAAGTGTATGTAAACTTCTGACCCACTGGGAACGTGATGAAAGAAATAAAAGCTGAAATAAATCATTCTCTCTACTAAAAACTGAGTTTAAATGTATTTGGCTAAGGTGTATGTAAACTTCCGAATTCAACTGTATATTTTTCTGCATACCTCTTGAGCTGTCTGCTGTCTGGTGGTTCTTTTTTTAAAGCTTGAAAACCCCAGTTGATATTTTCCCAAAGATTAGAAGACAACTAAATATAATTTATCATGATTTGCTATGTTATTATATTTTTTCAAATGTTTTTTGTTTGAAAAACATTTACTATATAGTTTTTGCAATTTTTACTTTATTTTCAGATTTCGTTTACTATAATAACCTTGGTGGGACGACATCGTCAATGCACTTATTAATGAAGCCGGTGACTGATGTGGTAAACTCCTCAATGTTATCGGATGAAAATATTCCAGTCTGTGCTAGCTGAACTGTTACGGTGCGTGAATGAGGACCCAAAAGCGAATCAACTTAAACAGAGCTTCTTTAATTACCAAACATAGGTAGGCTCAGATGGACCGGCAGATTCCGACAGGACAGGACAAGGTTACAGCAAACATGACGACAGTCTGGTTCAGGCATGAATGACACAAACAAACAAGAATCCGACAAGGACAGGAGCAGAAACAGAGAGAGATATTGGGACCTAATCAGAGGGAAAAAGGGAACAGGTGGGGAACGGGGTGAATGGGTAGTTAGAGGAGACAAGGGACAGCTGGGGGAAAGCGGGGGAGAAAAGGTAACCTAACACGACCAGCAGAGGGAGACAGGGTGAAGGGAAAGGACAGAGACAAGACAACATGACAGTACATGACAGTACCCCCCCACTCACCGAGCGCCTCCTGGCGCACTCGAGGAGGAAACCTGGCGGCAACGGAGGAAATCATCAATCAGCGCACGGTCCAGCACGTCCCGAGAGGGAACCCAACTCCTCTCCTCAGGACCGTACCCCTCCCAGTCAACTAGGTACTGATGACCACGGCCCCGAGGACGCATGTCCAAGATCTTACGGACCCTGTAGATAGGTGCGCCCTCGACAAGGATGGGGGGGGGGGGGGGGGGAAGACGAGCGGGGGCGCGAAGAACGGGCTTAACACAGGAGACATGGAAGACCGGGTGGACGCGACGAAGATATCGCGGAAGAAGAAGTCGCACTGCGACAGGATTAATGACCTGAGAGATACGGAATGGACCAATGAACCGCGGGGTCAACTTGCGAGAAGCCGTCTTAAGGGGAAGGTTCTGAGTGGAGAGCCAAACTCTCTGACCGCGACAATATCTAGGGCTCTTAGTTCTACGCTTATTAGCAGCCCTCACAGTCTGCGCCCTATAACGGCAAAGTGCAGACCTGACCCTCTTCCAGGTGCGCTCGCAACGTTGGACAAAAGCCTGAGCGGAGGGGACGCTGGACTCGGCGAACTGAGATGAGAACAACGGAGGCTGGTACCCGAGGCTACTCTGAAAAGGAGATAGCCCGGTCGCAGACGAAGGAAGCGAGTTGTGGGCGTATTCTGCCCAGGGGAGCTGTTCTGACCAAGACGCAGGGTTGCGAAAAGAAAGACTGCGTAAGATGCGACCAATAGTCTGATTGGCCCGTTCTGCTTGACCGTTAGACTGGGGGTGAAAACCGGAAGAGAGACTGACGGAAGCCCCAATCAAACGGCAAAACTCCCTCCAAAATTGAGACGTGAATTGCGGACCTCTGTCCGAAACGACGTCTGACGGAAGGCCATGAATTCTGAAAACATTCTCGATGATGATTTGTGCCGTCTCTTTAGCAGAAGGAAGCTTAGCAAGGGGAATGAAATGAGCCGCCTTAGAGAACCTATCGACAACCGTAAGAATAACAGTCTTCCCCGCTGACGAAGGCAGTCCGGTGACAAAATCTAAGGCGATGTGAGACCACGGTCGAGAGGGAATAGGAAGCGGCCTGAGACGGCCGGCAGGAGGAGAGTTACCGGACTTAGTCTGCGCGCAGACCGAACAAGCAGCCACGAAACGACGCGTGTCATGCTCCCGGGTGGGCCACCAGAAACGCTGGCGAATGGAAGCAAGCGTACCCCGAACGCCAGGGTGGCCGGCTAACTTGGCAGAGTGAGCCCACTGAAGAACGGCCAGACGAGTAGGAACGGGAACGAAAAGAAGGTTCCTAGGACAAGCGCGCGGCGACGGAGTTTGAGTGAGTGCTTGCTTTACCTGCCTCTCAATTCCCCAGACAGTCAACCCGACAACACGCCCCTCAGGGAGAATCCCCTCGGGGTCAGTGGAGGCTACTGAAGAACTGAAGAGACGAGACAAAGCATCAGGCTTGGTGTTCTTAGAGCCCGGACGATAAGAAATCACGAACTCGAAACGAGCGAAAAACAGCGCCCAACGCGCCTGACGCGCATTAAGTCGTTTGGCAGAACGGATGTACTCAAGGTTCCTATGGTCAGTCCAAACGACAAAAGGAACGGTCGCCCCCTCCAACCACTGTCGCCATTCGCCTAGGGCTAACCGGATGGCGAGCAGTTCGCGGTTACCCACATCATAGTTACGTTCCGACGGCGACAGGCGATGAGAAAAATACGCGCATGGGTGGACCTTGTCGTCAGAGAGGGAGCGCTGAGAAAGGATGGCTCCCACTCCCACCTCTGACGCGTCAACCTCGACAACGAACTGTCTAGAGACGTCAGGTGTAACAAGGATAGGAGCGGATGTAAAACGATTCTTGAGGAGATCAAAAGCTCCCTGGGCGGAAACGGACCACTTAAAGCACGTCTTGACAGAAGTAAGGGCTGTGAGAGGAGCTGCCACCTGACCGAAATTACGGATGAAACGACGATAGAAGTTCGCGAAGCCGAGAAAGCGCTGCAGCTCGACGCGTGACTTAGGGACGGGCCAATCAATGACAGCTTGGACCTTAGCGGGATCCATCTTGATGCCTTCAGCGGAAATAACAGAACCGAGAAATGTGACGGAGGAGGCATGAAAAGTGCACTTCTCAGCCTTCACAAAAAGACAATTCTCTAAAAGGCGCTGGAGGACACGTCGAACGTGCTGAACATGAATCTGGAGTGACGGTGAAAAAATCAGGATATCGTCAAGGTAAACGAAAACAAAGATGTTCAGCATGTCTCTCAGGACATCATTGACTAATGCCTGAAAGACAGCTGGAGCGTTAGCGAGGCCGAAAGGAAGAACCCGGTATTCAAAGTGCCCTAACGGAGTGTTAAACGCCGTCTTCCACTCGTCCCCCTCCCTGATGCGCACGAGATGGTAAGCGTTACGAAGGTCCAACTTAGTGAAAAACCTGGCTCCCTGCAGGATCTCGAAGGCTGAAGACATAAGAGGAAGCGGATAACGATTCTTCACTGTTATGTCATTCAGCCCTCGATAATCTATGCAGGGGCGCAGAGACCCGTCCTTCTTCTTGACAAAAAAAAACCCCGCTCCGGCGGGAGAGGAGGAGGGGACTATGGTACCGGCGTCAAGAGCTACAGACAAATAATCTTCGAGAGCCTTACGTTCGGGAGCCGACAGAGAGTATAGTCTACCCCGGGGGGGGGGTGGTTCCCGGAAGGAGATCAATACTACAATCATACGACCGGTGTGGAGGAAGAGAGGTGGCCCTGGACCGACTGAACACCGTGCGCAGATCGTGATATTCCTCCGGCACCCCTGTCAAATCACCAGGCTCCTCCTGTGAAGAAGAGACAGAGGAAACAGGAGGGATAGCAGACATTAAACATTTCACATGACAAGAGACGTTCCAGGAGAGGATAGAATTACTAGACCAATTAATGGAAGGATTATGACAAACTAGCCAGGGATGGCCCAAAACAACAGGTGTAAAAGGTGAACGAAAAATTAAAAAAGAAATGGTTTCACTATGATTACCAGAAACAGTGAGGGTTAAAGGTAGCGTCTCACGCTGAATCCTGGGGAGAGGACTACCATCCAGGGCGAACAAGGCCGTGGGCTCCTTTAACTGTCTGAGAGGAATGTCATGTTCCCGAGCCCAGGTCTCGTCCATAAAACAGCCCTCCGCCCCAGAGTCTATTAAGGCACTGCAGGAAGCTGACGAACCGGTCCAGCGTAGATGGACCGACAAGGTAGTGCAGGATCTTGAAGGAGAGACAGGAGTAGTAGCGCTCACCAGTAGCCCTCCGCTTACAGACGAGCTCTGGCCTTTTACTGGACATGAAGTGACAAAATGACCAGCGGAACCGCAATAGAGACAGAGGCGGTTGGTGATTCTCCGTTCCCTCTCCTCAGTCGAGATGCGGATACCTCCCAGCTGCATGGACTCAGCACCCGAGCCGGCAGAGGAAGATGGTAGTGATGCGGAGAGGGAGGCGACGGAGAGCGCGAGCTCCTTTCCACGAGCTCGGTGACGAAGATCAACCCGTCGCTCAATGCGAATAGCGAGTTCAATCAAGGAATCCACGCTGGAAGGAACCTCCCGGGAGAGAATCTCATCCTTTACCTCTGCGCGGAAACCCTCCAGAAGACGAGCGAGCAAGGCCGGCTCGTTCCAGCCACTGGAGACAGCAAGAGTGCGAAACTCAATAGAGTAGTCTGTTATGGATCGATTGCCTTGACATAGGGAAGACAGGGCCCTGGAAGCCTCCTCCCCAAAAACAGATCGATCAAAAACCCGTATCATCTCCTCCTTAAAGTCTTGATACTGGTTAGTACACTCAGCCCTTGCCTCCCAGATTGCCGTGCCCCACTCACGAGCCCGTCCAATAAGGAGAGATATGACGTAGGCGACACGAGCAGTGCTCCTGGAGTAAGTGTTGGGCTGGAGAGAAAACACAATATCACACTGGGTGAGGAACGAGCGGCATTCAGTGGGCTCCCCAGAGTAACACGGCGGGTTATTGATTCTGGGCTCCGGAGATTCGAAAGCCCTGGAAGTGGCCGGTGGATCGAGGCGGAGATGGTGAACCTGTTCTGTGAGGTTGGAGACTTGGGTGGCCAGGGTCTCAACGGCATGTCGAGCAGCAGACAATTCCTGCTTGTGTCTGCCTAGCATCGCTCCCTGGATCTCGACGGCTGAGTGGAGAGGATCCGAAGTCGCTGGGTCCATTCTTGGTCGGATTCTTCTGTTACGGTGCGTGAATGAGGACCCAAAAGCGAATCAACTTAAACAGAGCTTCTTTAATTACCAAACATAGGTAGGCTCAGATGGACCGGCAGATTCCGACAGGACAGGACAAGGTTACAGCAAACATGACGACAGTCTGGTTCAGGCATGAATGACACAAACAAACAAGAATCCGACAAGGACAGGAGCAGAAACAGAGAGAGATATTGGGACCTAATCAGAGGGAAAAAGGGAACAGGTGGGGAACGGGGTGAATGGGTAGTTAGAGGAGACAAGGGACAGCTGGGGGAAAGCGGGGGAGAAAAGGTAACCTAACACGACCAGCAGAGGGAGACAGGGTGAAGGGAAAGGACAGAGACAAGACAACATGACAGTACATGACATGAACAGCCCTTTTTGAGTTTTTGCTTGTAACCAGGAATCAGGAGGATAGCGTTATGGTCAGATTTGCCAAAGGGAGGGTAAGGGATAGCTTTGTATGAGTTTCTGTGTGTGGAGTAAAGGTAACATAGAATTTTGTCGCCTAATGGTTGGACAGGTGACATGATGGTTAAAATGAGGTCAAACGGATTTCAGTTTCACTGCATTAAAATAAACGGCCATGAGAAGTGCCGCCTCTGGGTGTAAATGTTCTTGTTTGCCCTATACAGCTTAAGTTCAGTCTTAGTGCCAGCATCGGTTTGTGGTGGTAAATAGACAGCTATGAAAAATAGGTCGTAAATAGTATGGTATGTAGCTTATCATGAGGTAACTTGAGACTTCCTTAACAAAGAGACACACCCTCCCCCCTCATCTTACCGACCGGTTTTCTGCCGACCGGTTTTCACAATGCATGGAAAAGCCAGGGAGATGTATATTATCCATGTCCTTGTTCAGCCATGACTCCAACGGAGCACGTCCAGTTTGATCTCTAGTGACTGTACGTTCGCCAACAGAATGGAGGGTAGAGGAGCTTTATTGCATGCTAACGTAGCCTAGTCAGAATGCCAGCTCGTCTGCTTCTTTTGCGTCGTCGCTTCCTCTTTCGAGTCCCGGGGATCAGGGCCAAAGTAAGCAGAACATCCAGAACTAACAGGAACCTGAAAAGCTTCTACCCCCAAGCCATAAGACTGCTAAAAAGATAATCAAATGGCTACCCACTGCTGCTACTGTCTATTATCTATCTTGTTGCTTAGTCACTTTAACCCTACCTAGTGTATATGCTACCTCAATTACATCGTACCTCTGCACATTGACTCGGTACTGGTACTCCCTGTATATATTCAAAATTAAAGGAGAGCCTCACACTCTAGGAGCTCAGATGCAATAATGAATAACATCATAATAACATAATATCCATCGTTTCGACAGACAAGCTGTCTTCATAAGGGTATAATGACAAACACTGGGGGGTCACTAGTTTATATAGTTTCAAAGGACACACACAGGTGTCTGTAATCATGGCTGTGTGTGGCCTCATATCATTGGTTAATTCTCAGATATAAAAAATAACATACCCAAAAACATGTTGCGTGTGTCCTTTGACACTACATAAACTAGTCACCCCGCAGTGTTTGTCATTATACCCTGATGAAGACAGCTTGTCTGTCTAAACGTTGGATATTAGGTTATTCAATTATTGAATCTGAGCTCCTAGTGTGTGGTTCTATTCCGCTAGCCAGCACCTCTCCTAAACAGGTGTGTGTTTATTTTGCCTCTAGACTCCTTGTTATTTTTACTCATCGTTGTTATTTGTTATTCACTGTGTATTTATGCCATGTGTACTATTCATATTTTTGTATAAATGTGTCTGCATTGTTGAAAGAGGACCCGTAAGTAAGCTTTTCACTGTTAGTCTACACCTGTTGTTTACGAAGCATGTGACAAATGAAATATGATTCTATTTTTTGGGGAAATTCTGTGCATATAGAGACACTTCACATTCAAATGTGCGTCATCCATACATTTAACATTTTTGTTTTCACTTATGTCTTTAAAGTCTGACTAACACTTTCCATATTTAAACAACTTTGTGTCAGCATTTACCTCAGTACATTGGTTAAATGGACATGTCTTGAACTGTGAACTTTGTATAGGCTAATCCTGACCCTTACCCTGTTTAACAACACAATTTAGCCCTCCAGCTGATACAAAACATGACATGTAGCCAACAACAAGACAGCTTGGGACACCTCACACTCCTCGAAGTATTAACAACAGGGAGAGACAGAGCCCATTATTACGTCAAGGGCTGTCCGCCAAAAAGAAAGACACACAAACGAGTTGCTCTCCAGGATGTGCATTGACTGTCTGCATGGCGGCTACCTGCTGCTTGGCCCTCCTCAGCGAGCAGAGAACTGTAATCCCTGGTATTTGAGAATGTCATAGCGTCACGAACGCTGCTGTCCAATGGAGTAGTTGAGGACCGTGCCAGCTCCAGGCTCACAGGATTTGTGAAGAACCTTGTTTAGAGGCCTCCGCTTCCCTTTGCCTCATCCGTCTTCTGTCAGCACAGAGTAAACACATGCCAACCACTCCAGCCCACAGCGCTGCCTCTGTCTGCACAAATAGAACCAATCGGCAGGCTGTGTTGGTGAAGTCCTCTTAAGTGTCTAGAAAGGACTGTTGGAGAGTTTAGTTTGGACTAGCAATATCCGGCCAAAGAAAACTACACAAGTAATGGCACCTATGTTAAAAGTGCTGTATATAACTTCAGCCTGCATGACAGACAGGGAACAGCTAACAAAGTTTGAGATAAGTGGTAAGGCAACCTGCACAATCGCCTACTCTTGTGTGATATGGTATGTTGAGGTGTGTGCAATACGTATGAGTATTTTTTACATTTTTTAATTTCACCTTTTTTAACCAGGTAGGCCTGTTGAGAACAAGTTATCATGTACAACTGCGACCTGGCCAAGATAAATGCAAAGCAGTGCAAAAAAAAACAACAACACAGAGTTACACATAAACAAACATACAGTATCACTGTCCTACTGAACAATACACCTGCTAGAATGAGCCTGTTTGCCCTTCACCAAATGACAGCTTTCATAATGTTGCAGTAAGGTAAAAACATGAAAGAAAAGTAATTTATCTGCCATGCCAACTGATAAATGATATGGGAAGTCCTGCACTGATGGCAGGTCAGCAGTCTTACCACTATCTTTCCATGGTGGGAAAATGATGTTAAAACAGCACAGCACACTCTGAATATTAAAATCAAGTTTCTAGCCTCAGATACAAGCCTGCACTACAGTAATCCCAGTGTCAATAACGCACTACTCTACTCTTAACTGTTCACTCAAGGCAGTCTCCATAGTGTGATTATGTACAGCATATGCAAACAAATACACAACAGCATAGCTGAGGCTTGTTTAGGGTTAGAAAGGGCAGGATTGAGGCCCTTCAGAGCTTCAGCTTCCCTGTGTAATTCTGAGGCTTCATCCCAACCTACACAGAGGCCGTCAACTTACATAACAAGCCATTAATATTGATTGTTTCCAAATTTGCTCCCCACAAACTGAGGGATCCTGCAATATGAAAATAACACCCTTTCTTCTTTCCACTAATGATATCCACAGACCTCCAAGGCCCGTTCTCTGACCCACTCAAGTCTTCCAGCACAGCTTCTGCTGAAGTAAGCCTTTTCTACTTAAAGGGTATTAGTGCTCAGGGTTAAAACAGTATGTGCATTCTCAGAAATTCCAATACACTGGGTGTGAAAACGGAAAGTTCCTCAGTAAGCGTCTGCAGTATTTCAGATGTTGTTTTTTGAGTATATCCTAAAATGCAGTGTCTAAACCCAGCACTGTAATCCTGGAAATGCTTTACATTTTTATTGTTTCACATTGTTGAGTAATCTCATACTGGATTGTGCCACCAACACATAGCAATTATAAATATTTTGAATCATTTCATGCACTGTGGGGAAAATACATTTATCATACCGTATCAAGGTTCAATAAAAAAAATCTGTTTCAGTTTCTACAAAAGCAAAGTTTAAAGGGTTGCACACATCGCACCGAATGTGGATCTCCCGTTCATAAAATCTGTTTGCACACGGTTCGCAAGTACTCTCGGCAGGCAAACTCTACTGGTGTGTTCGAGCCCTTAAAGAGTGACTGACCCTAAAAAGCAACTTCTCATTTTGAAAAATTACTTATGTGGCATAAATATGAGTCAGATACATGTATTCTAGTCAAAATTGACTACAGAGTGTAAATAGGATAGTTTTGGTCATCAAGTCAATCTCGTCCAAAACTGATCTTTGCAAGACGATGGGAAAAAGGATATGTCATGGAATGAAGGGTACCGTAACAGTTTTACTTGGGTTGGGTGTATTTAAATCCTACCCACATGCCCACAGCTAGCTGCACCCAAGTAATCATCAATTCGGAGCGCTGCTGCACATGACCCGATCGTAATGCCCATGGTCAATTTGGTTTGACATTCGATATCCCTATGGGGATCAACACCAGGGACCGTCAGTGAATTACACAATGTACAAGGGACAATATCACCAGCCGGCTGAAGCTAATTGGCGAAAGCTAGCCTAGGCGACTTCAAGACACAATAACTTGTTACACTATTTTAAGTTATCTAGAAGGGTGAGTGACTGTAACTGTGTACCGTTTTGGCAGATTGCATGTACAAACGCTTGCCACGTGCGAACACACACACAATAGACACCCATATTAAACCACCCCCCAAGACAACTCTCGTTTGGCTTCAGATATAGTCGCTACATTTCTTAAAGACCAAGCCAAAAAAACGAGGCCAAATCAAAAAGTTCAGCCTCCCTGGAAAACAGATAATCGAAGAAATCGCACAAGTTTTGATAACAAACATATATTACTTAATGATTTCATCATATTTGTTACAATTATCTCAAAAGAAACAGCTGGAGAAGAAGAATACAGTAACATCATTAATTGTAGGTTACAAGTAGGCCTGTTATTAAAAACTTGAAAAAGTGCTACAGGAGAACTTTTGCCAGCATGCCATACATATTCAAGTTAACTAAATGCCTTCTGGAAGAGGTTTGTCCCACTGAACATTAATACTTCCCCCCCCACCCATTCAAAATTCCATAACAAAGCAAAAAAAACTTTTTCCCCCTGTCTTTCTCTCTAGACACTTTAATCCTATGCATAAATTGGTGGGGGTGAATATGGGTCAGCAGGTTAAAAGTGTCTAGGAGCCTGACTTCATAAAACAGCCGTCGGCTGGGACCGAAATGCCTTCCTAACTACCTGCCTTTGAAATGCCTTCATAACTATCTGCCTTTGAAATGCCTTCATAACTATCTGCCTTTGAAATGCCTTCATAACTATCTGCCTTTGAAATGCCTTCATAACTATCTGCTTTTGCCTGTTATTACATAACTGAGCACTGGCTGGGATCTACTAAATTTAAACAATCTCGTGTTCATGACAAAACATCGTACTCTTCTGCAGCTGGAATACTAAGTGATTAAAAAAAAACATTACACTTGTCTTGAACTGTGGAGTCAAGAACGCATCTATAAAGTTAAATATATGTAATGATTTTCGCTATCTCTCTTTGCGCGCCTCTGTTTATTGCTACCTGTTACATAACCAGCTTACATTCCACATTCACCATATTAGACTCTAAATATACCGCTTCCGCAGAGGAAATGTGCTCATGCAAACCACAGCGCGATGAATACATTCACATGTAAAATATGTAATTTAGTGTCATAGTAGTATATGAACAAACTGTACTTTGGAGTATTATAGTCTGGAAATATTTCCATTGAACTTGGATGAGTTGAATGGAAGCAGTCTAGAGGGGGTGTGGCTAAACAATGTCTGTAGCCTACTGTACAACACGCACGGTACTCAATCTCACATATTCTTAAGAAATGTATACGGGACCAACACAATCATAGACTTGATTTGATAAATGACCACAACGTCTATCATGTCAATCATCAGGCAGTTGTCATCTCTTCACGTCCACTACAATGTATCAGAGCTAGCGCGCTCTCGCAAGGAAGGAAAATCAAATTCCTGCTGCTGATTTGTCTATTTCACAAACACACAAAATGACAGGCTATCTTTTCTGTAAATCACTTGGAAATAAATACGACCATAAAATACATGTCCCTTTAGAAGTTGAAGGGGCTGGTGTTCGATAGCTTACAGTTTCCCAAAGTTAATTAATATTTAGTAACCTACCATTGTGTAGTATAGCCTAATAAACGTGTAGAACGATAATATTGCGTAGTTGGTGTTCTTGTATTTTAAGGGAATTTTAGGTCCTAATCGACCTGTGTAATTGACTATCCTAACTATAATTGTTCTATTCACAGAGTAATTTGTCTCCCAATGACACGACAATGGTTGGATATCTGTCAGTTGTGCTTGAACACAAGGGCAACACAGAAGCAACTCGCTCATCATAATAAATTTGGCCACTTTACAAATGCAGCGTAATAAGAATGAATCTGTTCCAGGTGGTTTTTACACTATTCAGGTAACGTTATAGACCATTTTTGAGACCTCTATAATTCAAGTTCTCCAGGCAAAGAATTCATTTTGAAGTTTGAGGCATCAATTCGGTAATCAATTAATATTTCTCGTGTTGAGAGATGTCAGCAGCTTACCTCTGTTGGTACTTGAACAGGTCTGCCTTCGAACAGGGGCTGGATGGTCCGCTTTTCGGAGCGTCTCTAGGTTTACCGGGGTTTCCCTGGCCGGTGTAGCCGGCTCAGAGGCGCTGTTGCCCGGGTCGCTTGCTGGATCTGGAGGGGACTCCATGTTGAATTTCAGATTTACTGTTAAACTATTGCTAGTATTTCACGAAAAGTCTCTATGATTTGTGAGCCGCGAGAGTCCGTCTAGCTATCTATTTTAGAGTAGAAGTAGAACTACGAAATGAAAAAATGCGAGTGTATCTAGAGGTGGGTGTGAAGATTTGATTGTCCATCGGCAGCGCTAGAGAGAGCTTCAGTCATGCAACTGAAAAGGGAAAGGTTGTCAATAGCCGATTAATAGATGTGCAGTAGTGCCTGCGAGTTTATTTCATGGGAATTGCAGTTTGTTGCAGCCAGCTAACGCTTGTATCGAGTTTATCCTCCCAATATTCATTTCACATGATAAACTCTGATTGTAGGCTATAGTCTCTCACCAGTGTGTTCAAAATCATTAATTGCCACTTCGAGAAATCTGCACAATCCTGTTCATTGTTTAAAAGCCTGTCCATCTGTGTAAAAGACTGCTTACAACTTCAACATTCCATAACATTATAGCCTATTTTTAATTTACTGACAATTTTACAAAATCAATATTGACAATTAATATGCCTAGGCTTATGCAACAACAATCAACTCTAGAGAGAAAATGAAGAGAACACGCCCATGCCTGCACAGTCGATGCTATTCAGCTCTTTTTTTTTTGCTCTTATCATCACCACCACCAGCACCCCCATCATCATCATCTATATTTTAAGGTTTACAGTGTAAAAGCTCAGAGACTCGTGCATAATTGGTAGCACTGGAATTATTTATGCAGCTTTCAAGAAATTCCTCCAAATGTATAGAGCTGAGATAGGCCACCAAAAAGTGATTATATGAACATAAGTCTCTATGTCAATGTGATGATCATGAGGAGGATGGGGATGATGACATTGAGGAGATGCTGATGAGGATGCTGCTAATGACAATGCTGCTGCTGATTATTTATTTATTTTTTATATAAAAAATGTTGGGGCTCAGAACATATGGCTGTATTTCTCTCAGTATATTAAGCTTGCCTGAAACTGACCCTCAAGCCGCTGATCAAAGCTGCTGGAGCCTGTCATGCTTTCTTTTTTCATTTCTCTCCAAATTGTCTCGCTAAAGATCATATGCATTAAAACCAGGCAGAATACACGAAAATGCATGCGTATATTTGAGAACAGGTATGTATGCGCTTACGTGGTAGTAGGCTACACCGGGCATCGTATTACATTCCCGCTTGGGCTTGCGTGCCTACATTGCTTGTGGTGTAATTACAAACACTTGGGCACATTCCGCTGCCCATTCCGTAAGCCTACTCTTGCCGGTTCAGAACAACTGGGAACCCGGAAATATCAGACTTCAGTGCATTCACGACAACTGGGAACTGCTGAAAATAAGATCTCAGACTGGGGAAAAAAACGTTTTGAAAGTCGGAAACTCAGCATAGGAGTGTATTTATGTATGCAAAGGGAAGCCACGCTTCCCCCCAAAAAGTATCTGTCCTAATAAAAGCGAGCGAAACAGCTTCCCTCTGTATGTGTCGCCCATCTGTCTGGTCAAAAAGAGTATGATATTGTTGCCTCCCTTCGCATTGAATGCAAGGGAAGCCAGAGAGCATTTGGCCTTCCTTGATGAAAAAAAAAATACAATACTAGCAATCAACGTTCAGCTAAACTGAGTGTGCTCAACTGTAAATGGTCCTGGCACACCCCAAAAAAAAGTAAAAACAGAAGCCAGTTTGGATTTGGCTTCACACCAATCACACAGATAGAACAATGAGCTTGCCAATCACATCACATCAAAAGACAATCGTAATTGACAGAAAAAATTGTTGCATCTTGCTGTGTTGTTGTCCTCCGGGGGTTAGCTAGCTAAAATTGTCCCTTTCCTAAATTAGCCATGGGTGGAGATAGGGATTTGGACTTGTGGTTTTACTAAATTCTCCGTACTGGTCAATGATTATAATGGCGATTCTGATCCAACCATTAATTCATACATTGTGCTTCAGGCCTGAGAGGATGGAAGTTCAATATGTAGCTAGACGGAGAAGGCTAATGTTAACTAGCTGGCTAATCGTTGCCCATGAAAGGAAGTTAGAATAGCGAGCAAACATTTTAGCCAGTTAGCCTAGGACAACAAAAACTAAAAGTGTGTACTGTATGACAGAGTCATAGACCGTTTCGTCAACATGAAAGAGAGGAGTGTGGCATTGGCGTTTCTCTACAAGTAGGGTGAGTTAACATGTTTTTCCTACTAATGCACACACACACTCTCTCTCTCACACACACACACACACACACACACACACACACACACACACACACACACACACAGAAATCAGTACCATGGACAGCCACGTTATATTTAGCTTCTGTCAATTGGACTAAATCATTTTTTCAATGTTTTAGTTGTCACTGTATTAGACTAAGCATAGGAGATTTGACAATGTTGAAATGTTGAAGTTGAAATGGTGCTGGAATAGTGGAGGCAGCTCCTGTTTTTTTGTGACTTGCGGTAACTCTCTGGTGTTGTAAATCAAAGTTGTTTAGTAGTTTGAAAATGTCAGAAACATTAACTTGATTGACCATGCTGTGGGTCATGTGACTGTTTGTTACATGCAATATGCTTTGTGGACTCCACCAGACAGATGTTGCACTCTGGTTTTGTGATAAAACAAAGGTGTGGTTAAATTTAAATTTATTCTGCCACTATGTATTTTTAGTCTCAACCTATATACACTATATATATGTAACGGATGTGAAACGGCTAGCTTAGTTAGCGGTGGTGCGCGCTAAATAGCATTTCAATCGGTGACATCACTTGCTCTGAGACCTTGAAGTAGTAGTTCCCCTTGCTCTGCAAGGGCCGCGGCTTTTGTGGAGCGATGGGTAACGATGCTTCGTGGGTGACTGTTGTTGATGTATGCAGAGGGTCCCTGGTTCAGGCCCGGGTATGGGTGAGGGGACGGTCTAAAGTTATACTGTTACATATACAAAGTATGTGAACACCACTTCAAATTAGTGGATTTGGCTATTTCAGCCACACCCGTTGCTGACAGGAGTAAAACTCGAGCACACAGCCATGCAATCTCCATGGACAAACATTGGCCTTAGAATGGCCTTACTGAAGAGCTAAGTGACTTTTAATGTGGGCACTGTCATAGGATGCCACCTTTCCAACAAGTCAGTTCATCACATTTCTGCCCTGCTAGAGCTGCCCCGGTCAGGTGCTGTTATTGTAAAGTGGAAACATCTAGGAGCAACAATTGCTCAGCCGCAAAGTGGTAGGCCACACAAGCTCACAGATAGGGACCGCCGAGTGCTGAAGAGCGTAAACTGTTAAAATCGTCAGTCCTTGGTTGCAACACTCACTACCAAGTTCCAAACGGCCTCTGGAAGCAACGTCAACAAAATAACTGTTCGTCGGGAGCTTCATGAAACGGGTTTCAATGGCAGAGCAGCCGCACACAAGCCCAAGACAGACGAATATGGGTTTGGTGCATGCCAGGAGAACACTACCTGCCCCAATGCATTGTGCCAACTCTAAAGTTTGGAGAAGGAATAATGGTCTGGGGCTGTTTTTCATGGTTTTGGCTAGGCACCTTAGTTCCAGTGAAGCTAATGCTTAACACTACAGCATACAATGACATTCTAGATGATTCTGTGTTTCCAAATTTGTGGCAACAGTTTGTGGAAGGCCCTTTCCTGTTTCAAAATGACAATACCCCTGTACATAAAGCGAGGTCCATACAGAAATGGTTTGTTGAGATCGATGTGGAAGAACTTGACTGGCTTGAACAGATCTCTGACCTCAATCCCATCGTACACCTTTGGGATGAATTGGAATGCCGACTGCAAGCCAGGCCTAATCGCCCAAACTCACTAATACTCTTGCGGCTG
Source organism: Oncorhynchus clarkii lewisi (assembly GCF_045791955.1). Lineage (NCBI taxonomy): Eukaryota > Metazoa > Chordata > Actinopteri > Salmoniformes > Salmonidae > Oncorhynchus > Oncorhynchus clarkii. Next base: position 65,625,289 of record NC_092148.1, read on the forward strand.
AATGGAGGCATCCCCGCAGCAATGTTCCATCATTTAGTGGAAAGCCTTCTCAGAAGAGTGGATGGAGGCTGTTATAGCAGCAAAGGGGGTGACCAACTCCATATTAATGCCCAATGTTTGACAAGCAGTTGTCCACATACTTTTCGTCATGTGGTGTATCACAGTGGCAAACAATCAAATTATGGCTTTTTTCCCTGGCTTGGCTTCCCCAGCTTAATTTAACCACACACTGCTACTGAAACTCAGGCATCTTTCTAGAGTTCAGATTTTCCAAACTGAAGATCACTGACGTCATGAATTTACACCTTTTTTTTGTTGTTGTACCCAGTTGTCTTGAAAGCACCATCAGGCGAGGCAACGCATCAACCAATGGCAAACGCATGCTGGGTTCATAGCCCCAATAAGTTGCTCCAAAGATAGTGTATGAATGAAGATTGTTCACTCAGGCCATTTACCATTGGAATTATTTTGTCAGTTCCTGCCTTTTTTCTCAATTTCCGCCTAAATGACGTGCCCAAGGGCTCAGGCTCTAAAGCCAGGATATGCATATAATTGGTTCCATTGGAAGGAAAACACTTTAAAGTTTGTAGAAATGTTAAAGTAATGTAGGAGAATATAACACAATAGATATGGTAGGAGAAAATCCAAAGAAAAACCAAACTTTTTTGTTTTGTTTGAGAGAGACCATCCTCTTACAATGGGAAGTATAAGGACATAGCTCCCTGGATACAATTCCTATGGCTTCCACATGGTATCAGCAGTCTACGTTCAAGGTTTCAGGCTTGTAACCTCAAAAACGAATAAGAAATATCAGGTTTAGTACAGGGACACAGTCTTGGAAATTCGTGTTTGCACACCATGAAGACAGGACACACCTGCTAAAATCGGTTTCCTATTGAACATACTTCTTTCCGTAAGAAATATTATAGTTTGATTACATTTTAGGGTATCTGAGGAGTAAATAGAAATGTATTTTGACTTGTTGATACACATTTTCTGATTATTTTCTCTGCATGTTGAATGAGTGGATTACTCAAATCAATGGCGCCAACTATACAGACATTTTGGGATATAAAGAAGGATTTATCTAACAAAACGTCACAAATTGTTTAATATCCATAATTTTTATGATTATTCATTTGAATTGCGTGCCCTCCAGTTTCACCGGAAGTTGTACTGCTAGCGGGACGCCTATCCCTAAATTATCTAACCCTTTAGTTTCTCTGTGCCAAATTAGAAAAAAAGTTACCAATGTTTGAGTTTTTATGTAAGAATAACAATAGGTTTCACAGCTTCGCTGTCAACACCTAATAATAATATTAATAGTAATAATGATAATTGTCCTGTTGTTCATACAGAAAAACAGCTGCAAAGCTCCATAGCAGAGATTGGAATATCTGTCTGTAGGACCACTTTAAGCTGTACACTGGTTCACCTTCCAGCAGGACAAGGACCCTAAGCATACTGCTAAAGCAACACTTGAGTGGTTTAAGGGGAAACATTTAAATGTCTTGGAATGGCCTAGTCAAAGCCCAGACCTCAATCCAATTGAGAATCTGTGGTATGACTTAAAGATTGCTGTACACCAGCTGAAGTTTCCCCCCCCAAAAAAAATCCCAGTGGCTAGAAGTGGCAAGCTTATACAGGCATACCCCAAGATACTTGCAGCTGTAATTGCTGAGAAAGGTGGCTCTACAAAGTATTGATTTTTGGGGGGGTGAATAGTTATGCACGCTCATGTTTTCAATTTTTTTGTCTTATTTCTTGTTTATTTCACGATAAAAACTATTTAGCATCTTCAAAATGGTAGGCATGTTGTCTAAATCAAATTATACAAAAATTAATTGAATTAAAATCAATTTTAATTCCAGGTTGTAAGGCAACAAAATAGGAAAAATGCCAAGGGAGGTGAATACTTTCGCAAGCCACTGTATGTAGCACTAACTACTGTAGCTTGGTTGCTAGCTTGTTAGCATCCATGAGGGCGAGGCTATTGTGGTAGGCAAGTGCCATTTGTATAGTTTAAATGGCCAATATGGGAGAGCCACCGCCTTATTAGTGCTATCCAGGAACCTTGTGACATCCCTACCCTAAACCCTGACTATAACCCATACCCTTACCATAACCCTTACCTAACTCTAACCTTAAACATTTTAAATTTCAACTTCAATTGGGTGATGTCATAGTTAGGACATCCCAAGGATTCCATTTAGACTTTTCCCGAAACTAGAGCCCATAACCTCTACAGGATCGATGTAGCAGATACTCGTATCCAGAGCGACTTATTGTTAAGCGGCGAGCGACACAGGGGAACCCAAGAGCAGACTCAGATGAGGAAACAGGGATGAATGAATCAAAATATTTATTGTACAGAGGGAGATATGGAGTGCAGATCTGGGGAAGCTCGGATGAGTTGCAGAAAAACCAGATGTGGAGACTGAGGTTGGAGTTAGCTGAGTAGAACAGGGTAAACAGGTCTTGAGGGGAATCCAAGGTAGTGGTGGTTAGTAAAATCCAGAGCAAGGTAGTTGGGTTGTAAGATATGGAACATGAGACAGGAGCCAGAGAGGTAACCGCAATGAGAGGATAAATGGTGTCCGGCAGGGAAACAGGCACAGCAGAGTATCAGGATCTTGAATAATCATAAATGGCTAGAATCATGAACTGACTGAGCATAGATTACAATGTGGTAGAGTGGAAGTGGCAGGACTGAGTATTTGTAGAGGTCTTGATTATGGAACGAGTTGCAGCTGGTAGGGATCTGCTGTGACTCCCGCACACCTGTCTCCAACCACACAGTCACACACAGAGAGAGAGAGAGAGAGAGAGAGTGTACAGGGGGAGTAACTGCAGGTCAAGAAGACACTGGATGAACACCAGAGGGCGTAGCAGGAGAAGATGTGACACTTATAGGAGCAATTAGGGTTAAGTACCTTGGCTCAGGGATTTGAACCAGCAAGCTTTCGGTTACTGGCCCAGCACTCTTAATCGCTAGGCCTCCTGCCGCCCTAGAAAGCAGATTGTAATACATCCGCAATAAATCAGATTGACTCCAGATTGATCAAGTAGACTTGTCTCATGCAAACAATAACATTTGATTTAAATTATGCAGACGAACAAGTGAAATATCACGATTAGTCCTGTATATCTGTATAATCACATATTGTTGTCATATTATGTGGTTACTGGTTGAATCAACATTGTTTCCACGTCATTTCAATGAAATTACGTCGAACCAATGTGGAATAGACGTTGAATTGACGTCTGTGCCCGGTGGACTGCTGCTTGCGCAGTCAGCATATTACAGCTGTAAAAGTGTATTGAAATATTTTGGAATGCTAATGTGGAGTGTACCAACTGAGATTTAAATAATTTACACAAACAGATTGACAAAACAAAGACCCACAATTCAAAGATGACTGCAATATACTAACGCTGAAAATATTTCACAAATCTTAACATAAACCATTAGTCAAATTGACCACATAATTGGTATATAAACTCAATGCATTAAGTAATGACTTTAAGAATGATTAACTGCTGCATTTAAAGATAACCAACCTGCAGCACTGGACTAAACTTCACTTGCATCCCCCTTGTGGTATTGAGAGATAAACATGGTAATGCTTTCACTGATTGCACATAAAGGTAGATATAGTAGTTCCTACATGATAAATTGCTTTCTTTGTTAACCATCTGATCTTGTGTCATTTCTGTCATCCTGTGAACTCTGTTCATTGCTGCTCGCAGCTACAGTACCAGTCAAAAGTTTGGACACACGTACTCATTCCAGGGTTTTTCTTTATTTTTACTATTTTCTACTTTGTAGAATAATAGTGAAGACATAAAAACATTGAAATAACATACATGAAAACATGTAGTAACCAAAGAAGTGTCAAACTAATCAAAATATATTTGAGATTCTTCAAAGTAGCCACCCTTTGCCTTGATGACAGCTTTGTACACTATTGGCATTCTCTCAACCAGCTTAACCTGGAATTCTTTTCCACATATGCTGAGCACTTGTTGGCTGATTTGTTGCCTGATTTGTTTGACACTTTTTTGGCTACTACATGATTCCATATGTGTTATTTCCTAGTTTGATGTTGATATGATGATAATGGGCTCCCGAGTGGCGCAGCGGTCTAAGGCACTGCATCTCAGTGCAAGAGGTGTCACTATAGTCCCTGGTTTGAATCCAGACTGTATCTCATCCGGCTGTGATTGGGAGTCTCATAGGGCGGCGCGCAATTGGCCCAGCGTCGTCCGGGTTTGGCCGGGGTAGGCCGTCATTGTAAGTAAGAATTTGTTCTTAACTGACTTGCCTAGTTAAATAAAGGTTAAATAAAATAAAAAAATAACTTGTTCAGGTATAAATCCAATTTGCCATTACGATGCAGGTAAATCATATGTCCTTACGTTTCTGTCACATCACAGGCTCTTGGGATGACTATTAAACTAGAAATTAGATTGGTGTCACAGTGCCATGATTTGATTGATTTTTAAATCTACCTATGTGAGTTGTTCAGCTGTTCTCTCTTCTCACAAGGCTTCCAGACTGTGTTTACCCTGATGATGGCCCCCAGCCAAATGAAATATGAGATCAAACTTCAAACCATAGCCAGACTTCAAGGCATTTCTTTCATACCCTCTTACGCTGCTACCTCATTTTCACAATAAGGAATCAAGTTTGACATGCAGAGTAACATTTATTTGATATTGTTTATTTCAGGGGGGAAACATTTGCCCATTGTGCATTGCATTGAGATGACAAGGGTTGTTATTCCAGTTTGTAGATTTGCACTCAAATAGTCAGCAAATCAAGTATAAATATCAAGATGGGATATCTCTAGGCTTTCTACACACCAAACTGGAAGTCTTCCGACTAGCTTGGAAAGACAGTACTGTGCAGTACCGAAGAGCCCTTACTGCTGCTCTAACTTAATTGAGGAAAATAAGAACAATCCGAAATTCATTTTTGATACTGTTGCAAAGCTAACTAAAAAGCAGCATTCCCCAAGAGAGGATGACTTTCACTTTAGCAGTGATAAATTCATGAACTTCTTTGAGGAAAAGATTATGATTATTAGAAAGCAAATTACAGACTCCTCTTTAAATCTGCGTATTGCTTCAAAGCTCAGTTGTCCTGAGTCTGCACAACTCTGCCAGGACCTAGGATCAAGAGAGACGCTCAAGTGTTTTAGTACTATATCTCTTGACACAACGATGAAAATAATCATGGCCTCTAAACCTTCAAGCTGCATACTGGACCCTATTCCAACTAAACTACTGAAAGAGCTGCTTCCTGTGCTTGGCCCTCCTATGTTGAACATAATAAACGGCTCTCTATCCACCGGATGTGTACCAAACTCACTAAAAGTGGCAGTAATAAAACCTCTCTTGAAAAAGCCAAACCTTGACCCAGAAAATATAAAAAACTATCGGCCTATATCGAATCTTCCATTCCTCTCAAACATTTTAGAAAAGGCTGTTGCGCAGCAACTCACTGCCTTCCTGAAGACAAACAATGTATATGAAATGCTTCAGTCTGGTTTTAGACCCCATCATAGCACTGAGACGGCACTTGTGAAGGTGGTAAATTACATTTTAATGGCATCGGACCGAGGCTCTGCATCTGTCCTCGTGCTCCTAGACCTTAGTGCTGCTTTTGATACCATCGATCACCACATTCTTTTGGAATGATTGGAAACCCAAATTGGTCTACACGGACAAGTTCTGGCCTGGTTTAGATCTTATCTGTCGGAAAGATATCAGTTTGTCTCTGTGAATGGTCTGTCCTCTGACAAATCAACTGTAAATTTAGGTGTTCCTCAAGGTTCCGTTTTAGGACCACTATTGTTTTCACTATATATTTTACCTCTTGGGGATGTTATTCGAAAACATAATGTTAACTTTCACTGCTATGCGGATGACACACAGCTGTACATTTCAATGAAACATGGTGAAGCCCTAAAATTGCCCTTGCTAGAAGCATGTGTTTCAGACATAAGGAAGTGGATGGCTGCAAACTTTCTACTTTTAAACTCGGACAAAACAGAGATGCTTGTTCTAGGTCCCAAGAAACAAAGAGATCTTCTGTTGAATCTGACAATTAATCTTAATGGTTGTACAGTCGTCTCAAATAAAACTGTGAAGGACCTCGGCGTTACTCTGGACCCTGATCTCTCTTTTGAAGAACATATCAAGACCATTTCAAGGACAGCTTTTTTCCATCTACGTAACATTGCAAAAATCAGAAACTTTCTGCCCAAAAATGATGTAGAAAAATTTATCCATGCTTTTGTCACTTCTAGGTTAGACCTCTGCAATGCTCTACTTTCCGGCTACCCGGATAAAGCACTAAATAAACTTCAGTTAGTGCTAAATACGGCTGCTAGAATCCTGACTAGAACCAAAAAATGTGATCATATTACTCCAGTGCTAGCCTCTCTACACTGGCTTCCTGTCAAAGCAAGGGCTGATTTCAAGGTTTTACTGCTAACCTACAAAGCATTACATGGGCTTGCTCCTACCTATCTCTCTGATTTGGTCCTGCCGTACATACCTACACGTACGCTACGGTCACAAGACGCAGGCCTCCTAATTTTCCCTAGAATTTCTAAGCAAACAGCTGGAGGCAGGGCTTTCTCCTATAGAGCTCCATTTTTATGGAACGGTCTGCCTACCCATGTCAGAGACGCAAACTCGGTCTCAACCTTTAAGTCTTTACTGAAGACTCATCTCTTCAGTGGGTCATATGATTGAGTGTAGTCTGGCCCAGGAGTGGGAAGGTGAACGGAAAGGCTCTGGAGCAACGAACCGCCCTTGCTGTCTCTGCCTGGCCGGTTCCCCTCTTTCCACTGGGATTCTCTGCCTCTAACCCTATTACAGCGGCTCAGTCACTGGCTTACTGGGGCTCTCTCATGCCGTCCCTGGAGGGGGTGCGTCACCTGAGTGGGTTGATTCACTGATGTGGTCATCCTGTCTGGGTTGGCGCCCCCCCCCCCCCCCCCTCCCCTTGGGTTGTGCCGTGGCAGGTCTTTGTGGGCTATACTCAGCCTTGTCTCAGGATGGTAAGTTGGTGGTTGAAGATATCCCTCTAGTGGTGTGGGGGCTGTGCTTTGGCAAAGTGGGTGTGGTTATATCCTTCCTGTTTGGCCCTGTCCGGGGGTGTCCTCGGATGGGGCCACAGTGTCTCCTGACCCCTCCTGTCTCAGCCTCCAGTATTTATGCTGCAGTAGTTTATGTGTCGGCAGGGCTAGGGTCAGTTTGTTATATCTGGAGTACTTCTCCTGTCCTATTCGGTGTCCTGTGTGAATCTAAGTGTGCGTTCTCTAATTCTCTCCTTCTCTCTTTCTTTCTCTCTCTCGGAGGACCTGAGCCCTAGGACCATGCCCCAGGACTACCTGACATGATGACTCCTTGCTGTCCCCAGTCCACCTGACCGTGCTGCTGCTCCAGTTTCAACTGTTCTGCCTTACTATTATTCGACCATGCTGGTCATTTATGAACATTTGAACATCTTGGCCATGTTCTGTTATAATCTCCACCCGGCACTGCCAGAAGAGGACTGGCCACCCCACATAGCCTGGTTCCTCTCTAGGTTTCTTCCTAGGTTTTGGCCTTTCTAGGGAGTTTTTCCTAGCCACCGTGCTTCTACACCTGCATTGCTTGCTGTTTGGGGTTTTAGGCTGGGTTTCTGTACAGCACTTTGAGATATCAGCTGATGTACGAAGGGCTATATAAATAAATTTGATTTGATTTTGATTTGATTTCTCATAACCATCACACTATAGGCATAACAACCATGCAACAAATCTATAGTACCCCACAGTAGAGGTGTCATAATACCCATAAAACCTAGCAGTCAAACAAAGAAATGGAAAGAAAGAAATTGTTATTCCACCATTAATTTTTCGCAGAGGGGATTTTAGAAACTCTTAAAATAAGGGCTGTGTTTCGTGTAGGCTTACCCTGGCATGACGTTTATGATAACCATGTAAATCTCTCTCAGACAAGGTGAATTTTATCAATATATTCGTCTCTATTTACTCTCAGATTCAAAAATACTTATTACCGTCAAAGAAGACATCATGCAAAACTGCAAATCCCTGCAAGCTCCTGCACGTCATCTCTAACTGACATCTTTGCTAACAGGTATTGTGTCAGCTTAAAACTTGCACAAGACAGTTCACAATTTTTTAAGTACTACATTTAGCTAACGTTAGATAGTTAATCAAGAGATTCTTACCTTTGCCTCGATCTACAGTCTCGTCCAGATCATCATGACATTTGTAGTTCCTTATGATAGCCACATTAGCAACTAATTAAGATTTATTTTGGGGGGGGGTAATAACAGGCAAATATATTGATAAAAGCCACCTTGTCCTAGAGCAGTTTACACTGTTATCAAAATGTCACGCCAGAGTAAGCCTACATGAAACACAGCCCTTCTTTAAGTGTTTCTAAAATCCCCTATGGGGAAAATGAATGGTGGAAAAAAGATTAGAATCATTTCCCTGTTTGACCGCTAGGTTTTATGGGTGTTATGACTCATACTGTGGTACTCTATAACAACCATCGTGCACTATATTGTGGTGCAGTGGGGTTCAACAAAGTCTATGCTAGGAAATAGCATTGTGTGATGTTCATTTAGAAAAGAGAGAGTATGTTTTTGTTTCACATTTGTCTGCACTGATGTACTGTGGATTTGTTTCATATTGTAATAAACAAAGACAAAGCACTGCTATTTGCAATATCAACTGCTGTGGTGGGTCTGAAGGTAAGTTTTGTGTTGCCTAATGTAACTACAAACCATATATATTTAATCAGCAAATCACTTTCAATTTGCTCAGTGGAGTAAGAGTGCATCATTCATTCTCCAATCGATAATTGTTAGCAACATTATTTTAATTGCCATTATATTCAAAACGGCCTGTATATGCTTCTGTACCAGTATGTGTGGAGTTTGATGGAGTGGGTACTGCTGCTTGTATGCACTGGTGTTTGTTGCATTGTTTAGATGGATACAGCTTTGGAAGTATAGATTATCTTTACAGAATTTGTTTTTGAATACTGTGTCATGTAATTGTAGAAATTCCAACCGGGACTGCATAATGAGGGTGGGGCAACATGTTTGATGAACTACGGAGTTACATCAACTGGATACAAACAAATAAAAAGAGTCTGCCTCTGATTGGCTTGCTATTACTTAACCGATTTCCTCTCTTTAATCAGAGGGACCTATAATCACCATTTCCATTTAGCCTTTCTATCTAAAATGATCTGCCGAAATTGTTGCAACCCCTATTACTAGACTGTTCAACCTCTCTTCGTGTCGTCTGGGATTCCCAAAGATGGAAAGCACCTGCGGTCATCCCCTTCTTCAAAGGGGGGGACACTCTTGACCCAAACTGCTACAGACCTATATCTATCCTACCTGCCTTTCTAAGGTCTTCGAAAGCCAAGTCAACAAACAGATTACCGACCATTTCAAATCCCACCATACCTTCTCCGCTATGAAATCTGGTTTCAGAGCTGGTCATGGGTGTACCTCAGCCACGCTCAAGGTCCTAAACGATATCTTAACTACCATCGATAAGAAACAATACTGTGCAGCCGTATTCATTGATCTGGCCAAGGCTTTCGACTCGGTCAATCACCACATCCTCATCGGCAGACTTGACAGCCTTGGTTTCTTAAATGATTGCATCGCCTGGTTCACTAACTACTTCTCTGATAGAGTTCAGTGTGTCAAATCGGAGGGCATGTTGTCCGGGCCTCTGGCAGTCTCTATGGGGATGCCTCAGGGTTCAATTCATGGACCGACTCTCTTCTCTGTATACATCAATGATGTCGCTCTTGCTGCTGGTGAGTCTCTGATCCACCTCTACGCAGACGACACCATTCTGTATACTTCTGGCCCTTCTTTGGACACTGTGTAAACAACCCTCCAGACGAGCTTCAATGCCATACAACTCTCCGTCCGTGGCCTCCAATTGCTCTTAAATACAAGTAAAACTAAATGCATGCTCTTCAACCGATTGCTGCCTGCACCTGCCCGCCCGTCCAACATCACTACTCTGGACGGTTCTGACTTTTACAAATACCTAGGTGTCTGGTTAGACTGTAAATTCTCCTTCCAGACTCACATCAAACATCTCCAATGCAAAGTTAAATCTAGAATTGGCTTCCTATTTTGCAAACAAAGCATCCTTCACTCATGCTGCCAAACACACCCTTGTAAAACTGACCATCCTACCAATCCTCGACTTCGGCGATGTCATTTACAAAATAACCTCCAATACCCTACTCAATAAACTGAATGCAGTCTATAACAGTGCCATTTTTCTTGTCACCAAAGCCCCATATACTACCCACCACTGCGACCTGTACGCTCTCGTTGGTTGGCCCTCGATTCATACTCGTCGCCAAACCCACTGGCTCCAGGTCATCTACAAGACCCTGCTAGGTAAAGTCCCCCATTATCTCAGCTCACTGGTCACCATAGCAGCACCCACCTGTAGCACGCGCTCCAGCAGGTATACAGTGGGGAGAAGTATTTGATCAAATAAATAAAATGCAAATTAATTACTTAAAAATCATACAATGTGATTTTCTGGATTTTTGTTTTAGATTCCGTCGCTCACAGTTGAAGTGTACCTATGATAAAAATGACAGAACTCTACATGCTTTGTAAATAGGAAAACCTGCAAAATCATAAGTGTATCAAATACTTGTTCTCCCCACTGTATCTCTCTGGTCACCACCAAAACCAATTCTTCCTTTGGCCACCTCTCCTTCCAGTTCTCTGCTGCCAATGACTGGAACGAACTACAAAAATCTCTGAAACTGGAAGCACTTATCTCCCTCACTAGCTTTAAGCACCAGCTGTCAGAGCAGCTCACAGATTACTGCACCTGTACATAGCCCATCTATAATTTAGCCCAAACAACTTCCTCTCCCTCTACTGTATTTATTTATTTTGCTCCTTTGCACCCCATTATTTCTCTCTACTTTGCACATCCTTCCACTGCAAATCTACCATTCCAGTGTTTTACTTGCTACATTGTATTTACTTCGCCAACATAGCCTTTTTTTGCCTTTACCTCCCTTATATCACCTCATTTGCTCACATTGTATATAGACTTATTTTTCTACTATATTATTGACTGTATGTTTGTTTTACTCCATGTGTAACTCTGTGTTGTTGTATGTATTGTACTGCTTTGCTTTATCTTGGCCAGATCGCAATTGTAAATGAGAACTTGTTCTCAACTTGCCTACCTGGTTAAATAAAGGTGATTTAAAAAAAACAAAAATAATAATAAGAACCCCTCATGTTATTATTCATCACAATCATCAGCTATTACCATTGCCTTTTGTATACAATAAAATGTATCTTTCAAAAATATTGTTTTATTCAAGATATCTGCTAGATCACAGTTCCAGTGTTTCCCCAACACTGAAACACTGGAACTGTGATCTTATACAGGTTTGACTAAAAGTAAGTAGCCAACGGAGAAAAAAATAAACAACAACAAAAATGGTCTTATCTTGATTTGTGTCAAATAAGAATTTCACAATAATGCTCCCTAATTTGTTTAGAGTGTCTCTCGACAGAGACTGACCTCACACCAAATCATACCTTATGCGAGTCATTCTACTTTATTGGCAATTTATGGTAATTTGCATGGCTCAGCCCCGAGTCTCAAGTTTGAAAAAAATGTGTGATAACGTAACAACATCATTGGCAATGCCTGTGTATCTTTCCAGTTGAACTCCTGTCAACCTAAGGCTACAATGCATGCCAAAGGTCAAACACTTCCATCACTAATAGACTTTATTTTCATTGTTTAATGTCACTCAATCAAACCACTGTGAAAAGTGACGTTGTCTATATTAGGCATTATGCAACACCTAGTTTTGGTTTTGCTATGCCAAATGGGATGGGGGAATTCAGTCAGAACTCGTTACAGATTAGGTTTAATTGAAATTCACTGACAAGTCATATAGCCTTTGGTGTCACTTCAACATGAACGGGTGTATTTAGAGGTCTCTCTAACCACAACAATAGAGAATCAAACCTACTAACAAAATACTAGTTAACAAACCACATTTGATTAATCTGTAATTTCAGAGCAAATATCATATAATATATGGACAGCTGGAAATCAAATTATCTACACCAAAGCAGTTGATACAAACTGCATATACTCCCTCATATCAGGATAATTGCAGAATATCCAAAAGTGAAATAGAAAAACATTGTTACTTTGGTCATGTAAGAGATTAATTTGAAGCTCAAAGCTCTGCATGATCTAACCACAAGGACATTGTGGAAAGAAGATATTTTCAGGGAAAGGAAGAAAGAATCTCTCACTGGCCTGAGATTAGGCCAAACCACTCTCCTTCTGCTCAGCCTGGTGTCCTCCAAAATTCATAACCTCATGACCCACTGCAATGTAACCCTGTGAACCTTACTCCAACATCTCTCTCCTTCCCAAGTTCGATAGGCAAACCAAGAAAACTTGAATTTGAAGGTGCTGTATGTACATGAGGGTAATCTGAGGCTCGCCCCCCCCCCCCCCCCTACGAGTATGCACGCAAGCACAGATGGACACATGCACATCCTCCCCACCCCCTGTTTAAACAAAAGATGCAAGGACGAGTTTGATGCTGCTGGTTTAATTTTTGAGTTCTAATGAATTATGCTGCTGTCATCGACTGGAGCAGGGGAAGGATGTGGCGGATGTGAGGCGGGCAGTGCTACATGGCTGCCTCTCTCCCTGTGTTTAAAAATGATTGATTAAGCTGACACCAACTCAGGGGTGCACCACTGCTCTATTTTTCTCCCTCATTATGCGAGGCAATATTTCAAATCAGGAGAACACCGGAGGAAGACACTAGAGACACCAGACAGGACACCCTTCAGATATAAAGTTTATCAGACAATAGAATAGCCTCTGAGACTGAAGAACTCTCTTTTTCAGAATGTCTTGGGAGTGCCTGTTTTTGTTAAAAAATTACTTATTTACTTAGTCCCATCGGCCCATCAATAACGCCTCTCCAGTGAACTTGACTTTGGGCAGTTTTCATCTCATTCCAGGAGTAACTGATCTTTCTTTGCCATGGAAAATGCAGGTTATTTCCTTGTGCCGTTATTAAAACATATTGATCAAGTGAAGGTGTAAAGATTCAACCAATGGTTCAAGAGATTAAATCCAAACCTAAATCAAAAACAACTGTACAGAAAATATCCTCTGCAATGTGTAATATGTCAGTAGTGGGATTCTTTACAAAATCGGACATCAGAATGGTTCCCCTCCAAACATAGATGCACGACAAATAATCTTCCTCTTGATGATTTAGTGCAGTGTGAAGTGCCAGGCCTTAATGAAAGAGACATATTAATGATGTTTCACTTATTCATGTGTAGGAAATGAAGGCACGGCAGCGGATTGAAACAGTTGACAGAATAAAGACCCAGCGTTGGGGGAATGATTGTATTTATGATTTCAATCTGACAAATCGTGGTATCAGGAGAGAGGCAGAGTGACACGTTTGTGGCAGTTCAAAGTGTTAAATGATGTGATATATGGTGGAGTACTCTGGCACGGGGCACGTACACTCAGACATTCAGTACAGTACAGGATGAATGTGCTGGGCCTCCTGGGTGCACAAGACATCAGAGAGTTCTGCCAACTCCAATCTCACAGGAGACAACTATGCAGTCAAAGGTTCGTGAATTTTAACATGAAAATATGATACACAACCAACACAGCATGTACTGTATAGTATATACTGATATACTGTTTCAGAATAGCGGAGATATGTCAAGGATGATGTATAGACTATCATAGTTATCTGTATATGGAACTTTGTGTCTCCCTCCTTTGAATGAAACAATGCTACTGAACAGCACCACCTAGCAGCAACTTGACAATAGCAAATCATTGAATTTACTATAAAGAAATGTTTAGATTTGATTTTATAAGTGCTTCTGTACAGGCAGCTAGCTTTACATTCCTGACAGTCAGACTTAATTTCATGAGTGCCATAGGCAAACTCAGAAACAACCAACAAAACAAGTGAATTCATAATATGTGGTTAGATATACTATGTATGTAATCGAACGAAAATCTGTTTTTTTTTTATATGATGTCATGATGACAGTAAAACATGATAAACATTCTACATTAAAGGACTACTGTAGCTGCTGTTGGTAATTATCATTTCCCATCCATACAACCCATAACTACTGTCCATACAAACACAGACATGCAAAGTAAATTGCTTAACATTACATAGTCAATGTGTATCCTAAAGACATGAAAAACTACAAAGGAAAACAAATTCTCTGGTCATAAATCCTCTTTGTGTGAAAAAAGATAGAATTGTCAGGTTATGGCCAACTCTTTTCTGCCAGAGTTAGAATTGACTCATGGCATGTGTGTAGAGTTCATATGACTAGGGACGGGAGTGATTTTCTCAGTTAAAAATCAGGAGGTGAAAAATGGTGTGGTTATTTGTACCTGACAGAAGTTAAGAGCTTCTCCCTGAGGCCCACTCACTCCCTGCTGACCGTAAGGCTGCCTTCTCCTCTCCTTCAGCATCAGCTCACCTTGTGAGAGCACGCTTTCCCACTGGCTGGTGGGATGGACTACTATCCTCTAACTTTACACTACTCTGGCTCTGGAGTTTAGCTAGTTGTCCTTGTGGGTTGTTGCTTTATATGTGTTTGTATGGGGGTGTGTGTGCCAATGACAGTGAAAGTTGTGTGTGTGTGTGTGTGTACACATTTGTCTGTGCCTACATATTTCGAATCAGAGGCAGAGGCATAGAGACATGGCATTGACAGGAGAGGAAAGCTTAATATCTGGATATATCTGGTTAGTCGGTAAATAGTCTTCAACCTTGTGCTTTTTTTACTGCAATAATTGAAATAGAATTGAGATAAAAAAAAGTTTACTATCGACGTCACATCATTTTTTGTGACCAACTTTTTATTTAGTTAATCCTTCTTTCAGAAGGGGGGGGAGGGGTTACAGGTACAGGTATATCATTCAAAGTCACATTCATGCAGATATATTCATGTATTAAGTTATATTTTCATTTCACATTTTATATTTTCTTTCACCTGTGGGACGCCACAAAAAAACATCTGAGAAATGTATACAAAGATAAAGAACACTATCAACATTTTTGAAATACTTTTTCTGCAGGGCAAAAACAAAAACAAAAAAAAGTATTCCTCTCCAACCCATTCCCCCCAGTTCCCAACGTCATATCATCCATCCACCCACGACCTCTCTCCCACCTGAAATCGATGTTTACCAGCTTGCCATTAGAACATGTACATATACTGATGTCCGATTTAATTGATTTGAGTGTTATGTTGAAGTTTTTGGCAATGGTTTTATCAAAAGAAGGAAATATACACTCACGGGACAGTTATTAGGAAACATTCCACAGGGATGTTGGTCCATGCTGATGTGATTGAATCACGTAGATGCTGCAGATTAGACACCGGTAAATTCCTGCTGCGAGCAGCCCGTTCCATCTTATCCTAAAGATGCTCTATTGGGTTGAGGTCTGGGGACTGACCAGGCCACTCAAGTAAACTGAACTCGCTGTCTTGTTTCAGGCAATGTTTTTCCACTCCTCAATAGTCCAGTGTTGGTGATTGCATGCCCTCTGGAGCCACTTGAACTTGTTTTTAGCTGAAATGTGGAATCCAGGGTGGTCATCTGCTGCATTAGCCCATTCAAGACAAGGATCGGTGAGTTGTGCATACTGAGATGTCGTTTTGCACACCACTGTTGTATTACGCTGTTATTTGACTGTTTGTGGCCCACCTGTTAGCTTGCATGATTCTTGCCGTTCTCCTTCGACCTCTCTCATCAACAAGCTGTTTTCACCTACAGGAATATCACTGACTAGATTTCTATTGTTTTCCCCACCTTTCTCTGTAAACCCTAAACACTGACTTGCGTGAAAAGCCCAGGGAGGCGTCCGTTTCTGAGATACTGCATATGGTGCCCCCGGCACCAACAATCATACCACGCTCAACGTCGCTTAGGTCACTTGTTTTGCCCATTCTAACGTTAAATCGCACAGTAACTGAATGTCTCGATGCCTGTCAGCCTGCTTTATATAGAAAGCCACGTAACTCACTGTCTGTAGGAGCGATCCATTTTTGTGAATGGGTGGTGTACCTAATAAACTGGCATGTGAGTATATATATATTCCTAAATATTTAAAATGAGAAACAATTGGCATTCGTTAAGTAGTGATGGGGTCCTATGTCATTTTCTTAAGAGGCAGTAGGGTAGGTCTGGTTAGATTTATTTTTTATCTTGAGATGGAGCTGAATTTGTCTATGATCTTCAAAGCATTTGGGAGAGATTGGGCTACGCTGGATTCATACCCCTAGACTTTTTCCACATTCTGTTGCGTTACAGGCCGAATTTAAAATGTATTACATGTATTACATTTTGTGTCACTGGCCCACACACAATATCCCATAATGTGAATGTGAAATTATGTTTCTTTAAATTTTTACAAATGAATTAAAAATTAAAAGCTGCAACGTCTTGAGTCAGTAAGTATTCAACCCCTTTTTTTATTGCATGACTAAATTAGCACAGGAGTAAAACTATGCTTAATAAGTCACATAATAGGTTGCTTGTACTCTGTGTGCAATAATAACATGATTTTTGAATGACTACCTCATCTCTGTACCCCACACATACAGATAATTGTAAGGTCCCTCAGTCGAGCAGTGAATTTCAAACGCAGATTCAACCACAAAGACCAGGGAGGTTTTCCAGTGCCTCTCAAATAAGTGCACCTACTGGTAGATGGGTAAAAAAAAGACAACAGTCGTTGAATATCCATTTAAGCACGGTGAAGGTATTCATTACACTTTGGATGGTGTATCTATACACCCAGTCACTACAAAGATATAGGTGTCCTTCCTAACTTAGTTGCGGAGAGGAAAGAAACCGCTCAGGGATTTCAACATGAGGCCAATGGTGACTTTATTAAAACAGTTACAGAGTTTAATGGCTGTGATAGGAGAAAATTGAGGCTGGATCAACAACATTGTAGTTACAATCCTAACCTAAATGACAGAGTAAAAAAAGGAAGCCTGTACGTAATAAAAATATTCCAAAGCATGCATCCTGTTTGCAATGAGAAATGAACTCTGTCCTGAATACAAAGTCCTATGTCTGGGCCAAATCCAACACAACACATCACCACTATTCATATTTTCAGGCATGGTGGTGGCTGCATCATGTTATGGGTATGCTTGTCATCCGTAAAGACTAGGGAGTTTTTTAGAATATAAAGAATCTGAATAGATCTAAGCATAGGAAATGTCCTAGAGCAAAACCTGATTCAGTCTGCTTTCCAACAAACACTGGGAGAGAAAATCACCTTTCAGAAGGACAATAGCCTTAAACACAAGGCCAAATATACATTGGAGTTGCTTACCAAGATGACATTGAATGTTCCTGTGGGGCCTAGTTACAGTTGACTTAAATCGGTTTGAACATCTATGGCAAGACTTGAAAATGGCTGTCTAGCAATGATCAACAACCAACTTGACAAAGCATGAAACATTTAAAAAAAATAATCATTTTAAAAAAGACTCACAGCTGTAATCATTGCCAAAGGTGATTTTAACATGTATTGACTCAGGAGTGTGAATACTTACGTAAATGAGATATTTCTGATATTTCATTTTCAATAAATTTGCAAACATTTAAAAAACATGTTATCAATTTGTTATTATTGGCTGTTGTGTGTAGATGATTGAAAAATAATAATATTTAATCCATTTTGAATTCGGGCTGTAACACAACAAAGGGTGGAATAAGTCAAGGGGTATAAATACTTTCTGAAGGCACTGTAGATGAAGTAAGATTTCATCAGTGTATAGTGAGATGACATGATCTATAGAATTGAGAGATATCGGTGTAACTTGATTTGATTGTTGAACTGCTTGGGCCAGGGGCTCCATAGACAATAAAAATAGCAGAGGTAAGATGGCGTCACCTTGCCTGCTACTTCTACTTATTATGTTATTACTGTAGCTGAGGGATTGGCATATAGTATTTTAATCATATTCATGAAATTGGAGCCAAGTCGCACATGTTCCAACACCAACAAAAGATATGACCATTCTAGTCTATCAATAAGCTTTTTCTGCTTCGAGAGAGAACTGCCCAAAGAGCTTTGGTTCTGATGAAGCATGTAAGACATGTAATAGATGGAGGTTATCTGAGGATAATCGTTTTTTTAACAAACCTGCTTTGGTCTGGATGTATCAATTTGGGTAAGTACCTTTCGAAACAGGATGACAGCATTTTTGAAAATAGTTTAATATCTGTGATTATCAAAGATAGAGGGTGATAATGAAAGCACTGGGTGGCATCCTCACTTTTTTTTAAAATAAAAGTGAAATTAGTGCTGTATTAATCATTTCAAGTAATAGTTGAGCTACTGTAATTGGATCCAAAATGTTAAATAGACCCCAGGAGGAATACCATCACAACCAGGTGATCTGCCTTTATTCATGTTATCCAAAGCCCTTTTCAGTTCATTTCATTTTAAATATGTTGAAATGTTGACATTCCCATCAAAATACCATGTTCTGAGATATGTTTGTTGGGGATGTATGCATTAGTTGAGAGACCGGCATCCTACTGCTCTGCTTCATACTGTAGTAGTTTCTCCTCATTACACTAATGACCCAGAGAATCCACTTCACCAAGAATATTTTCATCATTTGAAGAACTGGAAGAACATTTCATCTCCATTTTGGTTTCCATGATAAGTGATATGATAGGACACTGGAATGAGAGAGCACAAAATGTAATTTCATAAAATGTTACATTCATGCAAGAAAGATGAAAAGGAAAAAGCCTTAGATTTATAGTGGCGTATATACCATAGGACTATGTGCAGTTGCCACATCCACATGTAGAGGCCACAGGAGGTTGGTGGCACCTTAATTGGGGAGGACTGGATCGTGGTAATGGCTGGAGCGGAATGGATGGAATGGTAGCAAATACATCAAACACATGGTTTGAATTTGTTTGATGCCATTCCATTCACTCTGTTCCAGCCATTATTATGAGCAAACCTCCCCTCAGCAGGATCCACTGGTAGAGATGGTAGGATTGGGCATTACATATCATACATATTATTTCATGGTCTTTTTATTTTTGTTAACTTTTACACCCTTTTTCGTGATATCCAATTTTGTAGTTACGATCTTGTCTCATCACTGCAACTCCCCTATGGACTCAGGAGAGGCGAAGGTGGAGAGCCATGCGTCCTCCGAATCACGACCCTGCCAAGCCGCACTGCTTCTTGACACACTGCTCACTTAACCTGGATGCCAGCCGCAACAATGTATCGGAGAAGAAAACCTTCCAACTGACGACCGAAGTCAGCCTGCAGGCCCTCTGCCCTCCACAAGAAAACCATGGTTTTCCCGGTCACGGCCGGCTGTGACCTAGCCTGGGATAGAACCCCAGGCTGTAGTGGCGCCTCAGCCTTAGACTGCTGCGCTACTCGGGAGGCCACATTTCATTGTCTTTTAAAAGAGTCCTAATGCAAAAGCCACTGGTATGCTGTAGCAGCTCCTTTCTATATTCACAAAGGAGAAAGCACAATGCTCAGCTGCCTATACTAACAGCTCCTGATGAAAACAAGACAGCAGCAAACTGTCTGCCCAATGCTATCTGACAAATCCAGCCCATCAGACAGTACTGTGCGGTCTCTGATGTTTGGGGGCTTGCTAATTTAGCCTTTAGCTCCATGGTACAGTAAATCACAACACTCAGGAAGACAAATGTCAGAACCCATGTTGCCAGACTGTGTCTTTGAGCAGAATATTCCTTTAAATTGGGTGTGCAGGGACTGGGTCCAATCCCCAGCACCTTTTTCTTCCCTTTCCTCTCTGTCGCTGTCTCTCTCTCTGCCTCTCTCAGTCTTCCCCTCTCTCTCTCTCCATGTTAACAAAAGGCTTAGAGATGAAAAAGGCAGCATCAACCCATCCCTACTTTGTGCCATTATAGAACAGACACACTGGGGGTAAAGAGGTGTGATGCTGAACTTCAAGGAGAGCTTTATATAACTCTCTTTTTAGTCTCAGTGTTTCATGTTTATTTTACTTCTGCTTCCACCCCTGACATCTGATTGACACTGCTTCCTGTCACTACAACTGTTATTTATCGAACCAGCTCATATGGAATCCATTGATAGCTTCTGGATATATTTGTATGAGTTTAGGAAAATGTGCAAAGAATCAAAAAGTTCTCCAGTGTCTGAGAAGGGAGTAGCATCTCATCAGAGTTGTGATTTCAACCCTTCCCCTTTGCCTGCTCTCACATACTCTAAACTTCACCAGTTGTCCCTTTCCAGGATTAGAAGAAGTGACTTCTAAATGCGTAATCCCGTTCATACAAGCTGGTTAGCATAGCTAGCATACAGAAATTGTAGACCAATTTGTAGACCAATTTGGCTGGGGGGCAATGAGGAGATTCAGGATCTTTCCCCCACATGTTTCCATGGCAATTCAATTGTTTTGGTCAAGTTCGATTGACCTTTTTACTGCATCTACTGTATAGTAGAACCCTTTGAAGAACCCCTTTTGGGTTCCATGTAGAACCCTTTCCGCAGAGGGTTCTACATGGATGCAAAAAGAGTTCTACCTAGAAACAAAAATGGTTCTACCTGGAACCAAAAAGGGTTATCCTATGAGGACAGCCACAGAACCATTTTGGAACCTGTTTTTCTAAGAGTGTAGAGATTCAAAGGTCTAAACACAAAACTGCTTCTCACACATAATTCCTCACTGAGAATCCTCTGGGCTACAGAGGAAGGTTGAAATGTCCACATTCAGATAAAACAGTCTCCTTTCATGATAAATAGTAAATAGTGCCTTTGTACTTAATTTCATAGTCATTTTATATGTCCATTGCAACTTAATCCTGGCTATTTTGCAAATAAAATCCATGAAGCTCACATTTAGAACCCAGAAATAAAATAGACACCTGTACTTTGTTGAAAGTCGATCCCCATGTGTTTCCTCAGAAAGAGCTTCTGATCTCAGTTAGTTTAGCCCAACCAAGGCCTGGAGTAGCAGACAGTGGGGAGCAGAGCAGTGGGCCCTGAGCCATACAGTACAGCTCTGTTACACCAATGGTCTGAGCTGGACATTTACAGTCTTAGACAAAGAGGACCTGGACCCAGTTCAATATCTCAGCCTAATATCGGGCCCATGTCCAGCACACATGCATGTATTCCTGTTCCCTTCAGTAATGACATAAGTGTGTTCCTTCTGTCCACATGGAGTCCACAATGTACATTTGAATTAATGCAATAAGTCTGATCAATACTGGAAGACATTTGTAATAGTTCTTATATTTCCAACCGGATACGTAGAATACCTAATTAAACTAGTAAATTATGATGAACTGTAATATGTTGCAATAGCTGATAGAGCAGAGACACACCATTAAAGATAACTTTACCTGATAAACCTATTAAACGCCTGATTTAAAAAATGAAAATATGAATTGTAGTGCATACATGGAAGAACTTGTACTTTCTCTCTACCAAGCCAATCATAATCAAATGACGCACTAAACAGAAACATTTCTTATAGAAAATAGTGTTTGGGAGCCTTGAAAGAAAGTGCCTCGGTTTCACATAGACCAAAAGAGAGACCCTGTAAAGACAAGTACAGGAAAACAAAAGCTGAAGCCAGTTTTCCCCAAGGTTCTCTAAAGCCTGAACTGTTCACAGTAATGTTTGTCTTCGACAACAAAACAGGTCACTTTTCTTTCCTCCGTTTTGTCTCCCCCAGTCAGACCCCATGGTGAGCAGCAGCCACCTTTTATTGATCAACACAAAGTCCCAAATAAATGAGCGGAGAATGAGAGCTATGCTCCAGGGAGTTCAGGGGAACCTAAGCTTCATGGGCTCCCATCAATTTTAATCACTCCCCTAATGAAGAGGCTCTCTGCTGGGCATCCATAACTCACCGCGGCAGAGCTACCTCTACCTCCACTGGTTAAATCCAATCATTTTTAAACAGCTCCCTCCTCTTCTCTAGTCTAATGCCCTTTTCAAAATAAACAATGCATTCACTAATGGAGTCGAGAAATTAGTATAGATGTGAATAGGACAATTCTTATTGGACAAATGGAATGTAAGCAGGACAGATAGGATTTCTCAAGTTGGCTCTCTGATCTTTGTGCATCAATATTTATTTTGGTCCAGACTCTAGTGTATGATTGTATAACAATGGGATTGCAGTGAATGCATGGTTTTATCATGGCTCTGCATTACATCTGAATTACAATCACATCAGATCTGTTCGGTTCTAATTCTCAGAGTAAAATCTCAACGAAAGCTATGAAAGCTCAAACCAAGTTTATTCTTCCCAGAGGGTCAAAACAGCTGCATTAGACAAACACATGTTTACAATAGTTGTGGTATATGTAGCCCACTTCAGGTGGAGTCTCCTCCTTTTCGCTAAACATTGTATCTTTATTGCTAGGCAGGAAACTAAGTGATACAGGCAATAACTTTTCTTTTCCCTTAGCGTGACCTGACCTGTCCTCGACCCCCTTCATCACTAATCCATGGCTCTCTCCCCTTATCAATGCCTGCCACATGTGATCACTTTCCCTACACTCAGTACATTCCAAGCTTAATTGCACACACCATATACCTTCGTCCTACAGATAACCATTAACCTCTGGTGTAGCCCCTCGGCTATGGCACCCCTCAGGTCTCTATTACAACTAATGATTAAAATCCAAACCTATCAGATCTTTTCACATCAGATCTTTTTCAGAGCTGATCGGTTAAAATGCCTGTTTTTTGTTTATGTAACTAGGCAATTTAAATAAGAATTTTTATTTATTTACAATGACGACCTACCCCGGCGAAACCCGATCAACGCTGGACCAATTGTGCACCGCCCTATGGGACTCCCAACCATGACTGGATGTGATGCAGCCTGGATTCAAAACAAGATCCCACCAACTACAGGTGGAAAAGTATGATCCCCAATCAGAGACAACGATAGACAGCTGTCTCTGATTGGGAACCATACCCGGCCAACAAAGAAATAGAAAACATAGATTGCCCACCTTAGTCACACCCTGACCCTGACACCTCTTGCACTGAGATGCAGTGTCTTAGACCACTGCGCCACTCGGGAGCCCAGTTAGTGAAACTAATATCAGAATTGTGCTGCCTGTGCACCATGTTTTGCGGTGATACGCACTGTGGCTCCAATGCGCATCCACAGCCCTGTGCGTGCTGTGCCAGCTCCCCGCACTTGCAGTGCGAAAGTGGGCATCTGTCCAGGATGCGTTGTGCCAGCTCTACGCTCCAGACCTCCAGTGCGCCTCCACAGCCCAGTATATCCTGTGCCGGCCATACGTACTGTGTCTCCAGTGCGCCTTCACATCCCATTGCGTCCTGTGCCAGCTCCATGCACCCGGACTCCAGTGCGTGTCTCCAGCCTGGTACGTCCTGCGCCTGCTCCACGCACGAAGCCTCCAGTGAGGATCCATGGCCCGGAGCCTCCAGTGAGGATCCATGGCCCGGAGCCTCCAGTGAGGATCCATGGCCCGGAGCTTCCAGTGAGGATCCATGGCCCGGAGCCTCCAGTGAGGATCCATGGCCCGGAGCCTCCAGTGAGGATCCATGGCCCGGAGCCTCCAGTGAGGATCCATGGCCCGGAGCCTCCAGTGAGGATCCATGGCCCGGAGCCTCCAGTGAGGATCCATGGCCCGGAGCCCCCAGTGAAGATCCATGGCCCGGAGCCCCCAGCAACGGTTCCCAGTCCGGAGCCTTCTGCGACGATCTACTGTCCGGAGTCCCCGGCGACGGTCTACGGTTCAATTCCACCGGCGATGATTCAAGGCCCGGAGCTTCCAGCGACGATCTCCGCACCGCAGGCGCCACTGAAGTTGGCGGAGCGGGGTCTGCGTCCCACACCGGAGCCGCCACCGAGGGTAGATGCCCACCCGGACCCTCCCCTATAGGTTCAGGTTTGCGGCCGGAGTCCGCAACTTTGGGGGGGGGGGGGGGGTACTGTCACGCCCTGGCTGTCTATTTGGTTAGGTCAGGGTGTGACTAGGGTGGGCAATCTGTGTTTTCTATTTCTTTGTTGGCCGGGTATGGTTCCCAATCAGAGGCAGCTGTCTATTGTTGTCTCTGATTGGGGACCATACTTAGGCAGCCTTTTTCCACCTGTAGTTGGTGGGATCTTATTTTTGTTACTGTGCTGTTTAGCCATACTAGACGTTACGTTTTGTTTTGTATTTTTTTTTTTTTTTTCGGTGTTCATTTAATACATTTAAAATGTAAGCTAACGACGCTGCACCTTGGTTCGATCCTTCCATCGACGACCGTAACAATGTCATTAAATCTAACCTTCAGATGTCAACAAATCTAACTTTCCGAAGACCTAACTTGTAAAATGACTTAACAAAAATCTAACTTGTAAAATCTGAGCCTTCTTGGGGAGACACTCCACACAGCAATCTCTTCTCTCAGCCCTCCAAGTTTGTTAAAAGTTATTGAAACTTCAACACTCTGTGAACTAGTGTATCACACACACTCATATTTTACTTCTAGTGACGTATCAAAATCTTTCTCCAGCATCTGCTCCTCTCACTGTAGGTAAGGGGGAAAATCCATCACCCTCCCCCAGGGTTTGCATAAGCCTCTCAGAGAGGTGAGGTGGGGCTAGTGGGCTATTTGCTGCCACGTCCTGGGATTTGCCCTGTCTTCTCATCTTTGATATGTGAACACTCCACTCTTTATTCTGGTGTGGGTGTCCTGGTCAGGGCTTAGATTTTATCCATGGTTCTGACAGAGGCACTAGGTGGTCAAGTCAGACCACACACTTTCAGGGACATAGTCTAGTTTAATGTTGAATTGTCATGGAACATTTATATGGACATTGATGTCAATGAAGCCATACATGACACGGATTTATCACGCTTATTTTGGGAAAATGAAAGACTTATATACCATCCATGCTGCGCCACCCAAAATATGTTCCATCCTTTCTGAATGAGACCACTGCTGTCTTTTCTTTTTCAATCCAAAACATCCCCTGTTGTGTGGATCTTTAAAAAAAAAACTTCAATAAAAACACACTTGACCGGCATACACTGGGGATCCTCTTCTCTCAACTGGAACACATTAAGTTCACTGTGATAAACAGCTTGCTTAGAGACTCTAAGTTGAACATTGATGTTTGATCTTTCATTTGTGGTCTCACACATGGGGCGCTCTTTGTGTGTGTTGTTGTAGCCCGTAGGCACAGTGGGCTCTGTGTGCAGGCCAGACAGGGGCACTGGGCCAAGCGGACAGAGAGATACAGAGCTCATCTCTAAAGCTGGCTTGACCCTCTCATACAGTCATACAGGGGGAGTGTGTGACCAGGGCCAACACAGCTGTTTAGACACAGGGTCTGGGAGAATGGGAAGACGGGAGGCAGAAAGGCGGGAGGATGGGAGGGGGAAACGACTCAATATGCAATCAGGCAAAGCTGTTCTGTGTGCTGCAGTTTTGGTCAGATTTAGAAAGAAACTGCAATCCACACTGGGTTTTGAATATTTCCTTCCATGCATGGCACAAGTTCACGTCAGAGTATGAACGCAAAATAACTTCTGGTAACTAGTCACCATAAAATACATTTTGCTCAGGTACGCTACCATACTGTATCTGTACTACTCTTAGCTATTCTGTAAAACATTACTAAAAGAGCCAAGGAAAATATAATGACTGCAGGTATAACTGATGAATGAGTTCTTACAGCAGAACTCTCTCTGTTAAGTGTGTTCCTTATTATCGATCAAACTGAACAACCTGATGGAACTGAGTGAAAGTCACCTTGATATAATTCTGGTAATCAATCATTTCCAAACCGCTCTTTGTTGTGGTTGGCAGTACCATTAGCATGTTTGGGGAAGGAACGCATACAGGGTCTATAGTGATTAGCACGATGAAGGAACTTGTTTACCTATATTCCCTCTATTGGCTATTATTTCTGCTCTTCTTCACTAATTTCCCATGGATGGTTAATCTCCGATAATACAGTATTCCCATTAAAATGGATAGTCCCTCCCTCTATCTCTTGCTCTGTGTGTGTGGGTGTGTGGGTTGTGTGCGCATGTGTTTGTGTATTTTAAGCCTTCTCTGCTCAAACCAGTTGTATCATAATAGGGAAATCTACCATGAAATTAGTCAAAAATTACGATCTTAGAAGGTCAGAGATTGCCTAAGCTTTCTTTACTAAATCCTGGCGCTATCAATAACCAGTTCAGGAAGCTGGCATCACTTATTTGACATGGGTCATCTTTTCTTCAAATCTCAAGGCCAATTCATGTATCTTGGAATTCATTGTCTGTCATAGAAAAAGTATCTCCTTTTATAGGTAAGAAACAATATAGAAATTCCTTCACTCATCCAGAAAATATGCACCATTCGTTTATACAGTACACCAGGCTTCATCAACACAGTACAAAACAGCACCTGTACAATATCCGCCTGGATGTAATGCTTTGTGGTCATGGTCATTGACTTCTCCATACACTGGAGCATTGTCTGTCTTCCTGCCAGCCTTCACTATGACAGCATGAGGAAACAACTTGCTGAACACCTGGTCTGGGATCAGGGTGCATCAAACTTGGCCTTTGGTCTCAGTTGGGCTGCAGTGGGAGTGGAACCTATGGTTTCCTGAAGTAGTTTGTGTGTGTTGGAGACATATGTCTGTACCTGGTGTTATGTAATCCCAGCCTTCACCATCTGCCTGGAGGCCCAGGCGTTCAGAGCCTGCCAGACTCCCTCTCAATCCAACACCACCGGAGCTCTGTCATTCAGGGCTTTTTAATCTAGCCACCATTCTTTGCCTTGTTCCACTTACCCAACATAAATGTGTACAAATAAGCTGTATTAGTGTTACCTGCAGGCTCCCACTCCTATTGGCTCAATGCTGGAAGGAGAAAAGAAGATGTTAAATGTGTGTGAGAGAGAGAGCTGGGTCTTGTGGTGCCCACAGTTTGTTGACATGAGGGCCCAGTGCAAGGTGGGAGTTATTGGAAAATAAATAATAAATCACCTCACCTCAGTGACAGGGAGTGTCCCTCGCAGTGCACATCTCCTGTGTGGGTGTCGACCAGCCTGTGTTCCTCTGATTGCTTCCCATCGTAATGCACATGCTTATATCATAGAAAGTATGTGAAATTATAATGGACCTATATACAGTGCCTTGCGAAAGTATTCGGCCCCCTTGAACTTTGCGACCTTTTGCCACATTTCAGGCTTCAAACAAAGATAAAAAACTGTATTTTTTTGTGAAGAATCAACAACAAGTGGGACACAATCATGAAGTGGAACGACATTTATTGGATATTTCGAACTTTTTTAACAAATCAAAAACTGAAAAATTGGGCGTGCAAAATTATTCAGCCCCCTTAAGTTAATACTTTGTAGCGCCACCTTTTGCTGCGATTACAGCTGTAAGTCGCTTGGGGTATGTCTAAAACAGCAGTTTTCAGTTCTTTCCACAGATTCTCGATTGGATTCAGGTCTGGACTTTGACTTGGCCACTCTAACACCTGGATATGTTGATTTTTGAACCATTCCATTGTAGATTTTGCTTTATGTTTTAGATCATTGTCTTGTTGGAAGACAAATCTCCGTCCCAGTCTCAGGTCTTTTGCAGACTCATCAGGTTTTCTTCCAGAATGGTCCTGCATTTGGCTCCATCCATCTTCCCATCAATTTTAACCATCTTCCCTGTCCCTGCTGAAGAAAAGCAGGCCCAAACCATGATGCTGCCACCACCATGTTTGACAGTGGGGATGGTGTGTTCAGCTGTGTTGCTTTTACGCCAAACATAACGTTTTGCATTGTTGCCAAAAAGTTCAATTTTGGTTTCATCTGACCAGAGCACCTTCTTCCACATGTTTGGTGTGTCTCCCAGGTGGCTTGTGGCAAACTTTAAACAACACTTTTTATGGATATCTTTAAGAAATGGCTTTCTTCTTGCCACTCTTCCATAAAGGCCAGATTTGTGCAATATACGACTGATTGTTGTCCTATGGACAGAGTCTCCCACCTCAGCTGTAGATCTCTGCAGTTCATCCAGAGTGATCATGGGCCTCTTGGCTGCATCTCTGATCAGTCTTCTCCTTGTATGAGCTGAAAGTTTAGAGGGACGGCCAGGTCTTGGTAGATTTGCAGTGGTCTGATACTCCTTCCATTTCAATATTATCGCTTGCACAGTGCTCCTTGGGATGTTTAAAGCTTAAATCTTTTTGTATCCAAATCCGGCTTTAAACTTCTTCACAACAGTATCTCGGACCTGCCTGGTGTGTTCCTTGTTCTTTATGATGCTCTCTGCGCTTTTGACGGACCTCTGAGACTATCACAGTGCAGGTGCATTTATACGGAGACTTGATTACACACAGGTGGATTGTATTTACCATCATTAGTCATTTAGGTCAACATTGGATCATTCAGAGATCCTCACTGAACTTCTGGAGATCGTTTGCTGCACTGAAAGTAAAGGGGCTGAATAATTTTGCACGCCCAATTTTTCAGTTTTTGATTTGTTAAAAAAGTTTGAAATATCCAATAAATGTCGTTCCACTTCATGATTGTGTCCCACTTGTTGATTCTTCACAAAAAAATACAGTTTTATATCTTTATGTTTGAAGCCTGAAATGTGGCAAAAGGTCGCAAAGTTCAAGGGGGCCGAATACTTTCGCAAGGCACTGTATATTTAAAAAATAACTGCCCTTTATCTGGCCTGCAAATTGATTTTGACAAACAAATCGGTCCCCAAAAAATGTTTCATTTCAAAATCCCACTGTGGCCCTCAAGCCAAAAAGTTTGCCCAGCCCTGCTCTAACGAGTACTCATGCAGCCCACCAAGGATGCATCATTATGGAGCTAGACTAGAGTGAGTGAGAAATGGATAAGGTGCTCCTATGGCCTGAATAACATCCTGACCTTTCTTACTGTGAGACGCTGCTGTGAGTTCTCCACAAGCTCTTTCCATTTCCCATAAGGCACCTTGACTTAGGCAGTTCATACTCAGAGGTGATTTAGCAGACTACCTCTCACTTCAGGACATCAAAATCAGAATTTATTGAAGGACTCAAAACAAGCTGGGCGGCATTACAGCTAAAGCCAAGACAGGTTTATAGTCAGAGGCAAAAGTCTGAAAAAGCCATGAACAATTTTCCCTTTACAGAGAACATGGAGACAGTCTGGTGGCTTTTGTAAATATTGAGTGGAGGGGTGTTCCAGTAACATGGTCTGCACATTCATCTGTGGAGAGAAGAGTACAAAGATGAGCACCCATGAGGATTCAGGGAGAGAGGATCTGTGTTTGATCACCCATCAGGTGTCAGCCATGTTTCGGTTGTTAAAAACACAGGAGAGGCTGCCGCTCACACTTGTTTGTGCCGAGCACATTTCTTCAAAGCCCCTCCACAGCTCTGTAGCGCCTCATTTAAATAGAACGTTTGTTTCAGCTGGTAGCGTTGGTGGAGCTCCTGTTGACACAGGACATTTTCCCCATGAAAACGCATCACTGTTTCCTCTCCTCTGTGTTTGCTTTAATGAAGGTGATTAATGACAACATCTAAGATCCAAAGGCTATCAAACGATTTGTGGCACTCTCGAAATCAATCCTAATTTTTACACATTGCTACATATAATGACAGAGCCTACTGTAGATGGGGAAATAATAAACGCATCACATGCATGTTAGGAAAGCCTGAATCTACAGAATTGACAAGAAACACAGGAACTTAACATGCTCTCCTTATATCAGACGTGTAATTATCCCTGAATTTAGCCAGTAGCCTTTTACATAGAATGTATTTGGCATACATGTACATATTTTAACATCACTAAGATATACACTGATATTTCTTGAGTTGAAGTTGCTGTCAGGCTTTTGTAAGTATATGGAACGTACCGTCTTAACCCATGCACACAGACAGCTTTAAGTTTTAAAGTAATAAAAAAATAAAGAATGAAATGTATTCCTGCATACTACGAGATGGTAAATGTTAGTGCCTACTGCATCACACTCCATATCACTTCGCCCCATATGAAGAAATAGTTTGCTATTTTGGAACCCCCTGGCAGCCATAGTGGATCACCACAGACCCAGAGCTCATTTATCTTTTGTCAGAGATGAAGCCAAACTAACGCCATCTCCTGAAGCCGCTAAAGAATGAGGGACATAGGGAGGGTAAAAATAAACCTGGAGCTCAGGTAACTACACAGAGCAGTCACTCCACAAGTAATGGGTGGCTTCTTAAAAGTGGAACTCTGTTCGGAACTCTCTCTCTCTCTCACTCTGCCAGATAATTATGTTGTTTTGTCTCCAATAAACTTAATTTAAGCTCTTTGCCTGTCTTCATTTACAGGGATACAACAGAGCTTCATTAAAAATAATTGAATAATTGTTTGACGAGCTGAAACATGTTGGATGATTATTCAAAAATTCGGAAAGCACCTTACCTGTAACGGCAGATTTCCTCCTCTTCGTCTGAAGAGGAGTAAGGATCGGACCAAGATGCGGCGTGGTAAGTGTTCATGACGATTTTAATAAGAAAAGCACTGAACACTATGAAATACAAAAACAATAAACGAATACGTGAAATAACCAAACCGAACCAGTACCATGTGGCGACAAACACACGGAAACAAACACCCACAAACCAACAGTGAAACCCAGGCTACCCAAATATGGTTCTCAATCAGGGACAACGATAAACAGCTGCCTCTGATTGAGAATCATATCAGGTCAAACACAGAAATAGAAAAAACATAGAAACACAAACATAGACTGCCCACCCCAACTCACACCCTGACCATACTAAATAAAGACAAAACAAAGGAAATAAAGGTCAGAACGTGACATTACCATTGGCACGGATAGGTAAAAAGTAAACAAGCGTTTACCAGACCGCATTAGGCGATGCAAATCCAATATTGATGAACATGCAAAATTATCATGTGGACATTGGGTAACATTTCTTTAAAATGTTTGACATTATGATGATAGTAAAATACTATAATTTCATAATTTGATTGAAAACAGATGATTAAGGGGTTTGAGGGGCACATAAGGGTAAATACATATGGTAGCTTGGAAATCGCAGTCAGTGTCAGTGTGCCACAAATCACTCTGCTCCCCCTACATCACCACCATGAATATACAACCCATGTGACTTCCCATCCCTTCAAGCTCTGTGTCTAGAAACAGGATTGAACAGGCCTGTATTATGATAAGCACTAGCCATGAGAATAATACATCACATTGACAAGGCAATGATGGGTCATACTCCAAATGAGCGGTCTGTGGATCCTAACTCTGAGCCATGTCTTGGTGACAACCACGTATCGCTGATACAGAAGACCCTGCTGTGGCTGACTCTCTGGCTCCCTTTCTCCTTGTCTGTCTCTATCTCCACACTCCAGGGCAGCTCCAGCCCAGAGTCAGAGCCAGGTCCTGGGGAGGGGGATAAACACCCTGCCCCCATGCACACACAGCCAGTGTGACTACTGTCACTGGGGAAACACACCATGACTAAAGAAAGGCCCCACTATGATTGTTTCTCCATGCCTGATGTGGCCTGATGATGGCTCATCCTTAGTCTGGAGATGAGACCCTGATGAAATGTCAGGAGTCAAACAGCATCAAATGAGAAATCGACAGACAAGCGGTGCATATGATGGAACATTAGATGTCTTGGTCTTCGAATGTCTCTTCACAGGTGGTAATATGGTGGTTCTGGTTCTGTGTGTATTCTCTATCCATCCTGCATTATGCCTGAACCCAAAACCATAAAGCCCAACACTGGATACTCATCCAAACAGGGTCGGAAGTTCAGCTGTTTCAGAACACATAGAGTTGTCACATTTATGCAGCAAACCACCAACAACAGTTAACTAGATATACACGGAAGGTAAACAAAACATTAAGGACATCTGCTCTTTCCATGACATAGACTGACCAGACGAATCCAGGTGAAAGCTGTGATCCCTTATTGAGGTTACTTGTTAAATCCACTTCAATCAGTGTAGGTTAAAGAATATTTTTTAAGCCTTGAGACAATTGAGATATGGATTGTGTATGTGTGACGTTCAGAGGGTGAATGATTTAAAGATTTAAGTGCCTTTGAACGGGTTATGGTAGTCAACATGGGCCAGCATCCCTGTGGAATGCTTTCGACACCGTGTACTGTAGAGTCTGTGCCCCGAATAATTGAGGCTGTTCTGAGGACAATATTAGGAAGGTGTTCCTAACGTTTGGTATACTCAGCATACATTACAAGTAATATGAAATATTAAATTATTGGGGATGAAAATGTATTGTTTTATGAAATGGTTAGCTAAGTGACATCTTCACTAACTTTAAGCATCAGCTGTCAGAGCAGCTTCCCGACCACTGCACCTGTACACAGCCTTTCTGTAAATAGCCCACCCAACTACCTCATCCCCATGTTGTTATTTATTTTTTGCTCATTTGCACCCCAGAGTCTCTACTTGCACATTTATCTTCTGCACATCTATCACTCCAGTGTTTATTGCTAAATTGTAATTATTTTGCCACTATGGCCTATTTATTGCCTTACCTCCCTAATCTTACTACATTTGCCCACACTGTATATAGACTTTCCAATTGTGTTATTGACTGTACGTTTGTTTATCCAATGTGTTGTTGTTTGTGTCGCACTGCTTTGCTTTATCTTGGCCAGGTCGCAGTTGTAAATTACAACTTGTTCTCAACTGGCTTACCTGGTTAAATAAAGGTGTTTGAGAGGCCAACCAAAACTGTTCCCAGTAAGTAAAGATTCCATACTATTTGCAGTGCACATCTCCTGACTTTCTTTTAATCAACCACCCAAAAATACATCTTTGTTGGTGCGACCCTGGCCAGCCAGGCAGCACTCGCTAAGTTTATCTTCGGAAAATAGATCAACAGTGCTTTAATATGTTTCCCCTGTAATGGTCTCCTTTCCCATTGCACTAGGCCCGTTTTTAGTTATTTGCTGCTGGGCATGGCTTCTAAATATAATCTGAATTCCAGTTTGACTATCTCGCTTAGCAGCCTTAATTTGAAGGCAGGCTGTCCTCAGCCTGGGAATGTCAATGGCAGTTCATTTGCACAGGCTGCTTTGCATTGCCTTTGTACTCAGTAATACAGAGCACAGAATTCCTAGTGAAGTTTTAGTAGAAACGCTTGGCATGCTATTCCCTCATGCAAAAAAGCCCTCTGCTCTGGCCGTATTCCCATTGTTTGGTCATCTATTTAGTTAGGTTTTACTGATGACTTGATTATGAGTAGTGAGGCACCAATTACTTTCATAACAACAGCAATGAGCTGTGATCACAATTCTCCTTTTCGGTAACACAGTTTTTGGTAACACAGTTGTTACAATACACAATTAAAAACACAAAGTGATTCATTTTGTGCACACTTCTTATGGTCTTCTTATGGTCTTCAAATACTTCAAATACAACTAAAATAGTGTATCATAGCCAATAATGTATTTTTTCAAGAATGAATTTAAACACAAAAATCCTACTCTTGCAATATCAATAATACAACATGAGCTTTCAGGCAGCAGGCACAGAGAGGGCCCCTAATTGAGTTCATAATTAGCAGAGCTTGTGGGGAGGCAAAATGACTTATCAGGCCACGGACAAGTATGTGACCAGTGGGTCCTTGAAAAGGCCTTTGAACAATCATTATCAAACACTTGATATTACAGGCTCAGAAAATGGTGGGCTGCTCAGTGGGAGGTCAAATTAAATTCATGTGAAAGTAAAATACCTAACAATTACAGAATTATGAGAAATATTCTAAAACAGTGGAGAGGCAGTATGGATTAATCCTGCAATTTCAGTCAAGGTAGACAGGGGTATACTGCATGATGTCTGCACTCATTACCACTACCTTTATCTCATCTTTGAAGTTCCACAAAATTGCTATTAATATATAATGTAGGAGATATAACAATATAGCTGATTCCTTTAGTACAAAAATGTAAGAATAACGCGAGAACAAGTACTATTTTCACAATATGATTATCTTCATAAGGCAGGAATTCTATGATGAGAGGGGAACAGTCTGCATTTTTCTTTGCAGATTTGCATTACAGCTTCTGCATCGCAGTGTAAGAGTATTTACTAAAAAAGGCACCGAGAGATAGAGAGATGGAGGTGGATATGGAGAGATGGAGGTGGAAAGAAACAGAGTTGGGAGATTGAGATGGCTGCCCAGTCATTTGGCACTTAGATCCAGCTGGGTTATGTGAAGGAGCTGGCTGCCTAATGAGCCTGTGTTACCCCAGAGAGTTCACTCCTCTCACCCCACACTGTAGGGGGAAGGACTCTATACACTCAACTCCATGCCTATCACATGCCTGGCCTCTCCAACACACAGCAGGGAGCTGATACTAACATAACCTATCTGTGACATTGTTCATGCCATACACAGTCAGTGGCAATAATCAAGTTATATGTAGTTATCATACACATAACTTGCAATGAACCATGTACAGCATAATTTGCTGTATGTCATCTGTATGTCAGATCATATGTGAAGTGTATTTGCCTCTGCTGGGTAACTAACAGATTTCACAATACAAATACCCTTACATCATTCACTATAATGACCACCTGGTCAGGTCGTGATGGACAGTCACAATTTGTTTAACAAAACAGATTTTATTTTGAGGGGGGGCAGTTTTTAACATTGAGTGCTTGTCCACAGGGCCTGTCTAGCCTTCTTAAGCTTGTAAAATCCTTGCCTAATGGTCTTTGCTTTGTGAGGCCACAGTCAAGGTTCAACCTCTGCAGAGGAGTAGTCCCAAGACAGTTGTAAATTCCAATAAAAGACTCCCACCAAAGTGAGCATGACTGAGTTATTCTGTTAAAGAGGGAGGGGGACCTAGCTCCAGTGGGCCCTCTTTCCATTACCATAGCTCCCTAGTGCCTAAAGGCCTAGCCCCTCTCTGTTGGGTAAATGTTTACCCTACCATAAGAAATAAAGATGAATACAGAGGCCAGCATCGGCATGGGCAGGGAGATAATGAGGTACTATTACCCTGGCCTCCCTGTCTCGGACCGAGCCAGCGCTCATTATAGCTGAGGTGATGGGGAGGAGAGTCTAATGCAGTCAGTCAGGAAGATTTGCTCTCAACCAGAGAGAGGTTTCCTTCACACTAAAAGAGAGAGGATGAAATCAACAGTGAAAATATTTGAACAGTCTATTCAAACACCTTGTGGATGGAGTGTAGGCAGGCGGCAGAGAGCAGTTGTTGAGAATAGAAGATGAGGAGATGGCTAAGACACTCAGGCAGTTTCATTTGGGTTTTGTCATGGGCTGCCAAAGTGCCTTTGATTTACTGAGGCAGCTATTGATAATTAATTGTATCATCTGTTTCCTCTCCCATTCAAGCCAAGAAAAGTGAACCCAAACTGCTCTTCAGAAGCCTGGGTACAATTCACACCATCATAGAGGGTGATTGGACTTGAGCTGGCTGGATGTGCATGTCAACAGATGGCAGTTATAACTTCAACACTTTCAATCTCAATCCCAGGGAGAAAACTCACTCTTATGACACAAGAATTTAGGCAAGTTATGGAGACAACTGTGCCTTCAGAAAATATTCAGACCCCTTTACTTTTCTATTTAATTGTTTTATTTTGTTGTGTTGCAGACTGAACTTAAAAAGCTTTTGTGTCACTGGCCTACGCACAATACCCCGTAATGTCAAAGTGGAATTATGTTTTTAGATTTTTTTTTGTAATTAACTAAAAATGAAAAGATGAAATGTCTTGAGTCAATAAGTATTCAAACCTTATTTTATGGCAAGCCTAAATAAGTTCAGGAGTAAATATTTGCTTATCAAGTCAAATAATAAGTTGTATGGACTCACTCCATGTGTGCAAGAATACTGTTTAACATGATTTTTGACTGACTACCTCAACTCTGTACCCCACATATACAATTATTTGTAAGGTCTCAGTCGAGCAATGATTGTCACGACTTCTGCCGAAGTCGGTTCCTCTCCTTGTTCGGGCAGCGTTCGGCGGTCGACGTCACCGGTCTTCTAGCCATCGCCGATCCATATTTCATTTTCCATTTGTTTTGTCTTGTTTTCCCACACACCTGGTTTTCATTCCCTCATTACATGTTGTGTATTTAAACCCTCTGTTCCCCCATGTCTTGTGTGGTATTGTTTGTTGTAAGTGCTTGTGCACATTGTTGTCTGGTGCGGGTTTTGTACCCATTCTTTATTATTCTGGATGCCGGTGGTTATATATATATATATATAGATTAAACTGCTCCGGTTATTACCCAGTTCTGCTCTCCTGCGTCTGACTTCGCTGCCACCAGTTACGCACCCCCTTACAGAATACCACACCCGAATATGGAGTCAGCAGGAGCAGGTGCCCCTGGTATGGAGGTCAAGGAGCGTGTCCAGGAACACACAGAGATGCCCCACCATCTCGGCGCCGCCATGGACCGCGTCGTCCAAGCTATGGACCGCTGGGAGAGACGGAGAGCTCCTCCAGCACCTCCACCAGCGCAACAGGGGTCTCCACTACTCGCTCCCATTGCACCCAGTTCCAGTGTGATTCGCCCCGACCTCCGCGGAGAAGACGATGGGATGGCTGCCCACTCCCAGGGTGGAGTTACACCTGGCAACCGTACACCCGGCTCCTTCGGCCGTGAAAGGGTGTCCACCCTCATCTCATGCCTCTCTGGGAGAGCCCTGGAGTGGGCCAATGCCATGTGGGTGGAAGGAGATGCGGTGCTGGACCACTTTGAGGAGTTCACCCACCCGGGGGTGGTCTTTGACCACCCGCCCGAGGGTAGAGCGGTGCAGTGAAGTGCTTACAACCTGGTGCGTATCCGGGAGGGAGAAGATTGTAAGACGGCGTTCAGTACGACCTCAGGGCATTGTGAGTACCTCGTCATGCCATACGGGTTGATGAATGTTCCATCAGTCTTCCAAGCCTTTGTAGACAAGATTTTCAGGGACCTGCACGGGCAGGGCGTAGTGGTATATATTGATGACATTCTGATATACTCCGCTACACGCGCCGAACATGTGTCCCTGGTGCGCAAGGTGCTTTGTCAACTGTTGGAGCATGACCTGTACGCCAAGGCAGAGAAATGCCTTTTATTTCAACAGTCCGTCTCCTTCCTAGGGTACCACATTTCCACCTCAAGAGTTGAGATGGAGAGTGACCGCATCTCAGTCCTTCGTAATTGGCCGACTCCCACCACGGTAAAGGAGGTGCAGCGGTTTCTAGGGTTTTCCAACTACTATCGGAGGTTTATACAGGGTTTAGGTCAGGTAGCGGCTCCCATTACCTCACTGCTGATGGGGGGACCGGTATGTTTGCAGTGGTCGGCTGAGGCGGACAGGGCTTTTGGTCACCTGAGGGCTCTGTTTACCTCGGCTCCCAAGCTGGCCCATCCGGATCCCTCTTTGGCATTCATAATGGAGGTGGATGAGTCCGAGGATGGGATAGGAGCCGTGTTCTCTCAGTGCTCGGGTACGCCACCGAAGCTCCGCCCCTGTGCCTTCTTCTCGAGGAAGTTCAGCCCGGCGGAGCAAAACTATGACATGGGGGACCGGGAGCTGTTGGCTGTCGTCAAGGCATTGAGGGCGTGGAGACATTGGCTTGAGGGGGCTAAACACCCTTTTCTCATCTGGACTGACCACCGCAATCTAGAGCACATCCGGCCTGGTGAGGAGAACCCTAGCCAGGCAAGGTGGGCCATGTTTTTCACTCGTTTTGTTTTCACCCTAACTTACAGACCAGGTTCCCAGAACGTGAAGGCAGACGCACTGTCCCGGCTGTATGACACAGAGGAGCGGCCCATGGATCTCACCCCCATACTCCCGGCCTCCTGCCTGGTGGCGCCGGTAGTGTGGGAGCTGGACGCGGACATTGAGGAGGCGCTACATGCAGAGCCCATTCCCTGTACGTTCTGTCAGCTGTCCGTGGCCGGCTGATCTATTGGGCCCATACATCACCCTCCTCTGGTCACCCAGGCATCGGTCGGACGGTGCGCTG
Organism: Oncorhynchus clarkii lewisi; assembly: GCF_045791955.1. Taxonomy (NCBI): domain Eukaryota; kingdom Metazoa; phylum Chordata; class Actinopteri; order Salmoniformes; family Salmonidae; genus Oncorhynchus; species Oncorhynchus clarkii. The sequence continues at coordinate 65,663,473 of NC_092148.1, forward strand.
TCTGAGTGGGAAGTACTGGTGGCCCACTTTGGCTAAGGACGTGAGGGTTTATGTTTCCTCCTGCTCGGTGTGCGCCAGTGTAAGGCTCCTAGGCACCTGCCCAGAGGTAAGTTACACCCCTTACCCATTCCACAACGTCCGTGGTAGCACCTGTCGGTGGATTTCCTTACCGAACTACCTCACCTCACAGGGTAACACCACTATCCTGGTCGTTGTGGACTGTTTTTCTAAGTCCTGCCGTCTCCTCCCGCTGCCCGGTCTCCCTATGTCCCTACAGACTGCGGAGGCCTTGTTAACACACACTCTCCCCCTTCCAGTGGTATCAGCCGGTTCTAGCTCTTTGGCATCAGAGTCAGACCGAGGCTCCTGCGGTGGACGACTGGTTCCGGTGCACGGAGGAGACATGGGACGCAGCTCATGTTCACCTTCAGCGTACCATGCTGTGCCAGAAAGCCAGCGTGGACCGTCACCGGGTCTGGCTCTCGAACCTCCACCTGCCTCTACACCTGCTCTGCCGGAAGCTGGGTCTGCGGTTTGTGGGGCCATTTAAAGTCCTGAGGAGACTGAACAAGGTTAGTTACAGTTTACAGCTTCCCCCCGATGACCGTATTCATCTACCCTGATTGATTTGCTATTGACAAATGTTCCACATAAATATTCTGCGGTTGGTGTTTTTTTTCTAATGATTTAAGTGACCATTGTGCTGTTAGAAATACTAAGGTTCCTAAGACAAACCCACGTTCTATTCATAAGAGACATTTGAAGTGTTTTAATGAGCAGGCTTTCTTTCATGATTTGTTTTATTTTGACTGGAACAAGATTGAGTTTATCCCTGATGTGGAAACTGCCTGGAAATTTTTTCATTATGTTTTTTTCTCCAAATAGTAAACAAACATGCCCAATTCCGCAGGTTCAGGGTGTAACTGTCGTCGTCATCTGATGAGGAAGAATCGGACCAAAGGGCAGCGTGGTAAGTGTTCATGACGTTATTTAACTGAACACTGAAACAAAAATAACAAAGTGCAAAACGAAACCGAAACAGTCCTGTCAGGTGCAGAACAATAAACAGAAAACAAGTACCACAAAACATAGGTGGGAAAAAGCTACCTAAGTATGGTTCCCAATCAGAGACAACGATAGTCAGTTGTCGCTGATTGAGAACCATACCCGGACGAAACAAAGAAATACAAAACATAGAAAAAGGAACATAGAATGCCCACCCAAATCACACCCTGACCAAACCAAAATAGAGACATAAAAAGCTCTCTAAGGTCAGGGCGTGACACAGGGTTAAAGGGCGGGATAATCCATGGTTTTCGTCTGAGCTGTCTTGTATTATTCACGACCATAATCTAGCCTGGGCTAAAGCAAGGAAATCATGTTCTGATGCTGATTGGCTTATTTTTAGGCAGTTACGAAACAAGTGTTCTTTTCTTCTCAGGAAGGCCAAGTCTGAATATTGTATGTCTGTTACCACTGATAACCTGAATGACCCTCCAACGTTTTGGAAGGCTATTAAGTATATGTCTGGTAACAGTAATGTTAATGAATTACCGTCATGTGTTTTGAAGGACTCTGTTGCTGTATATGACAAAACTGAAATGCTGAATTGTTTCAATGAGCACTTTGTATCATCTGGTAGGCTGTTTGGTTCAGTGTCCTCTGTCTCTGTACAACCCTGTGTGGATGAACCAGTGAGAGCTGGTCAAACTTTTAGCTTTTTGCCATTCTCAGTGCAGGTGGTACATAAAGCCCTGAAATCCTTAGATCAGAGAAATTCTGCAGGTAAATCTGGCTGATTTCATAGCTGAACCACTTACATATCTGTTCAATGTAACCCTGGAATGTAATGAAATTCTGAAAAACTGGAAATCAGCATTTGTCCTACCACTTTTAAAAGGGGGAGATCCAACTCTTTTAAATAATTATAGGTCATTCTCAAAGCTGTCACCCCTGGTGAAAATACTTGAAACCCTTGTGAGTGAACAGCTAAAAGAGTTTTTATTTACTAACTCTATTTTATCAATGTACCAATCGGGCTTCAGGAAGAAGCAAAGCACAATCTTTCAGAGCATGCAGTTGCATGGTTTGCTAACTATCTGACTGATAGAACTCAGTGCACTCAATTTGATGGGCTTATGTCTGTTAAATTGTCTGTCTTTAATGGTGTGTTCCAAGGCTCTGTACTCGGTCCTCTCTTATTCACTATTTATATAAATGATTTAGACAAAAATGTCCAAAATGCGCAACTCCATTTTTATGCTGATGATACTGTTATTTACTGTTGTGCCTCGTCTCTTAGAAAAGCTTTCCAGAGCTTGCAAACTGCTTTTCATACTGTTCCACATACCTTGTCTCAATTGAAGCTTAGCCTCAATACTGACAAAACTAAACTAATGGTGTTTTCTAAAGCAAGAAATAGACCGCTGAACCTTTCACCTATTACTACCAGGAGATTGAGGTTTTAACCTCATATAAATATCTTGGAATTTTAATTAATGACGGCCTCTCTTTTAAATTGCATATTCAACAATTTACAAAACAATTGAAGCTGAAATTGGGATTTTATTTTAGGAATAAGGCCTGTTTTTCTTTTGAAGCCAGAAGGAGGCTAGTATCAGCTACATTTATGCCTTTACTAGACTATGGGGATATTTTATATATGAATGCTTCCGCTCAGTGTTTGAGATCAATTGACACCCTTTACCATGGCACTTTGAGATTTATTTTAAACTGCAAAACCCTTACGCACCACTGCACTTTGTATACCAGGATTGGCTGGCCTTCTCTAGCCACTCGTAGGCTCAGGCACTGGTATACTTTTATTTACAAAGCCATGTTGGGATTACTACCTATTTATGTGGCCATTTTTATTGTTCAGAATGTGGTGGGTACTCTCTTCATTCGCTGGACTTTATCCTGCTAACTGTTCCAAATGTCCGAACTGAATTTGGTAAAAGGGCTTTTATGTACTCTGCGCCATCATCTTGGAACACCTTACAAAATACTTTTAAACTGGAAGAATTTGTCCCGATTGGTATTTTTAAATCACTGATGAATGATCTTGAGACTGATTCCCTGACCTGTCAATGTTTTTAATTTTCTGTTTTTGATTTTGTTATACTCTTGTGAATTCTATGGTTTTTACTAGATTACTTGTAGTTTTTCATGTTGTTTGTCTGTAATTTTTGTAATGACTTGGTGCTACCTATCTTGGCCAGGACGCTCTTGAAAAAGAGATTTAAAATCTCAATGAGCCATTCCTGGTTAAATAAAGGTTAAATAAAATAAAATAAAAAATGAACCCCTCGTTCCATGTGTCTCTCCTCAGGCCGGTGGTGACTGACCCGCTCCAGGAGTCTGAAGTGCGAGAGGTTCCTCTGCCCCCTCTGGACATCGAGGGGGCCCCCGCTTACTCCGTTCGTTCCATACTGGATTCGAGGCATCGGGCGAGGGGCCTTCAGTACCTCGTGGACTGGGAGGGGTATGGTCTGGAGGAGAGATGCTGGGTTCCGGTGGAGGACGTGTTGGACCCTTCAATGCCGCGGGACTTCCACCGTCCTGGATCGCCCTGCACCTCGCCCTCTGGGTCGTCCCCGATGCCGGTGTCGGCGCGCGGCGTCAAGGGGGTGGTACTGTCATGACTTCTGCCGTAGTCGGTTCCTCTCCTTGTTCAGGCGGTTTTCGGCGGTCGACGTCACCGGTCTTCTAGCCATCGCTGATCCATATTTCAATTTCCATTTGTTTTGTCTTGTTTTCCCACACACCTGGTTTTCATTCCCTCATTATGTGTTGTGTATTTCACGGATTTCACTGATTTGAACATACAGTATATAAACTTGAGGTTAAGATACCAGTGTGTCCCCAAGGATTTTTTTCAACAGTGGCAAAGGTAGTGGGGGGAGGGGTGTGGTTGTCCTTTGCTGCAGGGGTCTGGGTTCATGCCCCACGGGTGATTTTTTTTGTAGAATGACTGCGAGAAGGCTACTTCTGGTGACTTTCTAAAAATACATTCTACTCCAAAATGCATGAAAATAAAATTATGTTGACACCATCTGAAATATAACTGATACATGCCACTGCACTGTAGGGAGATGATGAGGAGCAAGTGGTGGCTGTATGCTTCTAGCTCTCATTTGTGCCACTGCTTACTCTGTTTGCCACAAATATGGGTCATTCTTGAATTCAGGTGGTAAATGCTGTCCCTTGACTTTGGCACCATGTAAAAACACTTTAAAATTACAAAAACATGACAAATAATACATTTTCAATTTTATTAAACTGTAATTTTATAAGAAAACATGTAGAAGTCCTTTACACTGCAAATCATCTATTTGTATGCATTGTAGAAACTACTGAGGGGTAGCAAATTGGCTTGTCCTCCTGGTGATGTGTAAAGGTGTAGTGACATGTTTTGGGGATTTAGAGATATCTAGCTACACTGGAAAAATATATAAATGCAACATGCAACAATTTCAAAGATTTTACTGAGTTACAGTTTATATGAGGAAATCAATAAATGGAAATAAATTAATTAGGCCCGATTCTATGGATTTCATGACTGGGAATACAGATATGCATCTGTTGGTCACAGATACCTTAAAAAAGGTAGAGAAGCATGGATCAGAAAGCCAGTCAGTATCTGGTGTGAACGCCATTTGCCTTATGCAGTGGGACACATCTCCTTCGTATAGAGTTGATCAGGTTGTTGATTGTGGCCTGTGGAATGTTGTCCCACTCCTCTTCAATGGCTATGCAAAGTTGCTGGATATTGGCGGGAACTGGAACACGCTGTCATACAGATCGATCCATTTTAGAGTGGCCTTTTATTGTCTCCAGCACAAGTTACACCTGTGTAATGATCATTCTGTTTAATCAATAGAAACAATAACAAAGCGGGCACCCCACCCCTAGTTTGGTAAAAAGCAGAGGGATGGGACTGGAGAAATGTAATTCAAATTCATAGGCAGAGCTATGGATGCAAGGACTGACCATCCATGATATAACAATTATAGCTTTAACCATGTTTTGAAGCTATATAAATCAAATAAAATGTTCTTTGTCACATGCGCCAAATACAACAGGTCGTAGACCTTACCGTGAAATGCTAACTTACAAGCCCTTTACCAACAATGCAGTTCAAGAAATAGTTAATAAAATATTTACTAAATAAAATCAAGTGTAGCAAACTAAAATGCAGACTAAACTGCTTGGTGTAACCCTAGATTGAAAACTGACATGGTCAAAACATATTGATTTAACAGTTGCTAAGATGGAGAGAGGTCTGTCCGTGACAAAGCACTATTCTGATTTCTTGACATCACAATCGACCAAACAAGTCCTTCATGCCCTAGTTTTATCCCACCTCTACTACTGCCCAGTTATATGGTCAAGTGCTGCAAAAAAAAAGTAATAGGCAAATTCCAGTTGGCCCAGAACAGAGGAGCACGTATGGCCCTTAAAAGTGCACGAAGGGCTAACATCAACAACATGCACGTGAATCTCTCCTGGCTCAAAGTAGAGGAGAGATTGACTGCCTCACTACTTTGTGAGAGGAACTGTATTGACGTGTTGAAAGTACCAAACTGTCTGTTCAATCAGTTAACACACAGCTCAGTCAACCATACATATCCCACAAGACATTCTACCAGGGGTCTCTTCACAGTCCCCAAGTCCAGAACAGAGGCTAAGATATGCACAGTACTATATAGAGCCATGACTATATGAACTCTCTCCCACCTCTGGTATCTCAAGCTAGCAATAAAATCGGATAAAGAAACCTGATAAAATCACCTCACATGCACAACACGGAGACACACACACATGCACTCTAACACACACACACACACACACACACATTATTCTAAGTAATGTAATGTAGTATTGTAAAATTGTAATGTAATAATGGATAAATGCATATTTGTATGTAAAATTGTAATGTAATAATGGCGCAAAGTACATTTGTATGATGCACAATGTTTTGTATTATGTAATGCTTTATTCTGTTTGGACCCTAGGAAGAGTCACTGCTGCCTTGGCAACAGCTAATTGGGAACCTAATAAAATACTAAATATAAATCATGGTAAAAATTATTTAAATCATTAAGCTACAATATAATTTAATTTAGAATGGGAAGATGTAACCATATACATTTCAAATTAAAATACAGTGCCTTGCGAAAGTATTCGGCCCCCTTGAACTTTGCGACCTTTTGCCACATTTCAGGCTTCAAACATAAAGATATAAAACTGTATTTTTTTGTGAAGAATCAACAACAAGTGGGACACAATCATGAAGTGGAACGACATTTATTGGATATTTCTAAATTTTTTAACAAATCAAAAACTGAAAAATTGGGCGTGCAAAATTATTCAGCCCTCTTAAGTTAATACTTTGTAGTGCCACCTTTTGCTGCGATTACAGCTGTAAGTCGCTTGGGGTATGTCTCTATCAGTTTTGCACATCGAGAGACTGAAATTTTTTCCCATTCCTCCTTGCAAAACAGCTCGAGCTCAGTGAGGTTGGATGGAGAGCATTTGTGAACAGCAGTTTTCAGTTCTTTCCACAGATTCTCGATTGGATTCAGGTCTGGACTTTGACTTGGCCATTCTAACACCTGGATATGTTTATTTTTGAACCATTCCATTGTAGATTTTGCTTTATGTTTTGGATCATTGTCTTGTTGGAAGACAAATCTCCGTCCCAGTCTCAGGTCTTTTGCAGACTCCATCAGGTTTTCTTCCAGAATGGTCCTGTATTTGGCTCCATCCATCTTCCCATCAATTTTAACCATCTTCCCTGTCCCTGCTGAAGAAAAGCAGGCCCAAACTATGATGCTGCCACCACCATGTTTGACAGTGGGGATGGTGTGTTCAGGGTGATGAGCTGTGTTGCTTTTACGCCAAACATAACGTTTTGCATTGTTGCCAAAAAGTTCAATTTTGGTTTCATCTGACCAGAGCACCTTCTTCCACATGTTTGGTGTGTCTCCCAGGTGGCTTGTGGCAAACTTTAAACAACACTTTTTATGGATATCTTTAAGAAATGGCTTTCTTCTTGCCACTCTTCCATAAAGGACAGATTTGTGCAATATACGACTGATTGTTGTCCTATGGACAGAGTCTCCCACCTCAGCTGTAGATCTCTGCAGTTCATCCAGAGTGATCATGGGCCTCTTGGCTGCATCTCTGATCAGTCTTCTCCTTGTATGAGCTGAAAGTTTAGAGGGACGGCCAGGTCTTGGTAGATTTGCAGTGGTCTGATACTCCTTCCATTTCAATATTATCGCTTGCACAGTGCTCCTTGGGATGTTTAAAGCTTGGGAAATCTTTTTGTATCCAAATCCGGCTTTAAACTTCTTCACAACAGTATCTCGGACCTGCCTGGTGTGTTCCTTGTTCTTCATGATGCTCTGTGCGCTTTTAACGGACCTCTGAGACTATCACAGTGCAGGTGCATTTATACGGAGACTTGATTACACACAGGTGGATTGTATTTATCATCATTAGTCATTTAGGTCAACATTGGATCATTCAGAGATCCTCACTGAACTTCTGGAGAGAGTTTGCTGCACTGAAAGTAAAGGGGCCGAATAATTTTGCACGCCCAATTTTTCAGTTTTTGATTTGTTAAAAAAGTTAGAAATATCCAATAAATGTCGTTCCACTTCATGATTGTGTCCCACTTGTTGTTGATTCTTCACAAAAAAATACAGTTTTGTATCTTTATGTTTGAAGCCTGAAATGTGGCAAAAGGTCGCAAAGTTCAAGGGGGCCGAATACTTTCGCAAGTCACTGTAAATCTAGAAAGATTAACTAAAAAAATGAATTTCCAAAGTCTTGCACTATCCCTTTAAATGCAAGTCTCCACAGAAATATATGTATATTTTTAAAAGGCAGCAACAATTTAGAATATATGAATATGGAGGAAACACTGAATTCAGCCTCAAGCAGAATATTCAATTTAATAGCTGACATAACAAGTATTTCTTTTGATTTGACCTGTCATTAATTCAGCTCATCAAATATGGTTTATCACTCCTTTATCAACCATGGTTATGGATGTTCATGACTTGAAAGTTTCGGTCTCACTGCTTCTTCACACAAATACAGCTAGCTCCCTTACGTGTCCACAGAGTGGGTGATATCTACAGCAGACTACATGGCCGTATATAGGAACTTACTTTTATCTCAATAATTCATCATCTTGGAGGAATGCTGAATAATTTAACTGAACTTGGAGGCCTTTTAGCTCAGTGCAGCTTTGCATGTGGCTGATGGATCTATGGTATTCCATACACATTACAGGGGGAGAGGGGAAACATAGTGCTAAGCTGTGTTTCAGTTTTCACTGCTCACTCATTGATCAATTATTCAGCCAGAGCCTCTGACTGTGACCTGGGTTCTGAGAAGACATAGCCCCAAGTCTTCCCAGCCAGACGTGTCCATGACAGCCTTTGCTCCTCTCATTCTATGCCATTTCATGCTCCATCCAGCGTGTTCTTATATCATATAAAACACACTTGAACTCTTGAAAAAGACACCCTTTTGTGTTCAGTTGCCATGGATATTGGTTAAAATGTTGCTGCAACTGTCTTTCATCTGGTAAATGAGACGGAATGGTGGAGCAGCATGGTGAAAAAATGCATGTAAAATGACGGAGCAGTATGGGCACTCCAGGGCAGCTCTGTTGTTATTCTTCCCTCTTCTCCCCTCTCTCGTCTGTGGAGAGGAGGTGGATAATGGGGAGGGGGGGATTCTCTCTCCAAGAGCTGGGGGGTCCCCCTGTCTGAGTCGGGTTTCATCACATGGACCTACTCATGAGTGCTGGGCTCATTTAATCAAAGGCATTATTCCAGAGGAAAACCCAGTGTAGCCACTCTGATCCCTGGCTGTGAGTGGGCTAATTAACACAAACGAAAAAGTTGGGTTTCCACAGAAGCCTTTAAAAAAATGTATATATATTTTTTTACAATAGTGGATCTTCAGTGTGTGCTCTGTCTGGAGAGCATATAGGTAGCCCAAGATTCACACACTAAGGTAGTTGAAAAAATGTGACAAAATTCTAGCCTCAGAAAATTCCTAATGCAACCATTACAATGCATAGGCTACTGCACATTTTTTAAATTTAACTAGGCAAGTCAGTTAAAGAACAAATTCTTATTTACAATGACGGCCTACTTCAGCCAAACCCTAACCCAGATGACGTTGGGCCAATTGCACGCCGCCCTCCCGATCACCACCGGTTGTGGCACAGCCTGGAATCAAACCAGGGTGTCTGTAGTGACACCTCTAGCACTGAGATGCAGTGCCGTAGACCGCTGTGCCATTCGGGAGCCCTAGGCCTAAGTTGTTAGTTATAAATCCATGAGGACATTAAAGGTTATTTTGTAGACATTGGTTTCATACATCACACTTGTGTGAGACAGAGGACTTAAACAAGAGAATGAGGTTTCCAGGTCTGTACAAGGTTATCATTTGATGTTCAAAGATAAGATGTTATTTATGTACAGTAGCTCTTGCTTTAGGTGAAGAACAGTGAGTTCTGAGGATGTAGAGATTGTTCACGTCTCCTTGAAAGTTTAGCATGACACATGGGACGAAAGCGAAGATCGCTTGTTATTAAGAATCAACCCTTGGGAGTTAGTCGACTATTGTACAAGCTCAAATGAAGCCAGGCTAGCGATTGAGGCCAAGTGACATCCCTTTCTGCTCCTGAATCAGAATAACCTGATATACAACCGTTTAGGGGTCAAGCTGAGCTTTCTCTGATATGATTTATGAAATAGTAGCTCACTAACAGCTGCTGGGAAGAATGCATGTCAGACAACACTGCTTTGTTAGAAAAACACAGTTTGATACCATGAGATAGATGGATTTGAAGTAGACCAGGCTTCCTGACACGAGGAGAGCATGTTTTAGACAGAGGTGTTTAATCTTCATCCTGAGTTGTAGGCTACTCACGTCCCCAGAGTTCCTTGTTTTCCTGTATTGATTAAAATCTGCCCTATCCACCTTCCTGCTCTAAGAAGAACTCCTTCAAAGAAGGCTCAGTGGGTTCATTCAATGAAGAAGAACTTGCCCATGACTTTGTTCCAGTGGTTGCCTTCCTTGTTCTGGTGCAAGTAGAGCATGTTTCAATATTGGTCAGAAAGATCACTCTATGACTTCTGTACCTATGTGTCCAGTCATTTGCCAAGGTGCCAGATCATGCGGCTGAAGGTGCCATGACCTTCCAAAGACAGGAACAACTTTTACCATCATTATTTTCTGCCCCCTGTGCTCCAGTCTAACTCAAAGCAAAGGAAACAGGGGATTACTTTGGAAATGAGCTGTGCCATATCTTTAACACAGACTGTCTGAGGACTGGACAGCTTACCTCTTATCTTTTCTTGCTGTTGCCGGAGCTGATTAAAATTATTTGAACACATTCACAGGGCCGTATCTGTGGGTATGTTCTACAAAGGTAAGATGGCAACAACCACTTAATTTGTTATTTAGGCTTTATTCTGAGGTGTTTATTCCCCGGGGAATTAATTCTATCCAGAGGCTCCTTCCTTCTCTCCCTTCCTGAGACTCGTTCCCCCTGTGAGGTGATTTAATGCTATTCTCTTGGCAATAAAGAACTGAAGAGCACGACCACAAATACACTGAATACATTATCTTTTCTTTTTTTTTGCTCACCCAAGGAAGGTTATTCTATCATGTAAATAACTTCTGTGCGCCAACATACTGTATTTCTCAGGTTTTTATTCCATAGACATCAAATTATTTTTGGTCATGCCAGGTGGCTTATAGTGATTCAACGTTACCAAATTGAATGAAAACAATGCTCTTGTGTTGAATACAATAGTATGAGAACTGTTTGTGGCATAAATTCAATATATTAGTGTTGGTCAAGAAAAATACTATATTCCAAATACTACTGATGTATAACTTTGTCATGATACAACTCGGCCTTATATCTATCTGTATGTCATTATTCCACAAATAAGATTACAGCAAAGAGATGCTTACTGTACAATAACTGCTATATAAAAAATTGGCTTCCTGTTTCTGTAAAGGTCATTCACACTGATTTAAAAGACAGAAATATCTATAACATTTGGAATTTCAAAGACATATAAGGAATAGCCTTTCTTAACCTTGCTGTGCTGGAGTTTTTTCGTAGTTGCTGGTTTCTCAGTGCTGTAAGTCCTTTTGAAAGACACTATTGAGGTAAGAGTGTATTTTCCTTCAACACAGTGAATACATTTTCTATACTCAACAAAAGGGCTGTAAATTGAGTTACCTGTGTGGTTTATGACCAGGCCTTTGTTGGGTGATACAGTATTTGCTCTCAGGGCTTGGTGGTTTACACACTGCCTTGAGCTTCAGCTCACCATCTGTGGCAGCCAAGGGGACAACTGTTGCTCACTAAATTAGCCAGCTCCATCATCCTGATGCCTCAGTAGAGGACCTGAGCTCTTTGTGACCTTTCTCTTCCCCTCAACCAAGCCCTCTTCTCCACTAATATAGATGCAAAGCAAACTCAACTAGGTCAAGCACCAGGTATAAATCTTCCTTGGCAAGGCGCAGCGGCGTTTTCCAGGCATGCGCCGCAGGCTGGTGTGACGGACTGTGAGAGGAGGCGCGGCTCAGGCTGGAGGCGGGCACACCATAGCCTCTGCCAGTGGGCTGGGACCAGCTTGCTACTAGCCGAAGGGCTTGCCTCCCGCGAGTTGACCAGTTGGCTGCTACAGTGTTTCTGAAAGCTGATATTTGTTATCACAATTGGGCTGAGTATGCATTTATAGCACTCTGTTGCAGTGCTCAACACAACTTAAAAAGTTGCCAGATAACTTACGGTATGTTTATGGCCCTGAATGCCTTTTGAAGGATTAAATGTATATTTTATGATTTTCTAACCATTAATATCCAAGAATAAGGTAAGGTCAAGGGCATAAATTCACTGCTTTTACTATTCGTACAAGAAAATTACCCAGACATGGTTAATCATAAAGAGCAATGAGTTGTATTTACTGCCCGATTTAATGCTACACCAATGGAATTTGACCTTTGACATTGGACCTTTTACTCTAGCCACACAGGTTATTTTTAATATGTCTGTAAACTATTTCTGTTGATATTAAAGTCATTACTATTTTTCCAGCTAACTTCTTTTCGACATGACTTGAATACAAACCCCATACAGTGATTGATTAAAAACAAATAAATGAATGACCTGATTCCACCAAAGAAGTAGTGTACATGGCGTAATGGCCCATGGGTCAAAAAGGTAGTCCACCTTGCCGTGGACAGTATTTACAGGGGCATACAGCGCATTCGGAAAGTATTCAGACCCCTTGACTTTTCCACATTTTATCATGTTACAGCCTACAATTCTATTTTTTTTATCTACACACAATAGCACATAATGAAAAAGCAAGAAAACGTATAAAAAAATACAAAACTGATATCACAATTACATAAGTATTCAGACCCTTTACTCAGTACTTTGTTGAAACATCATTGGCAGCGATTACAGGCTTGATTCTTCTTGGGTATGACGCTACAAGCTTGGGGAGTTTCTGTCCCATTCTTCTCTGCAGATCCTCTCAAACTCTGTCAAGTTGGATGGGGAGCGACACTGCACAGCTATTTTCAGGTCTCTGCAGAGATGTTTGATCAGGTTCAAGTTCGGGCTTTGGCTGGGCCACTCAAGGACATTCAGAGACTTGTCCTGAAGCCACTCGTGTGTTGTCTTGGCTGTGTGCTCAGGGTCGTTGCCCTGTTGGAAGCTGAAACGTCGCCCCAGTCTGAGGTCCTGAGCGTTCTGGAGCAGGTTTTCATCAAGGATCTTTCTGTACTTTGCTCTGTTAATCTTTCCCTTGATCCTGACTAGTCTCCCAGTCCCTGCCGCTGACAAGCATCCCCACAGCATGATGCTGTCACCACCATGCTTCAATATAGGGATGGTGCCAGATTTCCTCCAGACGTAACACTTGGCATTCAGGCCAAAGAGTTCAATCTTGGTTTCATCAGACCAGAGAATCTTGTTTCTCATGGTCTGAGACCTTCTCATGGTCTGGGGTGCCTTTTGCCAAACTCCAAGCGGGCTGTCATTTGCCTTTTACTGAGGAGTGGCTTCCGTCTGGTCCCTACCATAAACGCCTGATTGGTGGAGTGCTGCAGAGATGTAACCTTCTGTAAGGTTCTCCCATCTCCACAGAGGAACTCTAGAGCTCTGTCAGAGTGACCATTGGGTTTTAGGTCACCTCCCTGACCAAGGCCCTTCTCTCCTGATTGCTCAGTTTGACCAGGCGGTCAGCTCTTGGAGGTTCCAAACTTCTTTGATTTAAGAATGATGGAGCCCACTGTGTTCTTGGGGACCTTCAATGCTGCAGAAAGTGTTTGGTACCCTTCCCCAGTCCCTCAACACAATCCTGTCTCAGAGCTCTAAGAACAATTCATTTGACCTCATGGCTTGATTTTTGCTCTGACAACTGTGGGACCTTATATAGAGTGATGTGTTCAGAGAGGGGTGTGACATCTACCATTCAAGTCAATGACAACAACAAGTGGGGCATTGACAGAGAATTAGAGACAGAGAAACAGACAGTTGTAAAACTGAATGCCATCAACTGAAATGTGTCTTTCGCATATAACCAAACCCCTCTGAATCAGAGGTTAGGAGGGCTGCCTTAATCGACATCCATGTCTTCGGCACCTGGGGAATAGTGGGTTATATGCGTTTCTCAGGGGCAGAACGATAGATTTTTACCTTGTCATCTCTTGGATTCGATCCAGCAACTTTTTGGTTACTGGCCCAGCGTTCTAACCATTAGGCTACCTGCAGCCCCAGGTGTGTGCCTTTACAAATCATGTCAAATCAATTGAATTTACCACAGGTGGACTCCAATCAAGTTGTAGAAACATCTCAAAGATGATCAATGGAAACAGGATGCACCTGAGCTCAATTTCGAGTTACAAAGCAAAGGGTCTGAATACTTATGTAAAGAAGGTATTTCTGTTTTTTATTTTTAATACATTTGCAAAAAAATATAAAACCTGATTTTGCTTTGTCATTATGGGGTATTGTGTGCAGATTGATGAGAGAAAAAAATATTTTATCAATTTTAGAGTAAGGCTATAACGTAACAAAGTGTGGAATAGTAAAGGGGTCTGTTTACTTTCCAAATGCATTGTATGTTGACATGATTTAAAGTGACATTTGCTGAGACAGTTGTTTTCTTTTATGCATCACTTTTAAGAGTGGCCTTAAAGCACAGTGTTGATGGAACGTTCCATTGGCAATCCACAGGGGTGTCACTGCAGAGTGTGTCATGGGCTGAGGCCCATCTACCCCACATCTCTAATGCATAGCCTAGCATTCACCAACTGCCCAGACACCTGTGACAAATACATTATTTCTTTTGAGCTCTCCCAGTTACATAAGCACTACAATGGCCCCTGGGTTTTATGAGCTAATGCTTGCTGAGAGCTGCCTTTCTTCACTTACAGTTGTGCCCTCTCCTGCTGCCTTTCTCTCAGAGCCTGGGCCTGGTTAGAGTGGCCCTTCAGGAGCACTGCGCCTCAAAGCCACCACTAGAAGCACAGGGTCACAAGGCTGACCCACTGACTGTCTGATGTAAGGCACATTTCTCTCTGTAACAAGCAGCTAAAAATGGTCTCTTTTTATCAACTGATTGTCTGGTCTAAGGTAATCATGGAACATATCAGAAATAACCCTGGGGATGAAAACCACACCAAGAGGACATTTTGCATGGAACAAAGGGTTGTTTTCACTGTGATTACACTTAAAGGCAACTTCAAATGAAAAATAGATTATACTATGCCCCACTGGCATGGCTCAGTCATGTCTATCCTAATGATGATTGACCTACAGGACAGACCACTGTTATGACCACCCATGACTGTCACGGGCGTCTGAAGTAGATGACCAAGGTGCAGTGTGGTGAGCGTAAAACAAGAAAAGAAAACAAGAAAACAACCATGACGCGCAACAGGGCTAAGTGCCACAAACAAAGTTAACTTCCCACACAGAAAGGAGGGAAAAGGGCTACTACCTATGTATGGTTCCCAATCAGAGACAACGATAGACAGCTGTCCCTGATTGAGAACCATACCAGGCCAAAACATAGAAACACAAAATCATAGAAAACAACACAGAATGCCCACCCCAAATCACACCCGTACCAAACCAAATAGAGACATAAAAAGGCTCTCTAAGGTCAGGGCGTGACAATGACGGACAACAGACAACAGAACAGCTAGGCGATTTATCAAATCAAATGTTATTTGTCACATGCTTCATAAAAAACAGGTGTAGACTGACAATGAATTGCTTACTTACGGGCCCTTTTCCAACAATGTAGAGAGAAAAATATAAAAAAATAATAGAAAGATGATAACACAAGGAATAAATAAAGAATGGCTATACACACGGGATACCAGTACAGAGTTGATGTGCATGTGTATGACGTAATTGAGGTAGATATGTACAGTACATATACAGGTGAAGTCGGAAGTTTACATACACTTTGGTTGGAGTCATTAAAACTTGTTTTTCAACCACTCCACAAATTTCTTGTTAATCAACTATAGTTTTGGCAAGTCGGTTAGGACATCTACTTTGTGCATGACACAAGGAATTTTCCCAATAATTGTTAACAGACAAATTATTTTGCTTATTCACTGTATCACAATTCCAGTGGGTCAGAAGTTTACATACACTAAGTTGACTGTGCTTTTAAACAGCTTGGTAAATTCCAGAGAATGATGTCATTGCTTTAAAAGCTTCTGATTGGCTAATTGACATATTTGAGTCAATTGGAGGTGTACCTGTGGATGTATTTCAAGGCCTACCTTCAAACTCAGCGCCTCTTTGCTTGACATCATGGGAAAATCAACAGAAATCAGCAAGACCTCAGAAAAGAATTGTAGACCTCCACAAGTCTGGTTCATCCTTGGGAGCAATTTCCAAATGCCTGAAGGTACCACGTTCATCTGTACAAACAATAGTATGCAAGTATAAACACCACAGGACCACACAGCTGTCATACCGCTCAGGAAGGAGACGCGTTCTGTGCAAAGTGCAAATCAATCCAAGAACAACAGCAAAGGACCTTGTGAAGATGCTGGAGGAAACAGGTACAAAAGTATCTATATCCACAGTAAAACGATTCCTATAATCGACATAACCTGAAAGGCCGCTCAGCAAGGAAAAAGCCACTGCTCCAAAACCGCCATAAAACCGCCAGACTACGGTTTGCAACTGCACATGGGGACAAAGACCGTACTTTTTGGAGAAATGTCCTCTGGTCTGATGAAACAAAAATTAAACTGCTTGGCCATAATGACCATTGTTATGTTTGGAGGGAAAAGGAGGAGGCTTGCAAGCCAAAGAACACCATCCCAACCGTGAAGCTCGGGGGTGTCAGCATCATGTTGTGGGGGTGCTTTACCGCAGGAGACACTGGTGCATTTCACAAAATAGATGGTATCATGAGGATGGAAATTATGTGGATATACTGAAGCAACATCTCAAGACATCAGTCAGCAAGTTAAAGCTTGGTCACAAATGGGTCTTCCAAATGGACAATGACCCCAAGCATACTTCCAAAGTTGTGGCAAAATGGCTTAAGGACAACAAAGTCAAGGTATTGGAGTGGCCAGCACAAAGCCCTGACCTCAATCCCATAAAAATGTTGTGGGCAGAACTTAAAAAGTGTGTGCAAGGAGGCCTACAAACCTGACTCAGTTACAACAGCTCTGTCAGGAGGAATGACCAAAATTCACCAAACTTATTGTGGGAAGCTTGTGGAAGGCTACCCGAAATGTTTGACCAAAGTTAAACAATTTAAAGGCAATGCTACCAAATACTAATTGAGTGTATGCAAACGTCTGACCCACTGGGAATGTGATGAAAGAAATAAAAGCTGAAATAAATCACTCTCTACCATTATTCTGACATTTCACATTCTTAAAATAAAGTGGTGATCCCAACTGACCTAAGACAGGGAATTTTAATTAGTATTAAATGTCAGGAATTGTGAAAAACCGAGTTTAAATGTAGTTGGCTAAGGTGTACGTAAACTTCCGACTTCAACTGTAGGTAGGGGTAAAGTGACTAGGCAACAGGATAGATAATAAGTATTCGCAGCAGCGTATGTGATGAGTCAAACTAGTTTTCCAAACTCGATCCTGGGGACCTAAAGGGGTGTTAGTTTTGACTTTTGCCCTAGCACTACACAACTAATTAAAATAATCAAAGAGTGATCGTTACTCTATTTTTTAAATCAGCTGTGCAGTGCTAGGGCAAAAACCAAAATGTGCCCCCCTTGGGGTCCCCAGAACCAAGATTGGGAAATGCTGAGTTAATGCATGGGGGGGTCAATGTAGATAGTCCAGGAGGCTATTTAGCAGTCTTATGGCTTGGGAGTAGACACTGTTCAGGGTCCTGTTGGTTTCAGACTTGGAGCAAGCACTGTCTCATCCAACGAGCATCAGAGCATAGTAGGATTCGATCTTTGTCCAGTATTGACGCTTTGCCTTTTTGATGGCTCATCAGAGGCCGTAGTGGGATTTACTATAAGTGTCCTGATTAGTGTCCAGCTCATTGATGGCCACAGCTCTAGCTCAGTGCGGATGTTGCCTGTAATCCATGGTTTCTGGTTGGGATGTGTACGTACGGTTACGGTGGGGATGACATCATCAATGCAGTTATTAATGAAGCCAGTGACTGATGTGGTAAACTCCTGGTAAACTTCCTGTTTGAGCTTGTAAGCAGGAATCAGGAGGATAGAGTTGTGGTCAGATTTGCCAAAGGGACTGCAGATGTGGGAAGATCTGAAAAAACGAGAGGGGTCTGAAGATACATCAGGCAAAGATGAAGTGTGCACTATCCAATAGTGATGTGCAACACACAGGACAACCTGATTAGACAGAGGAGAGCCTGGGGCAGGAGCCCAAACACAGTGGAATCTCCATGTGCATGACAAAAGAGGTGTTGACTGCAACATCACTGATGCACAATGGGAGACAGAGGACCAACAGGAGAGGGATGGCACACAACAGACAAGACTATCTGTGCAGAACATCAACACAGGAGAGACCAGGAAGGAACCTGTGAAATGGGCTGCTGCATCAGTAAAGAATGAATGGGAGATGTCTGACCGAAATGTGGATCAAGCGCTGGAAGTAACCCTCGCAGGAGGTGTAGGGAAGAAAATCCGAGCCAAGTCAACTATCATCTGTAACATAGGGGCTGAGCACTATGGAAAGAATTTAAAAAACATAAAGTCAAGACAAAACCAATGTCTGAATGAGAGGACAACCCTGCGTAGGCTGAACAAGGATTTTCACCAAGCAAGGGAAGAAGAGAAACCAGCATTGAAGGACATCTGTGAAAATCCGAGAGATCGCATTAAGACCTTGCGCCATGCTGAATACCACTGAAGGGATAGCAGGAGGGAGATGAAAGAGAGGACAGGCTTTACAAAGGAGACTAAACTGCAGGAGAGCTCAAAGCAATGGATGAAGAGGTGGAGGGGCACCTTAGTGCCACCCCAGGCGTGAAGAGGAGCTGGAGGAGATTGCAAAACTCATCAAAACAAATGAAGCCACTATCCCCTTCGAGGTGATGGAACCCAGCTGGTTAGAGTTGAATGACTTTCTTAAGAAAGCCAGGGGAAGATCAGCACCAGGGCCTAATGGTATTCCATGCAAGGTGTACAAATACTGCAAGAGGCTCAGGAGCTCTGGAGGCTGCTGAAAGTGTCATGGAGGAAAAACTATCTAGCAGAAAGCTGGCTAGTTGCTGAGGGGAGTTTCATTCCAAAGAAGAAACTACACAAACATGAAGAAATTCCGAACCATCTCACTTCTCAATGTGAAAGGGAAATCTTCTTTGGAATCCTGGCGAAGAGGTTGACAACATTCATGTTGGACAACAACTACATTGACACATCTGTACAAAAGGGTGGAGTTCAAGAAGTGTCTGGCTGCCTTGAACACACAAGCATTATCTCAAAGATCATTGAGGACGCAAACCAGAATCATGGAGACCTGGCAGTCCTGTGGCTAGACCTAACCAAGGTAGTGAAACCACACTCAAGACCTACCATGTTCCTGCAAGATTCCAGAAGCTCCTCTATTGCTACTTTGACAACATCAGGATGCTCTTCACAAGCAAAGACTTTACCACCATATATCGTAAATATCGTGACCTGGTGCACTATCTCAGTAATTCTGTTTTCTGCATAGATGAATCTCCTTGTGAAATCAACAGAAAAGCTCAGACGCAGTTCAGTACTGGCAAGCGGCATCCAGCAGGCTCCAGTCAGAGCATTCATGGACAATGTGATAGTCACAGCTAAGTAAGTTCCGTAAGGCAGATGGATTTTGGAAGATATGGAAGAGTTTACCAAATGGACCAGAAAATAGTTAAATCCTGTAAAGTCAAGAAGCCTAGTTCTGAAAAAGGTACGCTAACGATTCAAGATCGAAGAGGAGGCCATCACAACCTTCAGAGAGAAGCATGTGAAGAGCCTGGCGAAGTGGTACAGGCCCAAGCTCAATGACAAAGACAGTGTGAAGGAGATGCTTTTACAAGCCAACATGTGGAGGACAACTCTGGAGAAGAGATGCCTACCAGCAAGTTTAAGGCATGGGGCTACCAACACAGGGTACTTCCCAGACTCCTCTGGCCACTGCTTGTCTTTGAAGTACCTCTTTTATCAGTAGAGGCGCTTGAGATGAAAACTAACAACTTCCTTAGGAGATGGCTGGTGATCCCAATAAGCTTTTGCTCCATCAGCCTGTACAGCACATGCAGCAAGCTGCAGCTGCCAATTACATACAGTATGTGGTAGAGGAGTACAAGGCAACAAAAGCAAGTCAGGCTATGATGCTGTGGAACAGCAAGGATCAAGTGGTTAGCCAGCAGAGTGGAGGAATGGCTGCAACACACTGACATTGTTGAGTCAGTCAACCAAGGCAGGCTGAGTCTGGGAGGCACAACAAGGTCAAGCTGGAAGAAAGCGCTGTGGCATGGTGCAGAGGGAGGTCCGAAAGGCTGAGGAAGAAAGCAGGCATGTCAGAGCAGTAGCCATGAAAAAAAA
This sequence comes from Oncorhynchus clarkii lewisi, assembly GCF_045791955.1. Lineage (NCBI taxonomy): Eukaryota > Metazoa > Chordata > Actinopteri > Salmoniformes > Salmonidae > Oncorhynchus > Oncorhynchus clarkii. Next base: position 65,683,596 of record NC_092148.1, read on the forward strand.
CAGGGCAGCTGGATATGATGACAGAGTGTGCGAAAGAGGGCACTCACTTGGCAAGACATCTGGGACATGGAAGGGAAGTGGATTAAGTTTCTGATTTGCTCTGTGTACAATGTTTTTCCCACACCAACACATCTTCACAACTTGGGGTTGGCAGAGAGGCAATGCGGAAGACCAGCCAACCTGGAGCACATGTTCTCCTACTAGGTCTAAAAAATGGAAAATTCAGGTAGCGTCATGACCAAATACTGACTCAATTGACTGCGGGACTGGAGCAGGCAAGGAGAAAGATGAAAAAACTCACCCAGGGCCCCTGTTTCATCCACTTCCTCAGGTCAGGAGACAGCACAGAAAAAGGGAATTGGCGCAAAGGGATCCTTGCCACAGCAGGCGACTGGGAAATGCTGACAGACCTCAAGAAGCAGCTCAGATTCCCATTAGAGACAAGCCTCGGACCAGAAATACCTTATTTACAGTGCCTTGCGAAAGTATTCGGCCCCCTTGAACTTTTGCCACATTTCAGGCTTCAAACATAAAGATATAAAACTGTATTTTTGTGTGAAGAATCAACAACAAGTGGGACACAATCATGAAGTGGAACAACATTTATTGGATATTTCAAACTTTTTTAACAAATCAAAAACTGAAAAATTGGGCGTGCAACATTATTCAGCCCCCTTAAGTTAATACTTTGTAGCGCCACCTTTTGCTGCGATTACAGCTATGGAGCAAAAGCTTATTACAGTAAGTCGCTTGGGGTATGTCTCTATCAGTTTTGCACATCGAGAGACTGAAATGTTTTCCCATTCCTCCTTGCAAAACAGCTCGAGCTCAGTGAGGTTGGATGGAGAGCATTTGTGAACAGCAGTTTTCAGTTCTTTCCACAGATTCTCGATTGGATTCAGGTCTGGACTTTGACTTGGCCATTCTAACACCTGGATATGTTTATTTTTGAACCATTCCATTGTAGATTTTGCTTTATGTTTTGGATCATTGTCTTGTTGGAAGACAAATCTCCGTCCCAGTCTCAGGTCTTTTGCAGACTCCATCAGGTTTTCTTCCAGAATGGTCCTGTATTTGGCTCCATCCATCTTCCCATCAATTTTAACCATCTTCCCTGTCCCTGCTGAAGAAAAGCAGGCCCAAACCATGATGCTGCCACCACCATGTTTGACAGTGGGGATGGTGTGTTCAGTGTGATGAGCTGTGTTGCTTTTACGCCAAACATAACGTTTTGCATTGTTGCCAAAAAGTTCAATTTTGGTTTCATCTGACCAGAGCACCTTCTTCCACATGTTTGGTGTGTCTCCCAGGTGGCTTGTGGCAAACTTTAAACGACACTTTTTATGGATATCTTTAAGAAATGGCTTTCTTCTTGCCACTCTTCCATAAAGGCCAGATTTGTGCAATATACGACTGATTGTTGTCCTATGGACAGAGTCTCCCACCTCAGCTGTAGATCTCTGCAGTTCATCCAGAGTGATCATGGGCCTCTTGGCTGCATCTCTGATCAGTCTTCTCCTTGTATGAGCTGAAAGTTTAGAGGGACGGCCAGGTCTTGGTAGATTTGCAGTGGTCTGATACTCCTTCCATTTCAATATTATCGCTTGCACAGTGCTCCTTGGGATGTTTAAAGCTTGGGAAATCTTTTTGTATCCAAATCCGGCTTTAAACTTCTTCACAACAGTATCTCGGACCTGCCTGGTGTGTTCCTTGTTCTTCATGATGCTCTCTGCGCTTTTGACGGACCTCTGAGACTGTCACAGTGCAGGTGCATTTATACGGAGACTTGATTACACACAGGTGGATTGTATTTATCATCATTAGTCATTTAGGTCAACATTGGGTCATTCAGAGATCCTCACTGAACTTCTGGAGAGAGTTTGCTGCACTGAAAGTAAAGGGGCTGAAAAATTTTGCACGCCCAATTTTTCAGTTTTTGATTTGTTAAAAAAGTTTGAAATATCCAATAAATGTCGTTCCACTTCATGATTGTGTCCCACTTGTTGTTGATTCTTCACAAAAAAATACAGTTTTATATCTTTATGTTTGAAGCCATAAATGTGGCAAAAGGTCGCAAAGTTCAAGGGTGCCGAATACTTTCGCAAGGCACTGTATATAAGTATTTAGACCCTTTGCTAAATTGTGATGCAGGTGCATCCTGCATTGAGAACTAAATTGAGAACAGGTGCATCTTGTTTCCATTGATCATCCTTGAGATGTTTCTACAACTGGATTGGAGTTCACCTGTTGTAAATTCAATTGATTGGACATGATCTGGAAACACACCTGTATATACAGTATAAGGATCCACAGTTGACAGTACATGGCAGAGTAAAAACCAAGCCATGAGGTCGAAGAAATTGTCCGTAGAGCTCCGAGACAGGATTGTGTCTGCAGCATGGAAGGTCCCCAATAACACAGTGGCCTCCATCATTCTTAAATCGAAGAACTTTGGAAACACCAAGACTCTTCCTGGAGCTGGCCACCCGGCCAAACTGAGCAATCAGGGGAGCTTTAGGTCCTTTGTCAGGGAGGGGAGCAAGAACCAAATGGTCACTCTGACCGAGCTCTAGAGTTACTCTGTGGAGATGGGAGAACCTTCCAGAATGACAACCATCTCTGCAGCACTTCACCAATCAGACCTTTATGGTAGATTGGCCAGACGGAAGCCACTCCTCAGTAAAAGGCACATGACTGGAGTTTGCCACAAGGCACCTAAAGCTTCTCAGACCATGAGAAACAAGATTCTCTGGTCTGATGAAACCACGATTGAACTCTTTGGCCTGAATGCCAAGCATCACATATGGAGGAAACCTGGAACCATCCCTACGGTGAAGCATGGTGGTGACAGCATCATGCTGTGGGTATTTTTCTGTGGCAGGGACTGGGAGACCAGTCAGGATCCAGGGAAAGATGAACAGAGCAAAGTACAGAAAGATCATTGATGAAAACCTGCTCCAGAAGGTTAATCTTCCAACAGGACAACGACCCTAAGTACACAGCCAAGACAATGTAGGAGTGTCTTCGGGACAAGTCTCTGTGAGTGGCCCAGCCAAAGCCTGGATGTGAACCATATTGAATGTATTCAGGCCAAAGAGTTCAATCTTGGTATATAGCCTCGCTATTGTTATTTTACTGCTACTGTTGAATTATTTGCTACTTTCATTTTACATTTTTTACTAATATTTTTTTTTCTCAAAACTTCTTAAAGCATTGTTGGTTATGGGCCTGTAAGTAAGCATTTATCTGTTGTACTCGGCACATGTGACAAATAAAATGTGATTTCTCTGGAGAGACCTGAAAATAGCTGTTCAGTGATGCTCCCCATCCAACCTGACAGAGCTTGAGAGGATCTGCAGAGAAGAATGGGGAAAGCTCCCCAAATAAAGGTGTGCCAAGCTTGTAGCATCATACCCAAGAAGACTCAAGGCTGTAATTGCTGCCAAAGGTGCTTCAACAGTACTGAGTACTGAGTAAAGGGTCTGAATACTTATGTAAATGTGAAATTTCAGTTTTGTATTTTTAATACATTTCTAAAACCCAGTTTTACTTTGTCATTATGGTGTATTGTGTGTACATTGATGTGGATTATTATGTTTTAATCCATTTAAGAATAAGACTGTAATATAATAAAATGTGGAAAAAGTCAAGGGGTCTGAAAACTTTCCCGAATGCATTGTATTTAACTCTTTCTTTTGTTGGCACAAAACTACCTCCATACTCCACGTAGTACCGGGTTACCTTCAGACAAGTCCCATGATACTTGTGGGGGGGGGGGGGGGGGGGGGGGGGGGGGGTCGTAGAGCAAATCGGAGAGCACCACCATCTTCATGAGAGTCTCATCTTTCCATAGAGTCATATTGGTTTGCAGGCCAAACCGTTTGGACGCTACAGATGTTTTCGTGAGAAGACCGACTATTGGAACAGACCTCACTGTAGCTCAGCCGCCTTCCACTGCAGATGTGGCAGACCGACATAGGCGGATGTGTTTGATTGAGACACAGCTCATGCTCGATATCTCTAGGTTAAACTGCTGTATTTTGATGGGGATTTGTTCATTACCTTACTTAGATTGAGGCACGAGTGTCAATAGAATCTTAAGGAATAATTATGGTGTAGCCTGTAGTTTTTAGGCTGATGATTATTGTGTAGTCTGTAGTTTTTTTTGACCGGTGTTCATTGTGTAAGTTCTGTTCATATATTCAGTTTGTTTATTGTCTGTCTGTATATTCTGTTTATTGTGGCAGCACCCTTTCATCGAGGCAAATTCCTATAGATGCAAATGTGCTTGGCGAATAAAGGTGTTTCTGGTTCGGAGTGCCTTGAAGGAGGAAGATGGAGTAGCAATTGCAGTGCCATCCGGTTCACAGAAGACACCGGGTGGCGAATACCTGTCAGGTATTTTATATATGCTCAGGTATTTTATATATGCTAAAGCATTATTTCTGCGTAAGGGAAAATAAAAGAGAATAAATAAATATCATCAATATCATATCTCTTTCTTTGTAGTTTGCAATTACCTTCAAATTGGAGCGTTGACACAAATAAGCACAACCAGCCAGGCTCCAGAGGTTGAGGAGACTGAACAGAGGTGGTTGTGGTTCCTGAGCAAGTATAACAAATTGAGTGTTGTATAGAGTTGGTAGGGCTGGAGCTGCAGGCCCAGGCAGGGGGTGATAAATCCACCTGTGTGAAAGCTTGTATCAGACAGACCCAGGCCACTGCCAGATAAATTGGCCAGCCCATGCCCTGATTGAGAGAGGCGTCCCTTTGGGCATTCCTTCTGCTGAGAGTTATATGTCCAGCATTGTCCCTCGCAGGTTGGAGCAGAGCTTCAGGATAAGTCTAAGCTAAATGAAACGCTAATGCACTAAGTTTCCCATCATAAATGTCCATAATTCATATCCACTCATTTGCTTGAGAGCACACTGCAGGGTTTAAGTGAGGGGCTGAGGATGTAAATGTACTCGCTCAAAAGGGGAAATTCTAATCAACAGCGGCATGTAGTAGAAACCTAATAGTGAGAATTAATCAGCAAACAATAGCGTTCATTAGGAGTCTATCAGGATTATTTGTCGAATGTCCAATGATAAATACTGAATGTATTTTTGTCAAAATGTTCACTGCCTCGTTAGCCTTGTCTGGCACTAGCCACGTCTAGCACCAGCATTCCATTTTCCTCTGTGCTTCAATGCAATAATATCAGTCATTATTACATGTTGTGCATTTCAAAGAAATCCTCTCTCGCAGTCATGTCATTTTCATTAATAGTGCTTGAATCTACATTTAGTGTACAGAACAATAAGGACACCTTCCTAATATTGTATTGCAAAGGCACTGAATTATTTTGCCTTTCCCATTCACCCTCTGAATGACACATACACAATCCATATCTCAGAAGTCTCAAGGATTAAAAATCCTTCTTTAACATGTCCACTCCCCTTCATCTACACTGATTGAAGTAGATTTAACAAGTGACATCAATAAGGGATCATAGCTTTCACCTGGATTCACATGGTCAGCCTATGTCATGGAAAGAGCAGGTGTCCTTAAAGTTTCGTACACTCAGTGTATGTTGAATGACTTAGGACGCCCGAAGGTACTGCAGCCATTCTCTTTTTGTTCCTGGTTAAATGATTCCCTCCAGTTAGTTTTTGTTTTTGCTCTCAACTACTCAGTCAAAAGTATTTTGCTTTCTACCAAATAGGTGTCACTTGGATTGTGGAGTAGATGTTACTTTTGATGTGTTGATGTGTTTTCTCAGACCAAAGGCTGTTGGTATCATATACTATCTCACACTCTCACATCCAATAAAGTAAATTATCTGCTTAGTTGGTTACAATGGAAATTCAACTCAATTCTAATTTCTCTCACGCCTTGGTGTATGATCTTGCAGATTTTCTCATTTTCAAATACAAATTATTTCTCAAAAGCTTTTCTCCTTTTAATATCTGACAGAAAATATCATCCTGAAAATTCATAATCTAGGAAAAACAGTAATTTGTGTTTTGGGATACAATCTAGGCTGGAGTACAGGGTTTGTACTGTTAGTGTTTAGAATACATAAATAGTACGGACACCAGGTGCTCCTAAAGATGTAGAACATTATTCCCTGCAGTTTGATGAATTGGTCTACTAAAGAGGGTATTCATCCAAAAAAATGATACAGCATGCATTATGTGACGCCTAGACCTGACAAGGTTTCATAGATACATATTCTTTATCAGTCTTCATGTTTTTTTCTGTCTTGTTCTAAAAGTTTATCACAAGGTGTTTATTTACTTTTAAAAGGGTATCTTTCACTTGTACTTCATATTGTGCACAGTATTGTATTGTAAAAGCTTTACCAGTATTATGCTGTCTTTTCATTTTCTAAAAGTTGAGTCAATATGTACAGTTCATTTCATGCTGTTAAATTTTACATTTGTAGTGCCATCAATTTGAGGCATTTCTCATTTGAATAACTAATTAGGAATTCCTTTTAAATATGCAATATAATATATCTTTATTATTAATCCTCTTTGTTATATTTTCATTTGCAAAATACAATTTCAGGGAGAAAAAGATATTTACATCCAAGCGCAATACAGCATTGACAGCAAAGACGAGAAGCTTGTGCACTCCTTAAAATGCTACTCCACTTGGCTAGACCTTCAACTTTGCAGTGTTTGGATATCTTTATAATCACACAAAAATTATATTGAACAAAAGAGGCATAGAAATAAATTAAATATTACAGAAACCTTACAGTACCATTGTCCTGTGTCTGAGAAAACACAAATCAGTTCATTGTCTATCTGAGAAAAAAAGAAAAAGAATCCTCAAAGGGAGCTTTTGCCCAAGGTAAGACACAGGTGGATGGAGCCCGGAGCAGGGTCACAGTAAAGATTTATACTAGGTACAAAGTAAAGAGCAGAAGAAAAATGGCTGTTCATGTAGCGTCTCAGTGAAGCGAGTGAAACAGCTGTTCACGGGGGGAAGAAGTGGTCAGGTAAGACAGGCCTGGAAATAATAATCACAGGCCCATCTGCTGACCTGAGACTGTATGGCCCCAGGGCTTCAGACAAAGGCCCTCCGTATGGAGCACAGCACAGCCCCAACCCCAGGAAGCCTGGCCGGCGCCGCGCTAGGCTGCTGACACTGCCACATGCTCCTGTTCTTTAGCTGCATGCGCACTCCCTCTATCTCCCTCTCCGCTCACTGTGCCACTGCTACAATATGTAGAATCACTGACTCTCTGCCATATAATGAAATAATGCACTGCAGTCCATGTCCATGTAAAGAAGTAGGCCTATCTGAACTAATAAAACAATGTTATGGAGCCTTTTGAAGAATAATGAATGATTTCAAGTGGGTGTGTGTATCATTACAACTACTGTTATCTGTAAGTAGAGGAGATAAGTTACTGAATTAGGATTCATTCAAAGAAACAGATCAATTAGATATGTACACAGTGTCCATCAGCTCTGAACAAACTGACCAAAACATGTTTGGGAGCCCATCTCTTCAGCAGCCAAAATAGCTTAATTAAAAAATGTATTTCATGCTGAATAGCACTACAATGTGACATGTTAATGTAACACAGGATTAATACACATTTATCGTATCAGTCTGCATATGATGATTTCCTGCCTGCATATTCTTAATGGTGTCTTCAGGAACAAATCAATATTGTGTGATAATTGAGCGATGAGGAGGGTAAGGAGTGTGAAAAGCCTCATTAGAATAATACGCGATGAAAACAAAGGGCCTATCAAACATGAAGGAAGGCTGGGGCTCTTGAAGATGAATAGCACCGGCCAGAGCCATCACACACTCACTGAACTCCGACTCCAACTTTCTTTTTTCCCTTTGAACTCACTTAACAGACCATATTGGCAGCCTGGTTTGCCTGTTCATTACAACTACAACTCTACAGAATGGCTTGAGAGATCCTCTTTTTAGAAACCCCATGCTGCGAAGAGACGATCTCGTGATCATTCTAACAACTAGAGAACGCCACTGCTGATGGGTGTCAGGGTAAAATTGGACATATAGTTCAAGGAACATACACCATCAATACATCACACCCACAGCATAGAGAATCAGACAATTTCCACACACTATAATGCAAAAATTTGCTGCCTGTTTGTGCTGCCATAAAGACATACTTCAGATGAGTTCCACGTGTTCCACACATATTTTCCTCAGTTGATTTGGAAGGGTAATAATCGCCCATATTAATATATGTAGCATTATAAATAAGGCTTGTGAAATAAATAACTTGTTAACAGCGGATAACATTCATATACTGGCCATCTCTGAATCTCACTTAGATAATTCCTTTGATGATACATCAGTAGCAATACAAGGATATAACATCTACAGAAAGAACAGGAATGCCTATGGGGGAGGTGTTGCTGTATATGTTCAGAGCCATATTCCTGTAAAGCTTATTGAGATTCTCATGTCAAATGGTGTTGAAGTGTTGTGATTGCAAGTTCACCTACCTTATCTAAAGCCTCTTCTTTTGGGGTGCTGCTATAGGCCACCAATTGACAACAGTCAATATTTGGATATTATGTGTGCAATGCTTGATAATGTGTGTAATCTTCACAGAGGTCTATTTTTTGGGTGATCTTAACATTGACTGGTTAGCAACTAGCTGTCCTCTCAAGAGGAAGGTTTATAACTGTGACTAATGCCTGTAATATGACCCAGGTTATCACGCAACCAACTGCATACCAATAGTGTTGGATCTATGACATTCACTTGTATTGATCATAACTTCTCTAATGCAGCAGAGCTTTGCTCAGTTCCCATTGGCTGTAGTGACCATAACATTATGGCAATAACAAAGAAAGCCAAAGTGCCAAAGTTTGGGCCTAAAGTTATTATTTTGTTGAAGATGTAAATATGTATGTTGGTCTGATGTATATGGGGAAGTGATTCCAAATGCAGCACTGGAAGTATTTGTAAAATTATTCATGCCAATTGTTGACAAGCATGCACCTGTTAAGAAACTAACGGTGAGAACTGTTAGAGCCACCTGAAATGATTATGAATTGAAAAAATGTGTCGTTCAAAGAAATTATGCAAAAAAGGTGGCAAACAAGTCAGGCTGCTCAGCTGAAACTTTGTGACTAAACTTAACAAAAATAATAATAAATTACCAAACCAAGATAAATTACGTAAAACACAATGGAGAAATAATTTGGAGTACCTTACCTTAAATTATATCATGGACAGAAAACCCAATTCATCTCCATTGTTCATTGAAGTTGATAGCCTTTTGATTTTGCTGATTATTTCAATGACTTTTTCAACAGTAAAGTGGAAAAACTCAGAAGTGAAATGACAACAAGAAACGGTGAACGCTCATATTTGTATAACATATCTAATAATGGAAAAGAAGGATTTCCGTTTTGAATTTGGTCTAGTTAGTATGGGAGAGGTGGAAAACTATTGATATCCATCAATAATGATAAGCCACCAGGTATAAACAACCTTGATGGGAAGCTATTGAGAATGGTAGCAGACTGTATTGCCACCACTATTTTATATATCTTTAACCAAAGCCTAAAGGAATGTGTGTGTCCACAGGCGTGGAAGGAAGCTAAAGTAATTTTACTGCCTAAAAATAGTAAAGCATCCATTACTGGCTCTAACAGCTGCCCAATCAGTTTTCTGTCTGTTCTTAATAAAATGATTGGGAGAATTCTGTTTGACCAAATACAATGCTTTTTTTCAGAGAACAAGTTAACTGCTGACTTTGATCACTGTACTGCACTGACTTAGATGACTGATAATGGTTTAAAATTAATGAATAATAAGATGATAGTTAGAGCTGTTTTGTTAGATTTCAGTGCAGCCTTTGATGTTATTGATCATAAACTGTTATTGAAAAACTCACTTGCTCTGGCTTTACATCACCTGCCAACAGATGGTTGGGGAGATATTTATCCAATAGAACCTAGAGAGTGTTCTTCAATGGAAGCTTCTCTAACATCAGATATGTACAGTGCGGTGTCAATCAGGGCAGTTGCCCTGGGCCGTTACAGTCAATATCAGAATGGGTGATTATTAATAAACTGGTCTTGAATACATCTAAAAAGAAAAGCATTGTATTTGGTTCAAAACGTTCTCTAAGACCTAAACCTCAACTGGAGTTGTGCATAAAGGGGGTGACCATTGAGCAAGTTGAGGAAGCTAAACTCCTAGGAGTAACATTGGATGGTCAATTATCATGGTCAAGTCAAATTGACAAAGTTGTTGTGAAGATGGCATGTCTGTTATTAAAAGATGTTCTGTGTTTTTTTTACACAAAAATCAACTGTACTAGTTGTCTTGATCTTGATCGCTGTCTGGTAATAGGGTCAAGTGAAGCAAAGAAAGACTTATAAAAGTGGCAGCTTGCTCAAAACAGAGCCTTGCCCTTAACTGCACATACAGAACTAAGGTCAACAACATGCATGCCAGTCTTTCCTAGTTGAGGGTCAATGAGATATGAACTGTTTCTCTTCTAGTTTTTATGAGAATATTACTGTGATGAAAATTCCAGATTGTCTGCATAATCAAATAACATACAGCTCAGACACCCATACACACCACACAAGAAATGTCACCAGCGGTCTCTTCACAGCTTCCAAGTCCAAAACGAATTCATGGCAATGCACAGTATTATACAGAGCCTTGATTGTATGGAATTACCTTCCATCTCCAATTACTCAAGCAAACAGCAATATACCTTCAAAAAATGTATAAAACATCTCATGGCACAATAGGGACTGTGAAATAACACACACACACAAACACATGCACACACAGATACACTCTGTCACACTCTAACACACACAATCCACACACACATGATCCTTTAGTTGTATTGTTTGTATATCGTTGTATTTTACATTTGTGTGACTATTCTTGTTTATCAGAATATCAGTGTTTTGTTACATGATATGTTTTTGGTTTTGTGTGGAGCCCCGGAAGAATCGCTGGTGCTTCGGCAAAAGCTAATGGGAATCTGTAAAAAAACAATAAATAAACCAATAAAGTTCAAAGCTTACCAGTAATGTTGCATAGTGTGTCTACACATGTGCGTGCGTACACACCCACACCCACCCACACACAAATCATTGCTCTCTGACATGCAATCAAAGCACTTAACACAAAGAAACCTATAATGTATCATGAATAACCCGTAAACAGATTAACATCACCACCACCACACATTATTGCTGACATCTTGAAATTATTTGTTTTATGCACAGTGGCTCTTTAAGTTCGCAGGCAGGCTGTCAGTGATGATAGTATTGATGCAAATGGTGGAGAATAAGAAAACAACAACTTTGCTGAGGTTCCGACTTTGAAATGAAAGGGGAACTTCTAAAAGCAAAGGCAAATTTTAATTGTATCGATTCAGCCTTACAAATGTACAATTCTCTGGAAAAGTGTGCAAGTCAGCAGAGTATCTGTCTCCTCAGCCAAGGGGTGCAGGCTTGTTTTGTAAAACTTTGCACCAGATAGACACCACACAATCACAGGCAAGAAGCTTAGTTTTTCCTGATCCAACACAATACATGAAAGTTCTGTGACAGGAAAAGTGCACATTGTTCAAAGCTCTGTTTGAATATGATCAGCATTGCAGAATGCAAATAGAAAGATAAACATTAGTTCTGTGCTGGCAATTTCTTGACATTTTAAGGGGGTAAGGAAGCTTGAAGAGGCAGGGAATATACTGTATTTGTTTTAATTGTTAATAGCTGAGGTTTTTTTTTTGTTGTTGTATTTTTTACTCACTGTTCATGGTATCCAAGTTACATTCTTGTCTCATCGCTGCAAATCCCGTACAGACTCGGGACAGGTGAAGGTTGAGAGCCGTGAGTCCTCCGAAACACAACCCAACCAAGCCACACTGCTTCTTGACACAATGCCCACTTAACCCGGAAGCCAGCGGCACTATTGTGTCAGAGGAAACACCGCGCACCTGGCAACTGTGTCAGCATGCACTGCACCGGCCCGCCACAGGAATCACCAGTGCACGATGGGACAAGGACATCCCTGCCGGCCAACCCCCCCCAACCCAGACAACGCTGGGCCAATTGTCGCTGCCCCATGGGTCTCTGGGTTGCGGCCGGCTGCAATAGACCCTGGACTCGAACCCAGAATCTCTAGTGGCACAGCTAGCACTGCGATGCAGTGCCTTAGACCACTGCGCCACTCAGGAGGCCCTAATAGCTGATTTGTAAGTAAAACATTACATTTTTTACATGTGTAATAATTCAAAGGAGTTCTGTCAGAAAGTACCTCTTGATAAGGAATATGACAAAAGCTGGCCAGAATTCTCCGAATTATGCCAACTTGCAGAGCTACACAACAACAAATTTTCCTCATTTAGATACATAGCTACTTTGTCAAATAATTTGTTTTATTCATTATGTTTGTTGCAACCAGAAAGAAAATTAGGAATATAAATCACATCCACTCATTCAAAATGAGGGAAAAGATTGCGGATATGTAAAACCTCCTTTCTTTGGAGATTGATCTGCCATCCTTTGTCACCACAGGAGGCTGGTGAGGGGAGGACAGCCATTAATAACGGCTGGAATAGGCTAAATAGAGTGGTATTCAACACAGATACCATTCCATTCATTCCGTTTCAGTCATTACCATGAGCCATCCTCACCAGTGTTTGACACTACATTGAGTGTTTTCTGGTGGAAAAGCCTTTTGAAAGGTTTTGTTGTTTCTAACTTTGTAGATGTGTTTAAAGACCCTACTCTGACATCTCACATAACTTTGTTAGTGCTCTTACCTTATAGCATGTAGTTCATGTCAGGAGAAATCATTAGACTTTCCCACCTTAACAACCCTTTGCCTCTGAACAGTGCTGTCAGTATCTAACATCTAACCAACACATCTAACATTTATCAGAGAAAGCAAACAGATATCAATCGCTCCTCAACCATGCACCTGTCTGATTGAAAGCCTCCTCTCCTACTCAGCCTCCTGACACAAGCCTCTCTCAATCTTATATGATACCTAGGCCACTCCTGTGGCGTGCTGCACTGCTTGGCCCACATGTTTCGGTCTGCTCCTGACTACCCAGGCCTACCCTGTGATCACTGTGCTGTTGCCTGTGTAAGGGATGGTAAAATTCTAAAATTACATCCGTGAATCATCATGAAAGGAAACTGGAAGCAGTTTGATACTCTGGGTTTTTTACATGATGTTTTTAATGAGCGACTGCCTTTGATAAGCAACAAATCCCTTTGAGAACGGCCTATGTAGCATGATTTGAGTCAGAAAAAGTTATTCTAGTGTCAAAATTGACTACAAAGTGTAAATAGGAGAATTTTAGTCATAAAATCAGTCTCGTCTAAAACGGAGATTGGAACATGCATCACGGGTAAATTCATGTTAGGTTTTGATTTGACAATGTCCGTTTGCCCACTAACATGGGGTGAACAGCTGTGGTGATTGCTCTCTATCCAATAACATAGACAGTGAGACAGACCTGCCCAGCAGCTCTGACTTTGTTTACATAAGACAACATGTTTTTTTTACTTGAGAAATACTGCACCAAACACCTTAGTTAGAAATACATTTGCACAACTGAAACATCCTCGGCAAAAACGTCAACATTAATTACATTTTTTTTTTGTCTTAGATTCATCTTAGATTCTTAGATTCATTCTGGTTATTTTTAGGAAGTGAAATAGGCTTCCGCATCTACTGTGCCTCATGGGGGACAAACTAACCAAATGCAGAATTGGTCAGGAAACACACCTCCAAGACTTAAATCTAGTTTTTCTAGATTGGGGTGTTCAGTGGCTCTTTAACATTGCCTGGAATAGAGTTGAATTCATTGCTGATGCTGAATTAGCCTTTCCTTTCTTCCATAAAGCATTCCAGGACGTATGCAACAAGCATGCCCCTTTCAAACAATACATAATTAAGGGCGGAGACAACCCTTGGATCACAGATGAACTAGCTGAAATCATAAGGAAATTGAATGCTTTGTGGGCTAAAGGAAGAAGGTCTGATTCAGCTGATGATTAGAAGGCTTTTAAATGCTTTCGGAATCAGGCTGTGGCTATGACTACTACCTCAAATCTACTGTTGATAATCTTAATAATCCTTCCAAATTTTGTCAAGTAGTGAAAGGTTTAGATTGCAAAAAATATGCAAATGGTTGATTTACAGTTAAGGACTGAGAGAACCTCTAGTTTGAACTCTGTTAATCAACATTTTCTTGACACAGGGAGATTATTTTATTTTTTATTTAACCTTTTTTAATTTGGCAAGTCAGTTAAGAACAAATTCTTATTTTCAATGACGGCCTAGGAACAGTGGGTTAACTGCCTTGTTCAGGGGCAGAACGACAGATTTGTACCTTGTCAGCTCGGGGATTCGATCTTGCATTCGGTTACAAGTCCAACGCTCTAACCACTAGGCTACCTGCCGCCCCATGATCGGGTTAAAGGTCAACATGAGCCCCCTGTAAAATTACCTGACACTCCCGAGCACTTGTCCTCCACATTCTCCTTCTCGCCCTTCTCTGTCTCAAAGGTGCGTAGAGACCTGAAGGCAATTGATGTCAAAGAAATCCCCTTACCCTGATTATCTACTTATCAAAATTATTTAAAGACATCATTGCTCCCCTTTTAACATGCATCTTTAACCTCACCCTAGAATGTAATGAAATCCTACAGTTGTGGAAATCAACATTTGTCCTACCTCTTTTGAAAGGAGGTGATCCCACTCTACTGAATAACTATCGGCCCATATCTGAATTGTTTGTTCTGGCAAAGGTATTGAATCCCTAGTCAATAAGAAGCTTAAGGCCTACCTCCAGGAAAGCAATACTTTGAGTGGTATGCAATCAGGTTTCAGGTCTAGTCACAGCACTGTCAAAGCAACTTTGAAGGTTTTGAATGATATCCACTATTTCCTGAATAAGAAGCTGCATTGTGTATCGGTATTCATAGACTTGTCAAGGTGTTTGGCACTGTGGACAATACCGTCTTGGTGCAGAGATTGTAGTGTATTTGATACCATAGATAATGGAGCCGGAGGTGAGCATTGCCGTTTTACGGTCTCCTAACCAATTGTATTATTGTGTGTGTTTTTTTGCGTTATTTGTAACTTACAGTGCCTTGCGAAAGTATTTGGCCCCCTTGAACTTTGCAACCTTTTGCCACATTTCAGGCTTCAAACATAAAGATATAAAACTGTATTTTTTTGTGAAGAATCAACAACAAGTGGGACACAATCATGAAGTGGAACGACATTTATTTGATATTTCAAACTTTTTTAACAAATCAAAAACTGAAAAATTGTCCGTGCAAAATTATTCAGCCCCTTTACTTTCAGTGCAGCAAACTCTCTCCAGAAGTTCAGTGAGGATCTCTGAATGATCCAATGTTGACCTAAATGACTAATGATGATAAATACAATCCACCTGTGTGTAATCAAGTCTCCGTATAAATGCACCTGCACTGTGATAGTCTCAGAGGTCCGTTAAAAGCGCAGAGAGCATCATGAAGAACAAGGAACACACCAGGCAGGTCCGAGATACTGTTGTGAAGAAGTTTAAAGCCGGATTTGGATACAAAAAGATTTCCCAAGCTTTAAACATCCCAAGGAGCACTGTGCAAGCGATAATATTGAAATGGAAGGAGTATCAGACCACTGCAAATATACCAAGACCTGGCCGTCCCTCTAAACTTTCAGCTCATACAAGGAGAAGACTGATCAGAGATGCAGCCAAGAGGCCCATGATCACTCTGGATGAACTGCAGAGATTTACAGCTGAGGTGGGAGACTCTGTCCATAGGACAACAATCAGTCGTATATTGCACAAATCTGGCCTTTATGGAAGAGTGGCAAGAAGAAAGCCATTTCTTAAAGATATCCATAAAAAGTGTCGTTTAAAGTTTGCCACAAGCCACCTGGGAGACACACCAAACATGTGGAAGAAGGTGCTCTGGTCAGATGAAACCAAAATTGAACTTTTTGGCAGCAATGCAAAACGTTATGTTTGGCGTAAAAGCAACACAGCTCATCACCCTGAACACACCATACGCACTGTCAAACATGGTGGTGGCAGCATCATGGTTTGGGCCTGCTTTTCTTCAGCAGGGACAGGGAAGATGGTTAAAATTGATGGGAAGATGGATGGAGCCAAATACAGGACCATTCTGGAAGAAAACCTGATGGAGTCTGCAAAAGACCTGAGACTGGGACGGAGATTTGTCTTCCAACAAGACAATGATCCAAAACATAAAGCAAAATCTACAATGGAATGGTTCAAAAATAAACATATCCAGGTGTTAGAATGGCCAAGTCAAAGTCCAGACCTGAATCCAATCGAGAATCTGTGGAAAGAACTGAAAACTGCTGTTCACAAATGCTCTCCATCCAACCTCACTGAGCTCGAGCTGTTTTGCAAGGAGGAATGGGAAAAAATGTCAGTCTCTCGATGTGCAAAACTGACATACCCCAAGCGTCTTACAGCTGTAATCGCAGCAAAAGGTGGCGCTACAAAGTATTAACTTAAGGGGGCTGAATAATTTTGCACGCCCAATTTTTCAGTTTTTGATTTGTTAAAAAAGTTTGAAATATCCAATAAATGTCGTTCCACTTCATGATTGTGTCCCACTTGTTGTTGATTCTTCACAAAAAAAATACAGTTTTATATCTTTATGTTTGAAGCCTGAAATGTGGCAAAAGGTCGCAAAGTTCAAGGGGGCCGAATACTTTTGCAAGGCACTGTATGTTACTGCCAATGTCTCTTATGACCAAAAAGAGCTTCTAGATATCAAGACAGCGATTACTTACATTGGACTGGACAAAGATTTTTTCTTTAACGAGTTGGACGTGAAGGATTTACTTCAGACACCCGACAAGGCCCAAATCCCTGTGATTAACATGAGAAAGATACGGAGATACCGGGGATCGAGGTCGGGGTGCCATGTAAGGATCCGACTGTGAGTGGGTAATCTGCTTCTACCATCAGTTCTATTAGCCAATGTACAGTCATTGGATAATACAATAGATGAGCTATGATCACGAATATCCTACCAACTGGACATTAAAAACTGTAATATCTTATGTTGTTCCACCGAGTCGTGGCTGAACGATGACATGAATAACCTACAGCTGGCATAGTTTACGCTGCATCGGCAAGATAGAACAGCCGCCTCCGGTAAGACAAGGGGTGGTGGTCTGTGTATATTTGTAAACAACAGCTGGTGCACAAAGTCTAATAGTAAGGAAGACTCTAGGTTTTGCTTGCCTGAGGTAGAGTATCTCATGATAAGCTGTAGACCACACTATTTACCAAGAGAGTTTTCATCTATTTTCTTCGTAGCTGTCGATTTACCACCACAAACCAATGCTGACACGAAGACCACACTCAATGAGCTGTATACGGCCATAAGCAAACAGGAAAACGCTCATCCAGCAGCGGGGCTCCTTGAGGCCAGGGACTTTAATGCAGGGAAACTTAAATCCGTTTTACATCATTTCTACCAGTATGTTAAATGTGCAACCAGAGGAAAAAATCTCTAGACCACCTTTACTCCACACACAGAAACGCGTACAATTCCTGCTAAAAAGCAAAAACTAAAGCAGGAAGCACCAGTGACTTGGTCGATAAAGAAGTGGTCAGATGACGCAGATGCTAAGCTACAGGACTGTATTGCTGGAATATGTTCCGGGATTCTTCTGATGTAATTGAGGAGTACACCACATCAATCACTGGCTTCATAAATAAGTGCATTGATGACATCGTCCCCACAGTGACTGTATGTACATACCCCAACCAGAAGCCATGGATTACAGGCAACATTCGCACTGAGCTATAGGGTAGAGCTGCCGCTTTCAAGGAGCGTACCAGTGACTCCTGTGGCGGGCCGGGCGCAGTGCGCGCTAACCAAGGTAGCCAGGTGCACGGTGTTTCCTCCGACACATTGGTGCGGCTGGCTTCCGGGTTGGAGGCACGCTGTGTTAAGAAGCAGTGAGGCTTGGTTGGGTTGTGTTTCGGAGGATGCATGGCTTTCGATCTTCGTCTCTCCCGAGCCCGTATGGGAGTTGCAGCGATGAGACAAGATAGTAATGACTAACAATTGGATACCATGAAATTGGGGAGAAAAGGGGGTAAAATTTTGTTTAAAATAAATAAATAAACAACTCATCTGCCACGTTGATCCTCAACACAAGGGCCCCTCAGCGTGCTTAGTCCCCTCCTGTACTCACTGTTCACTCATGACTGCACGGCCAGGCACGACTCCAAAACCATCTTTAAATTTGCAGATGACACAACAGTGGTAGGACGGATCACCGACAACGATGAGACAGCTTATAGGGAGGAGGTTAGAGACCTGTTCGTGTGGTGCAAGGATAACAACCTCTTCCTCAATGTGATCAAGACAAAGGAAATGATTGTGGACTACAGGAAAAGGAGGACCGAGCATGCCCCCATTCTCATTGACGGGGCTGTAGTGAATTAACAAACTATCATGGTCCAAACACACCAAGACAGTCGTGAAGAGGCCAAAGCCTATTCCCCCTCAGGAGACTGAAAAGATTTGGCATGGGTCCTCAGATCCTCAAAAAGTAGTGCGTAGTAGTGGGTAATGAGTACGGCCCAGTACATTACTGAGGCCAAGCTTCCTGCTAGCCAGGACCTCTATACCAGGCTGTGTCAGAAGAAGGCCCTAAAAATAGTCAAAGACTCCAACCACCCTAGTGATCAAATCAAATCAAATCAAATCAAATTGTATTTGTCACATACACATGGTTAGCAGATGTTAATGCGAGTGTAGCGAAATGCTTGTGCTTCTAGTTCCGACAATGCCGTAATAACCAACGAGTAATCTAACCTAACAATTCTACAATTACTACCTTATACACACAAGTGTAAAGGGATAAAGAATATGTACATAAAGATATATGAATGAGTGATGGTACAGAATGGCATAGGCAAGATGCAGTAGATGGTATCGAGTACAGTATATACATATGAGATGGGTAATGTAGGGTATGTAAACAAAGTGGCATAGTTTAAAGTGGCTAGTGATACATGTGATACATGTGATACATGTATTACATAAAGATGCAGTAGATGATATAGAGTACCGTATATACATATACATATGAGATGAGTAATGTAGGGTATGTAAACATTATATTAAGTGGCATTGTTTAAAGTGACCAGTGATACATTTCAATTTCCATCAATTCCCATTATTAAAGTGGCTGGTGTTGAGTCAGTGTGTTGGCAGCAGCCACTCAATGTTAGTGGTGGCTGTTTAACAGTCTGATGGCCTTGAGATAGAAGCTGTTTTTCAGTCTGCTTTGATGCACCTGTACTTACCTCGCCTTCTGGATGATAACGGGGTGAACAGGCAGTGGCTCGGATGGTTGTTGTCCTTAATGATCTTAATGGCCTTCCTGTGACATCGGGTGGTGTAGGTGTCCTGGAGGGCAGGTAGTTTGCCCCCGGTGATGCGTTGTGCAGACCTCACTACCCTCTGGAAAGCCTTACGGTTGTGGGGGGAGCAGATGCCGTACCAGGCGGTGATACAGCCCGACACGATGCTCTCGATTGTGCATCTGTGGAAGTTTGTGATTGCTTTTGGTGACAAGCCAAATGTCTTCAGCCTCCTGAGTTTGAAGAGGCGCTGCTGTGCCTTCTTCACAACGCTGTCTGTGTGGGTGGACCAATTCAGTTTGTCCGTGATATGTACGCCGAGGAACTTAAAACTTACTACCCTCTCCACTACTGTCCCGTCGATGTGGATAGGTGGGTGCTCCCTCTGCGGTTTCCTGAAGTCCACAATCATCTCCTTTGTTTTGTTGACGTTGTGATAGTGATAGACTGTTCACTCTGCTACCGCACGACAAGCGTTACCGGCGTTACCGGAGCGCCAAGTCTAGGTCCAAAAGGCTTCTTAACAGCTTCTACCCCCAAGCCATAAGCCTCCTGAACAGCTAATCAAATGGCTACTCAGACTATTTGCATTTCCCCCCCTCTCCTCTTTTACGCTGCTGCTACTCTCTGTTTATTATCTTTGCATAGTCACTTTAACTCTACCTACATGTACATATTACCTCAATTACCTCAACTAACCTGTGTCCCCGCACATTGACTCCGTACCGGTACCCCCTGTATATTCTGTAGCCGCACTACTGTTATTTTACTGCTGCTCTTAAATTATTAGTTATTTAAAAAATTTTAATCAGTTTATTTTAATAAATACTTTCCTAACATTTAATTTTCTTAAAACTGCATTGTTGATTAAGGGCTTGTAAGTAAGCATTTCCCTGTAACTTCTACAGCTGTTGTATTTGGCCCATGTGACAAATAACATTTGATTTGATTTCTGATTAGATTACTGGTCATGCTGTGAAGTGGTTTGTGAACTACCTGTCAAATCTATCCCACTGTTAAGATAGATAGTTGTAAGTCAGAACGTAGAGTTGTGCTAAGGTGTACCTCAAGGACAAATGTTAGGTCCCCTGTTGTTTGTTATCTATGTCTACAACATTGGGAGACAAATTGAGAGAGTTACTTAGTGCCTTTAAAATAAAGCAAACCTTTTCAATAAGAGAGCAAAATTGTTATTATTGCTAACAAAAATATTGAAAGCAAAACATTAAACCAAACGTATTGATAGAAAAATAAATATTATTGCAAGGAAATCATTTTGAAAGGTAAGATCAAATTAATTGAAAAGAATTCTCTGAAACATTTTCCATGATAACGTGATTTTAATGAAACGCTTCCTTCTTTGACTGTGATCTTTTCTATTTTTGGTTACATTACCCTGCCCTTTGCTTTCACTGCTTTTTTTTGCAATTGCAAAGTTCCTTGTAGGAGGGGTTTAGAGGGAGACGTAGATGATGCATCTCTATTTGTCAACTGGTTTTGAATTGACAGTTCATCCTCATTGTTTATATCCCAGCTAGCAGCTTAAAATGATGGTGAGTACAGCTATTTTAGATATCTAGCAAGCTAGCTGGCAATACATAGAGGCAACAGTGTAGGTGCAGCCCATTCAAAATTATATCTCTAGTTTAAACTGACGGATTTTGATGTCAATGTTTTTTTTATGTCACTTAGATTAATGCACCGGTGCGCCAATCGACTCTAGGGGGATTTACTAAGGCAATGGATTGCTGCAACCATGATTGGGGGAGTTCCGCCATATTCCTTACACCACCAGTTCATTCCTTTTAAGCCAATGAGGGGGTTGTATGAAAGTATACTTAGGCTTAGGGGTAGAGGGTCGGCTTATGTCCTAATTATTCAGCCTACCTCTCAAAGTGTGCACTAGTTCAATGTTCCTCATTCTTGGCCCTGAAGGGTAGCAGGGTGTAAATTGTCATCCCTACCTGTGGTATATGACACCTAAATGAAATACAATAAGACCATACTTGGGTAAATTGAGTGAATTAATGGCTGGTTGTGACAGCATGCACTATATTATAGTGCATAATATAATATATATTATATAATATTTCTAATTGTACAAATGACAAAGAGGAGGGCAGACATTCATTGTCGCTGAACTGTGTTCAGTTAAGTTTACAGTGCCAATTTGTTACCAGCAACTAGTCATGTCAAATCAAATTTTATTTGTCACATGCACCGAATACAACTGGTGTAGACCTTACAGTAAAATGCTTACTTACAAGCCCTTAATCAACAATGCAGTTTTAAGAAAAATAAGTGTACAAGTATTTATCAAAATAAAAAAATATTAAATAAAGAGCAACAATAAAATAACAGTAGCAAGGCTATATACAGGGGGTACCGGTACAGAGTCAATATGCATGGGCATAGGTTAGTCGAGGTAATTGAGGTAATAAGTACATGTAGGTAGAGGTTACTGACTATGCATAGATAATAAACAGAGAATAGCAACAGCGTAAAAATGTTAAATAAGGTACAGTATTCTGCAAATAGAATTACAGAAAGGTTCTTGTTCTTTGTTTAAGTTCCGCAAAGCTTATGTTGTAACATGTTGTTAGTAGTAACAAACAAGTTGTGAGCAAGTTATCTGGGCACACAGTAGCCTATCGAACATAGTCAGTAGCAATGCGTGGGTAGAATCACCAGGGAAGCCATATTACAACCTGTGTTGTGATAATTGTGTTGTTTGGTTTATAACTTTTTAGTTCATATGCCTTGACACCGTGATATACCGTGCATTTAGGAAGTATTCAGACCCATTGACTTTTTCCACATTTTATTATGTTACAGCCTTATTCTAAAATTAAATGCTCATCAATCTACAGTCAATACCCATAATGACAAAGCAAAAACAGATTTATTTAAAAATTTGTGCAAATTTATCAAATAGAAAAATCTGAACTATCATATTTACATAAGTATTCAGACCCTTAATTAAGTACTTTGTTGAAGCCCCTTTCGGCAGCGATTACAGCCTCAAATCTTCTTGGGTATGAAGCTACAAGCTTGGCACACCTGTATTTGGGGAGTTTCTCTAATTCTTCTCTGCAGATCAAGCTCTGTCGGATGGAGAGTGTCACTGCACAGCTATTTTCAGGTCACTCCAGAGATGTTGGATCGGTTTCAAGTCCGGGATCTGGCTGAGCCACTCAAGGACATTCAAGAGACTTGTCCTGAAGCCACTCTTGCATTGTCTTGGATGTGCTTTGAGTCGTTGTCCTGTTGTAAGATTTACCTTTGCCCCAGTCTGAGGTCCTGAGCACTCTGGAGCAGGTTTTCATCAAGGATCTCTCTATACTTTGCGCCGCTCATCTGTCCCTCGATACTGACTAGTCACCCAGTTCCTGATGCTGCCACCACCATGCTTCACCGTAGGGATGGTGTCAGGTTTCCTCCAGACGTGATGCTTGACATTCAGGGCAAAGAGTTCAATCTTGGTTTCATCAGACCAGAGAATCTTATTTTTCATGAGTACTTTAGGTGCCTTTTGGCAAACTCCAAGCGTGCTGTCATGTGCTTTTTACAGAGGAGTGACTTCTGTCTGGTCACTCTACCCTAAAGGACTGATTGGTGGAGTGCTGCAGAGATGGTTGTTCTTCTGGAGGTTTTCACATCTCCACAGAAAAACTCTGGAGCTCTGTCAGAGTGACCATCGAGTTCTTGATCACCTCCCCTAAAAAATTGTACCTGGCCAAATTATTAAATAGCCTGCAAAAAAAAAGTATTTATTTTATGCCCTAAAAAAAAATATTTTTTGGGAACTTATCTGCAGAAAAACTCAAAAAGCGGTTCTCAAAAAGCGGTAGTGCCAGTATGCATATCAGGGAGCCAAATGTACGGTTCACGAAGTTCACCAAAAAGAGCTGTTCAAAAATAATTACCCATCACTAGATGACACTGTTCTCTATTCAAGTGCCAGCAGTGTGACTTTGGCTATTAAAAAACCTCAAACAGCTTTTAACATCATTCAACAACGTCTGTACGATCTGAAGCTTGTTCTGAATTCCTCTAAAGCTAAATAAATGGTATTTTTGAATACTAAACACTCTGAAAACCATGCAATTTCTACCTTGGAAGGACATTCTATAGAGCATGTCAAAATGTACAAATATCTGGGAGTTTGGGTGGATAAGAAGTTACGCTTCACCTAGAGAACCTGTAGAGAACCTTGTAAGGAAACTCAAGCTGCGTATTGGGTTTTATTACCGGCACAAAGCTTGTTTTTCCTTTGCCGCCAGAAAATAGTTGTTTAGTTGTACTCTAGTTGTTTAGTTGTCTCTCTGTGTTGAACTATGGTGATACCATTTAAAGTCTAATCAAATTGTAGTAGTCATATGCACCAAATACAACAGGTGTAGTAGACCTTACAGTGAAATGCTTACTTACAAGCCCCTAAACAACAATGCAGTTTTAAAAAATAAGAGTAAGAATAAGAAATAAAAGTAACAAGTGATTAAAGAGCAGCAGTAAAATTACAATAACGAGACTATATACATGGGGGTACAGGAACAGAGTTAATGTGTGGGGGCACCGGTTAGTTGAGGTAATATGTACATGTAGGTAGAGTTATTAAAGCGACTATGCATAGATGATAACAACAGAGAGTAGCAGCGGTGTAAAAGAGGGGAGTGGGTGGTAGACATTTTATTAGATGTTCAGTAGTCTTATGTCTTGAGAGTAGAAGCTGTTTAGAAGCATCTTGGACCTAGACTTGGCGCTCCGGTACCGCTTGCCATACGGTAGCAGAGAGTCTTTGACTAGGGTGGCTGGAGTCTTTGACAATTTTTAGGGCCTTCCTCTGACATCGCCTGGTGTAGAGGTCCTGGATGGCAGGAAGCTTGCCCCAGTGATGTACTAGTGCGTATGCACTACCCTCTGTAGTGGCCGAGCAGTTGCCATACCAGGCAGTGATGCAACCAGGATGCTCTCAATGGTGCAGCTGTAGAACATTTTGAGGATCTGAGGAACCCTGACAAATCTTTTCAGTCTCCTGAGAGGGGGAATAGGCTTTGTCGTGCCCTCTTCACAACTGTCTTGGTGTGCTTGGACCATGTTAGTTTGTTGATGATGTGGACACCAAGAAACTTGAAGCTCTCAACCTGCTCCACTACAGCACCGTCGATGAGAATGGGGGCGTGCTCGGTCCTCTTTTTCCTGTAGTCCACAATCATCTCCTTTGTCTTGTCTTTATGTGCAAGCCTCAAGCTCTACACTGAAGGCTCTTGACTCTGTGTATCATGCAGCCTTCATTTTGTCACCAATTAGAAGCGTCTAACTCACCATTGTGATCTCTACAGTGCTGTTGGGTGGACATCACTAGCAACACGCAGGCTCAAACACGGGTACATTCTTATTTATAAGGCCAGTTTAGGAAAACAGACATTTTCTCTATCCTCTCTTTTAGCTCGAAATGAAAACTCATACAAGCTCTGATCTCAATCTTGTTTCATGCTGACAGTCCCAAAAATTTTAACAAAACATTGAAAAGTGTCATTTCATTCCTCAGCCACATGGTCTTTGAATTCCCTCCAAGCCAAAGTAAAACCCCAGGACCTGGTGTCCACTGGAGGAGTTCAAAGGACAAAAAGATGAACAGGTTGTTGAGACGTATTTGTTTCTAGTTGTCACTCGATGTCCCTAGTTTGCTTTTCCTTATGTAAGGAATGAGTGTGTTGTTTTACTTCACACACACCACACACACGCCTGCACACATACACACACACAAACACACACACACGCCTGCACACACACACACACGCCTGCACACACACACACCTGCACACACACACACCTGCACATACACACACACACACACACACACACACACACACACACGCACACACACGTCCAGTGTTTGTTTAATGTTGTATTTGTGCTGTTGCCAGTGTTTTCTGTCTGTGTTGTCAGTTTTGTCTTATATTGTTTTTTGTGTGATTGTTTTATATCCAAGCCCCCCTCCCCACAGGAGGCCTTTTGCCTCTTGACAAGCTGTAATTGTAAATAAGAATTTGTTAATTGACTTGCCTGGTTAAATAAAGGTTAAATAAATAAAATGGCATTGTAGTGCTGTACTGTTCGTAAAACACACTGTATTTACCACATCATCAGCATTGCAGTTATCGCTTCTATTTATCTTAACACAAGGCCGGCACAGCTTCTGTTGACTTTATACATTAAGTCCACCCCTATGGATATTACTTCAGACATGAATGCACACCTACAATCTGTGCACTCCTCAGCTGTGATTATTATTATCCTGTGTGTGTGTGTGTGTGTGTGTGTGTGTGTGTGTGTGTGTGTGTGTGTGTACCCACAGCCCATCAGAGCACATAAGGAATCCTTATGTTGACATATGCAGTGGATGACAAACCGAGTCTGATGGGAATGGTCATTTCCCAGGTAAGGCGGACCCAGATTGAGGGATGGTCTCTGTGTGGCTGTCAGAGGATGTTACCAGAAAACCACAAGGCCCTAACGATGATCACATTTGATACACAGATGACATTCCTTCCCCTGCTGTGACTACATAGGCTCATTTCTCTACACTGACATCCTTTGCCGTGTTGGTGTTCTTCAAGTCAAACCATTCTCTTTAATGGAGAGATATATTCAAACCTGGGATTTATTTGTTGAAAGAACATGCTGTATCATTGCAATAGTATTTATTTATTTTTTATAACATTTCTTGACCCCTTTTTTTATTCCTCAATTTCAATTGGTAGTTACAGTCTTGTCTCATCGCTGCAACTCCCCTACGGACTCGGGAGAGGGGAGGGTCGAGTGCCATGCGTCCTCCAAAACATGAACCTGCCAAGCCCACTGCTTCTTGACACACTGCTCGCTTAATCCGGAAGCCAGCTGCACCAATGTGTCGGAGGAAACAACGTCCAACTGGCAACCGAAGTCAGCTTGCAGGCGCCCGGCCCGCCACAAGGAGACGCCCCAAGCCCAAAAATGCTGGGGCAATTGTGTGCCGCCTCATAGGTCTCCCGGTCACAGCCGGCTGTGACACAGCCTGGGATCGATCCCAGGTCTGTAGTGACACCTCAAGCACTGTGATGCAGTGCCTTAGACCGCTGTGCCACTCCGGAAGCCCCCTTGAGATTTTCTTATCTGTGCTTCCATCTGTTTAAAACAGAAATCAAAGCATAGATATTGTAGGTGCGAATGAATTACAGTAATAATTAAACTACCACGGAAATATTGCCGTAAAGCCGCTATGACAATGTTGTTACAACGTTATCTCTTAAAGATCGGACACTTTTTTTCAATTTTTGCCTAAAATTACATACCCAAATCTAACTGCCTGTAGCTCAGGACCTGAAGCAAGGATATGCATAGTCTTGATACTATTTGAAAGGAAGCACTTTAAAGTTTGTAGAAATGTGAATTTTTATTTTTTTTATTTGTATTTATTTTTTATTTAACTGGGCAAGTCAGTAAGAACAAATTCTTATTTACAATGTCGGTCTACCAAAAGGCAAAATTCCTCATGCGTGGACTGGGGACAAAACGCACATCACAACAAGAGACAACACAACACTACATAAATGGAGCCCTAAGACAACAACATAGCAAGGCAGCAACACACGACAACACAGCATGGTAGCAACACAACATAACAACAACATGGTAGCAACACAACATGGTAGCAGCACAAAACACAGTACAAACATTATTGGGCACAGACAACAGCACAAAGGGCAAGAAGGTAGAGACGACAATACATCACACAAAGCAACCACAACTGTCAGTAAGATTGTCCTGAATGAAGAGATTGAGATAAAACTGTCCAGTTTGAGTGTTTGTTGCAGCTCATTCCAGTCGCTAGCTGCAGCGAACTGAAAAGAGGAGCAACCCAGGGATGTGTGTGCTTTGGGGACATTTAACAGAATGTAACTGGAAGAACGGGTGTTGTAGGATGTGTGGGATGAGGGCTGCAGTAGATATCTCAGGTAGGGGCGGAGTGAGGCCTAAGAGGGTTTCATAAATAACCATCAACCAGTGGGTCTTGTGATGGGTATACAGAGATGACCAGTTTACAGAGGAGTATAGAGTGCAGTGATGTGTCCTATAAGGACCATTGGTGGCAAATTGATGGCTGAATGGTAAAGAACATCTAGCCGCTCGAGAGCACCCTTGCATGCCGATCTCTAAACTACGTCTCAGTAATCTAGCATGGGTAAAATGGTCATCTGAATCAGGGTTAGTTTGGCAGCTGGGGTGAAAGAGGAGTGATTTAATATGTGCTGAGAGAAGGACAGTGCACCATCTAGCCATACTCCCAAGTACATGTAGGAGGCGACTACCTCAGCTCTAAACCCTCAGAGGTAGTACTCACACCTGTGGGGAGAGGGGCATTCTTCTTACCAAACCACATTACCTTTGTTTTGGAGGTGTTCAGAAAAAGGTTAAAGATAAAGAAACTTGTTGGAAACTAAGAAAGCTTTGTTGAAGAGCATTTAACACAAAATCTGGGGAGGGGCCAGCTGAGTATAAGACTGTATCATCTGCATATAAATGGGTGAGAGAGCTTCCTACTGCCTGAGCTATGTTGTTGATGTAAATTGAGAAGAGCATGGGGCCTGGGATCGAGCTCTGGGGTACTCCCTTGGTGACAGGCAGTGGCTGAGAAGCATATTTTCTGACTTTATACAAAGCACTCTTTGAGAGAGGTAGTTAGCAAACCAGGCCAAAGATTCCTCAGAAACACCAATACTCCTTAGCCGGCCCACAAGAATGGAATGGTCTACCATATCAAAAGCTTTGGCCATTGAGGACCTTTAAGGTTGCAGTGACACATCCATAACCTGAGCGGAAACCTGATTGCATCCTGGGGAGAATACTATAGTCATCAAGAAAGTCAGTCAGTTGATTATTTCCAACACTTTTGATTAACAGGGCAAAATATAAATAGGCCTATAACAGTTAGGATCAGCTTGCTCTCCCACTTTAAATAAAGGACAAACCGTAGCTGCCTTCCAAGTAATGGGACCCTCCCCAGAAAGGAAAGGTTAAAAATATAGATAGGCTTGGCGTTGATAAGGGCAGCAACCTTAAAGAAGAAAGGGTCTAAATCATCTGATCCAGATGTTTTTTTGTGGTCAAGTTTAAGATGCTCCTTTAGTACCTCGGACCAAGTGACTGCCTGCAGGGAGAAACGTTGTAGCGGGGCAGGGGGAAAAGAGGGAGAATCATCAGAGAAAGTTGCATTAGAAGGTGTGGGAGATCAGGATATGTTGGACGGGCAAGGAGGTATGGCTGAGTCAAATAGGAATCTTTACTTAATGAAGTAGTAATTAAAGAGCTCAGCCATGTGCTTCTTGTCAGTGACAACCACATCGTCAACATTAAAGGGACATTTGCAGCTGTGAGGAGGAGGGTTTATTCTCCAGGTATTTAACCGTTTTCCAGAACTTCTTGGGGTTAGACCCAATGAGATAGAATTGCTCCTTAAAGTAACTAACTTTGGCCTCCCAGATCAGGCTATCTGGGAGGCCAAAGTTAGTTACTTTAAGGAGTGCACTTATTTCTTATTCTCATTTGCCTAAACGATAGCCAGTCAGCCTGAATATGCGTGTGCCAAGCCTTTCTCCAAATGAAATTCTTGAGGTGGAGTAACTCTGCAAGATCATGGTCGAACCAGGGGCTGAACATGTTTTTAATTCCTATTTTCTTTATGGGGGAGTGTTTGTTAACAATAACACTGAAAATATTAAAAAAGAAGGTCCAAGCGTCTTCGACAGAGGGGAGGGATCAAGCTGATTCTATACCATTTTACAAAGCCAGTTCATGAAGGAAGGCATGCTCATTAACGTTTTTTAGTAAGCATCTATGACAGATCAGGACAGGTCATTTCACTGAGCAGCCATTACGAACACAGTCTGTAAAACAGTGATCACTAGGATCATTACAGAAAACACCAGACACCTATAAGGATTATTTGTGAGGATAACATCGAGGAGAGTAGCCTTTTCTGGGTGTTTGGAGGCATACCTTTTGGAATTGGTAATAATCTGAGAAAGATTTAGGGGGTCCAATTACTTTAGGACTTGGTCAGGTGGTTTAAACATGTCCCAGTTTTGGTCACCTAGCAGGACAAGTTCAGACTTAGTGTGAGGGGCCAAGAGAGAGCTTCGGGCAGGTAGGGTACAGGCCGGTGCTGATGGAGGACATTAGCACTCAGCAACAGTCAACAAAGAGCTATTTGACAGTTTAATGCTTAAAACCAGAAAATCAAATCATTTGGGGACAGACTTGGTGGAGACAACCAAGCACTGAAGGTGAACCTTGGTAAATATTGCCACTTGGATGTCATAATGTAAGAGAATATAACACATTAGATCAGGTAAAAGATAATACAAATAAAAAAACATGGGTTTAAACATTTTTTTTGTTCCATCCTCTTTGAAATGCAGTAGAATGGTGTAACGGCTTTCTTCCTGGGAAGGAGAGGAGGACCAAGATGCAGCGTGGTTATTTATAAACATATTTAATGAAAGATGAAAATGTGAACACTATATAAAATATGAAAACGTGGAAAAACCGAAACAGTCCTAACTGGTGCAAAACACAGACAGGAACAATCACCCACAAAATACCCAAAGAATATGGCTGCCTAAATATGGTTCCCAATCAGAGACAACGATAAACACCTGCCTCTGATTGAGAACCACTCCAGGCAACCATAGACTTACCTAGAACACTCAACTGAACACAACCCCATAGACTACAAAGCCCCTAGACAAAACAAGACACATAAATCACCCATGTCACACCCTGGCCTAACCAACATAATAAAGAAAACACAGAATACTAAGGCCAGGGCGTGACAGTACCCCCCCCCCCCCCCCCCCGGCCGCACACCTAAACCCATAGGGGAGGGTCTGGGTGGGCGTCTGTCCACGGTGACGGCTCTGGCGCGAGATGTGGACCCCACTCCAACACAGTCTTAGTCCGCTTACAAAGCGTCCCTTGAGTGGTGACCCTCGCCGCCGACCTTGGCCCAGTAACCTTAACAAAGGGCCCCACTGGACTGAGGGGCAGCTCCGGACTGAGGGACAGCTCGGGACTGAGGTAGCTCGGGACTGAGGGGTAGCTCGGGACTGAGGGGTAGCTCAAGACTGAGGGGTAGCTCAAGACTGAGGGGTAGCTCAAGACTGAGAGGTAGCTCAGGACTGAGAGGTAGCTCAGGACTGAGAGGTAGCCCAAGACTAAGAGATAGGAGACTCTAGCGGCTCATGACAGACGGGAGACTCTGGCGGCTCATGACAGACGGGAGACTCTGGCAGCTCATGACAGACGGGCAGCTCAGGCGGCGCTGGGCAGACGAGCAGCTTAGGCAGCGCTGGAGAGGAGGAAGGCTCTGACAGCGCTGGACAGGCGAGGCGCACTGCAGGCCTGGTACGTGGTGTCGGCACTGGTGGTACTGGGCCAAGGACACGCACAGGAAGCCTGGTGCGGGGAGCTGCCACCGGAGGGCTGGTGCGTGGAGGTGGTACTAGATAGACCGGACCGTGCAGGCGCACTGGAGCTCTTGAGCACCGAGCCTGCCCAACCTTACCTGGTTGAATGCTCCCGGTCGCCCTGCCAGTGCGGTGAGGTGGAATAGCCCGCACTGGGCTGTGCAGGCGAACCGGAGACACTATGCGTAAGGCTGGTGCCATGTACGCCGGCCCAAGGAGACGCACTGGAGACCAGATGCGTAGAGCCGGCTTCATGGCACCTGGCTCGATGCCCACTCTAGCCCGGCCGATACGAGGAGCTGGTATGTACCGCACCGGGCTATGCACCCACACTGGGGACACCGTGCGCTCCACAGCGTAACACGGTGCCTGCCCAGTCTCTCTAGCCCCCTGGTAAGCACAGGAAGTTGGCGCAGGTCTCCTACCTGGCTTCGCCATACTCCCTGTGTGACCCCCCCCAATACATTTTTGGGAATGACTCTCGGGCTTCCTTGCCAGCCGTGTTCCCTCGTATCATGAAATCTATGCAGCCTACTCAATCACTTTTTATAGCTACTGTTTACAGGCCTCCTGGGCCATATACAGCGTTCCTCACTGACTTCCCTGAATTCCTATCGGACCTTGTAGTCATAGCAGATAATATTCTAATCTTTGGTGACTTTAATATTCACATGGAAAAGTCCACAGACCCACTCTAAAAGGCTTTTGGAGCCATCATCGACTCAGTGGGTTTTGTCCAACATGTCTCTGGACCCACTCACTGTCACAGTCATACGCTGGACCTAGTTTTGTCCCATGGAATAAATTTTGTGGATCTTACTGTTTTTCCTCATAATCCTGGACTATCGGACCACCGTTTTATTACGTTTGCAATTGCAACAAATAATCTGCTCAGACCCCAACCAAGGATCCTCAAAAGTCGTGCTATAAATTCACAGACAACACAAAGATTCCTTGATGTCCTTCCAGATTCCCTCTGTCTACCTAAGGACGCGGACAAAAATCAGTTAACCACCTAACTGAGGAACTCAATTTAACCTTGCGCAATACCCTAGATGCAGTTGCACCCCTAAAAACTAAAAACATTTCTCAGAAGAAACTAGCTCCCTGGTACACAGAAAATACCCGAGCTCTGAAGCAAGCTTCCACACCAAACTGGAAGTCTTCCGACTAGCTTGGAAAGACAGTACTGTGCAGTACCGAAGAGACCTTACTGCTGCTCGATCATCCTATTTTTCTAACTTAATTGAGGAAAATAAGAACAATCCGAAATTCCTTTTTGATACTGTCGCAAAGATAACTAAAAAGCAGCATTCCCCAAGAGAGGATGATTTTCACTTTAGCAGTGATAAATTCATGAACTTCTTTGAGGAAAAGATTATGATTATTAGAAAGCAAATTACGGACTCCTCCTTAAATCTGCGTATTCCTTCAAAGCTCAGTTGTCCTGAGTCTGCACAACTCTGCCAGGACCTAGGATCAAGAGAGACGCTCAAGTGTTTTAGTACTATATCTCTTGACACAATGATGAAAATAATCATGGCCTCTAAACCTTCAAGCTGCATACTGGACTCTATTCCAACTAAACTACTGAAAGAGCTGCTTCCTGTGCTTGGCCCTCCTATGTTGAACATAATAAACGGCTCTCTATCCACCGGATGTGTACCAAACTCACTAAAAGTGGCAGTAATAAAGCCTCTCTTGAAAAAGCCAAACCTTGACCCAGAAAATATAAAAAACTATCGGCCTATATCGAATCTTCCATTCCTCTCAAAAATTTTAGAAAAGGCTGTTGCGCAACAACTCACTGCCTTCCTGAAGACAAACAATGTATACGAAATTCTTCAGTCTGGTATTAGACCCCATCATAGCACTGAGACGGCACTTGTGAAGGTGGTAAATTACATTTTAATGGCATCGGACCGAGGCTCTGCATCTGTCCTCGTGCACATAGACCTTAGTGCTGCTTTTGATACCATCGATCACCACATTCTTTTGGAGAGATTGGAAACCCAAATTGGTCTACACAAACAAGTTCTGGCCTGGTTTAGATCTTATCTGTCGGAAAGATATCAGTTTGTCTCTGTGAATGGTTTGTCCTCTGACAAATCAACTGTAAATTTCGGTGTTCCTCAAGGTTCCGTTTTAGGACCACTATTGTTTTCACTATATATTTGACCTCTTGGGGATGTTATTCGAAAACATAATGTTAACTTTCACTGCTATGCGGATGACACACAGCTGTACATTTCAATGAAACATGGTGAAGCCCTAAAATTGCCCTTGCTAGAAGCATGTGTTTCAGACATAAGGAAGTGGATGGCTGCAAACTTTCTACTTTTAAACTCGGACAAAACAGAGATGCTTGTTCTAGGTCCCAAGAAACAAAGAGATCTTCTGTTGAATCTGACAATTAATCTTAATGGTTGTACAGTCGTCTCAAATAAAACTGTGAAGGACCTCGGCGTTACTCTGGACCCTGATCTCTCTTTTGAAGAACATATCAAGACCATTTCAAGGACAGCTTTTTTCCATCTACGTAACATTGCAAAAATCAGAAGCTTTCTGTCCAAAAATGATGCAGAAAAATTAATCCATGCTTTTGTCACTTCTAGGTTAGACCTCTGCAATGCTCTACTTTCCGGCTACCCGGATAAAGCACTAAATAAACTTCAGTTAGTGCTAAATACGGCTGCTAGAATCCTGACTAGAACCAAAAAATGTGATCATATTACTCCAGTGCTAGCCTCTCTACACTGGCTTCCTGTCAAAGCAAGGGCTGATTTCAAGGTTTTACTGCTAACCTACAAAGCATTACATGGGCTTGCTCCTACCTATCTCTCTGATTTGGTCCTGCCGTACATACCTACACGTACGCTACGGTCACAAGACGCAGGCCTCCTAATTGTCCCTAGAATTTCTAAGCAAACAGCTGGTGGTGGGCTATTGTGGGCTATACTCAGCCTTGTCTCAGGATGGTAAGTTGGTGGTTGAAGATATCCCTCTAGTGGTGTGGGGGCTGTGCTTTGGCAAAGTGGGTGGGGTTATATCCTTCCTGTTTGGCCCTGTCCGGGGGTGTCCTCGGATGGGGCCACAGTGTCTCCTGACCGCTCCTGTCTCAGCCTCCAGTATTTATGCTGCAGTAGTTTATGTGTCGGGGGGCTAGGGTCAGTTTGTTATATCTGGAGTACTTCTCCTGTCCTATTCGGTGTCCTGTGTGAATCTAAGTGTGCGTTCTCTAATTCTCTCCTTCTCTCTTTCTTTCTCTCTCTCGGAGGACCTGAGCCCTAGGACCATGCCCCAGGACTACCTGACATGATGACTCCTTGCTGTCCCCAGTCCACCTGACCGTGCTGCTGCTCCAGTTTTAACTGTTTTGCCTTATTATTATTCGACCATGCTGGTCATTTATGAACATTTGAACATCTTGGCCATGTTCTGTTATAATCTCCACCTGGCACAGCCAGAAGAGGACTGGCCACCCCACATAGCCTGGTTCCTCTCTAGGTTTCTTCCTAGGTTTTGGCCTTTCTAGGGAGTTTTTCCTAGCCACCGTGCTTCTACACCTGCATTGCTTGCGGTTTGGGGTTTTAGGCTGGGTTTCTGTACAGCACTTTGAGATATAATCTGATGTACGAAGGGCTATATAAATACATTTTATTTGATGTGCAAAATTGTAGACTGATCCAATGAACCATTGCACTACTGTTCAAAATATTGTAAAGTCTTCCCAAATGTGCTGAATTGGTCAGTTGATACATTTTCAAGAACATGACTATAGAGAACATATGACAATGATATGGTAATAAAACGTATGTTTGCACACCCCCAGGAATGTCATAAATTATGGATAATTAGTTTCCCTACAGAAAAGACACTAACCTTCACACATCTGGATGGGGGAGGACTTAATATGAGTTCAAACTGTAGAACCCAGTTCCAACATTTGAATATAAAAATGTATTTTATCAAACAAAGCTATACTACATTTTATCTCTGGGACTCTCATGATGACAAGTCAGAGCAAAATTACTGAATGTAAGTACATTATTTACCTTCAGAGGGAATGAATCAAACCAGTTGCAGTGATACACTTTTTTGTTGTTGTGCACTCTCCTCAACAATAGCATGGCATTTTGTCACTGTAATAGCTACTGTAAATTGGACAGTGCAGTTAGATTAACAATAAGTTAAGATTTCTGCCCATATAAAACATGTCTATGTCCTGGGAAATGTTCTTGTTGCTAACAACATCATGCTAATCACATTAGCACACGTTAGCTCAAACTTCCCGCGAAGGGGACACCGATCCCGTAGAGGTTTAAACAAAGACTTGGCCCTCACACCCACTACACTGAATAGCAGGCTAGTGATTGCTTTGCAATACTTGCAGTTAGCCACTGATTCCTTCCAAACCACTAATTATTGAATTTGCGATTTCCAACTTGTTGTGTAATGTTTATGTCCAATGTCTGAGGCTTTTTATCTTTAATTTCTTTTCAGATTTTCTCTTCATATGACAAGGCTTGAAAAGGATTTGACAGTGGATTGTCGACTTGATTCATGATGATGACTGCTAGCTTGCTAGCTAAGATTTTGAAAGTATGATGTTGACATGATCAGTCAAATCAAAGCTACGGTAGACGTAGCATGATTTGACGTAATTGTATTTGTCGCCAATGACCTTGAGCCTTCTTGGATGGGCACTTCTAATGTAACTCTATGGTAGCACCCAAGGGGCTTGAATTTTCGAGCTCTACCTGTAGATTTTCACGGTGACTTAGTGTCCCCATGAGTGACAGAACACTGAGCCAATCACAACGCAACTAGAGACTATACCAACCCTTATGCTTCGTATTTTCCGCTGGCTGCACTACCACGACAGAAAGCACTGAGCTAGGCTGAAACACCTGCATTTTGGAGCTGCCTTATTCAAGAAAGCCAAAATAAGACCATGTTTGTACAGTATGTGGCTTTATTAACTCAACGTTTTATTTTATATTTGTACATTGTTTGCAAGCTGATATGTGACACGTATTAATGCCAAAATAACGTGCAAAACAGGTTATTTAATTAATTAAAAAAAAAATATATCTTCTAAACAGGCGGGGATCAAAACAGGTGGGGGTCAAAACAGGTGGGGGTCTTCTCCACATGACCTGAATGACGGGTCGCTACTGCTTGAAAGTTCATCTTCAGAGGTTACGGTTGTTCTAGTCTGATTATGCTACAGTTTATAGCTTGCAACCAGAACACTGGTCACATCGGAGGATTTCAGCACATTGCTTGAACCATGGCCTCTGAAAGCGTCATTAATTGCATCTGTGATTTTGCTCTTGTATTCCACAGTACATTCCAAGCAGCCGGGCTGGGAGACAGAGGGTGGTGAATTAACGTCAGGCAGCCGGGCGGGGTAAGGATTGTGCTTGTTGAAGCCTTGACAATGCTTTGTACTGAATGATTGTTCTCCAGACAGCTGACTGAGGTACGGCAGGCAGGCGCACACAGAGTTGTTTGAAAGCCCAAAAGGATATGCCGGCTGCATCATCAAAGTCCAGCAAGCCTTCCATGTGTCAGCGAGAGATTAAGCTCTTCTAGAAAGGGCAACGCCTCTGATCACTCCATTCAATCGATGGGATTTTAAAAAAGGGATGAAAGATCAGGCATTGTGCATCTCAGTGCTGTGCAATGAATGGAGAGGAGGATTAAGGCATGTTGGAGCTGTTATCTGTGGCAGACACCATCAATCACAAGTTCCCTTCACTTTTTAGCTAAAGTTGATATTAGCCTAAATAGGACACATCTGTTTGTTGCTGCAGATTCCCACTCTAATTAATTATCAAGTTGTTTTATTTTTAGGCGCTGGTTTTTATTTGTTGCTGCTCTACTCCGTATATGTGTGCATAATGTAAATGCACCATGCCTTTGTCCACAGTGAGGGGCACATACTGTTTTTGGAGCACACACAGAAACACACACAATAAACATGCAAATATGAATGTCACTGTGGAAACAAACGTTGGTCTGAAATCCTGCTTAAACCTCATTCTCCTGTCAGTGTTATCATCTCAGAATGTATTTCACAGGAGATTCACTCTGTTGGATAATAGTATATTTTCTCTACTTTTCAAGAGAGATTGAGCTGATTCCCCAGGAGCTGAGTTCAAGGGCAGGTCTCTGTAACCCAGGGAGACACCAGGACCTTGGAATCAGACAGCGGAAACAGCTGAGGACGTTTTCATGCCTGGATTGCCTAACCCTGTGCCCTGTTCAGGTAGTGCTGTTGCCTCAGTTCCGGCACTTGGACTGTCCTTGGTACCTCAACCTCTGAAGGTTCCCCTCACTGCTAATGATTCTGCCATTCCTCCACTAGCATCAGAACAGCAGTTGCTTGGGTTATGGAGTAACAACTCACCTGATGATCTGAACCCCAGAGATGTGATTTTCTCCTCACTACCGTGTGCTCTCCATTCCCCTATCACTGGCCTCTTTCACCCATCATGTCACACAGTGGGATATAATTGCTAAAAGCCCCTACCTCGCCATGTTCTCCTATTATTAGCATGGCGTTTAAAGCTCTGTCCCTGGTCAGATGGCCAATGCTTGAGGGCAATGTGGCACACTGCATGGGCACAAAAGGTAGCCAAACAATGCCAATAGAGGACCAGGTGCCACTGTCCGCAGTAATACAATGTGGCCACCATACACTATTGAGGGTGACTGCGCACACTAATAGATCTATGGCTGGTGGTTGTAAGGCGCCATACTCCTAATAATCCCCCCATGGACATGAGATCTGCTCATGCGAGCTGTCAGGACAGCTGTTAGTCTAGAGCAGTGGTGTCAAACATACGGCCCGGGTCCAATCCAGCCCACAGGTGGTTTAATTTAAAAATGTACAATTAAATATCAACATTTTTAAAAACTCAATATACTTTAAAATGCCTAAAACCAAATCAGAACTATGAAGTAATGATAATAGACCTACAGCATACAGTTTATTGACTGTATCCAGCTTAATAATCACCTAAATGAAAGCTAGACAGTCAGGGAGCATAGAAAATTCCCAAAACGAAGGAGGGATTTTTGCTAATTTTGACGGCGAGGAACTATAACCAATTTTAAGTGTGGCCCTCCGGACCTCGTTGGAAGACAGAGTGTGGCCCGCGGGGCAAAATAAATTTGACACCCCTGGTCTAGAGGAACCTGGTGCCCTTGACTGATTCATGTTCTGAAACGCCCTATGACAGAGATAGAGGGGAAATAAGACAGCATCCACGTAAAGAAACAAGAGGAAAGAGTGCATTCTATTGATATGTCCTCGGATGGACTGGGTTGTTTCTATAATGATGTTTTGGAGCTGAGCAGCAAGGGATGAATTTGATGTTTCTTTATCCTCGTTACGCTCATTATTTATTGTACTTGTACTTGGGAGAGCTGCTCTCAGTGCAGTCCTGAATAGAGCAAACATATTGTTGTTCAGCACATCTTTCAATGTTAATATAATGTAGGAGTATTTCTCCTTTTCATGTAACTGCCTTTCATGTATTTCCCTAGTTTACTACAGAACCAAAATCAGCATCATCACAGTATAAATCCTTCTCTGCTCTACTGCAAACAAAATTAATACAGTGGCCTAATATGCAGAATTTTATCTGGATGTCTGCAACCATAGTATTCCAAATGTTACACAACAATTACTTCTATAGATGTAATATCTTAATTTGAGCCAATTTGCTACAGCAGGAAATCATTCCTGCAGCAACAGGAAATGTGAATTATTATGTGGATTATAATTCATGGACATTTTTGTAGAGGTGGACACATTTTTCATAAATGGAAATTACAAACTTCAGAAGCATTTTTAAACCTCAAATACGGACATTTGAAATGTCCTGCACTACAGGAAAGTTCTCCTGCAACAGGGTGATCAAATTAAGGACCTACATTTGTAACACCTACTATTGAATAAGGATAGAGGCTGCAGCTGTTATGTCTTTAAGGCTGAATTTTACAACACTTTTACTGAAGAAATGTTTGTGTGATTTGATTATTATGTTCCTACTGTAACTGTGGCTGAAACCCCCATTGGCTCTAAAGGTAGATGTGGGGGAGGAAGAGGCTTTCATGGTCAGGGCCAAGGCGTCCCTACAGCAGAGCAGCAGCCATGGCCCTGGATAAGAGCAACGGTCCCAAGTCTCTTTACTTACAGCCCGCTGGAGCAGGAGGTCGGCACCCACCTGAACCCTCCCCTGCACCGCGGGTAGTGGGGCACAGCCCAACACAGCACAGCCGACCCCCTTTGAACTCTACCAACACATAGTCTATGAGACACTATCCAATCATCTCAGGGACCACTCCCAGGCACTCTGCTAACAGGAACACTGCCTTCTCTACACCCCGGAGTGATAGAGAGAGGTATACAAGCAAACAAAAACATAGGGCCTACACATACACATAGTCAAACATATAACATGTACACAGCTGCTCTCTTGTGCACACATACACATGCAAACACACACACACACACACACACACACACACACACACACACACACACACACACACACACACACACACACACACACACACATGAATTAACAAATGCAGAGCCATTCAAATACAGAAAACATATATTTTTACGTTATTTCAAACAGTTATTTCAACTTATCACTTATTTGTGTTTCATGTGCAGCCAGGTATAGACAGACAGCTTAAGTTTGGTCAATATCTCCATCTTGTGGACACATGGCATGTTTCATAGTTCAGGGTGCTCAGCTGTGGAGACAATAATAATCACACAGAGTTTCTAAACCCAGAGGCTCAACATCACAAGACTTCCGTCAGGTCAAACAGGCCAGGGTTTGGGGTTTGAGAAGTCAATGAGAGAAGTGAAAAATTCTTCCTTAGTTGTTAATTTTCTCATTATCTAATGGCACAACCTAGACTCGAGCCGATGTCTTAAGTAGCTGAACATGGTATTACTCCAACCTTGTGAAAGTGACAAACTGCCACATTTTAATTTTCATGAAAAAAAAGAATTATATCGAAGAAGTGCCTTTGATTTGACGGCCTGCATATGCGCAGTTCGACGCCAGTTAGACCCGATGACGTGTTCCTATGCATAAGCTTAGCTAGCCAACGTCACCATGACATTGCCTACAAGTGTGATCAGGGATTTCTATTGGAGAATAAGTTTTAGCCTATCTTCATACTGTACTGTCTTTGCTAATCGTGTAGAAGGACACAGGGTCAGCTGGGGTCAAAGCACTGCAAAGCATTCTATTATCAAATGATGTATCTAATGTACTTCATTATGCTCTATTCTATAGATCCTATAAGAAGATACATAAGCAGATGTGACCATAGAATAGGTCAAGGAATGAATCTAGAAATAATAATAACATTAAAATGATTGGGCTCTAATAACATTGAAATTGTGATGGAAAAGTATGTGGTAAACAAGAGCCTCTCAAGTGTGAAGTCATTTGTCCATATCCACACCTTCTCAGGGTCAAAGAGGAAGTGGGATGACTTTATCATGAATGTCACTTTCTTTTTGGTCGGTTAGTCAAGCCCCTCTCTTGGATTGGCTTCTCGGATGACAGCGCAGGTGAACCCCTCAGAGATACAGTCCCTCTCTCTCTGCTGTAGCTCTCTCTCCAAAACAGTCCTACTTTTTAATATGCAACATCTGTGCCGGGAGAGCCATCCAAAATGGCTGCTCCTTGGAGGATGACGGCAGAGTCTGCTCAGTCTTGGACTGGAGCATTTGGTACTGCAAGGTTCTGCACAGATGTTAGCATTCACAATGTCACTTTGTCCTTAGCTCCAACGCCCGGGGAGGTCTATTTTGGGGGGCGGTGGGGTTTGTACCTATACTTCGCAATGAAATCACTTCATCTCCAACTCTGGTATTAATGATCCAACACATGGCTTGTTCACCTGAGCTTGGACTGGCCTCAGACCAGCCAGGTGGTGAAGAGGTCTTCCCTGAAGGAAACCGTATGACTCTGTTTGAGAGCTTGGAATAATAACATTGAAATTGTTGTCTCTGTAGCTGTTTCTGCTACATTTGTAAAGAAACCTGAGCTCAGTAGCACAGACTGTGTTTACGCTCTTCCTGCTCCTGCTTTCTAAACAGAAAAGCCATAACCTAAAGGTTCCTTGTCATCTGGATTATTCAACCAATTTCCAAATGAGAGAGAGAGAGAGAGAGAGAGAGAGAGAGAGAGAGAGAGAGAGAGAGAGAGAGAGAGAGAGAGAGAGAGAGAGAGAGAATGAACGAACGAGAGTGGAAGGCAGATGAGAGAGGGCCGAGTAGTAAGCTTAATGCATTGCTTACAAAAAGAAGACATTCATATTTAATGCTAATCATTAAGGCTGGGTTTGAGCATGGAAGACGCTTCTGTTATATTCCCACACCCCTTGAGCCAAATCCTTGTGACAGCCCTCTACTACATCCACGCAAATTATCTGCATGAGCTCTGGCGAACAAAAACAGCCCAGTGCGGGGGAAGCGAGCGAGGCTCAGCCGCAGCTCTGCTCCTGTGATGGGGAGACACGTCAATTTGTATCAGCTTTAGCCCTCCAACTCACATCATCTAGTGGAGAAGAACAAGACCGCTCCAAAGACACAAAGAGAGGCTACAGTACAACAACCGGCCGGCCGTCAGAGCCTAGTCTACAACCCTGTGTTGAAGGGATGAGAGAGGTAATAATTTAAAACACAAAGCCACTTTAGGTACATTGGTTAGTGAAATGCCAGGCTCTCTAAAATCCAGTGATTTGCCTTAGGACTGGGATTTGCCAATTTGTGTGGCATGTACATACAGTAACACTGAGTCACTTAGATTTTCCAATGGAAATCTGTTTTGCAAGGAAGAGTCAAATACAAGCATTTTCTAGTACAGGTACTTACAGAAACTATCAGAACATCACACTCTTTTAGAGGTTACAAAATGACATAGAAAATACCTGAGGGGAGGATAGTTCAACTCTTATCCCCAATTCCATCCATGACAACCATTTACTACCCTCAGTTACTGCCTGGCAATCCTCAGGCCAGTATGACAAGAGGAATCGGATATCCAACAGGGTACCAGTACACCCCCTAGTGGACACAGCTGAACCTGGAGGACCTGGAATTTACGGAGGGCATCCTGCATCTACTCCACTGTAGGCTGTATTCACCAGACTAGTATAGAAAGAGCTTAGAGCTCTGTTTAGAAAGTATCTTTGCCTCTGGCCTCTTTCTCAAGGATATACACTGATGCTCAAGGAGACTTGAAAAATTGAGTTTCACCTAAATAAACCTGTCTTCCGAGATGCATGCACTCCAAGCCAAAATTGGCCTATTTAAAGCCATATTCTGTACATAGACATCCTTGAATAATATTGACTTGCAAAGTATGCTGAGGACAGGAAGCTAGCCAGTCTATGTTGGTTCAACGTAAGACACAGAGTGATGCAGGTGAATGGAGTTTTGAATGGAAACTTAAGTTATGTATTTTTACATACATGCTGCTTCCATTGCACCATATTATTCCAAGAAAGTCACTGCCAAAATGGGCTTGTGTGCATTGACTACAAATACACTATATATACAAAGGTATGTGGACACCCCTTCAAATTAGTGGTCAAGGCTATTTCAGTCATACCTTTTGCTGACAGACAGGTGTACCAAGCACACAGCCATGTAATCTCCATAGACAACCATTGGCAGCAGAATGGCCCTACTGAAGAGCTCAGTGACTTTCAACGTTGCACCGTTACTGGATGCCACCTTTCGTCAAATTTCTTCCCTGCTAGAGTTGCCCCGGTCAACTGTAAGTGCTGTTATTGTGAAGTAGAAATGTCTAGGAGCAACAACGACTCAGCCGTGAAGTTGTAGGACACACAAGCTCACAGAACAGGACCACCGAGTGCTGAAGCACATTGCGCGGAAAAATCATCTGTCCTTGGTTGCAACACTCACTACCGAGTTCCAAACTGCCACTGGAAGCAACTTCAGCACAAGAGCTGTTCTTCGGGAGCTTCATGAAAAGGGCTTCCATGGCAGAGCAGCCACACACAAGCCTAGATCACCATGCGCAATGCCAAACGTTGGCTGGAGTGGTGTAAAGCAGAAATAATTCTGTCATGGTAGAAAAAGGGGGGGGGGGGACTTCATATTAATGCCAATGATTTTGGAATGAGATGTTTGACGAGCAGGTGTCCACATACTTTTGGTCATGTAATG
Organism: Oncorhynchus clarkii lewisi; assembly: GCF_045791955.1. NCBI lineage: Eukaryota > Metazoa > Chordata > Actinopteri > Salmoniformes > Salmonidae > Oncorhynchus > Oncorhynchus clarkii. Next base: position 65,726,767 of record NC_092148.1, read on the forward strand.
TATGTATAATTAAATGTGACGTATCTGTACAGCACATAGGCCTACATAACTCTAACATATACATTCTACAAAACCATAATATGTTAATGACCGATTATTGTCAGTGAATAACTGCCTAACTGCCTGAATGTGGGACAGCCTACTTCAAAATAAACTGTGAAAATTGCAAATGGTAGATAATCAAATCTCTCTGTCAACACATTTGTGCCTAGAAATCTAGAATAACAATGTATTTGCAGATGCAAATATGATAGAATTATAGCAATTAGTAAAAACAAATACGGATATTTTTTAAACAAATACATATTCATATCATATCATCTATTATAAATGCCTATTTGCGTCATGAATCAATTATACCAGCTAAATGGTTGTGATCTATTTAAATGCAAGCCCTTAAGACGACAAACAATATCCTTCAGAGTGGAAGATAAGAGACTTAGATGCAAAAGCCTAATTCATTGGCAATTTAAGATGTCCTCAGGAAGCGTGGCTTTACCTACAATATTATTCCTACTTTAAAAATGCTCTCCTCTATAGTTGTAATGGTGGTAGTTACTAATTCATTGACACTCTAATTGATGCTGCAGTGCCTCTAGTACATATTCTATTTTTTTGATTGATTGATTTAACATTTATTCAACTAGGCAAGTCAGTTAAGAACAGATTCATATTTACAATGAAGGCCAACCAAAAGGCAAAAGGCCTCCTGCGGGGACGAGGGCTGAGAAATAAAAAATAAAAAATATCAGACAAAACACACATCACGACAGGAAAGACAACACAACACTACATAAAGAGAGACCAAAGACAACAACATAGCAAGGCAGCAACATATGACAATACAGCATGGTAGCAACACAACATAACAACAACATGGTAGCAACACAACATGGTAGCAGCACCAAACATGGTGCAAGGGAAGATTCAGAATTTGTTGGTAACATATGTAAGATGTTTTATATTCATCAAATGTGTGTAAGTTAATTCTCATCAGAATGGTATTTTTGTGTAATTCTGTGGTGAGGTTGCAGTTATCTGTTCTATGTCAAAACTAAGTTGCCTGGGCCGCTGAGAGGGGAGAGGTCAAAGTGTCATCATGTGTAAACATATCTTTCACTCTCTACCTTTCCCATAGTGGGGAAAGGAAGGTTGCAGTGTCTGGAATCATTCTCCTCTCCGTGAGCTTGTCCAGGATTGGTTGTATTTAGAGTTGGTTGTATCTAAATGACAATTTGATATATGCCTGGTGATATGGAGGGTTGGTTTATGGTTCTGGGGTTTGAGTAAGGAGACAAAGCTGAACGATTTATTATGTCTATGCTGTCTTATCCTGTGTGTGTGTCTTTACTATAAAGGACCTCATTTGAAATGTGGAAGGGGCTCTCAGAGAATTCATGGTTAGACACTGAATCGATCTGAGAGTCACAGGGTTGTGATAGAGCTCATATAATTAAAGATGGACTTTTATAACTAACTCTGACTTGTGTGTGTGGTTTGCTCCCATGATTTGGTAAATAGAGGAAATTTCCACGACAAGGGCAAGAAGGTAGAGGCAACAATACATCACACAAAGCAGCCACAACTGTCAGTAAGAGTGTCCTGAATGAAGAGATTGAGATAAAACTGTCCAGTTTGAGTGTTTGTTGCAGCTCGTTCCAGTCGCTAGCTGCAGCGAACTGAAAAGAGGAGCGACCCAGGGATGTGTGTGCTTTGGGGACATTTAACAGAATGTGACTGGCAGAACAGGTGTTGTTTGTGGAGAATGAGGGCTGCAGTAGATATCTCAGATAGGGGGGAGTGAGGCCTAAGAGGGTTTTATAAATAAACATCAACAAGTTGGTCTTGTGACGGGTAAACAGAGATGACCAGTTTACAGATGTGTATAGAGTGCAGTGATGTGTCCTAAAAGGAGCATTGGTGGCAAATCTGATGGCCAAATGGTAAAGAACATCTATCCGCTCGAGAGCACCCTTACCTGTCGATCTATAAATTACGTGTCCGTAATCTAGCATGGGTAGGATTGTCATCTGAATCAGGGTTAGTATGCCAGCTGGGGTGGGTGAAAGAAGGGCGATTGCGATTGAGGAAACCAAGTCTAGATTTAAGTTTAGCCTGTAGCTTTGATAAAAGGACACGGTACCGTCTAGCCATACTCCCAAGAACTTGTATGAGGTGACTACCTCAAGCTCTAAACCCTCAAAGGTAGTACTCACATCTGTGGGGAGAGGGGCATTCTTCTTACCAAACCACAGAACCTTTATTTTGTAGGTGTTCAGAACAAGGCTAAGGGTAGAGAAAGCTTGTTAGACACTAAGAACGCTTTGTTGTAGAGCATTTAACACAAAATCCGGGCAGGGGACAGATGAGTATATGTCTGTATCATCTGCATATAAATGGATGAGAGAGCTTCCTACGGCCTGAGCTATGATGTTGATGTAAATTGTGAAGAGATTGGGGCCTAGTATCGAGCCTTGGTGACAGGCAGTGGCTGAGACAACAGATTTTCTGACTTTATACACTGCACTCTGTGAGAGAGGTAGTTAGCAAACCAGGACAAAGACCCCTCAGAGACACCAATACTCCTTAGCCGGCCCACAAGAATGGAATGGTCTACCATATCAAAAGCTTTGGCCAAGTCAATAAAAATAGCAGCACAATATTGCCTAGAATCAAGGGCAATGGTGACATCATTGAGGACCTTTAAGGTTGCAGTGACACATCCATAACTTGAGCGGAAAACCAGAATGCATACGCGAGAGAATACTATAGACATTAAGAAAACCAGTCAGTTGATTATTGACAAGTTTTTCCAACACTTTTGATAAACAGGGCAAAATAGAATTACGCCTATAACAGTTAGGATCAGCTTGATCTCCCCTTTAAATAAAGGATGAACCGTGGCTGCCTTCCAAGCAGAGGGAACCTCCCCAGAAAGGAGAGACAGGTTAAAAAGGTTGGAGATAGGCTTGGCGATGATAGGGGCAGAAACCTTTAAAGAAGAAAAGGTCTAAATTATCTGACACAGATGGTTTTAAGAAGCTCCTTTAGCACCTCGGACTCAGTGACTGCCTGCAGGGAGAAACTTTGTAGCGGGGTAGGGGAAAAAGAGGGAGAAGCATCGGGTATAGTCACATTAGAAGGGATGGGAGATGAGGAAATGTTGGACGGGCAAAGAGGTATGGCTGAGTCAAATAGGAATCCTGACTTAATGAAGTGGTGATTAAAGAGCTCAGCCATGTGCTTCTTGTCAGTAACAACCACATCGTCAACATTAAAGGGACATTTGCAGCTGTGAGGAGTAGGGTTTATTCTCCAGGTATTTAACCGTTTTCCAAAACTTCTTGGTGTTAGACCCAATGAGAGAGAACTGCTCCTTAAAGTAACTAACTTTGGCCTCCCGGATAGCCTGAGTGCACTTATTTCTCATTTGCCTGAACGAGAGCCAGTCAGCCTGAGTATGCGTGTGCCAAGCCTTTTGCCAAATGCAATTCTTGAGGTGAAGTAACTCTGCAAGATCACGGTCGAACCAGGGGCTGAAGCTGTTTGTAATTCTCATTTTCTTTATAGGGCGTGTTTGTTAATAATACCACTGAAAATATTAAAAAAGAAGGTCCAAGCGTCTTCGGCAGAGTGGATCAAGCTGATTCTATACCAGAGGCCAGTTCATGAAGGAAGGCTTGCTCATTAAAATTTTTTAGCAAGCATCTATGACAAACCAGGAAGGGTCGTTTCACTGAGAAGTCATTATGAACACAGGCTGTAAAACATTGATCACTAAGGCACTGGTTCTCAATCCTGGTCCTGGGGACCCAAAGGGGTGCACAATATTGTTTTGGACCAATTCCAAATATCAACTCATCAAAAGGCTTTGAGGATTTAAATCAGGTGTGTAGTGCTAGGGCAAAAACAAAAATGTTACCCTTTTGGGTCCCCAGAACCAGGAATAAGAACCACTGCACTAGGGTCATTACAGAAAACACCAGACTGAAACCTATCAGGATTATTTGTGAGGATAACATCAAGGAGAGCAGCCTTTTCTGGGTGTTTGGAGTCATACCTTGTAGGATTGGTAATAATCAGAGAAACATTTAGGGAGTCCCATTGCTTTAGGACTTGGTCAGGTGGTTTATGCATGTCCCAGTTTAGGTCACCTAGCAGGACAAATTCAGACTCAGTGTAAGGGGCCAGGAGAGAGCTTAGGGCAGGTAGGGTACAGGCCGGTGCTGGTGGAGGACAATCGCACCCAGCAACAGTCAACAAAGAGCTATTTGAAAGTTTAATGCTAAAAACCAGCAAATCTAATTGTTGGGGACATACTTGGTGGAGACAACCAAGCACTGAAGGTGAACCTTGGTAAAGATTGCCACTTCCCCACCTTTGGAAGATCTGTCTTGCCGAAAAAGGTTACAACTAGAAAGGTTAACGTCAGTATTCAAAACACTCTTCCTTAACCACATCTAATGACCAACACATCTGGATTGGAGCTGTGAACCCACACTTCCAATTGATCCATTTTAGGTAATAAGCTTCTAGTGTTAACGTGCAGAAAACCCAGGCTTTTACAAGAGCAGAAATCAATGAAGCAGATATAGTCAGAATTGGAGCTAGCACCAGTAGATCGGCCAGAGTGTGTGCACATGCACATTTCCAGATATCATCAACAGTAATACAATCAAGGCACTGCATAGGACAGGGAGAGCTCTGCAGTGCTGACTTATGACATCTGAATGTGCATCAGATGGTAACAAGATCATATTGTACAGAAATTTCATCAGGTAACATGAATACAAAGCCAGCGAGAGGTGGTTAGAATAGAATGCGAGGCCAAAAGTCTGTGTAACCAATAGGGAGTCACAGTCCCGAGTGTGGGAACAAACATAGTCTGTCCCACGGTTGGGTGAAGAAAGGCTGTAATCAACAAAGCATGCAGCAGTCATGAGGCAAATAGCAAAATGCACAAGAAAAAAAAAAAGACTTGGGGCTAGCCGTTGTAAGTTCAGAGTCACGCCCTAACAGTGCGTGTGTGCTGGCGGTGAGCGAAAGCTCGGGAGAGAGGGGGGAGTGTGGTGGGAGTACCTGTACCAGACAGGGTGAGACAGGCCAAAGCAGACGGTGAACAGATCGCAGGTGGAATCCAAGCAACAGTGCAGCAGGCAACGGAAGTAGGTGTCACACCAACTTGGGAGAAGCTTTTATTTCTGGAGGTGAATTTCTTGTAGACAACGCCAGTCTTTGAACAGCAGGAGGGGGCTTCAAAGACTCCTGCCACTTGTTGGGCCCAAAGGCCTCGACACCTTCTACTTCACACCTCAGTGCTAATTGAAGTTGTCTCTGGTCTGTCCTTGCAAGTCTGGCAGCTCAGCTCCAGGTTGGATGGTGTCATCAGGTCTCTGCTGTTTGCTTGCTAGAGCACCCTCCTTAAAGCTTGGAAAAATGAAACCCTTGTAGCAGTAATCTCTCCAGCTAATTTTGGTCAAAATTGAGTTGTAGGTTTGGAGTTTTGATCTGGTGCGAAGGCTTTGCTGTGGAAGGTAACATCCTGCATATGTCCCTGCTGAAAAATCCAAGTTTATCTAACCACAAATGTATCTTTTTGTAAAAAAAAAAAAACGTTTAAAAATGTGAGAGCTAACATGCATCTGTGTCTCTGTTGACTGAATAATATTCAGGCATTTTCTAGCATAAGAATCACAAAATTCAAGCCTCTACAGTACCATATGTATAATCAGCGGAAATGCCTCAAATAGCATTTCATACGGTACGAAAATAATATACAGTACCAGTCAAAAGTTTGGACACACCTGCTTATTCAAGGGTTTTTTGTTATTTGTACTATTATCTACATTGTAGAATAATAGTGAATAGTGAAAAAATAAATAGAACCTTGAATGAGTAGGTGTGTCCAAACTTTTGACTGGTACTATATACAGTGCCTTGCGAAAGTATTCGGCCCCCTTGAACTTTGCGACCTTTTGCCACATTTCAGGCTTCAAACATAAAGATATAAAACTGTATTTTTTTGTGAAGAATCAACAACAAGTGGGACACAATCATGAAGTGGAACGACATTTATTGGATATTTCAAACTTTTTTAACAAAGCAAAAACTGAAAGATTGGGCGTGAAAAATTATTCAGCCCCTTTACTTTCAGTGCAGCAAACTCTCTCCAGAAGTTCAGTGAGGATCTCTGAATGATCCAATGTTGACCTAAATGACTAATGATGATAAATACAATCCACCTGTGTGTAATCAAGTCTCCGTATAAATGCACCTGCACTGTGATAGTCTCAGAGGTCCGTTAAAAGCGCAGAGAGCATCATGAAGAACAAGGAACACACCAGGCAGGTCCGAGATACTGTTGTGAAGAAGTTTAAAGCCGGATTTGGATGCAAAAATATTTCCCAAGCTTTAAACATCCCAAGGAGCACTGTGCAAGCGATAATATTGAAATGGAATTAGTATCAGACCAGTGCAAATCTACCAAGACCTGGCCGTCCCTCTAAACTTTCAGCTCATACAAGGAGAAGACTGATCAGAGATGCAGCCAAGAGGCCCATGATCACTCTGGATGAACTGCAGAGATCTACAGCTGAGGTGGGAGACTGTTCATAGGACAACAATCAGTCGTATATTGCACAAATCTGTCCTTTATGGAAGAGTGGCAAGAAGAAAGCCATTTCTTAAAGATATCCATAAAAAGTGTCGGTTAAAGTTTGCCACAAGCCACCTGGGAGACACACCAAACATGTGGAAGAAGGTGCTCTGGTCAGATGAAACCAAAATTGAACTTTTTGGCAACAATGCAAAACGTTATTTTTGGCGTAAAAGCAACACAGCTGAACACACCATCCCCACTGTCAAACATGGTGGTGGCAGCATCATTTTGCGTGGAGCCCCAGATCGAGGGAGATTATCAGTGGTCTTGTATGTCTTCCATTTCCTAACAATTCCCCCACAGTTGATTTCTTCAAACCAAGCTGCTTACTTATTGCAGATTCAGTCTTCCCAGCCTGGTGCAGGTCTACAATTTTGTTTCTGGTGTCCTTTGACAGCTCTTTGGTCTTGGCCATAGTGGAGTTTGGAGTGTGACTGTTTGAGGTTGTGGACAGGTGTCTTTTATACTGATAACAAGTTCAAACAGGTGCCATTAATACAGGTAACGAGTGGAGGACAGAGGAGCCTCTTAAAGAAGAAGTTACAGGTCTGTGAGAGCCAGAAGTCTTGCGTGTTTGTAGGTGACCAAATACTTATTTTCCACCATAATTTGCAAATAAATTCATTAAAAATCCTACAATGTGATTTTCTGGATTTTTTTTACTCATTTTGTCTGTCATAGTTAGGGACCCAAAGGGGTGCACAATATTGTTTTGGACCAATTCCAAATATCAACTCATCAAAAGGCTTTGAGGATTTAAATCAGGTGTGTAGTGCTAGGGCAAAAACAAAAATGTTACCCTTTTGGGTCCCCAGAACCAGGAATAAGAACCACTGCACTAGGGTCATTACAGAAAACACCAGACTGAAACCTATCAGGATTATTTGTGAGGATAACATCAAGGAGAGCAGCCTTTTCTGGGTGTTTGGAGTCATACCTTGTGGGATTGGTAATAATCAGAGAAACATTTAGGGAGTCCCATTGCTTTAGGACTTGGTCAGGTGGTTTATGCATGTCCCAGTTTAGGTCACCTAGCAGGACAAATTCAGACTCAGTGTAAGGGGCCAGGAGAGAGCTTAGGGCAGGTAGGGTACAGGCCGGTGCTGGTGGAGGACAATCGCACCCAGCAACAGTCAACAAAGAGCTATTTGAAAGTTTAATGCTAAAAACCAGCAAATCTAATTGTTGGGGACATACTTGGTGGAGACAACCAAGCACTGAAGGTGAACCTTGGTAAAGATTGCCACTTCCCCACCTTTGGAAGATCTGTCTTGCCGAAAAAGGTTACAACTAGAAAGGTTAACGTCAGTATTCAAAACACTCTTCCTTAACCACATCTAATGACCAACACATCTGGATTGGAGCTGTGAACCCACACTTCCAATTGATCCATTTTAGGTAATAAGCTTCTAGTGTTAACGTGCAGAAAACCCAGGCTTTTACAAGAGCAGAAATCAATGAAGCAGATATAAGAGCACAAGTCAGAATTGGAGCTAGCACCAGTAGATCGGCCAGAGTGTGTGCACATGCACATTTCCAGATATCATCAACAGTAATACAATCAAGGCACTGCATAGGACAGGGAGAGCTCTGCAGTGCTGACTTATGACATCTGAATGTGCATCAGATGGTAACAAGATCATATTGTACAGAAATTTCATCAGGTAACATGAATACAAAGCCAGCGAGAGGTGGTTAGAATAGAATGCGAGGCCAAAAGTCTGTGTAACCAATAGGGAGTCACAGTCCCGAGTGTGGGAACAAACATAGTCTGTCCCACGGTTGGGTGAAGAAAGGCTGTAATCAACAAAGCATGCAGCAGTCATGAGGCAAATAGCAAAATGCACAAGAAAAAAAAAACGACTTGGGGCTAGCCGTTGTAAGTTCAGAGTCACGCCCTAACAGTGCGTGTGTGCTGGAGGTGAGCGAAAGCTCGGGAGAGAGGGGGGAGTGTGGTGGGAGTACCTGTACCAGACAGGGTGAGACAGGCCAAAGCAGACGGTGAACAGATCGCAGGTGGAATCCAAGCAACAGTGCAGCAGGCAACGGAAGTAGGTGTCACACCAACTTGGGAGAAGCTTTTATTTCTGGAGGTGAATTTCTTGTAGACAACGCCAGTCTTTGAACAGCAGGAGGGGGCTTCAAAGACTCCTGCCACTTGTTGGGCCCAAAGGCCTCGACACCTTCTACTTCACACCTCAGTGCTAATTGAAGTTGTCTCTGGTCTGTCCTTGCAAGTCTGGCAGCTCAGCTCCAGGTTGGATGGTGTCATCAGGTCTCTGCTGTTTGCTTGCTAGAGCACCCTCCTTAAAGCTTGGAAAAATGAAACCCTTGTAGCAGTAATCTCTCCAGCTAATTTTGGTCAAAATTGAGTTGTAGGTTTGGAGTTTTGATCTGGTGCGAAGGCTTTGCTGTGGAAGGTAACATCCTGCATATGTCCCTGCTGAAAAATCCAAGTTTATCTAACCACAAATGTATCTTTTTGTAAAAAAAAAAAAACGTTTAAAAATGTGAGAGCTAACATGCATCTGTGTCTCTGTTGACTGAATAATATTCAGGCATTTTCTAGCATAAGAATCACAAAATTCAAGCCTCTACAGTACCATATGTATAATCAGCGGAAATGCCTCAAATAGCATTTCATACGGTACGAAAATAATATACAGTACCAGTCAAAAGTTTGGACACACCTGCTTATTCAAGGGTTTTTTGTTATTTGTACTATTATCTACATTGTAGAATAATAGTGAATAGTGAAAAAATAAATAGAACCTTGAATGAGTAGGTGTGTCCAAACTTTTGACTGGTACTATATACAGTGCCTTGCGAAAGTATTCGGCCCCCTTGAACTTTGCGACCTTTTGCCACATTTCAGGCTTCAAACATAAAGATATAAAACTGTATTTTTTTGTGAAGAATCAACAACAAGTGGGACACAATCATGAAGTGGAACGACATTTATTGGATATTTCAAACTTTTTTAACAAAGCAAAAACTGAAAGATTGGGCGTGAAAAATTATTCAGCCCCTTTACTTTCAGTGCAGCAAACTCTCTCCAGAAGTTCAGTGAGGATCTCTGAATGATCCAATGTTGACCTAAATGACTAATGATGATAAATACAATCCACCTGTGTGTAATCAAGTCTCCGTATAAATGCACCTGCACTGTGATAGTCTCAGAGGTCCGTTAAAAGCGCAGAGAGCATCATGAAGAACAAGGAACACACCAGGCAGGTCCGAGATACTGTTGTGAAGAAGTTTAAAGCCGGATTTGGATGCAAAAATATTTCCCAAGCTTTAAACATCCCAAGGAGCACTGTGCAAGCGATAATATTGAAATGGAATTAGTATCAGACCAGTGCAAATCTACCAAGACCTGGCCGTCCCTCTAAACTTTCAGCTCATACAAGGAGAAGACTGATCAGAGATGCAGCCAAGAGGCCCATGATCACTCTGGATGAACTGCAGAGATCTACAGCTGAGGTGGGAGACTGTCCATAGGACAACAATCAGTCGTATATTGCACAAATCTGTCCTTTATGGAAGAGTGGCAAGAAGAAAGCCATTTCTTAAAGATATCCATAAAAAGTGTCGGTTAAAGTTTGCCACAAGCCACCTGGGAGACACACCAAACATGTGGAAGAAGGTGCTCTGGTCAGATGAAACCAAAATTGAACTTTTTGGCAACAATGCAAAACGTTATGTTTGGCGTAAAAGCAACACAGCTGAACACACCATCCCCACTGTCAAACATGGTGGTGGCAGCATCATTTTGCGTGGAGCCCCAGATCGAGGGAGATTATCAGTGGTCTTGTATGTCTTCCATTTCCTAACAATTCCCCCACAGTTGATTTCTTCAAACCAAGCTGCTTACTTATTGCAGATTCAGTCTTCCCAGCCTGGTGCAGGTCTACAATTTTGTTTCTGGTGTCCTTTGACAGCTCTTTGGTCTTGGCCATAGTGGAGTTTGGAGTGTGACTGTTTGAGGTTGTGGACAGGTGTCTTTTATACTGATAACAAGTTCAAACAGGTGCCATTAATACAGGTAACGAGTGGAGGACAGAGGAGCCTCTTAAAGAAGAAGTTACAGGTCTGTGAGAGCCAGAAGTCTTGCGTGTTTGTAGGTGACCAAATACTTATTTTCCACCATAATTTGCAAATAAATTCATTAAAAATCCTACAATGTGATTTTCTGGATTTTTTTTACTCATTTTGTCTGTCATAGTTGAAGTGTACCTATGATTAAAATTACAGGCCTCTCTCATCTTTTTAAGTGGGAGAACTTGCAGAATTGGTGGCTGACTAAATACTTTTTTGCCCGATCCTGACTCGTCTCCCAGTTCTTGCCGCTGAAAAACATCCCCACAGAACGATGCTACCACCACCATGCTTCACCATAGGGATGGTGCCAGGTTTCCTCCAGACGTGGCACTTGGCATTCAGGCATCTTGGCATCTTGTTTCTCATGGTCTGAGAGTCCTTTAGGTGCCTTTTGGCAAACTCCAAGCGGGCTATCATGTGCTTTTTACTGAGGAATGGATTCCATCTGATTGGTGGAGTGCTGCAGAGCTGGTTGTCCATCTGGAAGTTTCTCCCATCTACACAGAGGAACTCTGGAGCTCTGTCAGAGTAACCTTCGGGTTCTTGGTTACCTCCCTGACCAAGGACCTTCTCCACCGATTGTTCAGTTTGGGTAGTCAGCCAGCTCTAGGAAGAGGCATGGTGTTTCCAAACTTCTTCCATTTAAGAATGATATAGGCCATTGTTTCCTTGGAGACCTTCAATGCTGCAGAAAGTTTTTGGTATCCTTCCCCAGATCTGTGCCTCGACACAATCCTGTCTCTGAGCTCTACGGACAATTCCTTCGACCTCATGGCTTGGCATTTGCTCTGACATGCACTGTCAATTGTGGGACCTTATATAGGAGGGCCTGTTGTCCGGGTCTCTGGCAGTCTCTATAGGGTTCGATTCTTGGGCCGAATCTCTTCTCTGTATACATCAATGATGTTGCTCTTGCTGCTGGTGAGTCTCTGATCCACCTCTACGCAGACGACACCATTCTGTATACTTCTGGCCCTTCTTTGGAAACTGTGTTAACAACCCTCCAGACTAGCTTCAATGCCATACAACTCTCCTTCCGTGGCCTCCAACTGCTCTTAAATACAAGTAAAACTAAATGCATGCTTAGTTTCGCTATACTCGCTACATTTCGCTACACTCGCTACACTCGCATTAACATCAGCTAACCATGTGTATGTGACAAATAAAAAATGTATTTGATGCTTTTCAACCGATCGCTGCCTGCACCTGCCCGCCCGTCCAACATCACTACTCTGGACGGTTCTGACTTAGAATATGTGGACAACTACAAATACCTAGGTGTCTGGTTAGACTGTAAACTCTTCTTCCAAACTCACATCAAACATCTCCAATCCAAAGTTAAATCTAGAATTGGCTTCCTATTTTGCAAAAACAAGGCATCCTTCACTCATGCTGCCAAAAATACCCTCATAAAACTGGCCATCCTACCGATCCTCTACTTCGGCGATGTCATTTACAAAATAGCCTCCAATACACTACTCAATAAATTGGATGCAGTCTATCACACTGCCATCCGTTTGTCACCAAAGCCCCATATACTACCCGCCATTGTGACCTGTACGCTCTCGTTGGCTGGCCCTCGCTTCTTACTCGTCGCCAAACCTACTGGCTCCAGGTCATCTACAAAACCCTGCTAGGTTAAGTCCCCCCTTATCTCAGCTCGCTGGTCACCATAGCAGCACCCACCTGTAGCACGCGCTCCAGCAGGTATATCTCTATGGTCACCCCCAAAACCAGTTCCTCCTTTGGCCGCCTCTCCTTCCAGTTCTCTGCTGCCACTGACTGGAACGAACTTCAAAATTCTCTGAAACTGGAAACACTTATCTCCCTCACTAGCTTTAAGCACCAGCTGTCAGAGCAGCTCACAGATTACTGGACCTGTACATAGCCCATCTATAATTTAGCCCAAACAACTACCACTTCCCCTACTGTATTTATTTTGCTCCTTTGCACCCCATTATTTCTATTTCTAATTTGCAAATTTTTCCACTGCAAATCTACCATTCCAGTGTTTTACTTGCTATATTGTATTTACTTCACCACCACAGCCTTTTTTTTTTACCTTTACCTCCCTTATCTCACCTCATTTGCTCACATTGTATATAGACTTATTTTCTATTGTATTATTGACTGTATGTTTGTTTTACTGCATGTGTAACTCTGTGTTGTTGTATGTGTCGAACTGCTTTGCTTTATCTTGGCCAGGTCGCAATTGTAAATGAGAACTTGTTTTCAACTTGCCTACCTGGTTAAATAAAGGTGAAATAAAATAAAATAAATAGACAGGTGTGTGCCTTTCCAAATCATCTCCAATCAATTGAATTTACCACAGCTGGAGTCCAATCATCTTGTAGAAACATCTCAAGGATCAATGGAAACAGGATGCACCTGAGCTCAATTTTGAGCCTCATACCAAAGGGTCTGAATACTTACACAAACTACATATTTATGTTTTTTATTTGTAATACATTTGCAAAAGTTTTTAAAAACCTGTTTTCACTTTGTCATAATGGGGTATTGTGTATAGATTTATGACATTTTTTATTTATTTAATCCATTTTAGAATAAGACTGTAACGTAACAAAATGTGGAAAAAGTGAAGAGGTATGAATACTTTACGAATGCACTGTATGTGTTAGCAATAACTTGTTGTTTCCTGACATTTTTGTCATAGGGTAAAATCCCTATGGGAAAAATGAATGGGAAGGTGTGATGAAAAAAGAGTGATAACACAGAGAAAGCTGTCATTGCTGTACTGCTATCACATATCTTCCAACTCTAGGGACATAGACCTTCAAGAAAATCACTATGAAACATTGTCTGCCCAGGTGAGCCTGACCAACCCCCCTGGCTCATGGACAATAGCAGGGTTCCCCAAATGGTGGCCTGCGGGCCGAATTTGGCCCAAGGGTTATTTTATATTGCTTCGGAGCAAAATGTTTATTGTATGGTATATATTTTTTTCTCTGTATTCTTTCTTTGATTGTTGGACATAAAAGACTAGCACCAAGTGATTTTAAACGCATAATAGAGAGATATATGTGATCATATACAAACGTAAGCAAGGTTTGAAATTATTGTTTTAGTCAAATATTATATCTGTTTCAGCTTCTTGGGATCAATTTGAAGTCACAAATTAATCATTTGTAATTATGTTCCGAACCCTTGACCTTCTGCTCAAGAAAAAAAAAACTGCCCACAGCTGAATCTAGTCTGTGATCTCTGGACTATAGGATATCTAGCTAAATATTTCTGTCCATAGAAATATGGAATACTAACCAGGAGAGGGCAGCATACAACAAGCTGCTGCTACTGCAGGCAGTAAAAATTCAGTAAAAATAAACTTGTAGAAATACCATTGATTTGGAAAATAGAATAGCTTAATGCAAATCAATGTTTAAACAAAGTGTACACATTATGCTAATATGGTCACCAAAACCAAAAGCATTGGCATAAAAACTCAAATGGTTTTTGAAGCCACGTAAATGTAAGATTGTATCTCTTCCTAATTCCATTAGCCTAAAATAACATTTCAATTACCTTGCTCGTATGCATTCTCACACTAATGGTGCAACAGATCACTCCAAGGTCTCTACAGGTCATTTCCGACCAGCAGACAAAATAACCTGCATGCCTGAAGCCATACTTTGAACCACACACGTATCCGTAATAAACTGCATGGAAACTGCAGCAGTCTTGTTGCAGTGAGTGAACAGCAGGAAGATATGTCGGGTTGGGAGATTAGCCATGAGGTCCAGGTAGTAACAGTGACTTTGTACCGGCCACCGGGAAGCTCCTCAGAATGATGCACTGCGATTAGCAGTGAGGCAATGGCTTCATGCATGCACTGTCAGGATACCTCAACAAGGGCACTAATTCATAAGCTGTGAACCTAATGACATGATGTCATACAATCAGTGGCACAGTAGTGTCAACGTACAGTATATGGGCCAATCTATACAACAAACAATAAGTTGTTTGATGATCTGTCATATCTTTTGTATCTCACTAATGTACCTGTGTATCATACTTTTTTTGCCAACAGAACCATTTGACCCAATTTCTTTTGATAGCCAAACTGAGTCCGTAAAACAACTGCTGTAACTGTAATGATTCAGCTGTAATGTACTTTAGTTGTGGGGCATGGCTTGTCACATCAAGTTCATTGACTACATCAACCAAACCTGAAATGCTGAGGCTATGAGATAGTTTCCTTATACAGGCACAATGTAATTGCAATGAGGAAAGAGGAAGAGCTAGGGATCAAGGGTTATCACCCAAGCACACCGCTGCTTTACACTATAATGGCAGTGTGGACCTCATTCCATTGAGCAGTGGCTTGGTAGTGACAAAGCACTCTGTGGGTGTGTTTCCACTGCCAGGGAGCATGTTTTTCCCTAATTAGCTTAGGTTTAGACAGCATGTGTGGCAATTACAGACAAACTGCCACACAGGCATGCTGTAATTAAGTCAGAAATGCCTGTTGAGATGCCAGCAGCTTCCCAATGCTGTGAGATTCCTGCTTCCATGGGACCAGCTCCATGGTTTTCCACCCTCAAGATAGACAGAATGTCAGCTCTGATTAAATCAAAAGAGACGTGTACAAACACCCCCGTACAGCTAAGGCTTTGTAAAGCACCCTCCGTACCATGCTATTAAATAGAAGCCCTGACCTTGATGAGTGAAATCCAATACACAAACACATTTATTCAGTATTGGGTGAAGGAATCACACTTTCACACTAATACAGGCACATGCATACTGTCAGGTATAAAAAGACACACACCAGTGACCACTCACATGTATGTCCATATGCACCCTCACAGACAATAAAAAAACAAATGCGCCTCCATAAGAGCTGAACTTTTTGGCCTTTGAATCTGGCATCAACATGATATCAAACACAGAAACCCAACAGAAGACAATGTGTGTCTGTCTCTGTGGCGATTTTAGTATGTAAATCTTGGTGGGGCAAAAAATATTTTTGGGGGAGATGCATGCCAGCAAAGCCACTACACAACACAACACTAAACTATACATTAATTGCACTATAATGGTGACAAATGGTGCCCACAAATTGTTAGGACCTCCATAAAGCTTTACCAACAGCAGAGCTTTCTTTTCAGCTCCATGGAGTGAATCCTTACCACTGCTACACCTGGCTATCAGCGGAGCCTTGTCTGGCAGCAAACCGTTCATTCAGCCTTATTTACTGCCTTTAAAAAAGCGTAACTGATATGGCTGGCTTGCTTAAACAAATGTGGTTTCTACTTCAATCGAGATGTACAAACTATGGCATATGGGGACGACGAGCGGATAAGAGGTAATCCGTAATTTCGATTAAGACATTAATGACCGAGCTAGGACGGACGGAGTCAATATAACTATTTGTTTAGCACTTTTGAAATGTACAGCGACAGAATTCAGAACATGGGCCATTCTTACAGTATTCTCCCTGTACACCTAGTGAGAACCGTAGGATAAATAAAGGGGGCATATAAGCAAACTATGAAGGCTCTGACAATATTCAATGATTGCATTTTTCTAAAACAGGCTTTGGCTACATGTGCACCACCAAGTCAGAACAGTACGCTAAGTGAGAGGGGGAAAGGGACCACATTATTAGGGTGAAGCACAACATACAGTACGCTTAGTATTACTTTCTTAGCTACAGTATACATATGTCCCTGGCATATTACGTAATTTATGCAGCAGCATACAATACATGCTTGGACTCACCTTGTTGAGCTGTGCTCACTTGACTAGTAAGGTGGTGGTGCGGTCCTTGTGGGCAAACTTTGTCATCAAAGTCTGGCATTCTCTGGATTTATAGTGCTTTCAAGACAACTGGGAACTCGGAAAAAAACAAGGTTGAATCATGACATCAGTGTTCTTCAGGTCAGAGCTCTTGAAAGAGGCCGGAGTTCCGGGCTTGGAATTCCAAGTTGGATAACCGTTCAAAATGTATTTTCCCAGTCGGAGCTCATTATTTCAGAGATCCCAGTTGTCTTGAACTCAATAAAAGTTTGAGATTTCCCAGTTTCTAGTTGTGAAAGTGGCAGAAGTCATGCTGGATTGACAGCATGGCCAATGTATTCAACCTTTTCTGGCCCATGGTGTTGAATGTTTATCCTTTTAAGCTTGGAAAAGAGACCCTTAAACACAGACTTTGACCACACACACTCTCCACTGAATAGCAGGCTAGTGATTGCTTTGCAAAGCGTGCAGTCAGCCACTGATTCCTTCTAAACCACTCATTGTTGAATTTGCGATTTCCAACTGTTGTGTAATGTTCATGTCCAATGGTCGATGAGCACCGATACGTTTTCTTTATAATTCCTCTTCATAATTTCTCTTCGTATCACAAGGATTGAAAAGGATTTGCCATTAGATTGTACACTTGATTCATGATGATGACTGCTTGCTAACATTTCGAAAGTACTGTATGATGTTGATGTCAGTCCAATCAAAGCTACTGTAGATATAACATGATTTGACGTTATTTTATCTGTGGCCAATGACCTTGAGCCTTCTTGGATGGGCACTTCTAATGTAACTCTATGGCAGCACCCAAGGGGATTTAATTTGTAGGCTGAAACACCTGCATTTCTCAGGTTTCTTACTCAAGAAAGCAAAAAATGGTTTGTTTACATGCAGATTTTTTAACTTTAGATTGTTTGCAAACTGATTAATTCCAAAAACAACATTCTGTAAACACCTGCCCTCGCCACTGCGTGTATGTATATATATATCAAAAAATATATTGGGGATTGGAAATAATACAGACAATTACATTGATGTAGAAGCCACAATCTATCTGCAATATTAAAGCTGATCTACCCCCTAAAATGTATATATATATATATATATATATAAAATACAATGCTGTGTAAAAACCTGTCATGTTCTGTGTATGAAAAGTAGAGCAAATCAAGTGTATTATTGAACAATAACATAGCTGACTGACCCTAAGACCAGAATTGTGATGTTATTGTATTGCAAGTACACTATGTCATGGATCCCACAGCTGTTTGACCAAAGAATATAGCAATTAAAAAAGTCCTTAGTAAATGGATGGGGAATGCACTCTCTCCTTGGCCTTTAGTGAAATTAGTATTCATCCACCGCTGGCCTATGTTTTGACTAACGTTACCTCTGAGTCTCATTAGCATGGCGTAACCACTCAGAGGAGCCCTCTCTGTAATGCAAGACTGCGTGGGTGCACACAGCCCAACAGAAAAAATAAAAAGGCTTCGCTCATATGTTTGAAACAAACTCTGGTAGCGACAAAAGGATAGGTTTGGCCTATTTTTGACATGTTTGACAGGTTAGGATTTCTGTAAACATGTAAGTTCTCATTGAGCTATGAAAAAGAACAAGCTGCACTCTCATGACCACATACGAAATAAACATAGCCATAAAACCGTTGCATGGATCATTGCACTAAACACAGTTTGAACTCACTACAGCAGTGATGGCTGGCAGCGCTGAGCTCTGATCTGAATCTCTGCTCTCCAGCCAGCATGCAAATATAAACCATACTGCCTGAGTGATGAAAGCCTGATGCACAATCCAAAGCCCAGCTATCTGTGCTGGGTTTTCATCATCAAAATAGAACCAATGGAATCTTTTTTTTTAGTATTGGCCCAACAGGACAGCTGGCATGAATCACTTGATTTCCAAGCTATTGAGAAAAGTACCAAGGCTTTGTGAGTAGTGTTATCCAACTGCTTGCAAGTCATTTTAAGGCATACTTAACAACCTTACAGGACTAAAAGACATACAGTAAGTAGTCTGCCATGAATTATCGAAGAGTAAGGAGGAGTGTAAAGACAGGATTCTCTCTATGCAGGGAGGGCTTTATGGATAACACATCCATAAGAGTTCAAGCAAAGCCTTCAAAGCTAAGGGCTGTAGAACAATAGTAAAACATGACACTGCAATTCATTTTTACCTACAGTGCATTTGGAAATATTCAGACTGGGTAACCAAGAACCCGAAGGTTACTCTGACAGAGCTCCAGAGTTCCTTTGTGTAGATGGGAGAACCTTCCAGAAGGATAACCATCTCTGCAGCACTCCACCAATCAGGCCATTATGGTAGAGTGGCCAAATGGAAGCCACTCCTCAGTAAAAGGCACATGACAGCCCGCTTGGAGTTTGCCAAAAGGCACCTAAAGGACTCTCAAACCATGAGAAACAAGATTCTCTAGACTGATGTAACCAAGTTTTGCCAAGCGTCACCAAGTGAATGCTAAGTGCCATGTCTGGAGGAAACCTGGTACCATGTCTACAGTGAAGCATGGTGGTGGCAGCATCATGCTGTGGGGATGTTTTTCAGCAGCAGGGACTGGGGGACTAGTCAGGATCGAGGGCAAGAATAACGGAGCAAAGTACAGAGAGATCCTTGATGAAAACCTGCTCCAGAGCGCATAGGACCTCAGACTGGGGCAAAGGTTCACCTTCCAACAGGACACTGACCCTAAGCACACAGCCAAGACAACGCAGGAGTGGGCTATGTGAGTGGCCCAACCAGAGCCTGGACTTGAACCCGATCCAACATCTCTGGAGTGACCTGAATATAGCTGTGCAGTAATGATCCCCATCCAACCTGACATACGTATAAGGAAAAGGACAGTCTGTAAATGAAAGTTGGGCAGTGCACATTAAATCACATCATCCAAGTCTTATGAATGGGATACTTCTAAGCTAGGTATCAGATCTTATACAACTATTAAGACAATGTTTTGATAACAACCATCAAAAACATAATCTCTGTTAAGAAACTTGGATAAATGTAAAAAGACAAGTTCATGTCAAGGACAAAAACTTGAAACATTTTTCCTGAACTAACACAGCGTCTCACAGAATAGTCCTCTGTGGTTTGGAGGTCGAGAAGTGGATTCCAGTAAGTGGGACAGTTAAGATGACACAGACAGAGACCTAGATGTGTCTCACTTATTCTGCTGCTTCTGCCTCTCAGGGGACTGGATCAAAAGCTGCTGCCTCACCAATAGATTACCTGAAGGCAGGACATATTACTGATTGATAGGGCTGTACTTCAGTTTGAACCCCAAAAAAGTGTACTTTATTTATGAATTAGTCAGTCAGTTCAACATTAACAATGCTATGTCACAAAAATGTGAATGAATCCCACAGTGGTCCATAGCCTTGCTGGGAGGAATGTGTGTGTGTTTTTTAAAGTGGAATCATAGATTTTAAAAAAATAATGAATGAGAGCAGTCATTCTCCAACATGTTAACATTTCAATCAAGAGATGACAACTATCTCTTGACTAATTCGATACAATTCTGATTCATATTTGGAGAAGGAACCTCATGCCCTCTTAGGTTGGGGAGATACAGTATGATGGGGAGTTGTGGTGCACCAGATTAAAAGCAGGCAGGAACAGGCATTATCTGTGTACGTGTCTAAATAAAAGGATATTGCACATGAAAGGCAGGATCTCCATGGTTTCCCCTTGGAGCTAGGCTCCGTTGCCATGGGAGCAAAAGGAGCCTTTGCAAGAGGGAAAAACACAGAAAGACAATGTGCTTGTCCCCCAGTCCAAAATGAATTACTTTATTGCCATTTCTTACATTATCCTTGATCTTTTAGCTGCTGGTCATTGTTTGTGAATTTTGCAATTGAAAATAAATTATGCCTGAAATTGTAATATGCATTTGAATATATTATGCATAAAAATACATGAATATTGTTTCACTTATAGGCATGAGAATGAAGACATGAGATATGGAGAGAAAAAGTAGATACGTTGCTGTAAACCAAATCTACCGATTTAGGAAAAGTGATCACCACCACAGTTCCCTCCACCAGAGAACACCAGATCACCCAACCAGCTCACATGATCCACTTACACGTCAGAGCTCTGTTGTCACACAGCGAGTCACTGTTTGCTCTCTACTTAATGGATATTAAGATAATATTGCGTAAGCCCATGAAATAGAATCAACCTAGCAGGAAGGCAGCATGCACCTTGCTCTATGGCATAAGTAGAATGGACCCTCAAACATACTGAAGGAATCAGGTCCTATTAGGTTGACTGAAAATACTGTTTGTGGACAAAATTGCATATTATGAATGCATTTATGGTGCCCTCACTCACTTCAATGTGTATTCTATGACTTCCTATTAGCATGTATACTGTGAACAGCCAATGTATTTGGAAAGAGCTGTGTGGCAAAGTAGGGTGTTCCTGTTTATATAAGTTAGATCCATCTGAGAAGTCCAAGCTAGCTTTGTCTGTGGTTGTTATGTCAGTTCCATACAGGGCCTGATTGAGATGGCTATGGGCAATTTCATGGTAACAGAGTGATACTGAGACTAAGATTTAAGAAGATTTAAGTCCACAGAAATTGTTACAAAAACACATTTGCTTGAAGAACAGTGCAAATGCAAAGTTTTGTAACAGAATAACGGTTTGTGCTACAGTATTTGTGCCGTAGTCTGTTACCAAACTTTGCATCTGCACTGTTCTTCAGATAAAAGTGTTTTTGTCAAATGTTCAGTGGACATTGTTAAAAGTAGTCCTTGTGAATAGTTTTAAATGGTTTGGTTAACTTTGCAATCATTGGTTTTTGTGTGACATACATTTTAAAGCGAAAAACCTAAGTATCAGCGTCACTGTGTTATGGTGGAATTGCCCCTATATAATGCAGCAGGGCAGGTGCAGAAGGTTCCAGACACAGCCAGTACATGCCAGTCCAACATGCTTAAAGCAGCTTCCTTGACCCTACTGTACCTTCTGCTGACCACATAACGAGCTAGGTCAGAGGTCACCACGTTGTATTGTATCAAAGGCTATTTCTTCCTTTTCTAAAATATATCTGACTGTATACAGCATCTGTCGCTAGTAGGTGAAGAATAATGAGATTGTCTGCGCTGCCTTAGCTGAATGAGACCAATCTTACTTATTGTGTATATGGCATTTCATTCTCCCCCATATGTATCGTAGTGAACTGAACTACATACAGTTGAAGTCGGAAGTTTACATACACTTTAGCCAAATACATTTAAACTCAGTTTTTCACAATTCCTGTAATTTAATCCTAGTAAAAATTCCCTGTCTTAGGTCAGTTAGGATCACCACTTTATTTTAAGAATGTGAAATGTCAGAATAATAGTAGAGAGAATTATTTAATTCAGCTTTTATTTCTTTCATCACATTCCCAGTGGGTCAGAAGTTTACATACACTCAATTAGTATTTGGTAGCATTGCCTTTAAATTGTTTAACTTGGGTCAAACGTTTCGGGTAGCCTTCCACAAGCTTCCCACAATAAGTTGGGTGAATTTTGACCCATTCCTCCTGACAGAGCTGGTGTAACTGAGTCAGTTTTGTAGGCCTCCTTGCTTACACATGCTTTTTCAGTTCTGCCCACAAATTTTCTAGGTGATTGAGGTCAGGGCTTTGTGATGGCCACTTCAATACCTTGACTTTGTTTTCCTTAAGCCATTTTGCCACAACTTTGGAAGTATGATTGGGGTCATTGTCCATTTGGAAGACCCATTTGCAACCAAGCGTTAACTTCCTGACTGATGTGATGTTGCTTCAATATATGCACATAATTTTCCATCCTCATGGTGCCATCTATTTTGTGAAGTGCACCAGCCCCTCCTGCAGCAAAGCACCCCCACAACATGATGCTGCTACCCCCATTCTTCATGGTTGGGGTGGTGTTCTTCGGCTTGCAAACTTGCCCTTTTTCCTCCAAACATAACGATGGTCATTATGGCCAAACAGTTCTCTTTGTTTCATCAGACCACAGGAAATTTTTCCAAAAAGTACGATCTTTCTCCCCATGTGCAGTTGCAAACCGTAGTCTGGCTTTTTTATGGCGGTTTTGGAGCAGTGGCTTCTTTCTTGCTGAGCGGTCTTTCAGGTTATGTCGATTATAGGACTTATTTTACTGTGTAAATAGATACTTTTGTACCTGTTTCCTCCAGTTTCTTCACAAGGTACTTTGCTGTTGTTCTGGGATTGATTTGCACTTTTTGCACCAAAGTACGTTCATCTCTAGGAGACAGAACGCGTCTCCTTCCTGAGAGGTATGACGGCTGCACGGTCCCATGGTGTTAATACTTGCATACTGTTGTTTGTACAGATGAATGTGGTACCTTCAGGCATTTGGAAATTGCTCCCAAGGATGAATCAGACTTCTGGAAGTCTACAATGTTTTTTCTGAGGTCTTGGCTGATTTCTTTAGATTTTTCCATGATGTCAAGCAAAGAGGCACTGAGTTTGAAGGTAGGCCTTGAAATACATCCATAGGTACACCTCCAATTGGCTCAAATTATGTCAATTCGCCTATCAGAAGCTTATAAAGCCATGACATAATTTTCTGGAATTTTCCAAGCTGTTTAAAAGCACAGTCAACTTAGTGTATGTAAACTTCTGACCCACTGCAATTGTGATACATTTAATTATAAATTAAATAATCTGTCTGTAAACAATTGTTGGAAAGATTCCTTGTGTCATGCACAAAGTAGATGTCCTAACCGACTTGCCAAAACTGTCGTTTTGTTAACAAGAAATTTGTGGAGTGGTTGAAAAACAAGTTATAATGAGTCCAACCTAGGTGTATTTAAACTTACGACTTCAACTGTATGACTGACATACTGTATCTGTATATAGCTGAATGCCACATAAGACCTGAGGTTTGCTATAGTCCAAGGTTCATCATAGGAATTGGATCATTTGAGGTCTCCTGAAGAATAATTTTTTACTATAAAATAAAAATAAAATGTTTTATGTTTTGTAAGGCTTCCATCAGTTCTGTGACACTGGAACAATCAATAAACAAGAGTTAAATGTAGTGCATCTGCTCTGTCTATGTAATCATGTCATAAACCTAAAAGAATGAATCGTCAATCCCCTCAACACTGACTCGACACAGCTCATACCATACACATGTTGGTTAGCTAAATCCTCGTTCAGAACACACATGCTATCTCCTGTCTCTCCAGATGCAAATTAATTATTGGAGTGCCCCCCCAAATTAGCATCACTGCGGGCTGGCACGCTGTAGGTCCTCAGGCAGGCATTAGTGTGCGTGACGTGGTACAGGCTCTGATGGCCACTCTGCATGACTGATCGTGTTTCAGCTCACATGACGTGACGCAGGACACTGACGCTCCTCTAATATTTATACCCCAGTAATTACTTCCAATGACTTAGCCTGAGTCTGGGCCCATGGATGGACTTTGGCAACCTTGATTTAGCCTGATTGTATCATAAACAGAGGGCCTACCTCTAACTCATGATAACAGTTATATCAGTGTGATTAAATTATCACCTCTAATACTTTTTTTGTCACTAGCTAAAAATAGTGATTTTGTTTTTATTCACGATTAGGGTTAGGGTTAAATCTGCTTCTGTTACCACTGTACTACTCATGGGCATGGGAGAACAAAGTCCAGCAAGAGAGATTAAGTTGTCGTTACATGATGCTGTGAAAGTCAGTTTAGTACCTCCTAGACCAGGAGTATTCCATCAATATGAAAAATAAATTGAGCCAAAACAGAGAAATGGAGATGGAGCAGCAGCTTCAGCACCCTGTGACAGGGAAGGTTAGGGAGTCACAGAGATAATCAAAACGATTGTTGTGGGTCACATTTTTTAAAATGTAGAAAAACTGACATAGGATGTACCATTATCACTGTACTCAAGGTAAAAATAATCTAATCCTTCTCACTCTCAGATAAATAAACTGTACTGCTATGTTTTATACAGTTAAATGTAATAAATATGATACATTTGTGACATTAACATTAAAAACATTTTTACAAAAATGATTCAATGCAGTGATATGAGATCTGTATATAAAACATTTACATTTTATATTTTTGTCATTTAGCAGATGCTCTTATCCAAAGCAATTTACAGTGAATGCATTCATCTTAAGATAGCTAGGTGAGACAACCACATATCAAATAAAGGATACGAACGTTACATTCCAGCTACACAATGGATATATAGCTTTTTTAATTAAGAAATGCAGGAAGGTACCCATAAGCAATAATTTCTGGTGAAAAATAAACTTCTACATGTATTCCCATGGCAATCCTATGTTAATAAATAACAAAAATAAATAAATGTTAATAAAATGATGTCATTATTATAATCTCTCATCTCACCGCTAAATTTAAACCATCATTTTTATTTGACTTGGATGTACAGTACCAGTCAAAAGTTTGGACACACTTACTCATTCACAGATTTTTCTTTATATTTACTATTTTCAACATTGTAGAATAATAGTGAAGACATCAAAACTATGAAATAACACATATTGAATCACGAAGTAACCAAAAAAGTGTTGAACCAATCAAAATATATTTTATATTTGAGATTCTTCAAAATAGCTACCCTTTGCCTTGAGGACAGCTTTGCAAATCAAATCAAATCAAATCAAATTTATTTATATAGCCCTTCGTACATCAGCTGATATCTCAAAGTGCTGTACAGAAACCCAGCCTAAAACCCCAAACAGCAAGCAATGCAGGTGTAGAAGCACGGTGGCTAGGAAAAACTCCCTAGAAAGGCCAAAACCTAGGAAGAAACCTAGAGAGGATCCAGGCTATGTGGGGTGGCCAGTCCTCTTCTGGCTGTGCCGGGTGGAGATTATAACAAAACATGGTCAAGATGTTCAAATGTTCATAAATGACCAGCATGGTCGAATAATAATAAGGCAAAACAGTTGAAACTGGAGCAGCAGCACAGTCAGGTGGACTGGGGACAGCAAGGAGTCATCATGTCAGGTAGTCCTGGGGCATGGTCCTAGGGCTCAGGTCCTCCGAGAGAGAGAAAGAGAGAAGGAGAGAATTAGAGAACGCACACCTAGATTCACACAGGACACCGAATAGGACAGGAGAAGTACTCCAGATATAACAAACTGACCCTAGCCCCCCGACACATAAACTACTACTGCAGCATAAATACTGGAGGCTGAGACAGGAGGGGTCAGGAGACACTGTGGCCCACTCCGAGGACACCCCCGGACAGGGCCAAACAGGAAGGATATAACCCCACCCACTTTGCCAAAGCACAGCCCCCACACCACTAGAGGGATATCTTCAACCACCAACTTACCATCCTGAGACAAGGCTGAGTATAGCCCACAAAGACCTCCGCCACGGCACAACCCAAGGGGGGGGGGGGGGGGGGGGGGGGGGGGGGGTGGCAACCCAGACAGGATGACCACGTCAGTGACACCCCACTCAGGTGACGCACCCTCTCCAGGGACGGAATGAGAGAGCCCCAGTAAGCCAGTGACTCAGCCCCTGTAATAGGGTTAGAGGCAGAGAATCCCAGTGGAAAGAGGGGAACCGGCCAGGCAGAGACAGCAAGGGCGTTTCCGTTCACCCTCCCACTCCTGGGCCAGACTACACTCAATCATATGACCCACTGAAGAGATGAGTCTTCAGTAGAGACTTAAAGGTTGAGACCGAGTTTGCGTCTCTGGCATGGGTAGGCAGACCGTTCCATAAAAATGGAGCTCTATAGGAGAAAGCCCTGCCTCCAGCTGTTTGCTTAGAAATTCTAGGGACAATTAGGAGGCCTGCGTCTTGTGACCGTAGCGTACGTGTAGGTATGTACGGCAGGACCAAATCAGAGAGATAGGTAGGAGCAAGCCCATGTAATGCTTTGTAGGTTAGCAGTAAAACCTTGAAATCAGCCCTTGCTTTGACAGGAAGCCAGTGTAGAGAGGCTAGCACTGGAGTAATATGATCAAATTTTTTGGTTCTAGTCAGGATTCTAGCAGCCGTATTTAGCACTAACTGAAGTTTATTTAGTGCTTTATCCGGGTAGCCGGAAAGTAGAGCATTGCAGTAGTCTAACCTAGAAGTGACAAAAGCATGGATTAATTTTTCTGCATCATTTTTGGACAGAAAGTTTCTGATTTTTGCAATGTTACGTAGATGGAAAAAAGCTGTCCTTGAAATGGTCTTGATATGTTCTTCAAAAGAGAGATCAGGGTCCAGAGTAACGCCGAGGTCCTTCACAGTTTTATTTGAGACGACTGTACAACCATTAAGATTAATTGTCAGATTCAACAGAAGATCTCTTTGTTTCTTGGGACCTAGAACAAGCATCTCTGTTTGCACACTCTTGGCATTCTCTCGACCAGCTTCAGCTGGAATGCTTTTTCAACAGTATTGAAGGAGTTCCCACATACACGTCTGCTGAGCACTTGTTGGCTGCTTTTACTTCACTCTGCGGTCCGACTCATCCCAAACCATCTCAATTGGGTTGAGGTCTGGTGATTGTGGAGGCAAGGTCATCTGATGTAGCACTTTGAATGTATTAATCTAATGTAATTTATCAGAATTCCAGTAAAGCCTAATTTTACCCTTCCCTAGTGAGATTACAAATTCTTTGAAAGTAAAACTTGGAACCAAAACACATTACGTCACTGCAGTCTGCTTGCAATGTCCAATTCCAAAGTACAGTATATTTCCAAGGAAGTATTATTTATTATACAACGGGTGGGTGTAATCCTGAATGCTGATTGGTTGATTGGTGTCTATTCCGCAAGTACCACTGGCTAGATCTGTGACGTTAAAATGCCTATTTACTCTGTTCCATCTGACTGCGCAATACACTGTCTCATCAGCCCAGCCAGGCATTTTATAAAATTGATCTCCACTATAAAAAGCATCTAGACATTATCTCACATTACTTTGAGACTAACATTTAGTTTTCAACAGCGGAGATTTGTATAAACCTTGACTATCCGACATTTTCAACATTGTTCCAATATTCAAATTCTATCTCCAACTGTCCCATAGTAAGGAACATGTTGGGAGTCGGGACGAGACATGCAGGCAGGTAGCGTTTCTCAGCCAGTCAAAATCCTGAATCAGCCTACATAATTTGTATGGATATATACAAAGAAATGTAAATTGAAAAAAGGTCAAGTGAAATGAAGTGCAGCTAGTTTGCGGTCTTTCCAGCCTCAGTTTGAAGTGATTGTGTTAGCTGACTAGATCCTCTAAAGAACAGTGTCCGGACGAGTGAGCACATTTTCTATGTCAGACAAAATCATGCCTCATTAGCTCCTTTTATGGATGTGTCCAAATAAATGTCACTAGAAAACAGTTTAAACAAATGCAAATGCAGCCACTATGTTGCTATTCTGGCGTGACTGTAAGTTACCCGTAGTTGGCTAGCTAGCAAGCAAGGGAAAATAATGTTGCCAGCCAGTATGGCAATGAAACATTTAGAAGAAACGACTGACACAGAACAAAAAGACTGAACGACTGTGTCGCGTCTCTGGCAAACTAACTGATAGAATGAATGACCACCCGGCTTGGGTAGCATCCCTAGATTTGTGTTGGGACCATTATCTTGTGGAAGGATTAATAAGTATGAATAAATTAATCAAGATAATGTTTTTAATGCAAATATGTCAATTATTATTTTAATATGTTGATAACCTGCTGTATAAAAGTGATAATGCCCTCAAATCTGTTGTTTGAAGGACTTAATCTCGGATCTCATCTCTAACAACACCCATGCTAATATATCCTCCAAACACTGACTTCTCTGGCATTATCATTTAAGTGGAATATATTTTGGCAAGATTAACAAAGTCTGATCAAACAGCATTTACGATAAGAAAGTAACACAGTATGGCTCTTTGTCTTCAAAGTCTTACAACAAGAGGTGAGGCTCTAAAATAGACATGTGAGATAAGGAAGAGGAAGGAACTAGCGTGTGATTTCTGGCATGAAAACAATCTTCCATATCACTAAAAATAAGTAACCATAAATAGAGTTGGTCCTACACTTGCCCTGGAAATGTACTGTAAAGGTCCAATGAAAGAACACCAAGTTCTTGATGAAAAGATAAGAATATCCTTACTACTTAACTTACTACAGTACATACAGTAACAGTGTTTATAAAAAGTAGGCCTACTTCTGAGGATAGTTACATATGAATTATGTGGAGTTGTTGAAGGAATTCTAAATTCCTCTGTTTTAATTCCCAATCAAAATTAAACACTCTGTCAATGCATTCGAAGGGTTTGTAAGACCCTATATTTTATAAGAATGGACAGAGCCCCGGTCTTAAAAGTCAGGTAACAGTCTTTAATTCGAAGAGTACTGGGTACATACACATTTTACCACAGGTTATAAACTGAAAATGACGTCAGCGTTTTCTAAATGTTCCGTCTCTTCTTGACACTGGTAGAAAGGCCCTATAGTTCAAGCCTTCCCTCCTCGCCTAAAGCCAAGGTCAGTCAGTGTAGATAAGCATTCTAGACAGTCTGGAGATAGTCCGTCCCTGCCATCTGGAGATAGTTCATTCATTTGTACAAAGGAACAGACCATCATTGTTCCAACTTTTGCCCACGTTCACACACCTCCGTTCCAGTACCAAGGCTGTGTTCTCAAGCCTTCCCACATCCGTCTCCCTACCAATTTAATATAATTTACGAGTCAAGGTTTTCTTGTGTAGATAAGCATTCTAGCCAGTCTGATTCATTTGTACCAATGAACAGACTGTCATTGTTACTAAACTCTTGACCACATTCACTTCAGTACTGGGATCAGATAAGAAAATTCATACATATACAGTAATATTTAGTATTTTGATTAGTACATATACAGTACCATAATTGTATTCTGATTAGTACATCCTGATTGAAATGTATACATAATTAGTCATTATAGACAAAAATTCCCTTAACAAGAGTGCATTCGGAAAGTATTCAGACCCCCCGACTTTTTCCACATTTTATTACTTTACAGCCTTATTCTAAGATTGATTAAATAATTGTTTTCCCTCATCAATCTACACACAATACACCATAATGACAAAGAAAAGACAGATCTTTAGACATTTTTGCAAAATTATGAAAAAATTAAAACGTAAATATCTTATTTACATAAGTATTCAGACCCTTTGCTTTGAGACTCGAAATTGAGCTCAGGTCCATCCTGTTTCCATTGATCACCCTTGAGATGTTTCTACAAGTTGATTGGAGTCCACCTGTGTTAAATTCAATTGATTGGACATGATTTGAAAAGGCACACACCTGTCTACAGTGCCTTCGGGAAAATATTCAGACCCATTTACTTTTCCACATTTTGTTACATTACAGCCTTGTTAAAAAATGTATTAAATAAAACAGTAGACCGGCAAAAACCTGTCTATATACAGTTGACAGTGCATGTTAGTGCAAAAACCAAGGCATGAGGTCAAAGGAATTGTCCGTAGAGCTCCAAGACAGGATTGTGTTGAGGCACAGATCTGGGGAAGGGTAGCAAAACATTTCTGCAGCATTGAAGGTCCCCAATAACACAGTTGCCTCCATCATTCTTAAATGGAAGAGGTTTGAAACCACCAAGACTCTTCCTAGTGCTGGCCGCCCGGCCAAACTGAGCAATGGGGAGATGGGCCTTGGTCAGGGAGGTGACCAAGAACACGATGGTCACTCTGACGGAGTGCTAGAGTTCCTCTGTGGAGATGGGAGAACCTGCCAGAAGGACAACCATCTCTACAGCACTCCACCAATTAGGCCTTTATTGTAGAGTGGCCAGATGGAAGCCACTACTCAGGAAAAGGCACATTACAAGCCGCTTGGAATTTGCCAAAACACACCTAAAGGACTCTCAGACAATTAGAATCAAGATTCTCTGGTCTTATGAAACCAAGATTGAACTCTTTTGACTGAATGCCAAGCGTCACGTCTGGAGGAAACCTGGCACCATCCCTATGGTGAATTATGGTGGTGGCAGCATCATGCTGTGGGGATGTTTTTCAGCGGCAGGGACTGGGAGATTAGTCAGGATCGAGGGAAAGATTAACGGAGAAAAGTACAGAGAGATCCTTCATGAAAAACTGCTACAACGCGCTCAGGACCTCAGACTGGGGTGACGGTTCACCTTCCAAAAGAACAGCGACCCTAAGCACACAGCCAAGACAACACAGAAGTGGCTTCGGGACAAATGTGATATTTCCATTCGTTTTTTTGTACATTTGCTATAATTTCTTAAAACCTGTTTTGCTTAGTCACTATCGGATATTGTGTGTAGATGGATGAGAGAAAAAATTATTATATCCATTTTAGAATAAGGCTGTAAACAAAACAAAAATGGAAAAAGTAAATGGGTCTGAATACTTTCCGAATGCACTGTACCTCGTGATACCCGAGTCTGTCCCATTTGAGTGAAGCAGGTCAAACATGATGTCAAATAACTAAATATAGATGTAGGAATATCCCGTGGAGACATTATTACATGGTGGTATTGAGTCCCACTACCTCACCCTCATCTGTGTTCACTAAAGTATCAGGTTAACACAGGAAAGGAATACATTGACGTGGAATATCCATAAACAACAATCACATATGCCAGCTTTAGAAAATGTACCTTTTCTTAATGGCATATGCAGTGATATTTTTGGAACATCTAATCAGCTGTGACCTAAAGCAAACAGTAAACCATTACCCTTTATTCTTTCAAACATATTGATGTTTATTCTTATACTCCAATTGTTCTGTCCATCTACTAATCTGTTAGTGTCATGGTAGAATCTAGGTTTGTTTGCTGTGTCTATTGATCGAGATACACAATGTTTTTTTGTGACAATGGATTATAGACAGTGTAATTACAACAGAGGGGTTGCTAAGCAGCTTTGGTACAACTCCCAAACCCAGACCACTGTTCACTATGACACCACCCTCTTGTTGGTGGAGAGAATTTTGCAGATTTGAAGCTTATTTCCTGCAATTCTATACATTTTGTCATTGGGTGCAAAGAAAATATTGCAGTTTTAAAGCAAGTTTTCTTGCAATTCTATACATTTTGCCATGTCTAATGGGCATTCATGTGATATTTGAGTGACAAAAAAATTACAAGTTGATCTGGATGTTTCTGACAAGTTATAAATTGCTCTCAATGACTTAAGTGATGATGCACTACCTACTTTTGAAATTGCACCTTGAGCATTCTACTATTACAACTTTCAAGAGTTTAAAAATATAAGCCTATCATTGGATGGCCAGCTGAGTCAACAGTCGATACAAAGCTATCCATCATTATCTGTCCCTACACAGGGTCTAGAGACAAAGCCAGCCCCCACGAGTATTGTTAAAATGTAGGTTGGATGTGGGATTGGGTGGGTGTATGCGTCAGAAATTGAGGCTTCCTTATGAAAAAGCCCATGTACTAAAAGGCTACAAGGACACAATCGCGCAGTGCTATCTGAACAATTACAAGGACAGGGAGTGCAGGTCTTTGTGGCAAGCTTCAATCTGCAATGTAAATTATGGTGATTCATTATTTTTTTCTGTGGGCACTGAAAGCACTATTGAAGCCTTCACATTAGGTTGATTATTCATCCTTTGTCAATGAAAACATTTGTGAATCTGCCTTTAGTCCTGTTATACACCTGGAGCAGGGCATGACTATAATATTTTCGGTTGCTTCAATGTCATTTTTAGATGTAAATGTTGCTTAATTATTCTACAATTATTCTATCACCTATTGCTAATCGCATATTATCACAGAGTTCCCAGGCTCTGAGAAAAGCCCAGCAGTTATATCTAGTGACGGAGGATGGTTTTAAGGCTGGGTCTTAACTGATGAAAACTGCAGGATGTGCCTCCCTCCCCGAGGTTTACTTTATTCAGCGATTCCGAGCACTCTTCCGGAGGGTACACATCGACTTATACTGTATGCAGAAAAATCACAGTATGTTTTATACTGTTACTGTAAGTAGGAAAACCATAGTATGTTGTATACTGCATGCAAGAAAACCACAGTATGTTGTATACTGTTACTGTATGCAGGAAAACCCCAGTATGTTTTATACTGTTACTGTATGCAGGAAAGTCCAGTATGTTGTATACTGCTACTGCATGCAGGAAAATCACAGTACGTTGTATACTGTTATGGTATGCAGGAAAATAACAGTATGTTTATTTTATGCAGAAATACCACAGTATGTTCTATACTTTATCCAGGAAAATCACAGTATACAGTACAAGCAATCTGGCCTGCGAGATTGAGAGCTGGATACGAGCTCCTGTCCCTAAGCTGAGGTATAATATATGCCATTTACCAGAGACTTTTATCCAAAGGGTTTCAGTAAAATGGGTATACATTTCCATATGGGTGGCCCCAGAGAGGATCGAACCCACGATAATGAGTGAAATAACCTTGGGAAGCAGAAAGAGAGCATAGGGTAGTAAACACTAAGCGTCATTCCAGATGTTCCCACTGTATGAATACCCAGATGGTAGAGGACTGTTGTAGTGGTACTAATTAAGGGGCACATGGTAATGGCATGTGCTTTAGTACAGTGCAACTTGAGATCAAAGTCTTTGTGCCCTGGACATTTACATACTGTATCTACCAAGTTGTGTTATCCCAGAATACACAATTTGTACCAAAAAAGGGGGCAGCATCTCAACTAAAAGATGGGTGGTATTTTCAGTTTTTCATTTTCAAACGCCTTTCACAAACTAACACTCACTTTACTTTTTTTTTCTTACTAGCTCTGACTTTGCTGAAATCTACTTTACTGAGGAAAAATGTATTTGACTGTGATATGTGATTGTCCCAATACACAAACTGTAAGTCGCTCTGAATAAAAGTGTCTGCTAAATGTCTAAAATGTAAATGTAAATGTTTAACTCATAGCTTTCTGATAAATTGGGTTTTTAGAAGGTCATTGCGAACTGGTCATTAGCACCGTGTGAAATTCAGCCCGTTTCTGGTCACCACTGATATACTGATTCCTGCAAAGGTCATTAGGAAATGACAGGCATAAAGGAAATAAGAGAAGGCAAGACTCTCACATCGGCACATGAGACGGGCCTGTTTTACAACTTCCCCTGCTGAGAAAGAGGTACATTGGGAGGGTGGCCTAAGTCTAGACAAAAATAGATAGTCATCCAGAGATGTAATTTTTCTGAATGATGGATAGTAAGAGGAATCTAGAGTGATTATTGCCAGTATGCAAAAAATATATAGGCCTACAACATGTTGGCTGTGTACAATGTGATATCTCGTATAAGGAAGACCTTTCAGTCTTCTGTCACCATATTAAAACATTAATGCTTGCAACAGATGTACTCCATGGCTGCCCTTTTAGATACAAAAGATAAGGAAACAGATCTTTTTAATAAAGGATTTATTAGATACAGTATAAAATCTCTGCTCACAGTATAAAAGCGATAATAAATACAATTTAAATAAATAAGACAAATGATTTAAGTTATAAAGTGATAATGCTTGTGAGCGGAAGTTCAACGTCCCCCAGAATGTAGTCTCTTTTCATAGTGGACATTTTATTGACAATTTTAAATCTCAGAGAGCGTTGGCAGAGGTCCTCCTCTGAGATGGCATCAAAGAAGAAGTCCTCATTGAAGATAGGGTTACGACTCTTCCTGATGACTGTGCTACGCTGCTTCTGGACCTTTCCAGGCACCAGGGAAAGGCTGACACTGCAGTTGATACTCTTGGGGTCCACCGAGTGAGTGTATAGTCCCTCAGCACTGATGAGCCGCACCCGCAGCCTCTGGTTATCAGGACAGTACTCTGCAGAGAGGCGCAGGGTACCGTCCTTCCCTATAGGAACCATGCTCTCCCTCATCACCCTTTCCCTGTGCAGAACCAAGTCTATGGGGAAGATGGTAGGAGGAGCCAGACCGAAGCTTGGTGGAAGGCCTTCTACCAGCCCATCTGACGCCCTCCTCATGAAATTGGGACTATTGTCTGTGGAGCTGCCCTCGTCTGTTGACAGGGAGTTGTTTCTGGACACCACAGTCTTCCTGATGTTTTTGGAAAGAAGCCTTTCATGACTCAGTGTTTTGAAGAGGGAAGACTTCGGTGGGGACCTGCTCAGCATTGGGGAGCTGAAAGGGGAGGACTCAGCTGAGGAGGTTGTGTCACTGTCCAGTGTGCCCTGTCTGTTGAGTGTATAACCTCTGGGTGAGAGTCTGGATGTCAGGGTGTGAAGACTGAAGGAGGAAGGGGAGGAGGATGGGGAGGTAGAGGGGGAGACTCTGGAGCAAGTGTTGGACCTGCTCCTGGGGAGCAGCAGCGGTATGCCACAGGAGCCAGGGTCGTTGTGGAACAGGGACTCCTTCCTCCTGGTGTGGGGGCTCTCCAGCAGGGTACAGAAACCATAGCAAGTCTGGGCTTTGGCCATGTGGGGCAAGGAGAGTGCTGCCTGGCTTTGAGGGTCTGCGTTGGTGGTCTCCTCATCACTACA
This sequence comes from Oncorhynchus clarkii lewisi, assembly GCF_045791955.1. Taxonomy (NCBI): domain Eukaryota; kingdom Metazoa; phylum Chordata; class Actinopteri; order Salmoniformes; family Salmonidae; genus Oncorhynchus; species Oncorhynchus clarkii. Next base: position 65,761,773 of record NC_092148.1, read on the forward strand.
GTCATAAGGGCTCTCGTCCACATTCTCTACCTGGATGATGTGTGGGCTGATAAGCTTTCGTGTTGGGGCCTCCCTCTTAGGGCTCCCCCTCTCAGATTCACACAGGGACACTCTGATGATGGGGGCCTGGCGGCTCTGCTCTGTACCTTTCGGCTCCTGGAAGGATGGGATCTTAGGAGGGATGCAAAACTCTGGGATAGTGTCTGGGGTGATAATATTAGGACACAGGGAAAGTCTCTTGTGTTTCTCAGCTTTCTCTCCAAACATATCTCCGATCCTGAAGCTGTATTCCGTTGAGGGGAGAGGCAGGTTGGTTCTCTCCACGGACACACGGATCTTCTCCACCACCCACATGAGTTCTCTGATAGGGCTTGGTAACTGGAACAGTAAAAGGAAATCCTCATTAGACAACACAAATGGAAACAAATCACAGCCAATCAAAAAGCCTGTTTTCAAAAACTAGTTAAATACTAGTTTTTCTTCACAAATTAAAAAATAATTCAACTTTGTATTGAAAACATTGAGAAAAGGTAAATTATTTTCAAGTCATGATTATGATGTGATGCCTACCTGGTGTAAATGAGATGTCAGTAAATCCAACACTGTGTCCTTACAGACCGGCTTGTGAGATGGATAACGATGGTAGTAGTAAAAGTATCTAAGTAGCAGGCTCAGAATCTCTCTTGTTAAGACCAGCTCCTCTGTAAGCGACTGACTGAAAGAGCTGCCAGGCTGTTTAAATATGACCTGGTGGTGGGGAGGAGACCAGGACGACTTCCACACACCCTTCAGTCCTCTGACAGGAACCTCCCCTTGGCCACCCGTTCCCATGGAGACACCCAAGCCACAACACAACGCTCCGTGCCCACAGCAGGGGGAAAGGTCAGCCAGATAAGCCAACTGAACTACTTTGAAAATGGACATATGTATCTGACCGAAGGAAAACATGTTCATTGGTTTGTTTGATTTTCCATTTATGCAGATGAGAGGGGGACGTAACCTTGGGTTGTTTACTCAAATAAAGTGAAATGATAAGATTATGGCTGAGGCCTGTTGGTGACCCTAGGTTGGCAGTACTTGAAATGCTGCGACAACATTGGCTTCTGATGAATAGATCTCTAAATCAACCAATGAACTGTGACCAACTGTTAAAAATAGCTTAAGTGTAAGGATGTTGCAAAGACACACTGAAATCGCAATATTTTCCATTATCTTTTAGGGATTTTGAATGCAATGCACTTGAATAGTAGTATAAATTCACATCACTTGAATACTTAATAGCTGTCTATACGTATGTTCTATGCTGGTACCCACTCTACTGTTGTCTATGTATAATGACTGATATTGACAAGAGGATTACAACCAGACTAGTTGAGCAACTTTAAAACACAATGCTGCTTTGAAGACAAAACAGAGCACGTTCTCACATTATTTTAGACACCTTGAAATGAAAACACAAGTATCTTCTACACTCCACACAAAACAACCTGTCTTAATCCATGCCAACGATACCCTCTTGTGGTGGGAGAACGATCAGCTTTTCTATAAAAAAAACTATTATATTTTGGACAGTGAAAAAAGAGGAGTGCCAGTGGAGCAGAGGCATGGACACTTCTAATACTTTACCCATAGATCACGGATAAATCAGGAAATATCTGGAGTTCATTGTCACATCAGTATCATTTCCTTCAACAACTCAATCCAAACAAAAATCATGTCACACCTCACAGTAAAAGTCATGGTGTTCAGTTCATGAGTCATATGGTAAATTGACATTGTGTAGGTTGATTAACGTACAGTATAAAGCTACAGTACCACTTGGATGTTCTGTTTGACATTCCTTTGGGTTTCATTTAGAAAAAGCTCAGTAATGGCCAAAGTTCAAGTTGAACATCTTAGTAACCCTGTGCAACCACACAATTGGACAGATGGTGATATCATACATAATGTTATCTCAAGAGAAAACATTGAAAGAGTGGAAGTTCTCAGAAATGTTGTTTTTAATGGATCAAACTAATGGTTATTTCACCAGCACATTTGACACAGATTTCAGATAGTGGTGGAAAAAAAAGAGAGAGTTGATCAAATGAAGTCAACATCCCATATGATCTGTTCAGATTTGCTTCTGAGTTTATAAGCCTTCCAAAGTCTCATCCTATTTGATTTTCTTCCGGTGAACTGAGGTTAAGGAGGGGTTTTTGACACAGAAACTGAAGTGCGTGACCAGTTGTCTTATTTGCTTAACCAAATGTATGTGACCCTTGCCCTCATGAGCTGGATGTGGCATCAATTATCATCCAGTGCTGCCATGTAATGAGGTACATGTGTTTAAGGTTCACCTCAAAACATATGCCATCCACTTCAAACAGGAGGTCACATTTCAGTAGGATGATGTATTCCCCCTTCACTGGGAAGATCTCAATTGCATAATCCTTGCATCAAATCCTTGCATCCTCTCTCCTCCAATTGGTTTTGAGATGGAGGCGAGTAGAGGAGAGAGGACATGAGGAGGATGCAATTGAGATCATCCCAGAGTGTGCAGCAGGCTGTCAGTCACCAGGTGGTGTATGTGTTAATTCATTGCAGTCAACAGAGGGCAGCATATAGGTATGTAGAAATCATACATTTGCCTTGGATTTGACTGACCAAATTGAGAACCTGGCTGTTATGCCTTCTATTACCCAGTTTCAAATAGACTCCAAGCCGGTTGTAATTCCAAACTTCCAATACACTAGTAAACCTAACATAAGGACTGTAGATCTGAAGTCATGTGGTCACTGATGGACTTACCATTAGGCAGAAAAGGCAATTACCTCAGGCCTCACATCATTAAGGGGCCTCGTGAGCTGGACATAATACAAATAATAGAATAAAAAATTATAATAGTTTAACCACTTGAGGCCCCCCCATGCTCCGCATGAGGCATAATAAATAAATAAATCCCCATCAACATCCGTCTGTTTAAGCTAGAGATTTCTGCTAGAGATATCTGTCGGCCTTCCGCATCTGCTGTGGAAAGTGTCTAAGCTACAGCAGTGTTTGTCAAACCAGGAGACATCTCAAAAAAATTGATCTTCTCACGAAGACGCCCATAGCGTGTATACGGTTTGGAAAGACGAGTCTCTCACGAACACGATGATGTTCTCCGTTTTGATCTACGACTCCCAAAAGTGTCACAGGACTGGACTGAATGTAACCCAATACCGGGCCAAAAATGTTATGGAAGTAAATAGGGAATTTTCACGTAAAGGTATATGGTTAATTCCTCTGTAAAAATTACATATTTATTCTCCTGAGCTGTCTTATATATCTCTCAGATATAGGACAGACACTTCAAAATCTACTTCCTTTTGATTACATTTTTGACTTTGTTTTTCCATGAATCTGTTATTCAATGCATTTCAATAGGCTAATATAGCAGTAAGGCTACATAAAATAAAATAAAAATTACCTAAAATTCCAAATCAAATAGCTAAATGATCCTTGGTATGACCATCCTAAAGCAATTCCATATGTTAGCTTAGTAGAAACCCAGCCCCGGGCTCAAACTCTAGGGCAGTGGTATTCAAAGTCGGGGTCGAGACCCCTAGTGGAATCGTGGGGGAATAGCAGTGGGATCGTCAAAATTAAGAGTACTATTGTTTGGGACAATATACGTTTTGAGAAAGATAATGAGAAAATTTCAATTTTATTGACTAGATGTCTTTATTGGTTTCTTTTCATTTTGATAAGAGATTAAAATGTAATGAAAGGTTAGTTGTTGATGTAATAATCAAAATGTACAGATTTGAAGGTTGTGTCATTAGATTTATGTTGGGGTGGGGTCGCGAGAAATTCTTAGGTAAAAAATGGGGTTCCCAGAAACTCTGGTGAAAAAAATGGGGCCCACGCTGAAAGACTTTGAATACCACTGCTCTATGGGCCAGAGAGCATCAGATACACGGGCTACATATAGTAAGCGTGAGGGGCGTTGTTTCGGATGCTGGAATTATTTTGGAAGTACTGATTCTTTTTGAAGTGATTTGTTTGACACTCAGATGAAAACATAATAACTGGTTGTGTTCATGGCACATTAAAAGGGAATACATTAAACAGTTAAATGACATGTCTTTAATATAAAACCCATATAAAAGGTGGTCGCTTACTTTCTTTGCTTCTCTGTAATGTATTCCTCACAGCCCAGAGCTACAGCTACCTCCTGTGGAGGAAGCAACATGAGTTCAGAGGTGGAAAAGAACATCTTCAAATACAGCTGAATATCCTTTTCATGTTTTAAAGTGTCTATGATAAGTGGTAGGCCAATGCTAAGCCAACTTGCAGTTGGACAGTTTTTACTTCAGATGTAGGATCGTAATTTGAGCCAGTTTGCTACAGCTGGAAAATAATCCTGCAGCATCTGCTGCAAAAGGAAATGTGAATTATTATTAATGGACATTATTTGGTGGGGTTGCTACATTTTTAATTAGTTCAATTCAAGTCTGACATTTTAAAGTGGAAATTACAAACTTTTTAAACCTTGAATATACTACAAATTTGCATTTCTTACTGTGCAGGAAAATTCTCTGCAACAAAATAGTGATCTAATTAAGATCCTACATCTGTAGGCTACACAAGTGGACTAGGGATTGTGTAATCCATCACTGCCACTTGAGTGCGCAGCATTTCCAAATGTGCTAATCCTCCTCCAATAATCCCACTACTGTTTTTGTTTTACTTCCTCAATAGATGGCTCATCTGTTAATTTCCTCTTCACTTCTCTTCCCTGTAGTTCCTTATACTGTCCCTATCTTCCTTGGCTCTGTTCTCTGCTCTCTCTAGGTCTCCATTCAATTCTGAATGTAACTAAATGTAATCAAAATTATAATCTACGTTAGCCCCAAAAGTAAGTATTTATCATGAGAAGGCCATAAACAATAACTAGAATGCTGCATACTCCAATAAAGGTTGACATCTCACCTTTCTGGTAAAATAGTTATAAATTGCTGAAGTGTAGTCACTTTTGAGGACACAAGCTCAAGTACACAGTACAAATATGATTAAAAAAAGTTTTTCCTGTTCAACAAAACTGTATGAATAAGGCTTGAAATGACTGATATTTTTTCTAAATATAGTATAATCAATTTGTAAAATGACTAACTATAAGATTTCACCTTCCTCATAACTGTAAAACACATATTTGTATATTTAGTTTTAGAGAAAATGTGCATATTTTCTAAAGTTCTCTCTTCATGAAAATGTGTGCCCCCATCGCTGTGAACAATTAATTGGTATATACAGCCTGAAACTAATGACTGCAAAATCTTCTAAATGTTCCTTATAAGCCAGAATGTTGAATAACATTTCATTTTAACTTATTCTACCGGTTGTCTGTGCGGTTTGTCCTTGAGACAAAATATCCACAGGAAAGTATTGTTTACCAGACTTTTTCTCTGATCCACCTCTACGCAGATGACGCCATTCTGTTTACTTCTGGCCCTTCTTTGGACACTGTGTTAACTAACCTCCAGACAAGCTTCAATGCCATACAACTCTCCTTCCGTGGCCTCCAACTGCTCTTAAATGCAAGTAAAACTAAATACATGCTCTTCAACCGATCGCTGCTCGCACCTGCCCGTCCGCCTAGCATCACTACTCTGAACGGTTCTGACTTAGAATATGTGGACAACTACAAATACCTAGGTGTCTGGTTAGACTGGAAACTCTCCTTCCAGACTCATATTAAGCATCTCCAATCCAAAATTGAATCTAGAATTGGCTTCCTATTTCACAACAAAGCATCCTTCACTCATGCTGCCAAATTTACCCTCGTAAAACTGAATATCCTACCGATCCTTGAATTCGGCAATGTCATTGACAAAATAGCCTCCCACACTACTCAGGAAATTGGATGCTGTCTATCACAGTGCCATCCATTTTGTCACCAAAGCCCCATATACTACCCACCACTACGACCTGTTTGCTCTCGTTGGCTGGCCCTCGCTTCCTATTCGTCGCCAAACCCACTGGCTCCAGGTCATCTATAAGTCCTTGCTAGGTAAAGTCCCGCCTTATCTCAGCTCACTGGTCACCATAGCAGCACCCACCCGTAGCACACGCTCCAGCAGGTATATTTCAATGGTTACCCCCAAAGCCAATTCCTCCTTTGGCTGCCTTTCCTTCCAGTTCTCTGCTGCCAATGACTGGAACAAATTGCAAAAATCACTGAAGCTGGAGACCCATATCTCCCTCACTATCTTTAAGTATCAGCTATCAGAGCAGCTTACAGATCATTGCACCTGTACATAGCCCCCTGTAAATAGCCCATCCAACAACCTCATCCCCATATTGTTATTTATTTTATTTACATATTATTATTATTTTCTCCTTTGCACCCCAGTATCTCTACTTGTACATTCATCTTCTGCACATCTGTCACTACAGTGTTTATTTGTGAAATTGTAATTATTTTGCAAACACGGCCTATTTATTGCCCTAATCTTACTTCATTTGCACACACTGTATATATACTTTTCTATTGTGTTATTGACTGTACGTTTGTTTATTCCATGTGTATCTCTGTTGTTGTTAGTGTCACACTGCTTTGCTTTATCTTGGCCAGGTCGCAGTTGTAAATGAGAACTTGTTCTCAACTGGCTTACCTGGTTAAATAAAGGTGAAATAAAAAATACCTTTAAAAAAAATACTGTATGTGGGAATGTCTTATGTCTGTCCTACATGTAGTGTTGGTACATGGAATATTCCTCAACTGCATATATCATGAATTGCTATTGTAAATAGAAGTATTATGTTTAACAACTGACATTTTCAGATATTATTTTGACAAACACACTTTGGTGCATACAATTCATTCTCTATTGTCATAGATTTGGTGGGCACTGTCATCTGGGATCTTTGTGATAGGACTTTCTTTAAGCACGTACTGATGAAACTGTCACGTAATATTTTTTCTTGAAGTCTACAAACGCTCTACATTTATTCACTCTGTGATAGGGTTGGATACTTATATGCTACTTTTATTAGTGTCCTGTAAATGGTTCAGTGCCTATAATTTAGGCTGTGTGTAGAATGGGGCATAAAGGAAATTACCTCTACTACTAAATTACTACTAGATTACAGTGATAAGGAAAACATTCGGCCTGTGTATTCATTTGCCTATAACTAATCACAATTCCATTATGTCAGTGGACATACTGAACCTTGTTTTAAGTCATTAGGACACATGACCAAGGAGCTATTGAAATTCTAAATTTTGAAGAATTCATGTAAAATCAAGTCAGATGAAAATAGACAAACTAAAGGGTGTGCAATATAGAAGGAGAGTCAGTGGACATTCTGAACCTTGTTTGAAGTCACTAGGTCACATGACCAAGGCTCCTTATTGACATTATACATTTTCAAAAATTCATGTAAAAACGTGTGAGATGAAAATTGACAAACTAAAGGGTGTACAAAATATAAGGGTATTCAGTGGACATTCTGAACCTTGTTTGAGTCCAGTAGGTCATATGATCAATGAGCTATTGAAATTGAAAAAATGCAAATAAATAATTTTAAATAGTTAGAGATGTAAATCGACAAAAAGAAATGTGTGCAATGTGTGTCTATGCCATCGGGGTAGATAGAACCAGGTTTGAACGTTTTAGGAGTAATGGTTAAAAAGTATTTACATTTGAAAAATGTTATTGGTCACTATGTTGACGTTCCCTAACTGCTGTTGGTGGAGGTAAGGAAAACTGCAGGTGAACATCCAACCTGAAACTGTCTTTACCTCGGTCCCATTACCATGGTGGGCATGCATAATGTTGGATGCATTGGAATATAAAGTATGGAGAATGACAATGATAATGTTTGAGTTTTTAATACTAAGCTAAATGTTCAGTGTATGTGAGTATATTTAGATGGTTTACATTATTAACTTTTCTACTAACCTTCTATAGGTGACAGTGCCAAAATCTTGCAAATCCATTCATTATTCTACTAACTGTGATTGTAAAGACATGTTTTCATGCATATACAGTACCAGTCAAAAGTTTGGACAAACCTACTCGTTCAAGGGTTTCTCTTTTGCACACCTGGCAACCCTTCATTAGGCACACCTGCACCTTATCACTTCCCTGATTACTCTCCTTATATGTAGCACCCCTTTGTAATTTCCCATCAGGCGTTATTGTCTTTGTTTAGGTTCTCATGTCCAGATGTTTTGCTTGTTTTTGTATCATTACATGTTCATTTATATTAAACTCTCCAACGGCACCTGTTTCCTAACACCCTTTGTCTCCATTACACCACCCTTTGCCTTGATGACAGCTTGCACGCTCTTGGAATTCTCTCAACCAGTTTCATTAGGTAATCACCTGGAATGCATTTCAATTAACATGTGTGCATTGTTAAAAGTTCATTTGTGGAATTTCTTTCCTTCTTAATGTGTTTGAGCCAATCAGCTGTGTTGTGACAAGGTAGGGGTGGTATAGAGAAGATAGCCCTATTTAATAAAAGACCAAGTCCATATTATGGCAAGAACAGCTCAAATAAGCAAAGAGAAACAACAGTCCATCATTACTTTAAGACATGTCAAAATGGAAAATTTCAAGAACTTTGATAGTGCAGTCGCAAAAACCATCATGTGCTATGATGAAACTGGTTCTCATGAGGACTGTCACAGGAACGGAAGACCCAGAGTTACGTCTGCTGCAGAGGATAAGTTCATAAATTGCACCCCAAATAAATGCTTCACAGAGTAAAAGTAACATACACATCTCAACATCAACTGTTTAGAGGAGACTGCGTGAATAAGCCCTTCATGGTCAAATTTCTGTGTCGTGTCTTTGGCTATGCCGGATTAAGTGATTTGACATGTTATTCTATAAAATAATTTCTCCGTAATTAATATTACCTGATTGAGCTAATCATGTAAATGTAATTAACTAGAGAGTCGGGAACCACAAAATAATATTTATAGAGCTGTTATCTTCCGAATAAACTCTTAAAGACCTAGTAATATTTTACATCAATAGCAGTCAATATTAATCGTCACTTAATTCAGTCTCATCTGAAAGTTGTAAATTCTTAGTTATCTGCACAAACCCTGGCTAACAAGTTGAATCAGCAATACAAAATTGGGTTTAATTATTTATTTATTAAATACCTAACTAATCATACAGAATTACACATACACATAATTAAATCATAACTTGATTACAAATTATGTCATAAAGGAAAACGTCCCTAGCGGGCGGAACAGATATGACAGCTTGTTACACAAAAGAAAAGGGTCTGGGTTTGAGTGAAAGAGCGGGAAGACTGAGGAACAAAGAGCGAAGCTGTGCTATCGTAAATACAGTATCTTATGCATTCTAAATTACCGCCCATTTGGAAAAGGAAAATGCAATAAATATTTACTCTGAGCTGCGCTTCGGTAGGTTGGGGGTAGATGGAAGGCCGTGTTGCCCAACCGAGTCCTTCGTCCTTTGAAGAATGTCTCTGCTGATAAATTGAATACGTTGTTGTAACGTCATTGTATGGTAGACGGGGTACTCTGTCTGTTCCTTCCTAACCCTCGTTTGTAGCGGCTGTTGCTAACTCAACGGCTAGGAGGTATCACTTCTGTAGTGAATAAGAGTTGAAAGTGCATACCATTCGCAACCAAAGCTCACGCTGATGTTGGCTTCATTCTGTAGTTATTATCTGAACCATTCTGACATCGGACAGTCGTCCTCACATACTCGGAACAGGAAGTTATATTGTCGTCAAGGGCTTATATAGGAAGGGAGAGGAGGGCGTGTTTGAATTTTTTTATAGCCCATGTCCTTTCACAGGGGCGGGCCACTGATTGAGCTGATTCACCCTATCATATGAAAACCCAAATCTCACATTTTAGAAGCATATTCAAACATTTAAATTGAACAACAATTCCATGTGAATCCGATAACTCTGATGTGTAGACTTTCCACTGTAGAGTTTATGTCATCTTATCATTGATTAGAATGTCTCAGATGACAATCGAACCGACATCATATTGATTAAGTACCACCGCATATGTTCAATTGGTCGCATTACCAGAATATAGTTCATTTCCCCCCACCTTCTGATGTTCCCAGAATCTCTATGTTAACCAAGGGTTTTGCAAATGTAAAAAGGGGGTAAGAGGTATTTATGACTGTCATAAACCTAACCCCAGGCCAATGTCATGACCGCTGCAAAGAAAGTTCCAACCACCATGTCTTTGTGAGATGCAGAGTAGGTGAACGGATGATCTGGGTTGTGCTTAGTGGGACTATTATTTGTTTTTCAACATGACCCAACACAACTCCAGGCTGTGTAAGGGCTATTTGACGAAAGGGATTGATGGAGTGCTGCATCAGATGACCTGGCCTCCACAATCACCCGACCTCAACCCAATTGAGATGGTTTGGGATGAGTTGAACCGCAGAGTGAAGGAAAAGCAGCCAACAAGTGCCCAGCATATGTGGGAACTCCTTCATGACTGTTGGAAAAGCATTCCAGGTGAAGCTGGTTGAGAGAATGCCAAGAGTATGCAAAGCAGTCATCAAGGCAAAGGGTGGCTACTTTGAAGAATCTGTTTAACACTTTTTTGGTTACTACATGATTTCATATGTGTTATTTCATAGTTTTGATGTCTTCACTATTATTCTACAATGTAGAAAATAGTAAAACAATAAAGAAAATGAGTGAGTAGGTGTGTACAAACTTTTGCCTGGTACTGTATATTCGAACAAAGCACACCATCACAAATAGGGTTTCACCATTTATTGAGTATGGAGACAAATAACAAAGGTAAGTCAGGCAGTATTTGAAGTATCTAAATATGGTGTAACCTACCAATCAAAATACAGTGTCTTCGGAAAGTATTCAGACATTTTTCCACATTTTGTTACGTTACAGCCTTTTCTAAAAATGGATTAAATAAATGAAAATTCCTCAGCAAAATACACACAATACCCCAAAATGACAAAGGGAAAACAGCTTTTTAGAATTCTTGCAAATGTCTTCAACATAAAAAAATATATACCTTATTTACATAAGTATTCAAACCCTTTGCTATGAGATTCGAAATTAAACTCTGGTGCATCCTGTTTCCATTGAACATGCTTGAGATGTTTTTACAACTTGATTTGAGTCCACCTGCGTTAAATTTAATTGATTGGACATGAATTGGAAAGGCACACACCTGTCTATATAAGGTCCCACAGCTGACAGTGCATGTCAGACGAAAAATCAAGCCATGAGATCTGGGGAAGGGTAACAAAAATTGTCTGCACCCATTGAATGTCCCCAAGAACACAGTGGCCTCATCATTCTTAAATGGAAGAAGTTTGGCCAAACTGAGCAACCGGGGGAGAAGGGCCTTGGTCAGGGAGGGGACCAAGAACCCCATGGTCACTCTGACAGAGCTCTAGAGTTCCTCTGTGGAGATGGGAGAACATTCCAGAAGGACAACCATCTCTGCAGCACTCCACTAATCAGGTCTTTATGGTATAGTGACCAAACGGAAGCCACTCCTCAGTAAAAGGCACATGACATCCCGCTTGGAGTTTTCCAAAAGGCACCTAAAGACTCAGACCATGAGAAACAAGATTCTCTGATCTGAAGGAACCAAGATTGAACCATTGGCCTGAATGCTAAGCATCACGTCTGGAGGAAACTTGGCACCATTCCTACAGTGAAGCATGGTGGTGGTAGCATCATTCTGTGGGGATATTTTTCAGTGGCAAGGACTGGGAGACTAGTCAGGATCGAGACAAAGATGAACAGAGCAAAGTAAAGATAGTTCCTTGATAAAAACCTGCTCCAGAGCGCTCAGGACCTCAGACCGGGTTAAAGGTTCACCTTCCAACAGGAGAACAACCCTAAGCACAAGAAAATGCAGGAGTGGCTTCGGGACAAGTCTCTGAATGTCCTTGAGTGTCCCAGTCAGAGCCCGGACTTGAACCCGATCTAACATCTCTGAAGAGACCTGAAAATAGCTGTGCAGCAACGCTCCCCATCCAATCTGGCAAAGCTTGAGAGGTTATGCAGAGAAGAATGGGAGAAACTCCCAAAGTATAGGTGTGCCAAGCTTGTAGCATCATACCCAAGACGACTTGAGGCTGTAATCGCTGCCTAAGGTGCTTCAACAAAGTACTGAGTAAAGGGTCTTACAAATTATGTAAATGTAATATTTCAGTTTTCTTTATTTTATAAATGAGCAAAAATGTCTGAAAAACAGCTTTTGCTTTGTCATTATGCAGTATTGTGTGTAGATTGATGAGAATATTTTTTTGAATAAATTTTAGGAAAAGGCTGTAACCTAGCAAAATGTGGAAAAAGTCAAGGGGTCTGAATACTTTCCGAAGGCACTGTATATAAAGTGCCGTGGAGGGCACAATCTTACAATGTCACAGTCCAGAAATTCCAAAAGCCTGGGCTTCTCTCTAGAAGCATTTCTGTGCCCAGGCCCCATAGGCGTATCAAAAGAATCCTTCCCTAGTCACCAATGTAGCTGATCGATGTAGATTGAGACAAGTACCTTAGCAGAATGCAATATAAAGCCTGTGTGGTTCAGAGACGAGAACTTTACCATCTATGGCAAAAGCCTGGGCTCCTGACGGGGACAATATAATTCTCACCACTGCATGTTACAATAGTAAAATTATCTGTTTGTCACCTGTCAAACTGATTATACTGTAGTCCTCTTGTCCTGATGGGTTAGGGCAGTGTGCAGTATGATTGCGATTGCATCGTCTGTGGACCTATTGGGGCGGTAATTCAATTGGAGTGGGTGTAGGGTGTCAGGTATCGTGAAGGTGATATGATCCTTGACTAGTCTCTCAAAGCACTTCATGATGACGGAAGTGAGTGCTACGGGGCGATAGTCATTTAGCTCAGTTACCTTAGCTTTCTTGAGGCACACCAATCAATAACATTGTGCACGTGTTAGAAGACTCTTTGAATGATTCGTTGAGAGTGTGCCTCAGTCCCCCTATCCTGAACATACACTACATGACCAAAAGTATGTGGACACCTGCTCATCGAGCATCTCATTCCAAAATCATGGGCATTAATATGGAGTTGGTCCCCCCTTTGCTGTTATAACAGCCTCCACTCCTCTGGGAAGGCTTTCCCCTAGATGTTGGAACATTGCTGCAGGGACTTACATTCAGCCACAAGAGCATTGGTGAGGTCGGGCACTGATGTTGGGAGATTAGGTCTGGCTCGCAGTTGGCGTTCCAATTTATCCCAAAGGCGTTCAATGGGGTTGAGGTCAGAGCTCTGTGCAGGCCAGTCAAGTTCTTCCACACCGCTCTCAACAAACTTTTTTCTGTATGGACCTCGCTTTGTGCACGGGGGCATTGTCATGCTGAAACAGCATGACCACCCTACCTGACACCCTAGACCCACTCCAATTTGCTTACCGCCCAAATAGGTCCACAGACGATGCAATCTCAACCACACTGCACACTGCCCTAACCCATCTGGACAAGAGGAATACCTATGTGAGAATGCTGTTCATCGACTACAGCTCGGCATTCAACACCATAGTACCCTCCAAGCTCGTCATCAAGCTCGAGACCCAGGGTCTCGACCCCGCCCTGTGCAACTGGGTCCTGGAATTTCTGATGGGACGCCCCCAGGTGGTGAGTGTAGGAAACAACATCTCCACCCCGCTGATCCTCAACACTGGGGCCCCACAAGGGTGCGTTCTCAGCCCTCTCCTGTACTCCCTGTTCACCCATGACTGCGTGGCCATGCACGCCTCAAACTCAATCATTAAGTTCGCAGACGACACTACAGTGGTAGGCTTGATTACCAACAACGACGACACGGCCTACAGGGAGGAGGTGAGGGCCCTCGGAGTGTGGTGTCAGGAAAATAACCTCACACTCTACATCAACAAAACAAAGGAGATGATTGTGGACTTCAGGAAACAGCAGAGGGAGCACCCCCCTATCCACATCGACGGGACAGTAGTGGAGAAGGTGGAAAGTTTTAAGTTCTTCAGCTGCACCACCCGATGTCACAGGAAGGCCAAAAAGATCATCAAGGACAACAACCACCCGAGCCACTGCCTGTTCACCCAGCTATCATCCAGAAGGCAAGGTCAGTACAGGTGCATCAAAGCTGGGACCGAGAGACTGAAAAACAGCTTCTATCTCAAGGCCATCAGACTGTTAAACAGCCATCACTAACATTGAGTGGCTGCTGCCAACATACTGACTCAAATCTCTAGCCATTTAATAATTCAAAATCGGATGTAATAAATGTATCACTAGTCACTTTAAACAATGCTACTTTATATAATGTTTACATACCCTACATTACTCATCTCATACTGTGCTCTATACCATCTACTGCATCTAACCTATGCCGTTCGGCGATCGCTCATCCAAAATATATGTACATATTGTATTCATTACTTTACACTTGTGTGTATAAGGTCGTTGTTGTGAAATTGTTAGATCACCTGTTAGATATTACTGCATGGTCGGAAATAGAAGGACAAGCATTCCGCTACACTCGCATTAACATCTGCTAACCATGTGTATGTGACCAATCCAATTTGATTTGATTTGTGTGGCACTTTGTCTAATATTAATTTATGTTGATTATTGGTTGTGTATTGGTAAATAGGAATACTGAAGCCCTAAATATTTACGGGAGATATTTTGAGATGATTACTGTATATTATGAAGTATTTATCATTGATATTGGCTACTTATCTGTTATGAGGTTTTATGAAACGTACCCGTTGTTTAAACAGATGGTATTGCCCAGGGAATCGATAATAGCCCTTATGATCTCTTATTTATTATTAATTATACATTCAAAATGTGTGCTTACATTTTGTTTGTTTTTACTTGAAGGTTAGTGATTCTCTGTCTTTCTCCCCCTCTCCCTCCCTCACACACACTCACACAAATACACACACATGTAGTTATTGCTGTACAATTAGTGCTACTGAATATGCGCCAAGTTCTTTGGTATATAGGGCTATAGGTCTACATATACTGCATTAATGTCAGCCTACTGTATTGAAAAGACAGGCTGGAAATGTGTTGCGTGCGACGCGCTTCCTCATTTCTACGCACAGAAATCGGTCAATTTTTCTTTTCGGTCGTTTACGATTCCACAAAACTAGGAGGGGCTTGATACCGTGGAGGCAGGACTGCTACTGCTTACACTGTGATTGTGTGTACATCCACTTCAACCCGCATGCACTAACGCTTGACAGATTTCAGGTAGGATTTAAGCTTTTTTATCGTTCCAATGTGTTTTTAACACTGATGTTTTAGGTTAGTATGTGTCTTTGTATCTTTTATTAGGCTAGTATTTATTCACTTGTTTTCACTTAGGCTAGTGTGTTAATTTCATATGTCGTTTGCCCATAATTGAATGATGGTTGATTTCATTGCACCTGCAAACACGTAGGCTATTTAATATGGGGAAATTGTATTACTTAATTAAACATAATTGCCTATATTGAGTAAATATTTGGACTATAGTTTCCAGGACCTTATCTTGCTAATGAGACATTCAGTCCGTTATCCGAAGGATGTGCGAACTTGTGAGGCAATCCCCTATTGACCGGTGTTACATTGTATATTCCACAGTCACTGCTGTCATATTTGCATGGTATGTCCTAAACCTATCAATGCCACGGTCATGTTCCCAAAACGAATAGAATTAGGCTACTGTAGCCTAACCTAACATTTCAAGCCACTAACGTTACCCCACCACTACTCTACTACTAGCCTACAGTACATCAAGACAACCATTTCCCAGATGATGAGATTGAGCTGTAACCTAATAAATGTTGTCCATGGGTTATTTAGAGCATCATTGATTAAAATGAGAACCGGGGGAAAAAAAATACATTTTGGGTGTTTTACTTTAGCCTACATGTAGGTTGCACATTGCACGATAACTATAAACGACGAGCCTCCCTCCCCCTCAATGCCCTACATAAGCCAATAGCTTACATTATAAGCCTATGATGCTGAGTGCATTTTGGAAGCAGCAAACTGTTTGCGATTCCTGCTACTCCTGCCTTCTTGTTCATGTAGTTGCAGAGCTGAGTTGGGTCCAGATTTAGTCACAGAAGGCTACGAGTTAGTCCTTCAACCATCGCCAGTGACACTGCATGGTAATACAGCTGCACTGCATTTTAAAGACATCGTAGTAGCAGGTGTCCAAAGGCGCATCCCAAGATATGGTCATAATAGCGGTCCAAATTGACCAGTCAAAGATCGTATTTATATTTTTCTAGACTCATTTGGAGTGGTAAGAGGACACACAATAGCATGCGCCAAATATCATGACATGGTATTCGAGACTACTTGGTTATGCATAACTTGGTCAGACATCAAATACATTTAAATTTAAAGTGTGATATTGTGGTCAGCTTTTGTCAACAGACACTGCTTAATAGTCGATATGCCTAAGGCATTCTGCCCCACAGCAAGCTTACTTGTTAGGTAGCCTATATGTGTACCATTCATTTGAGTCATGTGACAAGTTTTGTGCTAACTGGTATCCTTGGGACATCCTTAACCCTCCCCTAACCTTAACCCTTACCGTAACCATTTGAAAGTTCAACTTTAATGGCGGTAGGGACATCCCAAGGACTTGAACAGCATGGACCCCCATCTGACATGCTGAATTCCAAATTGACCCCTTACCCACGAAGCATTTCTGTAGATCTGAAAGGATTGCTTACGTGTAATGGCAAGATTTCGACTCAGCCAATCAGATGGCAAGTTGAATAAAGTTTATATGAGCATATCACATTTTGTGTCAAATGAAAGCTAATCTATATTTTTGGGAAATAAAGGCATAGATATGTTTTTCATCCATTTTCCACCCTAAAGATTAGGAATAAGCAAAGGCTTTGATTGCTGGTCACACATATAAAAGGGTTCTTAAAAAACATATTTATCATTTATATTTAGTTTTGCAGAAAATATTCTGCTTTCTATAAGTTTAAGAGTTATTGCTTCATTGTCATTCTGTTACCAAAACCCCACATATCTTTAAAATGTTTTCACATTTCTCTTCCTCATGAGGAGGGAGGAATATGTAAATTCACAGAATTAACAAGTTAAGGTAGACCTACCAAGTAGATCATGTTTTTACTGATAACAATTTTGTTTATGAATTATAAAGTGATTAATACGCATCACTCTGTTACCAAATCGGTAACAGATTGACGTAAAAATAAGTAAGAGAATTACTGCAATTGAATTGGCCATAATGGGAAATCATAGTAGTCGCAAACCAGAGTTGCAGTTGAGCACAGTAGAATACAGTCAAAAGTAGAGGTCGGTACAGTAGAAATACAGTACAGTAGAGCACATATTAGTAGGCAGTATACTGTAATATACTCTACTGGACACTACTGTGCTCTTCTGTACTGAACTATACTCTATTTTTTTTTCTTTACTCTACTCTGTGCTCTGCTGTACTCTACTTTTTGTGCTGTACTGCACTATACTCTACTCCACTATACTGTACAACAGGTGTAGACCTTAGCGTGAAATGCTTACTTACAAGCCCTTAACCAACAATACAGTTCAAGAAATAGAGTTAAGAAATAAATATTTACTTTTTATTTTATGTTTTACTTTATTTAGTAACACAATAAAATAACAACAAGGCTGTATACAGGGGGTATCGGTACCGAGTCAATATGCAGGGGTACAGGTTAGTCAAGTTAATTTGTACATGTAGGTAGGGGTAAAGTGACTATGCATAGATAATAAACAGCAAGTAGCAGCAGTGTCAAAACAAAATGCAAATAGTCCGGGTGGCCATTTTATTAATTGTTCGGCAGTCTTGTGGCTTTGGGGTAGAAGCTGTTAAGGAGCCTTTTGGACCTAGACTTGGCGCTCCGGTGCCTCTTGCCGTGCTGTAGCAGAGAGAACAGTCTATTACTTTGGTGACTGGAGCCTTTAACAATGTTTGGGGCCTTCCTCTGACACCGCCTAGTATATAGGTCCTGGATGGCAGGAAGTTCGGCCCCATTGATGTACTGGGCCGTACGCACTACCCTCTAGCGCCTTAGTCAGATGCTGAGTAGTTGCCATACCAGGTGGTGATGCAACCAATGCTCTCAATGGAGGAGCTGTAGAACCTTTTGAGGATCCATGCCAAATCTTTTCATTCACCTGAAGGGGAAAAGGTGTTGTTGTGCCCTCTTCACGACTGTCTTGGTGTGTTTGGATCATGATAGTTTCGTTGGTGACGTGGAAACCAAGGAACTTGAATCTCTCGACCTGCTCCACTACAGCCCTGTTGATGTTAATGGGGGCCTGTTCGGACCTCCTTTTCCTGTAGTCCACGATCAGCTACTTTGTCTTGCTAACATTGAAGGAGAGGTTGTTGTCCTGGCACCACACTGCCAGGTTTCTGACCACCTCCCTATAGGCTGTGTCTTCATTGTCGGTGATCAGGCCTACCACTGTTGTGTCATCGGCAAACTTAATTATAGTGTTGGAGTCGTGCTTGGCCACGCAGCCGTGGGTGAACAGGGAGTACAGGAGGGGACTTAACACACACCCATGAGGGGCACCAGTGTTGCGGATCAGCGTGGCAGATGTGTTGTTGCCTACCCTTACCACCTGGGGGTGGCCTGTCAGGAAGACCAGTTGCAGAGAGAGGTGTTTAGTCCCAGGGTCCTTAGCTTAGTGAGTACTATGCTGTTGAACACTGAGCTGTAGTCAATGAACACCATTCTCACATACATGTTTCTTTTGTCCAGGTGGGAAAGGGGAGTGTGATTGCATCATCTGTGGATCTGTTGGGGGGGGCATGTGAATTGGAGTGAGTCATGACCAGCCTTTCAAAGCACTTAATGGCTACCAACGTGCATGCTACGGGTGGTAGTCATTTAAGCAGGTTACTTTCGCTTTCTTGGGCACAAGGACTATGGTGGTCTGCTTGAAACCCACGACCTTGTGAATGTTCACCTGTTTTAAAGGTCTCGCTCACATCGGCTCCAGAGAGCGTGATCACACAGCCGTCCGGAACAGCTCGTGCTCTCATGCATGCTTCAGTGTTGCTTGCCTCGAAGCGAGCATATAAGGCATTTAGCTCATCTGGTAGGTTCCTGTCACTAGGCAGCTCACTGTTGGGTTTCGCTTTGTAGTCCGTAATGCAAGCCCTGCCACATCCGACAGGCGTCAGAGCAGGTGTAGTAGGATTCAGTCTTAGTCCTGTATTGATGCTTTGCTTTGTTCAATAACCAAAACATATTTTTCAAACATCTTTCTGCAGACATCTTTGAATCTGAATGCAGAATAGATATTTAAGAGTTTTTGGAGAATGTGGTCACATACAAAAACTGATGGAGATTTTATTGTCATTTTGTTACCTTTGCATCTGCAATGTTCCTCAAGTAGATGCGTTTCAGGAAAATGTTCAGTGGCAATTGTTAAAAGTACCAAAATCAGACTTAAAGTGCACTGTAGGACTTTGCATAAAGTAATGATATTTGAATGACATGTACTGTTTGAAGAACAGGATAGTAAAGGCAAGTGAATGTCAAAAAAAAACACCCCAGCCATCCTACAATCTAAGCTTGATGCCCTCAATCTCACACAAATTATGATTGAACCTACCAGGTACCACCCCAAAGCCGTAAACACGGGCAGCCTCATAGATATCATCCTAACCAACTTGCCCTCTAAATACACCTCTGCTGTTTTCAACCAAGATCTCAGCGATCACTGCCTCATTGCCTGCATCCGTAATGGGTCAGCGGTCAAACGACCTCCACACTTCACTGTCAAACGCTACCTGAAACACTTCAGCAAGCCGGCCTTTCTAGTCAACCTGGCCGGGGTATCCTGGAAGGATATTGATCTCATCCCGTCAGTAGAGGATGCCTGGCTATTTTTTTAAAAATGCCTTCCTCACCATCTTAAATAAGCATGCCCTATTCAAGAAATTTAGAACCAGGAACAGATATAGCCCTTGGTTCTCTCCAGACCTGACTGCCCTTAACCAACACAAAAACATCCTATGGCGTTCTGTATTAGCATCTAACAGCCCCCGTGATATGCAACTTTTCAGGGAAGCTAGAAACCAATATGCACAGGTAGTTAGAAATGCCAAGGCTAGCTTTTTCAAGCTCAAAAAACTCAAAAAACTTCTGGGACACTGTAAAGTCCATGGAGAATAAGAACACCTCCTCCCAGCTGCCCACTGCACTGAGGATAGGAAACACTGTCACCACAGATAAATCCACTATAATTGAGAATTTCAACAAGCATTTTTCTACGGCTGGTTATGCTTTCCACCTGGCTACCCCTACCCCGGTCAACAGCACTGCGCCCCCCACAGCAACTCGCCCAAGCCTTCCCCATTTCTCCTTCTCCCAAATCCAGTCAGCTGATGTTCTGAAAGAGCTGCAAAATCTGGACCCCTACAAATCAGACAATCTGGACCCTTTCTTTCTAAAATGATCTGCCAAAATTGTTGCAACCCCTATTACTAGCCTGTTCAACCTCTCTTTCGTGTCGTCTGAGATTCCCAAAGATTAGAAAGCAGTTGCGGTCATCCCCCTCTTCAAAAGGGGGGACACTCTTGACCTAAACTTCTACTGACCTATATCTATCCTACCCTGCCTTTTTAAGGTCTTCGAAAGCCAAGTCAACAAACAGATTACCGACCATTTCGAATCCCACCATACCTTCTACGCTATGCAATCTGGTTTCAGAGCTGGTTATGGGTGTACGTCAGCCACGCTCAAGATATCCTAAACGATATCTTAACCACCATCGATAAGAAACAATACAGTGCAGCCGTATTCATTGACCTGGCCAAGGCTTTCGACTCTGTCAATCACATCCTCATCGGCAGACTCGATAGCCTTGGTTTCTCAAATGATTGCCTACTTATCTGATAGAGTTCAGTGTGTCAAATCGGAGGCCTGTTGTCCAGGCCTCTGGCAGTCTGTATGGGGGTGCCACAGGGTTCAATTCTTGGACCGACTCTCTTCTCTGTATACATCAATGATGTCACTCTTACTGCTGGTGAGTCTCTGATCCACCTCTACCCAGACGACACCATTCTGTATACTTCTGGCCCTTCTTTGGACACTGTGTTAACAACCCTCCAGATGAGCTTCAATGCCATACAACTATCCTTCTGTGGCCTCCAATTGCTCTTAAATACAAGTAAAACTAAATGCATGCTCTTCAACCGATCACTGCCTGCACCTGCCCGCCCGTCGAACATCACTACTCTGGACGTTTCTGACTTGGAATATGTGGACAACTACATAACCTAGGTGTCTGGTTAGACTGTAAACTCTCCTTCCAGACTCACATCAAACATCTCCAATCCAAAGTTGAATCTAGAATTGGCTTCCTATTTCGCAACAAAGCATCCTTCACTCATGCTGCCAAACATACCCTTGTAAAACTGACCATCCTACCGATCCTCGACTTCGGCGATGTCATTTACAAAATAGCCTCCAATACCCTACTCAATAAATTGTATGCAGTCTATCACAGTGCCATCCTTTTTGTCACCAAAGCCCTATATGCTACCCACCACTGTGACCTGTACGATCTCGTTAGCTGGCCCTCGCTTCATACTCGTCGTCAAACCCACTGGCTCCAGGTCATCTACAATACCCTGCTAGGTAAAGTCCCCCCTTATCTCAGCTCGCTGGTCACAATAGCAGCACCCACCTGTAGCACGCGCTCCAGCAGGTATATCTCTCTGGTCACCCCCAAAACCAATTATTCCTTTGGCCGCCTCTCCTTCCAGTTCTCTGCTGCCAATGACTGGAATGAACTACAAAAATCTCTGAAACTGGAAGCACTTATCTCCCTCACTAGCTTTAAGCACCAGCTGTCAGAGCAGCTCACAGATTACTGCACCCATACATAGCCCATCTATAATTTGGCCAGGTCGCAATTGTAGATGAGAACTTGTTCTCAACTTGCCTACCTGGTTAAATAAAGGTGAAATAATACTAATTTAAAAAAAACAGTGTTCAGGTGTTATGCATCCATGCTGAACTGTTCCAGTGTTAGCCCTTGGCCAGTCCATGTTCAGAGCTAGAGTGGGTTCTCCCCATGATCCTACAGTACAGAGCATCTGTGCTCCATCAGTCTGCCATGTACCCAGTTATAATTATCTCACATTACCACAAGGGTTGTAAGTTCAGATAGAGCATGCACTTGCCAACGGCAACTGATAAAATCCTATACAGTTAATCTAACATCACCTCATGGAAAACACAGAGGGGAATTTAGCAGCTTCCGATTCAGTGGTTACATCTGCAGGATGACCAGAGGTTACAATATCAGCAGCACTGTACCACTTTTAAAACTGGCTGAGGTACACAGTATATTTCTGGATCCTTCCAACAGAGTTAGGTAGTCAGATCCATGTGGGTGGCTCACAGGTTGAAACTCCGTTCTTTACTACTGGATGGCTTTCACCATATTCTATCAGTTGTTGATGTAGTCGTCACAATATGCAAGATATTGGCCTACCTACAGTAGTACAGTAGATTACCTGGCTTAGACAATTAACAAGTGAAGTCATCCTGTCTCTGTCATGTGTGCAGTATCAGATTATATTCAACATACACTCAGTACAGTCAATACACACTGAAACCTGATATCAGGTCAGACAGTATGGCTTATTACAGTTTATGTTTACCTCTTATTGTCATTTCCCCATCTGTATCGCCATCTAGCTGGAGTAATTAAACTTCGGCTCTCTCGTTAATGGTTTACATTGACTTTGCCTGATCAGAAGCCACCCATTTAAGAGGCCATTATGGTTGTGTTTACACATGCAGCCCAATTCTGATGATTATCAAAAGACCAATAAGTGGAAAAAATCTGAATTGGGCTGCCTGTATAAACCCAGCCTATGAAAAGTACTCTGGATTATGGGAAGCTATTAATGTCCTTGTTAAACAAGCTCAAATTCATGCAAAATTGCCCTCTGTGTAAATTATTCAACTTGTAGGTTTATTGTATTTTGTGGAATTACTAGTACTTGAGATCTCATTTGGGACTCTGCAAAAATGTCATGGGAAACAGCACAGTGATCCATGTTAGAGAAATATTGTCTTTACATTTTAATTTTGGCAAATTAATGCATTTTGTGGCATGTGTTTTAGATAAACATGTGCTAATGTCAGTGTAATGAACTATGCTACTCTCTCTTCATCACTCATGATCAAAATACTTTAATAAATCTAATTAATTACCCATGTGTTTACTTCCTTAAAGAAGGTCTCTGCTCCAGCAGAGCCATTCTGATTCTCATTGGCTATTTCCCGGGTCATAGAGGAAGGACAGGATCCCATCAGTCAAACATATTTGAAGCTCAATGTAAGTTTGAGGAGAAATATGTGGGACAAGGCTAATGTGCTTAGACATCAATGGGAGAGTTTTTTGGTTTGTTGTTGTTCCAAAAATAATATGTAGATCTGTGAAAAAAGCTGTCAAAATAAATATCATCATAGTGACAAAGGTCACTCAGTCAAAGGTTCATTAGAAACAGTCAGTCGTTCTTGATCTACTGCACAGTGCCAGTGAAGAGGACAAGCTGCTGTTAACAGTGTGTGAGAGAAGGCCTATGTTTCCCTGTCATCCGTTAGAAAGTAGTTTTCCTCCCAGCTGTTACAGTTGCTCCGTCACTAACATAGCATTCCTGGACGGAATTCCCCAGGAAATGTTTAGTCAGAGGTTTGGGAAGTAAGGGATTGGGGAAGTGAGGGTTTTGGAGTCATCAGAGAGTGTGTGGGAGTTGGAAACTGCAACACACCCTGTGCTACTGTAGCTCTGACCCTGCCTTTGTGTTCTCTGTTTTCAACTGAAATAGATGTGCTACGTGCTGCTTACTGCTCTCTATATGGCCACAGCATATCAGACTCTGTAGGGCATGCCTGTTTTTCAACAATATGTATTTCTAGCATGGTGGATGGGTTTAGCAATGACTAACAGTGGGTACTATGAACTATCCCTTTGATCCAGTGGCAGTGAAAGGATTGGAGAGTAGGTTTATGTTTTTTTTAATTAAGTTAACATTAAGTTAAGTCTGTATGGATGTTTGCTTGGGTGGTTGTTGGGGGGGGGGGGGGGGGGTCTGTGTGTGTTCAGGTTAAATAGCAAGACATTATTTTACTTAGACAGTGGGAGACAGTTAATGTTTCTATGGTTCGATACTGTTCTATCCACTAGATTTAGATTATGGTGCATAATGCCATGTGACTTTTCTATGGCATTTTCTAGAATGATCTATGCATGTTGACTGGAATGAAGTAAGTGAACTCGCCTTGTCTCCTGGGAGGAATGAACTGAGTGGGGCTCATTGTTGGAATAATTCCCTCCTCATTCCTCAAATACACATTTTCCAGAATCACTTCCCTCATTTGCTCTCTGTGTGTCAGAGCTATTTTTTTCCAGGGGAAGTCCTGGTCTTTTACAGAGTTAAAGGACAAGTACAGTAGAAAGAATGTTCATGTGATTAAGAGGTCACTCTCTCGCTCTACACAACAGCTGAGCAATCCACCTCCACTTTCACTCTTACTTATTATTGATGATGCATAGCTACAGTCAAATGGAACACAACATCTTGCTACCGGAGTCTGAGATTTTAGAGAGACAAGGGACTGTTTCTGAACACTACTGATGTGTGGTTGATTTTCTGGCACTTTACTGCAGCGGAAGCATCACTCAGGCCATACTCAAGCCATCATCTATAAGTCTTTGCTAGGTAAAGCCCCGCCTTATATCAGCTCACTGGTCACCATAGCAGCACCCACCCGTAGCATGCGCTCCAGCAGGTTTATTTCACTGGCCACCCCCAAAGCCAATTCCTACTTTGGTCGCCTTTCCTTCCAGTTCTCTGCTGCCAATGACTGGAACGAATTGCAAAAATCACTGAAACTGGAGACTTATATCTCCCTCACTAACTTTAAACACCAGCTGTCAAAGCAGCTTACAGGTCACTGCACCTGTGCATATCCCATCTGTAAATAGCCCATCCAACTACCTCATCCCCATACTGTTATTTGTTTTGTTCCTTTGCACCCCAGTATCTCTACTTCCACATTCATCTTCTGCACATCTATCACTCCAGTGTTTAATTGCTAAATTGTAATTATTTTGCCACTATGGCCAATTTATTGCCTTACCTCCCTTATCTTACCTCATTTGCACACGCTGTATATAGACTTATTTTCTCTATTGTGTCATTGACTGTATGTTTGTTTATCCCATGTGTAACTCTGTTGTTTCTGTCGCACTGCTTTGTTTTATCTTGGCCAGGTCGCAGTTGTAAATGACAACTTGTTCTCAACTAGCCTACCTGGTTAAATAAAGGTGAAAAAATATATATACTGACATTTCCTAACTGCCTTAATTCCATTCTTCCATCTTTAATTTGTTGTTAATTTATGCATTATGTATTTTGTTAACAAGAACCACAATGGAAAAAAGTATCTACACTTTTTAAATGCATTTTATACACGTGTGGTTGTATTAAGTTTTTGGTTTTTTAAATGGTCAAATAATCGTATCATATTTACATAGATGACATTTCTTTGAAAAGATTTAGATGTGGCTCTGCATTTCAATAAAGACGGGGTCTTTGCTCTTCGGATTATTCTAGAGATATTTTTGAGTGGCATGACAATGAAGCAGCTTTAGATGATGGTTATGAAACATGTTATCATCTGTATGTATAGCAGTGACAGTAGTAATTGGAGCTGTGGTAGACTCCGCCATGGCAGACATATGACAAGTAGGTCAGTAGACTGACTCCAGTGTGGTAGATCTCAGGTCAGGGCACTGGTACGTGCCATGCTGCCAGCCTGCTCATCTATGGGTCAAACAGGGTGCCTGTCTGAGCCAGCGGCCAATGTGACATTTGGATATGTTCCCTCAAAAGCCCTGTTTGGGTTAGTTTCCATGTTTGTGTTCTCGCAAATGTGTTCTCTCTTTGTGTAATACATTGAAGTAAAGTTGAATATAGCAGTATGTATGTATGGTATCTTGAGGTGAGCTTCTAATGTGAAAAGTCCAATTTAATATTGAAAATGGGAAAGCTTTATTCTTGTTAAGTTTCTATTCGGCCTTGGAGGATGGTTGGGAACTGAGTGAATTACTTTCTGATAAGCATTTCTTCAGTATTGTTAATTCCTCAAGAATTATATATTTTATAGAATTGAATACTGCTATCTGTCATTTAATTTAAACTAGGTTTTGACAGTAATTATGCATGGAATTGTATGCAGTCGTCATTGGTATGTATTTAAGCAATAAGGCCCGAGGGTGTGTGGTATATGGCAAATATACCAGGGCTAAGGGCTGTTCTGCACAACACAATGTGGAGTACTAGGACACAGCCCTTAGCCGTGGTATATTGGCCATATACTACAAACCTGTGAGGTGCCTTATTGCTATTATAAACTGGTTACCAACGTAATTAGAGCAGTAAAAATAAACGTTTTGTCATACCCATGGTATACAGTCTGATATACCACGGCTTTTAGCCAATCAACATTCAGGGCTCGAACCACCCAGTTTATATATATATATATATATCAACCTGAGGTCAGAGGGATACTTATTAACATGCTGTTAATGTGTGTGTGTGTTTGTTTATAAATATTCTGATTGTTACTAGATAGGCAATACTTATAGAGAGTTTCTCATGGGAAAAGCTTGATCAAAATATCTGATGTATTGAAAAGGAAAGGAATGCCTTTGGACTTGGTTCTGATTCCGCTACAGGGAAATCTATTATCTGTGGTAAGGATCATGAGATGTCTTCTATTCAGCTGCATGTGAAAAGGATGAAAGTTGAAAAGTTCAACTGATGCTCCTCAGGGTTTTATATGATTGTTTCCACCACTAACGATTTGAATGAGTACTATTGAGTATCTGGCCACATAATCAATGTGGTCAGTTATGGAGCCACTAACCAGAGCACAAACTGATCTACTGCACTGACAAACTGTTCACCTAACAACACTTGTTGGCTGCTTTTTCTTCACTCTGCTGTCCAACTCATCCCAAACCATCTCAATTGGGTTGAGTTCGGGTCATTGTGGAGGCCAGGTCATCTGATGCAGCACTCCATCCCTCTTTCTTGGCTATCTTCTGTATAACACCCCTACCTTGTCACAACACAACTGATGGTGGCTCAAACTGATTGGCTCAAACAAAATAACTTTCAACAAGGCACACCTGTTAATTGAAATGCATTGCAGGTAACTACCTCATGAAGCTGGTTGAGAGAATGCCAAGCGTGTGCAAAGCTGTCATCAATGAGATGGTGGCTACTTGAAATATACTTTGATTTGTTTAACACATTTTTGGGGTTACTACATGATTCCATATGTGTTGTTTCATAGTTTTGTCTTCACTGTTATTTTACAATGTATAAAATAGTACAAATAAAGAAAAACCCTTGAATGAGTAGGTGTGTATAAACATTTGACTGGTACTGTATGTCAGCAATCTTTCCTCCAAAGGACCATTCAATGGATTACATTTAGTGAAAATCTCCCAACTCATGTTCTTGTTGCCTGAGTAATCACTCAATTTTAGCAGCAAGCTCTGTGGGGTCCTGATGGCATTGTCCCCCTTCCTACATCAGCATACTGGGAGTGCTCTGTGTTGGCAGTCTCTCACAGGACCACATAGGATCCATAGGAGTGGGATGCTAAGACTGCTGATCGAGCCACTCATTGATCCATATTGATGAAATATCAGAGCTCAATATGTCAGACCAGTATACCTCCTGGACATAGTCAGTTAGATTTGATTCATGTTAACTAAAGTAGTTCTCTCTATTCTAAATGACGTTGTCTATCAGAGTGGCAAAATTCAAATACTGTATAGTTTGAAAATCATCCCACTGTTAGTGTGTCATGATGGCAGTTGGCCAATGACTTTAAATGCAGACTCACTGGACAACAGATGAGGCCAAGGGCTGGGGGAGCAGGGAGCTTGGATGGAAATAGAACGACAAATGAACCAACAACACAATTATATTGTTGTTGAACTGCACAGTTGATCTCATCTTATTTGTCTGCAGGAGATGACCCTACTGTCTATAGAGCACCACTGAAAATACTTCTGTCCTCTACTTAAGGTCCTCTGTATCGTGCTGCTCACCGTGCTGCTGACCCAGTGACACCTACAGGCTCCAGCCCTCTCTCCCTCCTCTCCAGAGTCCTGTGTCTTCCCCAGGCCAGCCCAGCCAAGCAGCCACTTTGCTCTGGCTCATGGCTACAGCGTCAGAACCTTGCCTCACAGGGAGAGAGGAGCGTGGGCCGCTTTGGCAGACAGCAAATTATTTTACATTTGGGAAGGAAATGCACTTGGCTGTTAGAAGCTGTGTTGAGTGAATGCCTTGCTTTAATCCTGTGCATTCAGCATATCATCAGTAACCTTGTCTTAAAGTCGGAGCCATTCTCAGGTTACCCACTGGGGAAATGATATCTAGTATCACATCTGTAACAGTGACTAATGAAAGAGACCTTTTTAAATATTTATAAGCAATGAATTCACATATCATGAAAATATTACAATGTACCACCAATTTCAAACATTTGCTGTGAAATAGTATTTAATTTAGCAATAGTTTCTATTTTCTGACATTGGAGTTTTCAGCTTGTTCGTTGCTACCACTCCAGCTCTGGTTTTCATCATAGTTGTCGTCACTGTGTGGTCTTCCCCCTCTAACAAAAGAGAATGCATTGCCTTGTTTTGTGCAAGCTTTGGTCTGACAGTCACAGTACACTGAAGAGCTGGTTGGCAGCTTGTCTGTGTTGAGTACTTTGTGTTATGTGCTTTTCTGTCTCTAATTGTGTCAACAGGACTCCTAGATAGAGCAGGAGCCCCCACAGCAGGTCTTGATTTAATTCAGCACTCCTATTACTTATCCCCTCCATCCGTATAGCCAGAGGCTGTTAGCGGCACCACACTCCTCTCAATTGGTTGTGTAGCTGAGGAACTGGATAGAGTGTTAATTTCTAGGAACCTGCCTGTGTATTTGGTGCATCTCTGAAACAGTAGGATTAGCTGTATCATTACTGAACTATGATCTGAGTTAGAATCACAACAGCTGTTAAGGAGGTTAAGATCAGTATTGTACTATACTGTCAGTATATTGTAGGCCTATATCCACAGAAGCATGGGACTCTTCTAGTCTTCTGACCGATGTAGGAGCAAGATATTGATTATTTAGAGCTAATGTTCAACAAAGCCTGCATATCATATTACTCTACATTCTATACTGAACAATAATATAAACGCCACATGTAAAGTGTTGATCCAAGAAATGTTCGTTGCGTTTTATGTTTTTGTTCAGTGTACAATGTAGATTTGCCTCCTATTGTGCTCCCCAAGGTCTATTGTTTGTGACATTTATTTGACATGCTTGTTAGAAACTGTGCAGCTTCTATGGTAGATACTTGTTATTTCTAGATTATTTATTGCATTTTAAACCATAAATACCGTTATTGATTATCATCAAAACAAAACCATTTTCATTTTGACCATTTTCATCATAAAGCAGAGAGCTACTGCATTCATGCAGTGTTCAGCACAATGTATTGAGCTCTATGAGCTGTGCTTTTCCACCGTGTAACATAACAGCAGACCTGTTCTGGGAAATGATGACCTCTCTAGTGTTCTTAACCTCTCAGCACAGCACCATGAACATGTCCCAATTAAATAGCTTCATCCTCAATTCCCACTGCAATCATGTCCATGCTTACACTCTGTCTCCTGTGCATCCTCTTGTGTGTGATAATCTGCTCTTTCACTATGCAATATTTATGGGATGAAGCAGCCACAGCGTCGCTTTGAGCTCTTTCCACATGTCCTATATGAAAAGAGAGGAATTCGCTAGAGACACTAAAGCTCTCTATCAATTTGTTACAAGTATCGTATTTACAATGTCAGGATCTACTTACTTTGGTGCCAGATGCATTCAATAATGAGAAATTATGAAAGTAGTGGGAAAAAAAGTTAACGTTTTAGTTATATCCATTTACAAACTGGGTGGTTCAAGCCCTGAATGCTGATTCAATCAATCCCTATACCAGTCTGCTGTTCCCACATGCTTCAAGAGGGCCACCATTGTTCCTGTTCCCAAGAAAGCTAAGGTAACTGAGCTAAACGACTACCGCCCCGTAGCACTCACTTCCGTCATCATGAAGTGCTTTGAGAGACTAGTCAAGGACCATATCACCTCCACCCTACCTGACACCCTAGACCCACTCCAATTTGCTTACCGCCCAAATAGGTCCACAGACGATGCAATCTCAACCACACTGCACACTGCCCTAACCCATCTGGACAAGAGGAATACCTATGTGAGAATGCTGTTCATCGACTACAGCTCGGCATTCAACACCATAGTACCCTCCAAGCTCGTCATCAAGCTCGAGACCCTGGGTCTCGACCCCGCCCTGTGCAACTGGGTACTGGACTTCCTGACGGGCCGCCCCCAGGTGGTGAGGGTAGGCAACAACATCTCCACCCCGCTGATCCTCAACACTGGGGCCCCACAAGGGTGCGTTCTGAGCCCTCTCCTGTACTTCCTGTTCACCCACGACTGCGTGGCCACGCACGCCTCCAACTCAATCATCAAGTTTGCGGACGACACAACAGTGGTAGGCTTGATTACCAACAACGACGAGACGGCCTACAGGGAGGAGGTGAGGCCGCTCGGAGTGTGGTGTCAGGAAAATAATCTCACACTCTACATCAACAAAACAAAGGAGATGATTGTGGACTTCAGGAAACAGCAGAGGGAACACCCCCCTATCCACATCGATGGAACAGTAGTGGAGAGGGTAGTAAGTTTTAAGTTCCACGGCATACACATCACAGACAAACTGAATTGGTCCACTCACACAGACAGCATCGTGAAGAAGGCGCAGCAGCGCCTCTTCAACCTCAGGAGGCTGAAGAAATTCGGCTTGTCACCAAAAGCACTCACAAACTTCTACAGATGCACAATCGAGAGCATCCTGGCAGGCTGTATCACCGCCTGGTACGGCAACTGCTCCGCCCACAACCGTAAGGCTCTCCAGAGGGTAGTGAGGTCTGCACAACGCATCACCGGGGGCAAACTACCTGCCCTCCAGGACACCTACACCACCCAATGTTACAGGAAGGCCATAAAGATCATCAAGGACAACAACCACCCGAGCCACTGCCTGTTCACCCCGCTATCATCCAGAAGGCGAGGTCAGTACAGGTGCATCAAAGCTGGGACCGAGAGACTGAAAAACAGCTTCTATCTCAAGGCCATCAGACTGTTAAACAGCCATCACTAACATTGAGTGGCTGCTGCCAACACACTGACTCAACTCCAGCCACTTTAATAATGGGAATTGATGGGAAATGATGTAAAATGTATCACTAGCCACTTTAAACAATGCTACCTAATATAATGTTTACATACCCTACATTATTCATCTCATATGTATACGTATATACTGTACTCTATATCATCTATTGCATCCTTATGTAATACATGTATCACTAGCCACTTTAAACTATGCCACTTTGTTTACATACTCATCTCATATGTATATACTGTACTCGATACCATCTACTGTATCTTGCCTATGCTGCTCTGCACCATCACTCATCCATATATCTTTATGTACATATTCTTTATCCCCTTACACTGTGTATAAGACAGTAGTTTTGGAATTGTTAGTTAGTTTACTTGTTGGTTATTACTGCATTGTCGGAACTAGAAGCACAAGCATTTCGCTACACTCGCATTAACATCTGCTAACCATGTGTATGTGACAAATAACATTTGATTTGATTTTGATTGACTGACAGCTGTGGTATATCAGACCGTCTACCACGGGTATGACAAAACCCATATTTATACAGCTCTAATTACGTTGGTAACCTGTTTATAATAGCAATAAGACCCGAGGAGGTGTGGTATATGGCCAATATATCAAGGGCTGTGTCCATGACCTCCGTGTTGCGTTGTGCATAAGAACAGCCCTTAGCCGTGGTATATTGGCCACATACCACATCTCCTCAGACCTTATTACTTTATTATATGGTTCTGTAATGGGTAGGAAAGGTTGAATTGCAATACCTACAGTAAGACACTGACTTAGTGCAATCATACTGTCGTTGTAGGGTTTTGAGAGCTGAGATGGGTACAGGGATATGTCAGGTACTATGATGGATCATGCTATTTCATCATAATTTTGATGGAAGACATTTTTCATTCATGTCTTTTTTTTGTTCATCACTGCATGCATTCAATCATGGCTTTGAATTAATCATTAGTTACATACCCCCCCCCTTCTCTCTTTCCCTCTGTCTCTCTCTCAATCTTTGTAATGTACCCAAACTCAAATGCAATATTTAAAGATTATATAATAATAATAATAATAAGGACGAAAAGAAATGAAGCTTTAAGTAAAAAGCATAAAAAGGTAAATTCTGCAACCAACCATTGCCTCACTGTAGATATCCACCATGTCAGAGTAAATGCTTGTGTCCAGCAGGGCACTGTGCTAAAAACAGCATCAGTGGACATAGTGAAAATGGCATGGTGTCTGTATGGTAGCTGTCACTGTGGACAGCATGTTCACACAGCAGTTTACTCTGTTACTGTACCAATAAACATTACCACAGCTTTCTAATGCACAACCTTGTGTACCAATATAAAATCCTGTTATATTAAATGAAGTTCCCTTTACTATAGACGACATGGAAAATTTAATCAATTAGATATTATTTATGAATAAGACTTGCTAAAGTGCTAAAATTCAGCATTTTGACATGTGCCTCTATGCACCTTCTATGACTTCTAGGAAGATTTTAACCCACTTAACCCCAAAATGCCTCCAGGTTTTCATCATTGTAAAGTCCCAGTTATTTTGTTCCCTTGACAGCCATTTATATAAATGTCCCTCATTTTAAGGTCAACCCTGTTACGTCATCTGAACTCTCGTTATTAAGGTGAAGCTATTCCTTTTCAAAGATTTTTTTGCAAAAGAAACATTGAACGTGTAATAGTCAAATCCTAGTGTAAACTGGTTCTACTCTTTATGGCCATTTGCTGGTGTTTTGTGGTGGAAAACTGAGCAGACCGAGTATAACACACCAACCCTGTTACGTATAGATAGACAGGCTAGAAATGTTAACAACACTGTGAAGCTTGCAGTCAATTGCCACTCCCTGTTCAGCTTCCATTCCCCCTGTCACAAGGGGATTTATGGCTGTTT
The DNA here is from genome assembly GCF_045791955.1 of Oncorhynchus clarkii lewisi. Classification (NCBI taxonomy): domain Eukaryota; kingdom Metazoa; phylum Chordata; class Actinopteri; order Salmoniformes; family Salmonidae; genus Oncorhynchus; species Oncorhynchus clarkii. The sequence goes on from NC_092148.1 coordinate 65,795,035, forward strand.
TAAGATATCGTCAGCCCTCTTATGGTCAATCCTGTTTCTTTATTTGGCCCCTAATAGGTACATACTATTGTCATTGCATTTTCTTCTATTTAACCTATTAAGAAATGTTTAGGATGAACTTATTAGGAGGAACATGTGCTCCTCATGAAATCAAGTTACACTTCTCAAAAAGCAACGCATTGGTGGAACGACTCATCTAATATACAGCAGCCGACTGGCAATGCAAGGTGTAGTCAGAAGAGTTACTTTAAAAAACAATCTATTAATAGAAAAAAGTAAATGCAAGCACTTTTTGTCTAGTACCCAAATGTGTATGCTGTGTGTAGGTTTAAGATGATACTGTGTTAACTTCTTGCCATCTTTACCATCTGTTCTGTTTGATGCATGGCAGCTGCAGTCTGTCCCATGTGGGTCTTCAGTTTCCACAGAATTGAGATGGCCCTTTACCCAGTGGTGGCTGGTGGGCCACACAGGGCGGACAGGCTTTCCTCTGCCATCCCCAGGAGATGGCTCCTGTAAAGCCTGAGTCATTCCAGGCCAAATCAATTGTATTTATATAGCCCTTCTTACATTAGCTGATATATCAAAGTGCTGTACAGAAACCCAGCCTAAAACCCCAAACAGCAAGTAATGCAGTTGTAGAAGCACGATGGCTAGGAAAAACTCCCTAGAAAGGCCAAACCTAGGAAGAAACCTAGAGAGGAACCAGGCTATGAGGGGTGGCCAGTCCTCTTCTGGCTTTGCCGGGTGGACATTATAACAGAACAGGGCCAAGATGTTCAAATGTTCATAAATGACCAGCATGCCCAGAAAGTGTCATGTAACACCAACCAGCTGTGTGTGCCAGTCTTAGGTCAAAGGTCATACCATCACTATGAACACTGTTGGTTGGTCTCCCCATTTGATATACACTCATTGGCCAGTTTATTAGGTACACTGTTCGTGAAAATGGTTAGCTCCTACAGACCGTGAGTCACGTGGCAGTTGCTTGTTATATAAAGCAGGCAGACGGGCAACAAGGCATTGTTACTGTTCGATTGAATGTTAGAATGGGAAAAACGAGTGACATAAGCAACTTTGAGCATGATATGATCGTCTTGCCAGGCACGCCGGTTCAAGTATCTCAGAAGCGGCCGGCCTCCAGTGGGCACGCGATCACCAACACTGGACAATTAAGGAGTGCAAAAACATCACCTGGTCCAATGAATCCCGGTTCCTGTTGAGTCATGCTGATGTCAGTGTCAGGTGGCGTAACGGTGTGGGGAATGTTTTTATGGAACACGTTAGGTGCCTTGATACCAATTGAGCAACGTTTGAATGCCACCCCTGTGAGAGACAGAGAGAGAAAGAGCGCAAGCTAGCTCTACTACTGACACATGGAGGAAGCTAGCTGCTGTGCTGGAGGCTTACCATCTTGTCATGCGACAACAAAGGGACCATGGCAGTTCGCTCTGTACTTTGATGGCTGCAGCATGCAATCTGTTCACCTTCACAAGACATATTTAGTCAGTGTACCAAGTTCCGGCTTAGGTTGTCAAAGTGCCAGAACTTAGTTTTTCAAAGCTTGTGTTTACCACCTGAGGGATCTACAGTATGTCAGACTGGCTTTAATGCTCACCACCATTGCCTGTGACATTGATGCCAGTGGTCCTCTGTGTACCAGTAGCGTAGCCAGAAATCTGTTGGTGGGTGGGCCTGCAGAAATCTGGGTGGGCCAAAAGAACAGTTAACTTCCTGCAGTTCTACAGAGGAAAATGTGCAGTTGATTAGCTAATCACATGCTATTCTACACATTTTTGTCATGAGGCTGAGAAATGTTGAGTTAAAGCGAAAATATGTGTGTTGACTGATAAAAGCTCTGGATTATGAGCTGTCTTGTTTGCTAAATGAACAAATTAAGTAGGCAGTGACATTGTGTGTGTATATAGCCATAGAAGCACAGTGACATACAGTATCCACCAATGCAGTTAAATTCATGGGTTATTGGGGTTGTGGCTTTCAGTTAGTTATTTTTGGCCACCCATCACATGATGCATGGGGTGGCCAAAGTGAATGGTCATCCCAGTTTAAAAAATATATTTTATATATTCAAATGTAGGAACTGGGTTCTATAGTTTAACCCCACTGCTGTCTCTGGCTCCCCACCCACCCCGCCCGGCCATCTAAATATGTGAAGGTTAGTGTCTTTTCTGTAGAGAAGCTAATGATCCATTCATGACATTCCTGGAAGTGTGTAAACTTACTTTTTTTTATTACCATCGGATTTGTGTATGTTCTCTAGTTATGTACTTGAAAATGTATAAATTGACCAATTCGGCACATTTGGGGAAACTCCTGGCAGACCTGATACAAAATATTATGTAGTGAGGTAATTCTTCACTGGATCAGTCTGAAACTTTGCACACACACTGTTGCCATCTTGTGGACAAAAAATCTAAATTACACAGAATCCTATCTCAATGTATGGCCTTTCTCTTGCATTTCAAAGATGATGGAACAAAAAAAAATTAAAAAGCATGTTTTTTTGTTTGTATTATCTTTTACTAGATCCAATGTGTTATATTCTCTACATTAATTTCAGATTTCCACAAACTGGAATATGCATAGCTACAGGCTAGTTGATGTAATTGTATGCATAAAATATGAGAAAAAAAGGGTTAGATTTTTAAGAAACTACACAAGTAATGGTTAAAAAAAGTATCCAGACAGAAAACTACTTAAGTGGTTACAAATCTTGTTTGGTCATTTTTTACAACTACAGGTGACCGTAGTCAACAACTTAGTGCAACTGATTTGACATTCATTTATTCTTTAAGCCTGCCAGCACCATCTTGTGGACCCCAGGAAGAGTAGTGGCTGCATCATCACCAGCTAATGGGGATCCTAATAAAAATACTAAATTGCAGGTGTCCTCCAGCACAGGTAGTCTCCAATGAAGACTGACATTAAAGTCAGTCCTTAGGCTGTCCAGTTTTCAATTACAGTCTTATTCAAAGTTTATTTTAATATCGATCAATGTGCTCAATTTAATGAAAAGGTCAATGGTACTCGAGATGTGAAATTTATTCAAAATTTCAATAGCATTAATGGGAAAAAAAATCACTATAATTTCAAGTACATGTGATGGTGAATGCATACTGAAAAGATTTACACCAAGTGTGATGTTTCATTTTTTTCACTCAAAATTAAATATCAAGGAGGATCAGGTAAGTGTTACAACAGTCAAACTACAATATCGAAATGTCACTATCAATCATGTTACTTGTATGCAAATCGGACACATTACAGCATGGAATTAAACATAAAAATAGGTATTCGGGTAAGAATCATATAAGTAAAAAATAATCAAGCAGTGCAGATATCAATTGCCGTAGTCAACTCAATCATCTTTTTCCTGCCAAGGTAGTATTTACCCTCCTCCATCCTCCTCTTCCGAACAGCTCCTTTCCACTTTGAAGGGTGTTTTCTTTTCTTGGTTGGCCCATTTCCCCTCTCCCTCAGTTTTGCCACTACAAGAAAAAATGTATTTAAGTACATGGAACGCGTTACTTGTAGCAGGATACTACCCACCTCTGCCCATTTGGAACACTGACAAGTAGAGAGCTTTTTTTTGCTCAATCTGATTGGGTGGGCCTAATGCCTACGCGGCTGCTGTGTAGACTAGATCCAGTATAATGTAATATAATCTACCCCAGTGAGATGGATATGTTTGATTCCCTTCACAGCTCAGACCTGGTGCAGAGCTGAGAGGCTAATTGAATTACACCCCACCCCCCCCCCTGCATCCTTCCTGTCCCATGGGAAGGCACAACTAATAATTTGGGATCTCTTTCTTCCAGGAAAGGGGGGTGAGAGTGGAAGGGGGGTGTATTTCTGCATTGAGCAGGGGGGCAGGCCCTGTGACCCTTTTTTGTTTCATTTTCAACAGAATCTCTATTTTGGGATTAGATGGTGTCTCCAGAAGGCTGCTAACCTACTGAACTCTAAAGACGGCCGGGCCGGGTTGGCAACAGCTGCTCCCCAGATGTGCCCAACTTCTAGTTATCTTTTCAAAGATGATTAGAAATGTAGAACTTGATAGAAAGAGACTCTTGATGCCTTTTATGGCACAGTTCCTAATGGCTCATTTCACATGTCTGTCTGTGAGCATGTAAATGGTGATTTTGGATATTTTGTTCAAAAGTATTATTTGAGTGCTCTGCTCAGTTTGAATATTTGACCATGTTATTTGTATTTGTTTGATTCATTTATATGTCCTGTACCCTCTGTGGTTTAGAGAGCTGTTACAAGTACTCTACATTCTGTACTCACTTTTAAAGGGACACATACAAAACAATTTGGAGTAACCATGATGTATTTTGCTATAATTGAGATAAAAAACACCCAGTCTGGAGTGGGTTGCCTGAAGCTGGTAAAGTTGTGGCTAAGCATCAGTCTTCTATTATTGTTGCGAACATCCTAACATTTAGCAGCAGGTATTTTCCATGTAAAAGGAGCACCAACATCTGATATAATTTCAAATTTGCTGTCAAATGAAAGCAAAGAGTCTATTTTGGGTTAATTAAGGCATTTTCCATCCATCCCAATGTGGAATAAACAAAGGCTTTGATTTCAAGGGTCTTGAAAGAAAATCTACTTGAAAAAGTCTTAAAATATATCAGAAATACATCAAAACATAATAATGTTGAGGTAAAGGCCCCTGTATATTTAGTTTTGCAGAAATGATTTGCCTTATGTAAGTTTTAGAAATATTTCCTTGTCTTATCATTCTGTAACCAAAACCCCATAGACCGCTGCGCCACTCAGGAGGTGATATAAGGCAATGCAGTGCTTGAGGTGAAACTACAGACCCGGGTTTGATCCCGGGCTGTATCTCAACCGGCCTTGATCGGGAGTCCTATAGGGCGGCACACAATTGGCCCAGCATCATCCGGGTTAAGGGAGCTTTTGGCTGGAGGGGGCTTACTTGGCTCATCGTGCTCTAGCGACTCCTTGTGGTGGGCCGGGCGCCTGCAGGCTGACACTGGTCATCAGTTGCACAGTGTTTCCTCCAACATATTGGTGCGGCTGGCTTCTGGGTTTAGCCAGCAGGTGTTAAAACGTGCAGTTTGGCGGGTCATGTTTCGGAGGACGCATGACTCGACCTTCGCCTCTCTCCGTTGGGGAGTTGCAGCGATGAGACAAGATCGAAATTGGAGAGAAAAAGGGGGTTAAAATAAAAACTTTAAATTGTTCTAATTTCTCTCATGAGGAAGGATTATGAAAGTTCACAAAAGTAACACGTAAAGGTAGACCTACCATTTTAGTGTTTTTACTGATAAACAAAATTGTTATGAATTATTAAGTGATTAAAACGGTAACAGATTGACCCAAAAATCTGTTGCAGAATGATTGCAATTGAATTTGCCACAATGGGAAATCATAGTAGTCACCAACAAAATGTGGTCTTGTTTGAGGGCAGAGCTCATTAGAATAATACCAGTGTGTAGAATAATAACTAAACATGCATAAGAGAATATTATGTTTTTCTACATTTTTTTTTGTACCTATTCAGGATACATCACCATGAAGAGAATGACATTCAAAATGTTGCATTTCTGTATAAAACAGATCAAGTACCCATGATGTCATTCTGTTACCGGGTGTTAATCCACTTCACTTACTGTAGTTCAATAACCAAAGAGAGATTTTCAAACTCATATCATAGCTGACACCCCATTCTTTCTGTAGATCTCTTTGAAACTTAATTTATAGTAGATATTTAACAGTTTTAGAAAACGTGCAAACATAAGAGTGAGAATTTACTGTCATTATGTTGCCAAACTTTGCATCTTCACTGTTCCTCAAGTAAATTAGTTTTAGGAATGTTTTCGGTGGCAATTATTAAAGTAAACTTCCGCATATAGTTGTTGTTAAACTTCGCATTCAATGGTTTTAGGTTGGCATACATTTTAAAGCGAAAAAGAGAGTCCTCAGCATTACTATGTTTCTGCGAAATTGTCCAGTATCCACCGTATCTGCTGTGGTTTGTTTTGGGTCCTGTCTGACCTAAATCATATTTGTTGCTGCTACATGTGTAGCAGCCATGCTAATAAAGTCACGCAGGCCCAGGGAGGTAACATTGGTTTTATTTCCTGTCTGTCTGTGTTGCTCTCAGGGCACTGGCAAGGAGATCACATGGAAATATCATATCTAAATGGAGATATTAAAGAATCCTGCTATGTGTCTGGAGGGGATGGGACACTGTGCCCTGCCTCACAAGATGTGGAAGTTTTAAAGATATGCTCCGGAAACTTTGGCGACTACTAAGTATTTTTTAAATCACCCACTTTGGGCTGAATGTGTCCATGTGTAGTTCATACATGCATAATCTATGAGCAGAATTACTGTTTTACCTCAATTAGCCACAAAGCCAAATTTGCCTCAATTAGCCACAGCTGGAAGCTGTGCTATGCCGTTTTCCCCCATGTGGGCCAGCCCCCAAGCAATTAAAGTTCTAGCCAATGAGCTTCAGCCCCTCGCCATTTGAGTGACAGCAGATGCACACACAGCAGAGCAAGACAGAGAGCAATGACGTGGTGCACGTATCTGCACATACAGTATGTGACAGTACACCATTTCCTGGGACCACTTTTGGCTCATGAGCACTACTTTCGGAACTACTGACTTAAAAGTATACACCGGGGTAACACATTACAAAAAAACGAACTGTAATCCGTTACGTTACCAGCAGAAATATTGTAATCAGATTAGATGATTACTTATAAATTCAGAAAAGTATTTGACACTATTCTGTTTTCTCAATGACATTTAAATCAGAATTTTAAAAAGGCGCACATTTAAGTTGGTTCCTCCTGAGCATGTCTGACCACAAGTTCCTATGATGACACAGCAAATACGTTTGATGGGTTACAGGAAAAGAGCAGGATTAGGCTTTTGTAGGCTACAGTCCAAGCTATGTCTTCCAATGGTGCGACTGCTGTAGGCATCCAAAGATTATCCAACTTGAATAAACGCTTGGAGGTAAGGATGACCACAGTGGTATGGTCTACGAGCAATATGGATATCACTTATTATTGATATCTACAGTGCCTTCGGATTGTTACGTCACAGCCTTATTCAAAAATGTATTTGATTGTTGTTTTTCTCATCAATCTACACCCTGTAACAACAAAGCAAAAACATGTTTTTAGACATTTTTGCAAATGTATTACATTTATCTTTAAATCACATTTAAATAAGTATTCAGACCCTTTACTCAGTACTTTGTTGAAGCACCTTTGGCAACGATTACAGCATCAAATCTTCTTGGGTATGACGCTACAAGCTTGGCACACCTGTATTTGGGGAGTATCTCTGTCCTCTCTGCAGATCCTCTCAAGCTCAGTCAGGTTTGATGGGGAGAGTTGCTGCATAGCTATTTTCAGGTGTCTCCAGAGATGTTCGATCGGGTTCAAGTCCGGGCTCTGGCTGGACCACTCAAGGACATTCTGAGACTTGTCCCGAAGCCACTCCTGCATTGTCTTGACTGTGTGTTTAGGGTCGTTGTCCAGTTGGTAGGTGAACCTTCACCCCAGTCTGAGGTCCTGAGCACTCTGGAGCAGGTTTTCTTCAAGGATCTCTCTGTAGTTTGCGCCATTCATCTTTCTCTCGATCCTGACTAGTCTCCCAGTCCCTGCCTCTGAAAAACATCCCCACAGCATGATGCTGCCACCACCATGTTTCACCGAAGGGATGGTGCCAGGTTTCCTCCTGACATGATGCTTGACATTCAGGCCAAATACCTCATCTTGGTTTCATCAGACCAGAGAATTGTTCCTCATGGTCTAGAGTCCTTTAGGTGCCTTTTGGCAAACTTCATCATGTACCTTTTACTGAGGAGTGGCTTCCGTCTGGCCATTCTACCATAAAGGCCTGATTGGTGGAGTGCTGCAGAGATGGTTGTCCTTCTGGAAGGTTCTCCCATCTCCACAGAGGATCTCTGGACCTCTGTCAGTGTACATTGGGTTCTTGGTCAGCTCCCTGGCCAAGGCCCTTCTCCCCTGATTGCTCAGTTTGGCCAGGCGACCAGCTCAAGGAAGAGTCTTGGTGGTTCAAAAACGTATTCCATTTAAGAATGATGGAGACCACTGTGTTCTTGGGTACCTTCCATGCTGCAGACATTTTTTGGTACCCTTCCCGAGATCTGTGCCTCGTCACTGTCTCAGAGCTCTAAGGACAATTCCTTTGACCTCATTGCTTGGTTTTTGCTCTGACATGTATTGTCAACTGTGGGACCTTTATATAGACAGGTGGGTGTGCCTTTCCAAATCAAGTTGAAGAAACATCTTAAGGATGATCAGTGGAAACAGGATGCACCTGAGCTCAATTTCGTGTCTCATAGCAAAGCGTACTTATGTAAATAAGGTATATCACTTTATTTTTTATTAATACATTTGCAAAAATGCCTAAACCTGTTTCATTATGGGGTATTGTATGTAGATTGATAATACATTTTAGAATAAGGCTGTAATGTAACAAAATGTGGGAAAAGTTAAGAGGTCTTAATACTTTCTGAATGCACTGTATGTGTGTGCCATCAATATGCTTTGTGTTTGTGTGTTGGAGTGTCAATGTAGTATGTCTGAGTGTGTGGTTTGAGTCCAGTGAGTGTACATCGAGCCTGTGCAAGACAGTCAGTGCAAAAAATAATAATCCAAAAGTTATGTTAATGATTACAATTTTGGACATGTAACTAGTAGAGAGAGAGGGCTGGGGAAATGTTCCCCTGTACACTCTGTAATACTCTTCCTCTGGCTTGTCCAGACCTCTGGAGCGTAACCTATCCTCAGCCTTGTTAGCTACAGTTTGAAGTATGGTGTGGCAGGCTCCTCTCAGCTCCACTCGTCTGGACAATGGAGGCCATCTGATAGTGTAGGCTAATCCCTGTCAAGGATCTTTCCCCTCACAGCTATGAGCTGGGCCTCACTGAGGCTGGTCAAGTTATTATAGGCCAAAGCTAGAAACAATTAACTGCCTGTCTGTCTACCCATTCTGATGTAGCTAGTGGAAAAGGGCAGGCTTGGCAGAGCACTGCTCCAGTGGCCTCTGCGCTGATGGTGGTGGTGTCACGTACAACATTAATGGTACTGGCACTGTAATAAACTCAACCACTGCAAATACAGTAGATAAATCATTCTCATCAAAGTGTTTTCATTGTGCTTATGCCAGCGTTTCCTAATGTGTTTCTGTCCACAAGTGCATCAGCAAGTAGTATTGAGTTTGTATTGATAAAGGCTTAGCATGTGAGCTAGCTGTGCATTCTGTTATAACTCTTCCTAAGCACGACATTGGATAACATACCTATGTACTTTGATAATTCTGCAGAGTGGATGGTTTACATATGTAAATGTTATATATAAAAGTAAGATGGATACAACTTGAAGCAGAACTAAGCTGCTTCTCATACTCTTTCCTGCCCTGATAAGTAAGTAAGTTACAAAAGCCCTATGGCTTATCTATCCCCTCTCAGTATCCAAGATCCAATGTATTTTTCATGAAAAGAGACATGATGCTGTATGGCCTCGCTAACACATCCTCCTCTATTCTGTACCATAATTCCCTCTCTCTGGGTTCCTCAGTTCTAAGAACGGCTTCACATTGTACGTCCCCCTATATGTAACATTCAAACATAAGCCCTATACTATAAATTGTCAAATCTGCTCTTTTGAGATTGTCATCTATATGAATAACCCAATTGAGATATGCCATATGTCTTGTGATACTGTATGTCAATGGAATCTCTCTGTATGAAACATGAATAAAGATTGCATCTCAAGGAAAAGAATCATGCAGTTGCCAACATGTCGCACTTAAACTCATTGGTCTCTGTTCATACTGTAGCCTAGTTAAACCTACACTGTCAAAAAAAGTCAATTTAACCAATTACTTATTCAGCTTTATTCTGATTGGACATAAAAAGGACAAGGATTTGAGATAATGTGTTAGTTTGTTTACTCAACGAACTCTGCTCTACGTGAGATGAATTTGATCAAGCTTGTTGAGTAAAATTACTTATTCATGTTTGCTAAAATCCACGCCCATAATCATATTTTCCAGCATGCTCTATTGCAGGTAGATTTTTAGAATTGTTTGTTGCAATTCCTGTGTTTTTGCATGTACAGTCCCTTCAGAAAGTATTCACACCCCTTTTCCACATTTTGTTGTGTTACAGACTAAATTTAAAATGGACTAAATTGAAAATTTGTGTCACTTATATACAGTACCTTGCGAAAGTATTCGGCCCCCTTGAACTTTGCGACCTTTTGCCACATTTCAGGCTTCAAACATAAAGATATAAAACTGTATTTTTTGTGAAGAATCAACAACAAGTGGGACACAATCATGAAGTGGAACGACATTTATTGGATATTTCAAACTTTTTTAACAAATCAAAAACTGAAAATTTGGGCGAGCAAAATTATTCAGCCCCTTTACTTTCAGTGCAGCAAACTCTCTCCAGAAGTTCAGTGAAGATCTCTGAATGATCCCATGTTGACCTAAATAACTAATGATGATAAATACAATCCACCTGTGTGTAATCAAGTCTCCGTATAAATGCACCTGCACTGTGATAGTCTCAGAGGTCCGTTAAAAGCGCAGAGAGCATCATGAAGAACAAGGAACACACCAGGCAGGTCCGAGATACTGTTGTGAAGAAGTTTAAAGCCGGATTTGGATACAAAAAGATTTCCCAAGCTTTAAACATCCCAAGGAGCACTGTGCAAGCGATAATATTGAAATGGAAGGAGTATCAGACCACTGCAAATCTACCAAGACCTGGCCGTCCCTCTAAACTTTCAGCTCATACAAGGAGAAGACTGATCAGAGATGCAGCCAAGAGGCCCATGATCACTCTGGATGAACTGCAGAGATCTACAGCTGAGGTGGGAGACTCTGTCCATAGGACAATAATCAGTCGTATATTGCACAAATCTGGCCTTTATGGAAGAGTGGCAAGAAGAAAGCCATTTCTTAAAGATATCCATAAAAAGTGTTGTTTAAAGTTTGCCACAAGCCACCTGGGAGTCACATCAAACATGTGGAAGAAGGTGCTCTGGTCAGATGAAACCAAAATTGAACTTTTTGGCAACAATGCAAAATGTTATGTTTGGCGTAAAAGCAACACAGCTGAACACACCATCCCCACTGTCAAACATGGTGGTGGCAGCATCATGGTTTGGGCCTGCTTTTCTTCAGCAGGGACAGGGAAGATGGTTAAAATTGATGGGAAGATGGATGGAGCCAAATACAGGACCATTCTGGAAGAAAACCTGATGGAGTCTGCAAAAGACCTGAGACTGGGACGGAGATTTGTCTTCCAACAATACAATGATCCAAAACATAAAGCAAAATCTACAATGGAATGGTTCAAAAATAAACATATCCAGGTGTTAGAATGGCCAAGTCAAAGTCCAGACCTGAATCCAATCGAGAATCTGTGGAAAGAACTGAAAACTGCTGTTCACAAATGCTCTCCATCCAACCTCACTGAGCTCGAGCTGTTTTGCAAGGAGGAATGGGAAAAAAATGTCAGTCTCTCGATGTGCAAAACTGATAGAGACATACCCCAAGTGACTTACAGCTGTAATCACAGCAAAAGGTGGTGCTACCAAAGTATTAACTTAAGGGGGCTGAATAATTTTGCACGCCCAATTTTTCAGTTTTTGATTTGTTAAAAAAGTTAGAAATATCCAATAAATGTCGTTCCACTTCATGATTGTGTCCCGCTTGTTGTTGATTCTTCACAAAAAAATACAGTTTTATATCTTTATGTTTGAAGCCTGAAATGTGGCAAAAGGTCGCAAAGTTCAAGGGGGCCGAATACTTTCGCAAGGCACTGTACATACATACACAATACCCCATGATGTCAGAGTGGATTTTTTTTTTGTAGAAGTTTTTATTATTTTATGAATAAAACATTTAAAGCTGAAATGTCTTGAGTCAATAAGTATTCAACCCCTTTTGTTATCGAACCAAAAAAAGAAGTTCAGGAGTGAAAATGTGTTAGCAAATCACATAAGTTGCATGGACTCATTCCGTCTTTAATAATGGTGGTTAACAGGATTTGTTTTATGACTACTCCATCTCTCTACCACACACATACAATTACCTATTATAAGGTCCATTAATCAAATAGTGAATTTCAAGCACAGATTCAAGACCAGGGAGGTATTTCAATGCCTCGCAATGAAGGGCACCGATTGGTCATAAAACAAAAAAAGCAGATGCTGAATATCCTTTTGAACGTGGTGAAGTTATTAATTACACATTGGATGGTGTATCAATACTCCGACACTACAGATACAGGCTGTCTACCTAACTCGGTTGCCAAAGAGGAAGGAAACTACTCAGGGATTTCACCATAAAGCCAATGGTGATTTTAAAACAGTAACAGAGTTCAGTGGTTGTGATTATGAAAAAAATGAGGATGAATCAACAACATTGTTTGTAGTTACTCTACAATACTAACCTAAATGACAGGAAGCCTATACAGAAAAAAATATGCTCCAAAACATGCATCCTGTTTCTTTGGGCGTGGCCCCTTTTTTTTCTCCATTTCCGCTTGAATGACGTGCCCAAAGTAAACTGCTTGTTGCTCAGCCACTGAAGCAAGGAAAAGCATAACAATTTATTATAATTGGTACTATTGGAAAGAAAACACTTTGAAGTTTGTAGAAATGTAAAAATAATGTAGGAGAAAATACAAAGAAAAACCAACCAGAAATTTTTCTTTTTTGAGAGACCATGCTCTTTTTTTATTTATTTTTTATTTTTTATTTTACCTTTATTTAACTAGGCAAGTCAGTTAAGAACAAATTCTTATTTTCAATGACAGCCGCGAGCGGGAGGTCCGTGGGGCGACGCACAATTGGCCTAGCGTCGTCCGGGTTAGGGAGGGCTTGGTCGGTAGGGATGTCCTTGTCTCATCGCGCACCAGCGACTCCTGTGGCGGGCCGGGCGCAGTGCGCGCTAACCAAGGTTGCCAGGTGCACGGTGTAGCCTCCGACACATTGGTGCGGCTGGCTTCCGGGTTGGATGCGCGCTGTGTTAAGAAGCAGTGCGGCTGGTTGGGTTGTGTATCGGAGGACGCATGACATTCAACCTTCGTCTCTCCTGAGCCCGTACGGGAGTTGTAGCGATGAGACAAGATAGTAGCTACTACAACAATTGGATACCACGAAAATTGGGGAGAAAAAGGGGTAAAAATTAAAAAAATAATAATAATAAAAAAAGATACATCTCACTGCGCGGCAAAGATCCCACGCATGGTTTACACACAGATTTGGGCTTACTCATGATTGATAATTGAGGCCCCTGGTGTGCAAAGCTCTTAGACTTACCAGAAAAGACTCACACCTGTAATCACTGCCAAATGTGCTTCTACAAAGTATTTACAAATGGGGTGTGGATACTTATGTGCAGGAGATATTTCTGTATTTCATTTGCAATAAATGTACAAGTTTTCACTTTGTCATTATGGGGTATTCATTATGGTGAGGAAAAAAATATATTTAGTCCATTTTGAATTCCATTTAACATAACAAAATCTGGAATATGTCGAGGGTTATGAATACTTTCTGAAGGCGCTTGATTAATCTTGTGCTACACAAACATGAATAATATACACTACCGTTCAAAAGTTTGGGGTCACTTAGAAATGTTTTTTAAAGAAAAGCACATTTCTTGGTCCATTAAAATAACATCATATTGATCAGAAATAGTGTAGACATTGTTAATGTAGGTAAATTACTATTGTCGCTGGAAACGGCATTTTTTTAATGGAATATCTACATAGGCGTACAGAGGACCATTATCAGCAACCATCACTCCTGTGTTCCAATGGCACGTTGTGTTAACTAATTCAAGTTTATCATTTTAAAAGGCTAATTGATCATTAGAAAACCCTTTTGCATATATGTTAGTACAGCTGAATTTATAGAAGCAATAAAACTGGCCTTTAGACTAGTTGAGTATCTGGGAGCATCAGCATTTGTGGGTTCGATTACAGGCTCAAAATGGCCAGAAACAAAGACCTTTCTCCTGAGACTCGTCAGTCTATTCTTGTTCTGAGAAAAGAAGGCTATTCCATGCGAGAAATTGGCAAGAAACGGAAGATCTTGCACAACGCTGTTGTCCCTTCACAGAACAGTGCAAACCAGAATAGAAAGTGGAGTGGGAGGCCCCGGTGCAGAACTGAGCAAGAGGACAAGTACATTACAGTGTCTAGTTTGAGAAACAGATGCCTCACAAGTCCTCAACTGGCAGTTTCATTAAATAGTACCCGCAAACACCATTCTCAACGTCAACAGTGAAGAGGTTACTCCGGGATGCGGGAGTACTTTAAATGAAATTATGGTCAGAAAGACAAATTCAACTCCATCTTTCATTGAATCAGATTATTATTCATCACAAAACCATTTGATGTTGCCAATTATTTTAATGATTATTACATTGGCAAAGTGGGCAAACCTAGGCAGGAAATGCCCACAACAAACAGTGAGCAATTCATATTCAAGTTTGAATTTTGTAAAGTTAGTGTGGGAGAGGTGGAAAATGTGTTGTTAACAATCAATAATGACAAACCTCCTGGCATTGACATGGAAAGCTACTGGAAAGCTACTTAGACGGAAAGCTACTGAGGATGGTAGCTGGCTCTATAGCCGCTCCTATCTGTCATATTTTTCATCTGAGCCTAGAGGAAAGTCTTTGTCCTCGGGCCTGGAAGGAAGTCAACGTAATTTCGCTACCCAAGAGTGGTAAAGCTGCCTTTACTGGTTCTAACAGCAGACCTATAAGCTTGCTGCCAGCTCTTAGCAAACTGCTGGGAAAAATTGGTTTTGACCAAATAAAATGCTATTTCTCTGTAAACAAATTTAACGGACTTTCAGCATACTTATAGAGAAGGTCACTCAACATGTACTGCACTGACACAAATTACTGATGATTGGTTGAAAGAAATTGATAATAAGAAGATTGTGGGAGCTGTGCTGTTAAGGTCCAGTGCAGCCTTTGCTATTATTGACCATAACCTGTTGTTGAAAAAAACTTAAGCTCTGAATCCATGATATGGCAATCTATCTAATATAACTCAAAGGGTTTTCTTTACTGAAAACGTCTCTAATGTCAAGCATGTAAAGTGTGGTGTACCACAGGGCATTTATTTTTACTATTTAAAAAAAAAATGTTTTACCTTTAACTAGACAAGTAAGTTAAGAACAAATTCTTATTTTCAATGACGTCCCAGGAACAGTGGGTTAACTGCCTTGTTCAGGGGCAGAACAACAGATTTTTCCCTTGTCAGCTTGGGGATTCGATCGAAGTCCAAAGCTCTAACCACTAGGCTACCTGCCGCCCCAGTGACCTGCCACTGGCATTAAACAAATCATGTGTGTCCATGTATGCTGATAATTCAACCATATACGCATCAGCAACCACAGCTAAGGAAGTCATTGAAACCCTTAACAAAGAGTTGCAGTTTGTTTTGGAATGGGTGCCCAGTAATAAACTTGTCCTGAACATCTCTAAAACTAAGAGCATTGTATTTGGTACAAATCATTCCTTGAGTGCTAGACCTCAGCTGAATCTGGTAATGAATGGTGTGGCTGTTGGAGACTAAATTACTTGACATTACCTTAGATTGTAAATTGTCATGGTCACAACATATAGATTCAATGGTTGCAAAGATGGGGACATGTCTAGCAGAGATGCTCTGCTTTTTAGACGGCACACTCCAAAAAGCAAGAACTGTAGGCTCTAGTTTTGTCTAATCTTGATTATTGTCCAGTTATGTGGTTCAGTGCGGCAAGGAAATACCTAGTTTAGCTGCAGCTGGCCTAGAACAGGGTAGCATGTTTTGCTCTTAATTGTAATCAGGGGGCTGATATATATATATATATATACTATGCATGCCAGTCTCTCTAGGCTAAGAGTTGAGGAGAGACTGACTGCATCACTTCTTCTTTTTATAAGTGACATTAACGTGTTGAAAATCCCAAATTGTTTTCCTAGTCAACTTACACACAGCTCTGACACACACTTATCCCACCAGACATGCCACCAGGGGTCTTTTCATAGTCCCCAAATCCAGAACAAATTCAAGAAAACGTACAGTGTTATATAGAGCCCTTATTGCATGGAACTTCCTTCCATCTCATATTGCGCAAATAAACAGCAAACTTGGTTTCAAAAAACAGATAAAGCAACACCTCACGGCAGAACGCCTCTCCCCTATTTGACCTAGATAGTTTGTGTGTATACATTGATATCTAGGCAACGTGTGCCTTTTTTAAAAATGTATGTAGTTCTGTTCTTGTCTAATGATGTTCTGTATTATGTCATTCTTTATTATGATTGATATTTTGTGTGGACCCCAGTAAGAGTAGCTGCTGCTTTTGCAACAGCTAATGGGGATCCTAATAAAATACCAAATGGTAGATATAAATTCTCAAGTTGAGTTGAATGGACATATATTCTCAAGTTGAGAATGTATGTTGGTTCAGCTACAGTATATGCCCAAATGTTGAGCAAACTCTCAATCCTATTGCAGCTGTTTGGCTTACAATTGTTTGTTGAATCAAAAAAATATATATTTAAGTGTAGTTCAACTTGGCCATTTTCAGTTCTGTCCTATTTCTCAACTATGTAACATGCAACTAAATACAGAGGTGTTTGTCCACATTAAAATATCTATAAAACTTCTAGATATTTTCCATGCCCTAGAATGAATGTATTGTTTTAACAGTAGGTGGTTGTGTCTGTGGTCGAGATAATGAATTGTCACTATACTATGCTAAAATAATAAGTATTGCATTTGATTTGAAGTCTGTGTCAGTGTTTATTAATCGTGAACTCATTAAGGCAATTAGGAACCTAAGTAAGCAGCTACAGCCAAATGCTGAGCTCCAAATATTGAGACACTTATGATCCAAAGAGGTGTGAGGCTATGCGCTAAGTTGCTATTGGACTTTGACAACGCATAACAGCACTAGGTGCATGCTTTCTACATGGATTATAGTGGGTGTTTTCAAGTGATTGAGCCTGAATTGTGTGGCATTTTAAGTCTGGGCTTGTTGTGGAAGGGAGGAATTCTGTCAGATGACTAGAGAATTGGGTTACATTTAGCCCAGAATCAGTGGCAGATTAATATTTAGCCTATGCAGCTAAAGGAATGCTAATGGTGTCTACATGTTATGTTTCCACCCTGGTGTATTGTTTTCAGATAGAGCTGTGAATGGTCTTAATCTGACTCGTTCCTCTGTTCCTAGTGTTCAAGATTTGCCAGCTCTTTATTCTCTTGGCACCAGGTCTCACAGGCACCACTCTCACTGAACTGGGTGAATAAGAATAGATTATGCTAATAATGACAAAGATAATATATCACACAGACCAATAATGCCTTCCAGATCATCACAAGAACAAAAGGAAAACCATCATTAAATGATCATTCAACACATTAATGATTTATGGTAACAGCTAACTTTTTAAACATTTTTTTTAACTTTTTTGTCATTTACTGCTGCTGCTCAAACTTCAATTCATATTCCAAAATTACTGTATGCTCTAGCGCCTCAAACATTCACAGGAACGGAGGCAGTGTTATCATTTGCAACACGTGATAAGATCTCTTACAATATAGTAACAGTTCACTGGCTGGATATAGCATGAGTCACAGATAGCTCGGTAGCTGCTGCTACATTCTCTAGCTACACATCAGTATATCTCACAAATTAGTCCCTTCCCCTGTTATCATGCCTTAAACGCCTAGACTACTCTGAAGCCAAAACATGATGAAAATGACAGAGATAGTGTGTCAGGTATTATTTCCTGAAGAATGCATTATCTTATTTTACTGCTTCAGTCTACAAGCGATAGTCAGTAGACTAAAGAAGTAAAGGTAATGCTATCCTTGTTGGAAGGATAAGGATTACGACCGCAACGTTCTCCAAATGGATTGTCTTCGTAAATGAAGTGATGTTGATAGTAAGCCTAATAAATTAAGGAAATACAGTATGAGCATGTTGATCATATTTGTGTCATAATAAAAAATAAAAAATAAAAGCGAAGTAGGCTAACTGACAGATGGTCTGCGTATGTGATTGTTGTACACAACATTCCTGCAACCACATTTGCCAAAGACTAGATACTGTACACCCTTGAGTGTCTGTCCCAGACCCTATTCGTGCTCTCCGAACATTACTTAGCTGTCAATGAAGGGACCTAATGTCACCAGCACCAAAACAGATCAAATTATATATATATAGGCCTATCTCTATGTGCTTAAATTTCACTAACCTTGGTACATATTTTCACTTGTGCTACTCCATGTCCCTGGAATCCATTCAGTGATTTTGTGTGGACATACTGAGTGTACAAAACAATTAGAACATCTTCCTAATATTGAATATTGAGATGCATCTCGCCTTTTTCCCTTAGAACAGGGCATAGATCCATGTTGACTGGATGTCCTTTGAGTGGTAGACCATTGTTGATACACATGGGAAACTGTTGAGCGTGAACAACCCAGCAGTGTTGCAGTTTTTGATACAAACCGGTGCACCTGGCACCTACTACCATACCCCGTTCAAAGGCACTTGAAAGTTTTGTCTTGCCCATGGCACATACACAATCAATGTCTCAAGGCTTAAAAATCCATCTTCAGCCTCTCTTCTCCCCTTCATCTACAGTGATTTGAAGTGGGTTTAACAAGTGACATCAATAAGGGATCATAGCTTTCACCTGGATTCACCTGGTCAGTCTGTCATGGAAAGGAGATGTTCTTAATGTTTTCGTACACTTGACGTAGACAGTGACGTACACTTCAGGGGTAGGCTACTTTCAGTGTGTTTTTAAGCGAATTGCTGTATATTTTGGGAACATTACAAATGGCCAGTTTGTGCATTTGATGGTTGTGGATTGAGTGCTGAAACATGAAGTAAGACCATATAATAAAACATTGATCAGTCTTTCTAACCGGGGCTCATTCCATCAGACATGTTGTCCTCCTCCCTTCTGAGCAGTGATCAGACCCCAGCTTCCTCCCACAGCTGCAGCAGAGAGCCATCAGGAAGTACTCCTGTCCTCTGCTGGGTTAGCTCCATCCAACCAATGTCAAGACTGGGCTCTTCTCCCATAACTTATCCATTACTTTTACTGCTTACGGAATGTCTTCCTCTATGACAGCTCTTTATTCCTCCCTAGGAAGTTAAAGAATTATAAATCATTACAGTTTTATGGATTTATCTTTGAGATGACGACATAGGTTGGCTTCCACAATGTACAACATGGGCAGGCAATCCTCAGGTCTTTTGCAGATGTGAGGACAGTTTGTTCCTTTCTACAGTAAGTGCTTCACTGTGCAGAGGAGGAGTCAGTGTGCTAAATTTAATGACTCACTGATTCTGAAGAATAAAATAACCACCCCTGTAAAGTGTATCTTATTTCAACTAATATGTCTACCTCCCTCATGTTCTTTCAAGGTTGTTGACATAGTACTTTAGTGTGTGTTTATTTGTTTGTTTATCTAGTGGGGGCACTATGCATATTTATTAGATGATAGAAAACATTGCACTCCCCTGTGCCCAAGCAAAATGTATGTACTGTACAACTTCAGAAATTATTAGTAGCAGTAATTTTGAGATTACACTATGGATACTGTTTAGCATGTATATTTATAGGATGTTAACCTATAACTACCCACAAGGGGAGAAAAGAGTCTGTGATGACCCTTTTTGCTATTTATCATATTTTGGGAGTACAGAATATGAGCTAGATCTGTTTTGTTACACACTGTAAGATAGACACACTATTTCACAATTAACCAGCAATTCTGTCTCCTAAAGCATTATAAAACACCAATCCTGAACACTGTTGCAACTGTATTTTGTGTAGGTATTTAGTGCATTATCTCCAATAACTCTTGACCTAATTTTCTATGGCAGTATGGCAATTTCTGACATTTTGTCAATCATACCGAATTGTGCGTAGGGGCTGCTTGCATTTGTTACCTGTATATCTCATACAGTACATTGATTTTAATATGCATTGCTAGTGCATTCTCATCAATGAGGCCTACAGTTCACTTGCTCTGAGACCCTTGCATCTGCCAATGAGGAAGGAAGGTGGCCTGTTTGTCTGCATGTGTGTCTGGGGCTGTGCGGTCAGCAGTCTCTAAGCTCATTACAGTAATCAGGTTAAAGAGAGGGGTTCAGGGGAGCACTTGGCCTCAGGCATTCTTCCTGCAGCCTACAGTATGAGCTTGCCCCTGTGGTGAGGGGAGTTCCTATCCCAGACCCAGTGGAGAGCCTGTCCTACTACAGTATGGCCCTGTCCCACTCCTAATGATCAGCTCAAACAGCCTTGGTGCGTGCGGCATGCACACTGCTATTCAACAGCACCCATGCTGTCTTAATGACTTCCTTAATTGTAAGGCCCCTCGGAGTCAGACATTCCCACGCAAGTGTCGAAGGAACCTGCAAGTAAGCATTTCGTTGGACAGTTCATACCATGTGTATCCTTTACATATGGTTAATAAAACTTTTAAGTGTTTGATTGTTTTCCAACAGTCCCCACACACAGTGGCTGAGTGACGCATTTGGTAAATACCAAATATTATCCTCTGTAATTACATCCTCTTGCACAGATTAACCATTGATAATTTTAAAGCCAATCTTTGAGCTTACGTAATGATGTTACCACTTGTGCTGTTGGGAAATGTTAATGTAATATGTGTAATTATGTTTATTTTGTTTTTGTAACAAGATATAAAGTAATTACATTTCCATTTTATGTTACCCTGTCATCCAAGAATGAAGATAAACCACAGACTGCTTTGATTGATCACTGGGTGTATGTTTTGAGACAATACATGCTAGTATTCCTGGTTCATGCATTAGCAATCTGGTTATGGGGATAATCTTTTAGTAGGCTACAGCAGCAGAATGTGCGCTACTGAGAATCCATGATTCAGCAGTATTATATTTTCAGTCGTGCATATTGCCTTCCTTTTTTTTACTGAGTCTTTGTTTCTTTCCAGCTGTAAAACCTGCTGAAATCCTTGGGCATTTTATGCTTCAGCAATAAGGTAAGCTTTGGTCTTTTCTCTCTATGATCAAGGGATAATAATAATCAAATGAGGTTGAAGTTTTAAATGAAAAGTTCACAGAATAAGAAATAAAGTTACTCTTCTAGTCTCCAGTCACAATCTTTCACTTGAAATGTGTGTAGGCAGCGATTAGCAAGAGAAACTTCAATGACCATTGATTGCCTTTGTCCATCTTCGCTTGGGCCTGGTGCTGTGAATGGCTAACTGCAGAGCAAAGGCCCAAGTCCTGTCAAAAAGGTGATATTTTTTTCCCTGTGTTGTGTATATACTTCTACACTATGACTTTGTTATAATACTGTGAAATTGTGAAAATGATGATAATGCCCTTTTAGTTTAAGAGCTGTTTGAAAAGATTGCCTGAAATTTAAGCCTGTTTTGTTCAGATGGAGTTTTGGCCTGCCTGGTGTCATCATTAGTTAATAGACCAATAAGAAAGAGAATTCCAAACATCTCTGCCAATGACAGCTAGTTTTCAGTTTCCTCCTCCCCATTCAGGCCACTTCCAGACAGTCTGAGCACAATTCTTGCCTAAGCGATTATTCTTTGCTAAGAAGCTATTTTTGTATATTTTTTGACCATTTTAATTGAAAACAATTATTTAATATTGAGATGTTGTAAAAACAGCTACATTGAACCTTTTTAATGGTTATTTCACTGCATGGAGCTGACAGAAGCCACCTGACCTGGGTATTCCACAAAAGGTTGTTGCTATGGCAACCAACAGATGTGGAGCATGAAAAAGTGGCCTTAACTAAGTGCGGCAGGATCCTTCACATGCTCCAATCCCTAATCCTGTAGCTGCTCTTGTAGCTCCTCGGTAGGTCCATCAGTCCAGCCACCAGCCCTGGCCTGCCCTGTCCTGGAGTTGCTCATTGTACCCTTCCCTATTACCCTATAGCACTGTCTGTAGGAAGCCTACAGACCCAAACACATCCCAGATGACACTTCAGATATAAAGCATGTGTTGAACAATGAATGTGGGAGCCTAATTATGGTGGAGAGGGATGTGTTGAGCTGATCAGATGTTTGAGCTGGATTTCTGCTGGATGTTTTTAATCAGAAACAGGGCATGGCCTAAGGTCTGATTGTAGGGTGTAAATGCAGTTCTAAGTGAAAAGTGCTTACAAGGGAGTTCTGATTTGATGCCTAGATGACTTTCAAAAATGTTTAATTGCAGTGCACAACCGTATCAATTCCAGTGAACGAGCTGTATTCTAAGGAGTAAACACAAACAAGTAGATTACCTTTCCTCTCTGCTACATTGTGGGGGCAGATGTTCCGAAGGGAGTTTTTCTGTTATTTCCATAAAGTATAGGTACAGGTCATGGGTGCTCTGGTTGGTGGGCTTGAATCAGAGGGAAAATGTGGATGTTGGCTGGGTAGTTAATGGTTCTCAGCTGTCAGCATGTGACACACCCAGACCCCATCTGAGACTAACCATAGAAAAGGGGGTTGAAATTGTATGGGTAAAATGCTTAATGATTGGGAGAAGGCTATGTTTCTTCCTCCTCCTTCTCTCACTTTCTGCCATATTGTGCTCTGGATGTTTTGCTCGGACAAAGTGTGAAGTCGCTGATGAACGTGGTTTGTGCTAGTTTTCACTTAATAAGAAATGTAACAAATATTTTTTGTTATTATTTTAAATAAATTAGAGTATTGCCATTTTATCCATTATTTTACCAGGTAAGTTGACTGAGAACACATCATTTGCAGCAACGACCTGGGGAATAGTTAGAGGGGAGAGGAGGGGGATGAATGAGCCAATTGTAAACTGGGGATTATTAGGTGACCATGATGGTATGATGGCCAGATTGGGAATTTAGCCAGGACACCAGGGTTAACACCCCTACTCTTACAATAAGTGCCATGGGATCTTTAATGACCGCAGAGAGTCAGGACACCTGTTTAACATCCCATCCGAAAGACAGCACCCTACACAGGGCAGTGTCCCCAATCACTGCCCTGGGGCATTGGGATATTTTTTAGACCAGAGGAAAGAGTGCCTCCTACTGGCCCTCCAACACCACTTCCAGCTGCATCTGGTCTCCCATCCAGGGACTGTTAGGACCAACCCTGCTTAGCTTCAGAAGCAAGCCAGCAGTGGTATGCAGGGTGGTATGCTGCTGGCTAAACTGAGCTGTCAGGGTAGGAATGGGAATACATGTATTTTGGTATTTGTATGTCTTCTCAAGGGATTGTATGGGAACATTGGAGGAAACCAAATCAGCCAAGTGTGTCTTTGCATAGCTCTCTTAAGAAATGGCTTCCAATTTGTCAGCAGGCCTCGAGCACACGGTACCTTTAGAATAACCTTCTGAAGTGGATAATATTTGTTGCAGAAGCTGTTTGTTTACACCTTTTCCAGACAGTTTAAACATTAGATTCTCCTTGCTTTCAGAACGTGCTGCTGAGAGAAAAGCAAACCTGCTTGAAGTGGCACAGAGATGTAGTGTGTTTGGAATGTGCTCAGTGTTCATTAAACAATGGAGGAGAGGTGCTGTTAGTTTGCTTTGACCTTTTATTGTTCACTCTGGATGTTGACCAATCATTAATTATTTTGAAAGGGAACATGCAGTAAAACGCTGCCTTCCTAATTCAATGTGTGGAGGGGAGTTTTGCCTGAGTGCTTTAACTGCTGGCTTGTTTAGTCTTGTTTGGTTACCTTGCCTCCATGGCGTGTAGGAAAGTTGTACTTTTTTTTCAGGCCGTGAGTCCTGTGAGAGGATAATTGGTTGGTCCACAGCAGTAATTGCCTGTAGCCAGGGTTCTGGAACGATGTACAAGCAGTAGTAATGTGGTTTGATAAAAGGACAGGTCATACCAGCTGAACACCAAATGAGCAAGGCTCCTCTCAAAGCAGTGGTTGGTACTTTTACCTTTTCACTTCAGTTTGTTTAAAGTACAGAAATAACAGGTCTCAGGTTTAAACAATGTAACAGTTTTATAATGCACTCCTACAGAGAGCACCCTCACTGATGCAGTTAAATTAAGATGACAGTTTTGCTGAGAGGTGTTGTAATTTTTCAGGCATACTCCATCAAAATGAATCAATCTCTTTTCCTGCCTCCGAGATGGCTGAGCTCTTAATACTATCTTTGTTTATCTGAAATTTGAAAGCAGATTTTGTTTTAAATGTTAAGCACAGCAGGGAATGCTTTTATGAGGATGACCTTGCAGGGAGTGGCAGCTCTAAACCTGTAGTAACTGAAGTGGCCCAGCCTGCCCCTGCTGTCCAGCCTGAAATGTCCAGGAAAAGGTGGGAAATGCAGAGTCATGGCAACAGGGGCCAGAGTCAGTGATGTGGAAACAATTGGCCAACAACATAATCTCTCTCTGACCTTCTTCCATCAGAGAATAACAAGGTTGACTCAGTTCTGAAGTTTTTTATGATTAATAAAACATTCACATGGATGTTGTTCAAAATACATTATGCATCCTTGATCTAAATAGAATTAGTCAAAAACCTGCATGCAGATAAGGGAAAGGCTCATCCCCAACAGTAGTGTGATGGTGATATACACTACCTTTCAAAGGTTTGGGGTCACTTAGAAATGTCCTTGTTTTAAAAAGAAAAGCACATTTTTTGTCCATTAAAATAACATCAAATTGATCAGAAATACAGTGTAGACATTGTTAATGTTGTAAATTACTATTGTTGCTGGAAACAGATGATTTTTAATGGAATATCTACGTAGGCGTCAAGAGGCCCATTATCAATGTGATGTTATTTTAATGGACAAAAAGGGTGCTTTCTTTAAAAAACAAGGACATCTCTAAGTTACCCCAAACTATTGAACGATAGTGTATACTTAAAGAAAATATAAACGAAACATGCAATTTCAACGATTTTACTGAGTTATACAGTGCCTTGCAAAAGTATTCGGCCCCCTTGAACTTTGCGACCTTTTGCCACATTTCAGGCTTCAAACATAAAGATATAAAACAAGTGGGACACAATCATGAAGTGGAATGACATTTATTGGATATTTCAAACTTTTTTAACAAATCAAAAACTGAAAAATTGGGCGTGTAAAATTATTCAGCCCCCTTAAGTTAATACTTTGTAGCGCCACCTTTTGCTGCGATTACAGCTGTAAGTCGCTTGGGGTATGTCTATCAGTTTTGCACATCGAGAGACTGAATTTTTTTCCCATTCCTCCTTCAAAACAGCTCGAGCTCAGTGAGGTTGGATGGAGAGCATTTGTGAACAGCAGTTTTCAGTTCTTTCCACAGATTCTCGATTGGATTCAGGTCTGGACTTTGACTTGGCCATTCTAACACCTGGATATGTTTATTTTTGAACCATTCCATTGTAGATTTTGCTTTATGTTTTGGATCATTGTCTTGTTGGAAGACAAATCTCTGTCCCAGTCTCAGGTCTTTTGCAGACTCCATCAGGTTTTCTTCCAGAATGGTCCTGTATTTGGCTCCATCCATCTTCCCATCACTTTTAACCATCTTCCCTGTCCCTGCTGAAGAAAAGCAGGCCCAAACCATGATGCTGCCACCACCATGTTTGACAGTGGGGATGGTGTGTTCAGCTGTGTTGCTTTTACGCCAAACATAACATTTTGCATTGTTGCCAAAAAGTTCAATTTTGGTTTCATCTGACCAGAGCACCTTCTTCCACATGTTTGGTGTGTCTCCCAGGTGGGATATCCACTTTTTGTGGATATCTTTAAGAAATGGCTTTCTTCTTGCCACTCTTCCATAAAGGCCAGATTTGTGCAATATACGACTGATTGTTGTCCTATGGACAGAGTCTCCCACCTCAGCTGTAGATCTCTGCAGTTCATCAAGAGTGATCATGGGCCTCTTGGCTGCATCTCTGATCAGTCTTCTCCTTGTATGAGCTGAAAGTTTAGAGGGACGGCCAGGTCTTGGTAGATTTGCAGTGGTCTGATACTCCTTCCATTTCAATATTATCGCTTGCACAGTGCTCCTTGGGATGTTTAAAGCTTGGGAAATCTTTTTGTATCCAAATCCGGCTTTAAACTTCTTTACAACAGTATCTCGGACCTGCCTGGTGTGTTCCTTGTTCTTCATGATGCTCTCTGCGCTTTTAACGGACCTCTGAGACTATCACAGTGCAGGTGCATTTATACGGAGACTTGATTACACACAGGTGGATTGTATTTATCATCATTAGTCATTTAGGTCAACATTGGATCATTCAGAGATCCTCACTGAACTTCTGGAGAGAGTTTGCTGCACTGAAAGTAAAGGGGCTGAATAATTTTGCACGCCCAATTTTTCAGTTTTTGATTTGTTAAAAAAGTTTGAAATATCCAATAAATGTCGTTCCACTTCATGATTGTGTCCCACTTGTTGTTGATTCTTCACAAAAAAATACAGTTTTATATCTTTATTTTTGAAGCCTGAAATGTGGCAAAAGGTCGCAAAGTTCAAGGGGGCCGAATACTTTCGCAAGGCACTGTAGTTCATATAAGGAAATCAGGCAATTCAATTAAATTCATTAGGCCCTAATCCATGGATTTCACATGATTGGGCAGGGTCGCAGCCACTTGGGAGCCAGGCACACATTCTGGGGAGCCGGGCCCACCTACTGGAGAGCCAGGCCCAGCCAATCAGAATGAGTTTTTCCCCACAAAAGGGCTTTATTACAGACATAAATACTCCTCAGTTTCATGAGTTGTTCAGATGGCTGGCCTCAGACGTTCCAGCAGGTGAAGGATGTCGGATGCCGGATGTCAACCTTTACCTGGCATGGTTACACGTGGTCTGCGGTTGTGAGGCTGGTTGGACATACTGCCAAATTCTCTAAAATGACAGAGGTGGCTTATGGTAAAGAAACTAATATTCAATTCTCTGGCAACAGCTCTGGTGGACATTCCTGGAGTCAGCATGCCAATTGCAACCTCAAAACTTGAGTTACCTGTAGCATTGTGTTGTGACACAACTGCAAATTTCAGAGTGGCCTTTTGTTACCAGCACAAGGTGCACCTGTGTAATGAGCATGTCAGCTTCTTGATATGCCACACCTGTCAGGTGGATGGATTATCTTGGCAAAGGAGAAATGCTCACTAACAGGTATTCAAACAAAATTGTGCACAAGAGAGAGGATGGCTGTGAGCTGGAGAGGAGAGGCTGGACCAGGGATTGCAGTTACCTGATTTACAGGACATGACACACTGGCCAGGATTTATGACCGGCAGGCAATGCTCTGAGCATGCTTCTAAATACTGATGCTCTGATGCTCCCAGTCTCTTGATCTGAAGGCAAGGGGATATCTCCCAGAGCAACACAGATTGACCTACTACAGTATGTGCTGTATTAATGATGATTAAATTTCAAATCATAATTACCCATATGTTTAACGATGCACGACTAGTAATTCAATCACAAGAACCATTCATATTGTAGTTGTTGGTATATGATTCCCTAAGCTTTGTTCCTTGTAAGTCACTCTGTACAGTACCGTATGTGTTACTGTAGGTGTACCTAAGGGCAGGGGAAAGCTCTGCCAGGTACATTGTGTTTATATGGTGTCTGTGCTGGTTTTACCATGTGTGAGAGACAGGAAGAGGGAGTATCCCAACTGTCTGTTAGCCTATGGAAGCAGCAGCACACTGATTTTCATATGCCCATTTGAATCAGTGCAGAGAGGTAAAGCATGTTTGCTCTAGCGTTGTTCAGAGAGGGAGGTCGTAGATTCCGATGTTTGTTTCTGTAACCCCACCATAGCAGATCTCTCTCTCTCTGTCTCTCCTTAATTACTGTCACATTACATGATGCTCCTCTCTCCCGCTCTCCTCTCCCTCTGGTAATAGTGCATATTACTCCAATTACGACTTGATTCAAACTCTAGAGTTACTGTAGCACGCACCAGTCAGCTTCAGTGCAGGAGCAGAGAGAAGAGCAACATTATTGCCGTAATGGAGTCCTTTTTTGTTTTCGAGGAGATGGATAGCTGTTTTTGACCTTGATTCCATTTCATTTATCAGAATACTCTCATTTTTTCTAAGCTTTTTGTTTGGCCGATAAATAATAGGAAGGCTGTTTCCAAAGCCCTACAAGTACTCTATATGTGGTCTGATCCATCTTGGATGTGCACCCAGTGGTGTTCGCAGAAGACAGCAGAGCAGTGTTTCCATTAGCCGGATTTTGTCATATCAAATTTTTTACAAGCCGATAAATAAAATTGGCACAGACAAGCCTGGAGAAGAAGAAAAAATCCCATTTTGAAATAATGCTTGTTAGCCTATTCATTTATGGAAATACCAGCAGATGTAAATACATTTGACCGGTCATGCTTATCAGTCTAGGTTAATTTGCATAATTTATTGGAATACAATTGCTGTGTGTGGAAATTCACTGTCTTATTTATCACACGCGCACAGCATACAGATAGATAAAGAGCCTTTGAGTGGACAGTCTGTCAGAAAGCTGCTGCTACTGTACAACATCTCAAACAGCATAGGCAATGGAAGGCAGGCTTCATCAGCGTGTCACACACGACTTTGCAGTGAGCTGGAGGCAGTATGCATTTTGAAAACATATATATACATAATTGTTGGACACCTGAAAATGTTAATACATGTTATGAGGTATGTCTTACCTTGCTTTAAAGTAGCCTAGACAAAAATCCAACCATTAGACCTCCCCTCTTTCTACAGTCGTGGCCAAAAGTTTTGAGAATGACGCAAATATACATTTCCACAAAGTTTGCTGCTTCAGTGTCTTCAGATATTTTTGTCAGATGTTACTATGGAATACTGAAGTATAATTACAAGTATTTCATAAGTGTCAAAGGCTTTTATTGACAATTACATGAAGTTGATGCAGAGTCAATATTTGCAGTGTTGACCCATCTTTTTGAAGACCTCTGAAATCCACCCTGGCATGCTGTCAATTAACTTCTGGGCCACATCCTGACTGATGGCAGCCCATTCTTGCATAATCAATGCTTGGAGTTTGTCAGAATGTGTGGGTTTTTGTTTGTCCACCTGCCTGTTGACGATTGACCACAAGTTCTCAATGGGATTAAGGTCTGGGGAGTTTCCTGCCCATGGACCCAAATATCGATGTTTAGTTCCCCAAGCCACTTAATTATCACGTTTGCCTTATGGCAAGGTGCTCCATCATGCTGGAAAAGGCACTGTTCATCACCAAACTGTTTCTGGATGGTTGGGAGAAGTTGCTCTCGGAGGATGTGTTGGTACCATTCTTTATTCATGGCTGTGTTCTTAGGCAAAGAAGCAACCTTGGCTGAGAAGCAACCCCACACATAAATGGTCTCAGGATGCTTTACTGTTGGCATGACACAGGAATGATGGTAGCGCTCACCTTGTCTTCTCCGGACAATTTTGTTTCTTGATGCCCCAAACAATCGGAAAGGGGATTCATCAGAGAAAATTACTTACCCAGTCCTCAGCAGTCCAATCCATGTACCTTTTGCAGAATATCAGTCTGTCCCTGATGTTTTTCCTGGAGAGAAGTGGCTTCTTTGCTGCCCTTCTTGACACCAGGCCATCCTCCAAAATTCTTCGCCTCACTGTGCGTGTAGATGCACTCGCACCTGTCTGCTGCCATTCATGAGCAAGCTCTGTACTGGTGGTGCCCCGATCCCGCAGCTGCACCAACTTTGGGAGATGGTCCTGGCGCTTGCTGGACTTTCTTGGATGCCCTGAAGCCTTCTTCACAACAATTTAACTTCTCTCCTTGAAGTTCTTGATGATCCGATAAAAGGTTGATTTATGTGCAATCTTACTGGCAGCAATATTCTTGCCTGTGAAGCCCTTTTTGTGCAAATCAATGATGACAGCACGTGTTTCCTTGGAGGTAACCATGGTTGACAGAGGAAGAACAATGATTCCAAGCACCACCCTCTTTTTGAAGCTTCCAGTCTGTTTTTCGAACTCAATCAGCATGACAGAGTGATCTCCAGCCTTGTCCTCATCAACACTCACACCTGTGTTAACGAGAGAATCACTGACATGTCAGCTAGTCTTTTTTTGGGAGGGCTGAAATGCAGTGGAAATGTTTTTTTTTTGGTATTCAGTTCATTTGCATGGCAAAAAGGGACTTTTCAATTAATTGCAATTCAGCTGATCACTCTTCATAACATTCTGGAGTATATGCAAATTGCCATCATACAAAAGGAGGCAGCAGACTTTGTGAAAATTAATATTTGTGTCATTCTCAAAACATTTGGCCATGACTGTACATTTCTAAACAACATTTTCATCTCTGTCACATGAAAACGCTCGCTTTTGACAATGTGTTTTCCTGCTAATTGCATTATGAAACAAACATTTGCACGCAGCACACTGCCTTGTGCGAGGTGCTGCACTTATAATGTGAAGAAATAATAGGTTATCAACATTTTAAGTTAAAGATTCTGTGACCTACCAAGGCCTACTGGTTGAATTAATTTAGGATCTGTTGTCCCACAACTGTCCCAGAGTCTGTTGGGAAAAGGATATTTCTTTCTCGACAAGCTGACCAATAGAATAGGTATACTTTTCTACTATGAGGATAGTAGATTGGCATAGGCTACTGATTTTGCTGTTCATTACAGTTGTTGGCTGAGCATAAGTAGCCTAAATGTGGGCATCGGAATTCGGCAAGAAGGACCACATCCTTGCATCCTGACTTGCATGTTCTGTTAAGATAAATCACATTTAGATTATGATAATTCATGTCATTCTGAGCAAGGTGGGTGGACGCCATAATCAGGTTATGCACCCAATGCGTATGGGTCCGGTAAATTTCTCAAATGTCCAGCGCCGCATTTTCCTAACTGAAACCCTGCAGCAAAGCTGGCTGACATCATCATGACAGTGGTCTGAGGATGGGGGGGATGATCTGTGTCAGTCCTACTGAACCACTAACTCTGATTCATACAGCCAGCTGTCAGACACATATCCATCCACATCCCTTATCATCCGCCACACCAATGGTATTATTCACCTTTACCTGCGACCTATGTACTGTATACTGGTGTTTTCCGTGTGAGTGAGTATGATCTCATGGTGCATTGTTTGGGCTGAGATGAGAGGAGAGAGCATGTCAGACGCAAGCTGATCTCATGTCTCCAACCATCCTCACTAGATCAGATCACAAACTTACAGTACACACTTACAGTTGAAGTCGGAAGTTTACATACACCTTAGCCAAATACATTTCTACTCAGTTTTTCACAATTCCTGACATTTAATCGTTGTAAAAAATCCATGTCTTAAGTCAGTTAGGATCACCACTTTATTTTAAGAATGTGACATTTCAGAATAATAGTAAAGTGATTTATTATAGCTTTTATTTCTTTCATCACATTCCCAGTGGGTCAGAGGTTTACATACACTCCATTAGTATTTGATAGCGTTGCCTTTAAATAGTTTAACTTGGGTCAAATGTTTTGGGTAGCGTTCCACAAGCTTCCCACAATAAGTTGGGTGAATTTTGGCCCATTCCTCCTGACAGAACTGGTGTAACTGAGTCAGGTTTATAGGCCTCCTTGCTCGCACACGCTTTTTCAGTTCTGGCCACACATTTTGTATAGGATTGAGGTCAGGGCTTTGTGATGGCCACTGCAATACCTTGACTTTGTTATTCTTAAGCTATTTTGCCACAACTTTGGAAGTATGCTTGGGGTCATTGTCCATTTTGAAGACCCATTTGCGACCAAGCTTTAACTTC
The DNA here is from genome assembly GCF_045791955.1 of Oncorhynchus clarkii lewisi. NCBI lineage: Eukaryota > Metazoa > Chordata > Actinopteri > Salmoniformes > Salmonidae > Oncorhynchus > Oncorhynchus clarkii. The sequence goes on from NC_092148.1 coordinate 65,826,836, forward strand.
CTGGCTGATGTCGCTTCGATATATCCACATCATTTTCCTACCTCATGACCTATTTTGTGAAGTGCACCAGTCCCTCCTGATGCTGCCACCCCTGTGCTTCACGGTTGGGATGGTGTTCTTCAGCTTGCAAGCATCCCTCTTTTTCTTCCAAACATAACGATGGTCATTATGGCCAAGCAGTTCTATTTTTGTTTCATCAGACCAGAGCACATTTCTCCAAAAAGTACGATCTTTGCTTCATGGCTGAGCGGGCTTTCAGGTTATGTCGATATAGGACTCGTTTTACTGTGTATATAGATACTTTTGAACCTGTTTCCTCCAGCATCTTTACAAGGTCCTTTGCTGTTGTTCTGTGATCGATTTGTACTTTTCCCACCAATGTACGTTCATCTCTAGGAGACAGAACGCGTCTCCTTCCTGAGCTGTATGACGGCGACGTGGTCCCTTGGTGTTTATACGTACATACTATTGTTTGTACAGATGAACGTGGTACCTTCAGGCATTTGGAAATTGCTGTCAAAGATGAACCAGATTGGGGAGGTCTAAAAAAAAATATTTTAAAAAAAATTCTGAGGTCTTGGCTGATTTCTTTTGATTTTCCCATGATGTCAAGCAAAGAGGCACTGAGTTTGAAGGTAGGCCTTGAAATGCATCCACAGGTACACCTCCAATTGACTCAAATTATGTCATTTAGCCTATCAGAAGCTTCTAAAGCCATGATGTAATTTTCTGGAATTTCCCAAGCTGTTTAAAGGCACAGTCAACCTAGTGTATATAAACTTCTGACCCATTGGAATTGTGATACAGTGAAATAATCTGTCTGTAAACAGTTGTTTGAATAACTTTCTGTGTCATGCACAAAGTAGATGTCCTAACTGACTGGCCAAAACTGTAGTTTGTTCACAAGAAATTTGTGAAGTGGTTGAAAACTAGTTTTAATGACTCCAACCTAAGTGCATATAAACTTCCGGCTAAGACCAACATCCTATGTACTGGATATTCAGCGGAGATTTACTAAAGATTCAAGATTATCAAGAAACTTTACTCATTGTTTTAGTACTCTAGTGCTGCATGCAGATAAGCCAGGTAAAGGCTTTGTCTTTCTCTACCCTCTTGACCAAAGGGACCACTCAGGCTTGAAGAGAGGACAGATCCTCCCACAATCTTGAAGAGTGGAGCCAGGGAATCAAGTCAGGATTTGGAGCCCGTGACGACCCTGGGTAGGAGTGCAACCCAGTCAGTGACTGCAGCTATTGGGATGGAGTGCTGCTCTGCTCTCTTCTCTTATCCTCTAGTAGCTCATCCTGCATAGTCACAAGCTGATTCTTCATGTCTTACAATGTATACTGTATCATCTGAGTGCCAGATCTATTCCCTCTAGGATTTTTTAGACATTACATAGTATATTATAAATCCCTTGAATGTTCTACAATTATTTCCACTAATAAGCTGTGCTCCTTTGAAAGTAGTGTAAGTGGAGCAAGTATCATTTTAGAACCACCAACATAATGATTGTAGAGGATTGACTCTGTTTTACTTACAAAATCCTCTGATACTGTGTGTTATGTTGGTTTAATCTAAGGATTTATCCTCAAGATTTAGGAATAAAGATTTTTGACCCGATTTGAGTATCAATGGAGGTTTTGTAGAGGTAAACCATCATATTAGCTCAACCAAATGGCTGAGCGGTTTCCACTTAAATGCTCTGGGAGACAGGGGTCTATTTATTGCATGTATCTCAGAGGATCCGTGTGAAGCATTGCTGGAGGACGTTCTACTTTGCTGGGTATTTTTAGCTAGAGTAAAAGGAGCTGCTTTCTCCCTCCCCACTGCGACAAGGGCAAGATTGACCATTTCTGTCAGCATCTGTACCTTCAAATGACAGAGGAAAGCCTACATCCTCTCTGAGTCAGGGTCAGTGGAGACACAACAGACTGATCCTCGTTACTGTTGGAGACATATTTCCTGTATGCAGGGGTCAAATGGTGAAGTCCCTGATGGTTTAATGTTGCTGGTTGCTGAACCGTTGGCCTTATTTATAGTACAGTGGGCCTCCACAACCAAAACCATATTTTATTCCATTTATGCTGTACTTTCAAAGCCGCTACTGATGACCTTACAAAATCCTTGTACTGAATTAGATTTTGTGCAATGCATTTTCTGTAGAGAAGGCCAAACATGGTTCATTGTTCATGGACACAAGGCCAGTCTGAAGATGTATTATTATTGGAAGAGTTTCAATTAGTTTCATCACAAAATTAGAGTGAAGGCCTCAGATTAATGGTTAATCATGGTGGTTGTATTTAGTTCAGCACACAAATAGGCCAAACTATGGCTAAGTGTTTTGAAAAAGGAAGTAGGTTAAACAAGGACATCTTGTCTTGATATGCAAAGACTATTAGGAAGGTATTGTGTTTGATTTTGCCATTGCCTTCTGTGTGCAATTGCTTGAGTCTTATGTGTAGCATGTTTGTATGAATAGATAATAGTGAAACAGATAAGCGTGTGATTACAGTATGTTTACTACTACAGATTTGCTCTCCTATCCATCCTATTCATACGAAAAGTATTTTTGGTTCCAAAACCATCTGTGGATGTGGATTCATCTGACAGAGTGAAGTAACTCCTGTCTCGTTTGATATTCAGAACCCAATGTAGTTTTTATTTTATTTTACCTTTATTTTACTAGGCAAGTCAGTTAAGAACAAATTCTTATTTTCAATGACGGCCTAGGAACAGTGGGTTAACTGCCTGTTCAGGGGCAGAACGACAGATTTTGTACCTTGTCAGCTCTGGGATTTGAACTTGCAACCTTTCGGTTACAAGTCCAATGCTCTAACCACTAGGCTACCCTGCCGCCCCCCAGTTAAAGGCCTAGTGCCATCAAAAACTAGATTTTTCCACACTGAGGTTGGATTAATACTGTGAGAATTACGATAATGCACTTTTAGTGTAAGAGCTATTTAAAAAGATTGCCTAAAATTTCAGACTATTTTGGTGAGATGGAGCTTTGGCCTGCCTGGTGATATCACCAGATGGTAAATTTGTTAATAGACCATTAAGAAAGAGAGTTAGTTCCAAACTTCTCTGCCAATAACATCTAGTTTTCAGTTTTCCCCTCCCCTCTCAGACCACTCCCAGACAGTCCTAACAAAATTGCACTTACAGTTTAAGTCTGAAGTTTACATACACTTTGGTTGGATTTATTAAAACAAATTTTTCAACCCCTTCACAAATTTCCTATTAACAAACTATAGTTTTGCCAAGTCGGATAGGACATCTACTAACCGATGTCCTAACATCTACTAAAAAGTCAATTTTACAACAATTGTTTACAGACATATTATTTCACTTAGAATTTGCTGTATCACAATTCCAGTGGGTTTACAAACACTATCTTGACTGCCTTTAAACAGCTTGGAAAATTCCAGAAAATTATGTCTTGGCTTTAGAAGCGTCTGATAGGCTAATTGACACCATTTGAGTCAATTGGAGGTGTACCTGTGGAGGTATTTCAAGACCTACCTTCAAACTCAGTACCTCTTAAAGTTTGCTGCTTCAGTGTCTTTAGATATTTTTGTCAGATGTTACTATGGAATACTGAAGTATTGAAGTAAGTAAGTATTTCATAAGTGTCAAAGGCTTTTATTGACAATTACATGAAGTTGATGCAGAGTAAATATTTGCAGTGTTGTCCCTTCTTTTTGAAGACCTCTGAAATCCACCCTTCTTAACTTCTTGGCCACATCCTGACTGATGGCAGCCCATTCTTGCATAATCAAAGCTTGGAGTTTATCAGAATTTGTGGGTTTTTATTTGTGGAGGATTGATCACAAGTTCTCAATGGGATTAAGGTCTGGGGAGTTTCCTGCCCATGGACCCAAATATCGATGTTTTGTTCCCTGAGCCACTTAGTTATCATATTTGCCTTATGGCAAGGTGCGCCATCATGCTGGAAAAGCCACTGTTCGTCACCAAACTGTTTCTGGATGGTTTGGAGAAGTTGCTCTCGGAGGATGTGTTGGTACCATTCTTTATTCATGGCTGTGTTCTTAGGCAAAATTGTGTGTGAGCCCACTCTCTTGGCTGAGTAGCAACCCCACACATGAATGGTCTCAGGATGCTTTATTGTTGGCATGACACAGGACTGATGGCAGCGCTCACCTTGTCTTCTCCAGACAAGCTTTTTTCCAGATGCCCCAAACAATCGGAAAGGGGATTCATCAGAGAAAATGACTTTACCCCAGTCCCAGAAGTCCAATCCCTGTACCTTTTGCAGAATATCAGTCTGTCCCTGATGTTTTTCCTGGAGTGGCTTCTTTGCTGCCCTTCTTGACATCAGGCCATCCTCAAAGTCTTCGCCTCACTGTGCGTGTAGAATCACTCACACCTGCCTGCTGCCATTCATGAGCAAGCTCTGTACTGGTGGTGCCCCGATTCTGCAGCTAAATCAACTTTGGGAGACTGTCCTGGCGCTTGCTGGACTTTCTTGGGCGCCCTGAAGCCTTCTTCACAACAATTGAACCGCTCTCCTTGAAGTTCTCGATGATCCGATAAAAGGTTGATTTATGTGCAATCTTACTGGCAGCAATATCCTTGCCTGTGAAGCCCTTTTTGTGCAAATCAATGATGACGGCACGTGTTTCCTTGGAGGTAACCATGGTTGACAGAGGAAGAACAATGATTCCAAGCACCACCCTCCATTTGAAGCTTCCAGTCTGTTTTTCGAACTCAATCAGCATGACAGAGTGATCTCCAGCCTTGTCTTCGTCAACACTCACACCTGTGTTTACGAAAGAATCACTGACATGATGTCAGCTGATCCTTTTGTGGCAGGGCTGAAATACAGTGGAAATGTTTTTGGGGTATTCAGTTCATTTGCATGGCAAAGAGGGACTTTGCAATTCATCTGATCACTCTTCATAACATTCTGGAGTATATGCAAATTGCCATCATACAAACTGAGGCAGAAGACTTTATGAAAATTAATATTTGTGTCATTCTCAACTTTTGGCCATGACTGTATTTGGCTAAGGTGTATGTAAACTTCCGACTTCAACTGTAGCTAAAAAGTGATTTTTGTTTCTTTTTGACTTTTTTAATTGAAAAAAAATCACTGTATGGTACATTGTTACCCAGAAATGATCTGATGTTGAGATTAAAACGTTTGGACCTTTTAAAGATATGAGTCATAATTTGCTTCTGCATGTTCTGAGGATAAATCTGGCCCTTATCTGTGGATGTACTGTATTTATGATTGTGGATTAATGCCTCTCCTACCAGGCTGTTCTTCACACCTACACTCTCTTCCAATTTTAGATGTGTTACACTCAAATTGATAAGGCTACCGGCCTTGAAATCAGAGGAAATGAACACACCTGACCTTGACTTTCTGCCATAGTTAAGTTCAAATGTTTGTGGTAGGTTGTGTCATAGTCATGGGGCTTGAATATTATTTGCTCTTGAGAGTTGGTGTTGGTATGATATGGATTTAATCAGGTCTGGATGTAATATATATTGAACACAAATATAAACACAACATGTTGGACCCATGAGCTGAAATAAAAGATCCAAGAAATGTTCCATATGCACAAAAAGTCTTTCTCTCAAATTTTGTGCACAAATTTGTTTTCATCCCTGTTAGTGAGCATTTCTCCTTTGCCAATATAATACATCCACCTGACAGGTCTGGCATATCAAGAAGCTGATTAAATGGCATGATCATTACACAGGTGTGCCTTGGCTGTGGACAATAAAAGGCCACGCTAAAATGTGCAGTTTTGTCACATAACCCAATGCCACAGATGTCTCAATCATAAGCCGTGTCGTTTTAGAGAGTTTGGCAGTATGTCCAACTGGCCTCACAACTGCAGACCATGTGTAACCACACCAGCCCAGGACCTTCACATCCGCCTTCTTCACCTGCGGGATCGTCTGAGACTAGCCACCCGGACAGCTCATGAAACTGAGGAGTATTTCTGTCAATAATAAATACTTTTTGTGTGGAAAAACTCATTCTGATTGGCTGTGCCTGGCTCCCAGTGGGTGGGCCTGGCTCCCAAGTGGGTGCCCCTGCCGAGGTCATGTGAAATCCATAGATTAGGACCCATTGCATTTATTTCAATTGACTGATTTCCTCATAAAATTGCATGTTGCCTTTATATTTTGTTTCAGTATATCAAGTCGTCTTTAGTGGATGTGACTGCAGCTTCCAGGGAGTTATTAGCCCCATGTTGTTCAAACCTAATATAGGTAATGCTACAGACCAGAACGTGAGGGATATCCCATAGAGATTGTCATGTTTTATGAGATGACCAACAATAGATCTTCTGTTGACGTTTGCACAATCTCTTATAGTGCACCGAAGCATCACTTCGCTAAGCATCAGAGACGGAGATAGCGAGAGAGAGAGATAGAGACCCCCCCCCCCCCCTCTCTGCCTAGAGTTGATCCCAGGAGACATGCCCTGGGACTGCAGCAGATTGACCTGTCTTTTAATCAGAGGGGAATAAAAAATGGGGGGCTAATTTAGAGCACGGGTGGAGAGATGAGAGAAAGGAACCCAAGGAAAGCATTCATCAGCATGTTCTCCTCAGTACATGGAACCTTTCATCCTTCAATCTCCCAGCCTTTCAGAGAAATGCTGATGATGGATTTATGCTCCTGCCACTTCAGCATGCCAGGGACATATTAGTTTAATTAACAATCATAATGATTAGGCTAGTGTAAAAATAAAATGTAAAAAATTCACTTTTTTCAAATGACTATTCAATGAATTTGAGATTAATGTACAGTTTAGGTATTTGCATGTTCTTAGACAAGACCGTTAGTTTGAGGTCTGAGGATGTTTTAAATCTTATTAGAGCTTGTTAAAATCCTCATCTTAACAATGACTAGGCTGGGATATGGAGCTGGTACACTAATCCACCTTTGATCCTGATATGGCTCTAGTTGTACCATTTACAACTAGTGCTGCTGCCGAGAGGGTTGATTATTTTCGTAAAGCCAGATAAATGCTTTTAAATCTTGAACTCGTATTGTTTTTGTATTCTTATTTGCTAATAGAGGATGAGCGTTGTTAAGAAATTACATGTTTATTATCCTATTCAAATGGTTTGTGTCTGCCATTTTAAGATTCTGTTTGTCTTTTCTCTACCATGACCTTGTTAAGGTGATTGGGATGGGTGTTTTGTTTGTCTATGTAGCCTAATAAGGGTGTTGCAAGAATACAGAATTTAGTCTAGATTTTGGTGTTGCTAGAATAAAGAATGGAATTGAGAGGTTTCTGCCTCATTTGATTGTAAACCTAAAATGTTTTATTATGGTGTGTGTACTGAGTGCATCAATACGGGCTTTCACCTGGTCAGTCTGTCATGGAAAGAGCAGGTGTAGGTCAGGTTATTTTGGTCTAGTGCTGAGCGATTAACCAAAATGTCTGTTATTTAACTTTTTTTTAAACAACCAGTTGACCGACATCGGTTAAATTATTTTAATTCCATTTAGTTCAGGGGTTTTCTGTGAGCTTAATGTGCACATTGCGCAGTTTCTCTAGAGGTAAATCAGACCAAGAACGAACTGTGCGATTTTAGTAGGGAGTTGTAGTTTCCAACAGGCCAATATTCTACATAGTTTAGCGCAGAAAGCGTGCCAGTTAACAAATGGAACTGGTACATTTCTTTATTTACTGTATGCAAGAAAATATTCTGCCTATTTTTATGTTTAATATAGGGCAGACATAAGTTCCCTACCTTCTCCCCTTCCACTTGACTACTCAATTTCTGTTGTAATGCTGCAATCAATTGGTTGTTACTTTGTATTGAGCAAACATTCTCATACATTTTCGATAGCTGCATGTGTGACAACTCCACTAGCTTCCCACTGGGCACAGACATCAATTCAACGTCTATTTCAATGGATTTCATTAAAATGTTGTGGAAACAACGTTGAGTCAACCAGTGTGCGCCTAGTGGGTTATTTTATTAGTATATTCATAATCACTGCACATTTGTGCAGCTAGTCTAATTGGTTTTGAACACATTTGAGAGGGTTCATCAGTACTGTATGTTATCATTTGACTTTATATATCCTCTTTTAAGCCATCAAGCAGCTAGCTAGCTGTAAGTGTGTATAATAAAACAGCTTGAAGTCATGGCCACAGCGATCTTCCCATTTACCTATAGTCTGACTTTAATTTTGATTGGGCATGAAAAAATATTTCATGCAGTTTACTATTCTGTTATTAGTCTTAAAGCCACCAAATACTTGAACTGCATTGTGGCAGTATGTTGGGGATGTCCCAATTCCACAAAACGTATTGATATGCTATGATCAAACAAGCTCCAATGAAAGGATCATGTCAGGCCAACATGTCAGGGCTCCCATCTCAGTGCTAGAGGTGTCTGCATCTCAGTGCTAGAGGTGTCACTGTAGACCCTGGTTCGATCCCGGGCTGTATCACAACTGGCTGTGATCGGGAGTCCCTTTTGTCTAAATATTTGACTGGTGCTGTAATGGTCCACCAGGCTGAGTTGCAGACAGTGCCTGGGTGTCCTCATGAGCTCTCCTCTCTGCTATTGTTATTACAACAAATCATGTGACACATACTGTATCCCTTCCAGATGGCTCCTGACTTCAGCTCTTATTAAATTGTCCATGTTTACACTGCCCTCCCAGCTGCTCTTAGACACTTTCCTTCTCTTTGCAGATCTCTAATGTGTTGAGTACTAAACTAACCTAACTTAATACTAGAAGCCCTGTGGATGGAGAAGAGAAAGCCCTGGTAATGGTATAAGAGAGGACAGGGGGCTGGTAATACTATTTTAAGTCCACTTTGAAGCATCATGTTGCAGGGATACAGTAGAAGCCCATTCATTCTGTATGTTGATATATCTCTGGTTGCGATCTGCTGTCTATACTGTGTCCTCTCTGCTTAGAAATGGTTCGGTGTCAGCCTGAAAGCAGAGCTAATGAGAAGCTTGCTGCTATTGAGTGTTTACCAGAGGAGAGAGAGGAGAGGAACTCTGAGAAATGGGTTCTCGCTCTGCTGCTGCTGCTGCTGCTACTGCTACCTCCTACTAGCTCTGCTCCATAGTAGTGATTATCCTCCCGGGTTTCCTCATGTGGCTGCTCCTGAGCTGTTTCTCTTGCTCTCACTCTCTGTATTGCCTACAACAGGAATGGTATCATTTTTCATGCATGATGTATTTATTTGATTCTATAAAGAATATTTGTTACGATGGGTGCCATCACCAATCCATATCGGCGGCAAATGTAGACAGAGCTTTGTGCTTCCTACCCCTGCTAGGTGTATATATACCAAGGTCCCAATGGAATGTCTACACAGTTCCTGCTTTCACTTTTGATTATCCCCACACAGCTATACTCTACTGCACCCTCAGTCCTGTGTGTGTGTGTGTGTGTGTGTGTGTGTGTGTGTGTGTGTGTGCGTAGGGGGGGGGGGGGGGGGGCGGGGTTAGCTGAGCATTCTGCAGCCTGTCTAACAAGGAATAACCAAAATTGTTGTAGGACTCCTGTGCAGGCTGTATGGAGTAGGTCCTATGCAGAGCCATTACCTCTACCTCTTTGTGCTGATGGACTATCAGTAGAGAAGAGGCTCGCAGGGGGGCTGCAGGAGTAGGAGAGAGTCAATACTATGACAGACTGCTAGTCAGGGGGGCTGCAGGAGTAGGAGAGAGTCACTACTATGAAAGACTGCTAGTCAGGGGGGACATAATTCACAACCCTGTCATTGGAAATATTTTTTCTCTCCCTTTTCTCTGAAATGACTCACAGAACAATTATATGGAACACACCTCCAAAGTATGGGGAAGCATTTTTTCATGGCTATATGTGGACACTAAATGGAGTCAATTTGTTTATTCACAAGCACAGCTTCTATATGACCTTTGTCATTAAGAGGAACACAGAATGTCAACTCATTATCCATAATACAGTGTTGCCCTGTATAACATGAGAACATTTAGGGTTGACTGAAAATGTTCTTGTCATCTGGATTTGACAGTGCACTGGGTAAAGGAAAATATTAATTAACTATATTCTGAACAAAAACATAATTGTTTGAGAGATCCATTGTGAACAGTTTTAACTCCTGGCTAAGGAAGATATACATCTAATAAATGGTGTCATTTGTGTTTTTTTCCTGCATGTTTTCTCAAGTAGGAATAAGAACTACAGTGCATTTCAATCGGTTTGGCCTTAAACGGATGGCATAACACCCACTGGTTTGACTCCGATGTCTGCTTGTAGGGGGAGAGGGCAAATAATGATGATACTCTATAATGTCATCATTCAGGTAGAAGATATAACCCTATTTGGTAAAATACCAAGTTTATATATATTTTCTATTTATTTTATTTTTTATGGCAAGAACAGCTCAAATAAGCAAAGATAAATGACAGTCCATCATTACTTTAAGACATGAAGGTCAGTCAATACGGAAAGAACTTTGAAAGATTCTTCAAGTGTAGTTACAAAAACCATCAAGCGCTATGATGAAACTGGCTCTCATGAGGACCACCACAGGAAAGGAAGACCCAGAGTTACCTCTGCTGCAGAGGATAAGTTTATCAGAGTTACCAGCCTCAGAAATTGCAGCCCAAATAAATGCTTCACAGAGTTCAAGTAACAGACACATCTCAACATCAACTGTTCAGAGGGAGACAGGCCTTCATGGTCAAATTGCTGCAAAGAAACCACTACTAAAGGACACCAATAAGAAGAAGAGACTTGCTTTGACCAAGAAACACAAGCAATGAACATTAGATCGGTGGAAATCTGTCGTTTTGTGCATTGAGACAAATGTGAGATTTTTGGTTCCAAACTCCATGTCTTTGTGAGATGCAGAGTAGGTGAACGGATGATCTTTGCATGTGTATTTCCCATCGTGAAGCATGGAGGAGGTGGTGTGATGGTGTGCGGTGCTTTGCTGGTGACACTGTCTGCGATTTATTCAGAAATCAAGGCATACTTAACCAGCATGGCTACCACAGCATTCTGCAGCAATACACCATCCTATCTGGTTTGGGCTTAGTGGGATTATCATTTGTTCTTCAACAAGACAATGACCCAACACACCTCCAGGCTGTGTAAGAGCTATTTGACCAAAAAGGAGAGTGATGGAGTGCTGCATCAGATGACCTGGCCTCCACAATCACCTGACCTCAACCCAATTGAGATGGTTTGGGATGAGTTGGACTACAGAGTGAAGGAAAAGCAGCCAACAAGTGCTCAGCATATGTGGGAACTCCTTCAAGACTGTTGGAAAAGCATTCCAGGTGAAGCTGGTTGAGAGAATGCCAAGAATATGCAAATCTGTCATCAAGGAAAAGGGTGACAATTTTGAAGAATCTAAAATATATTTAGATTTGTTTAACACTTTTTTGGTTACTACATGATTCCATAAGTGTTATTTCATAGTTTTAATGTCTTCACTATTATTCTACAATGTAGAAATTTGTAAAAAGAAAGAAAAACTCTTGAATAAGTAGGTTTATCCAAACTTTTGACTGGTACTGTATATATCCAGTGTCCATTTTATACACATTTCCTTGACTAACTCAGAGTTATATCTGAACTGATCCGTTTTGTTTTTTTCAGGTGTGTAGGTTGGCGACGCCAATACACCACCAATCAAGATGGTGGCCCTTTCACTGAAGATCTGTGTCCGCCAGTGCAATGTGGTGAAGACCATGCAGTTTGAGCCCTGCACTCCTGTATATGATGCTTGTAGGATCATCAGGGAGAGGGTTCCGGAAGCCCAGACTGGCCAAGGTGAGAGATTGGGGAAAGCTACTGTTAATGGGTAATGTCAGAACGTTTCACAAGCATAAGGATCACTTTCACTAAGAAAATTGAAATACAAAAACTACGCAATTACTCTTTATTTTACATCACTCTGTACTAAATACTCCAGTGTCATTGTAATGCAATTGTCAAACAAGGCATTAGAGTGCCTGATCTCCAGTTTTGTCGGTCTGGTCTGGTCTTGTCTGGTCTTGTTTGGTCTTGTCTGGTCTGGTCTTGAGCTTTTTAAGCAGGAGATAAAAAATCGATGTCACCCACAGCATTGCTTTCTGACTACAGACAGACAGAAAACAGTTTCAGAACAGTCGATGCGCTCTGTCTGAGGAAGCTGATTCAATCTGGGTCTGTGGGTGCTATTCTTCCCTGGGGGAGGTGTTAGTTAGGCAGGTTGGAGAGGCTCTCTGTGGTGTTAGCTAGGCATGCTGGAGAGGCTCTTTAAGCTGAGCTCTCATTAGGCTTTAGGACAGATTCATATCAGCTAGGCTAGAGGGTCTGATGGCAGACATAATTACCCTTCTTTCCCAACTGAATGTCATAACATGGATTATTCATGTGAATGTCAATGAGATCAGAAGAAGAGGCATCCTATGTATCATAAACAGTAACTACATGAGATGCAGTTAAATAGCATTGTCTTGTCAACATGTGTTCACTTAGTTGGCTTTTGCCGTTTAAACATTCAATCAAGCAATTGTTCCCATTACTAAATGTTACCCTAACACGTTCTCTGCTATCTGTTTCAGCCTCTGATTATGGCCTGTTTCTCTCTGATGATGATCCCAGAAAAGGAATCTGGCTGGAGTCTGGGAGAACTCTGGATTACTACATGCTCCGGAACGGGGTAAAGCCCAATCATAGAACACAGGGCAGAGTCCCATCAAACATTCAATCAAAGGACTGCATATCATTCCCCTCTTTCCTTGTTTCTAAGGATGTCTTGGAGTACAAAAAGAAACAGAGGCCCCAGAAGATCAAGATGCTGGATGGGGCAGTTAAAACTATCATGGTGGATGACTCTAAAACTGTGGGAGAGCTGCTTGTAACCATATGCAGTAGAATAGGTGGGTAACATCTCTCTAACTGGAATCTACACAAGTCAAACCATCCACTAGCCTCTCAGAGTAGGAGTGCTGATGTTAAAGGTCTCAGTTTTGGGACTGGTGCTGCAGATGATAGTTCCTGTAACACAGGATAAATTATGAAACAGGAGAATGTGGCTTCTCTTTCAAAGGTTCTCTCAATTATTTTATTCAACATTCTCTCAAGCGCAAATGATCTTTTTCTGTCTTTTCAGTGTATTTCAATGTTTTATTTGATTTTAAAAAAATGTGTATTTCATTTGTCTCCTAATCCCTGACATATCATTTCATAAACATATAAAAAAATACATCAAGAATATTACATTCCAATCCAATTCACATCCTAAAATTCTTTACATTTATCCCCCAAACACATTTACTCTTAACTTTTATTCACCTGTTTACAGTAGGTTATAATTCTGCAGTTGACTGTTGTCCACTATAGCCCTATAGGAGACTAAGCATGAAAGCCTTTTTAAAGACTGGTATAACTCATTAGAAGTGACTTTATACCCATTCTCAAAATACAGTCACCCAGTGTCAGAAGGGCTAATAGAAAGACAAGGCTATTGCAAATGACATTCATGCAAATTATTGAAAAATTACTGAACATGCTAGCATAGTGCTAACCGACGCTAGCAACCAACTGACCGGAGCTGTCAAAAGCGATCTCGAACTAGCTAATAGCTAACCGGAGCTAGCTCTAAGCTAGCAGCTTTTCTGACATTAACAGTACAAGTACAGTATAGTACAAGTTCTTAAACAGCACAGTTACAACATTAAATTGTCAGGAGTGTCTTTTTCAAAATAAAAACATTCAGGTGTTAACCATTTGTTGTTTTCTGGATCAAAGGAATGCACAGCCATCATTTCATTTTATACTCGACATGCGTTTTCTGTCTAGTACGAAGTTACACAATTACTATGTTGTTCAAACCCATGACATTCACTTCAACAGGCAAGTTACACTGAATACCACAATATTTTTTTGTATTTTTGCACTTTACTGACCTGTAACATGGGATAAATTATGAAACAGGAGAACATGACTTCTCTTTCAAAGGTTTTCTCAATTATGAGAACACACAGGTGCAGGACCGCATACAGTCCCAGTGCGAAGTGAACACGTCTCACTGGCCAACATTAGTATAAATGCATTGCAATGGCAAAAACTTGGAGGACTGACATTTCAGTAAAAGCATTCTCCTCCAATACAGAGAAACAATACATAAACACAAATGTGACCATACATTTTGTGTGCGTCACTCTGATCTAGGACCTGTCCATATAATCTTATTCATTAAGATCTAAAAGGCTAAACAGATCCTAGATCAACACTCCTACTCTGAGACCTTTTGTGGATACGGGCCCTGATCCTATTTATAGCTCACAGTTACTGGCTCCGCCATACATTATGGATGCAGATTCCCTAGCTTTTAGAACATGATATTTAGCTATGGTACTGATATAGTCTAAGTTTTATATGGATATTTTTGATAGGGGAAAAAATGCTTTTTTACACCATGTTGAAATTATGAGTGGTCATTGTGAAGCCAAAGACTGTCCTCTATTGTCATGTAGGTGTTCCCTTAGCCATATACTGTATTTCAATTACGCTGGGCTGCCTGTGCCCAAACTCAATTGGGTGAGGAGAAGAGAGATGTTTGGCAGATCTCTTCATTGGCTGGTGTTTGTTTATAGAGGGCTTTCTGCTTGGCTTCTCCTCTTCTGAGTTCCCACTTTAGTTTTCTGGCTGCTCTCCCGTTTCCCCCACTGGTACTTCTGATATGGCACAGCTCAAAGTGCTGGCTCTGTGCTCTAAACTGCTCCCTCTCTGAGAGTTTCCCGGCTGCCGCTCCTCTTCAGGAATCACCAACTACGAGGAGTACTCCCTGATCCAGGAGGCGGTGGAGGAGAAGAAGGAGGACGGTCATGGGACTGGCACCCTGAAGAAGGACCGGACTCTGCTCCGAGACGAGAGGAAGATGGAGAGGCTCAAAGCCAAGCTTCACACAGACGATGACCGTGAGTTTGAAAAGCACTTCCAAAAGAACACAATGTGTTTGTAGTCCAGTATTACATGCTTCCAGTCATCCTCTACCCCTCTATCATTAAGTCCAATTTCTCACATTGGTAAGTCCAGTATCATCTCAGTTGAACACGTTTTATACCTCAACGCAGTCAAAGTACTGTATCAATGTTTAATGAAATTAAGATGGTAATTTCTGTCCTTTGGGGGTAAGATAACATTTGGAAAGCATGATTGTATAAATCATCCTCAAACCGTCACAAAATCTATCGTTATTCTCAGCAGACGGTTATGCAAATTACTGCCCTCATGGTTTTAGACAACAAAAAAAAAATCATTTTGGCTATATGTCTTTATGACTGTTTTATTTCACTGTCATGTCCAATCCCAGTAGTAGAAGTCTATGCTACTGTGTATTTTTCTCTGTTGGCAGTGAACTGGCTGGACCACAGCCGGACGTTCAGAGAGCAAGGGGTGGAGGAGAGCGAGATGCTGCTGCTCAGACGCAAGTTCTTCTACTCAGATCAGAATGTGGACTCACGAGACCCTGTCCAGCTCAACCTCCTCTATGTACAGGTCAGACCTCTCTCACTGTGCTCATTCCTGTCCAACATGTAGTAAACTGAGCTCTTCAATTCCTTTCTCCTCTACTTAACAGTTAATTAAATGGCTACACTGACTATTTGCATTGACCCACTTACTTTATTCTTATTTTTTGCACTGACTCTTGCACAGGTCTTGATGTACACTCACTGGACTCTAACCACACATTCATACATACTATCTATCTTAAAATAGATACAACTATACTAAATATATTCACGTCACCAAATAATTAATTAAAACACACTGTTTTGCAATGACGACGGTCTACAGTAGCCTCAACAGCACTCTCTAGGGTAGCACCATGGTGTAGCTGGAGGACCGCTTGTTTCCGTCCTCTGGGTACATTGACTTCAATACACAACCTAAGAGGCTCGTTGTTCTCACCCCTTTCCATAGACTTACAAAGTAATTATGACAACTTCCGGAGGACGTCCTCCAACCTGTCAGAGCTCTTGCAGCATGAACTGACATGGTGTCCACCCAATCATAGCATCAGATAATTAATATAGTACTGAAAGTATAAGCTACAGCTAGCTAGCACTACAGTGCATACAATGTGGTGAGTAGTTGATGCAAAGAGAGAGGAAGACAATAGTTTAACAGTTTTAAACAAATTAATTTCTTCAAAAATTAAGAAGCAATACAGAGAGCGCGAGCTATATTGTGTTGTATATTTTAATTTCACTTTTACTTACTTAGCTAGAAAATGCAGCTAGCTAGTTTAGCCTACTCAAACAGAGAGTGATTATATTCTAGTTGGTTATGGCTATCCAACACTGAAACCCTTCCAAGTCAAGGTAAACTTTTGGTTTTTTTAATTTATTGCCACCCGCACCCGCCGGTGTAACTGCTAAACTGCTTACTGTACTCTGTACTGCATGATTGTAGCAGGTTTACTAGCGCGTTATTCAACATAGCTACTAGAACTACAATGTTAAAATGGTGACATCAATGTAGGCTGTGTGTAGCGGTTAGAGGTTATGATACGAATGTTTGGCTTGGGAAAGATTTTTTTTGCCTGGTCACAGACAGCTGATGTGTTGTGCACTGAACTCCACAAGCTAACAGAGTGAGTGAATGAGAGCATGTAGATGCTAGATGGAATTGTACAACGATAAAAGGGATCATGCTAGATTGTAGCATCCTAATGATGGGTATAGGGAAAATGTTTGTATCATATAGTAGCCTAACCTATCGATGTTACGTTGAGCTGGGTGAATGGAATATGAATGAAAGACATCCAGTATGCTGTAATAGAATAAGGCCATGCTCATCTTTTTTTTTTTTTATCATCCTCCCTCATCTTAAATGTCACCGACCACAACCAATGCATAGTCACTTTACGCCTACCTAAATGTACATATTACTAACCCGTACCCCTGCATATTTGACTCTGCACCGGTACCCCTTGTATATAGCCTCATTATTGTTATTTTATTGTGTTCATATTTTTAGTTAGCAAATGAGTCTTACTTTTTTTTAAACTCTACATTGTTGGTTAAAGCTTGCAAGTAAGCATTTCATAGTAAGGTCTACATGTGACAAATACATTGTGATTTGATTTACCGTCCTCCCTGACTGGTCCTGTAGTCCTACAGTCAATAAAACAGACATCAGCTCAAATACAGTTGGATCTTCTGTCCAAGGCTATGGTGCTGGAACTCCTATAAAGCCTGGCTTGACGTACTGTCCTATAGCCTTGCTGGTTCTGTTGGATCAGAGGCCAGCTGACTTATGCGGCCTTGCTGGTAGTCCAGTTCTCAGAGGATGAGCTCGGCCTGATTTACAGTATATGTATCACAGACAGGTTAGCTTGCCGTGCCGGTGCTGCTGTGCTTGGGTCAGCATGGACTGTCTGGTTTTGCACTGCAGCGTTGTTGCACACTATAGCGTTGTTGTGCTCTACAGTGTGGATGGAGTCTGAGTGAGAGAGAGAGGGCTGCTGAGACAGGGAGTCCCCTGGGGGAGGGGGGGGGGGGGGTCAGCTGAGCCTGCATTACACAGGGCAGACTTTGCTCACTGCACGCCTCACTGCATCTGCATTAGCTTCCCCTGCCTTGAGTTGAAGAAGGGAGCTCCCCCCTAACACCTGAGCTCACAGAGGAGCATGCTATGCACAGTACCTTGTGCTGTTCTGTGAAGGAAGTAGTACACAGCGTTGTACGAGATCTTCAGTTTCTTGGCTATTTCTCTCATGGAATAGCCTTCATTTCTCAGAACAAGAATAGACTGACGAGTTTCAGAAGAAAGTTTTTTGTTTCTGGCCATTTTGAGCCTGTAAACGAACCCACAAATGCTGATGCTCCAGACACTCAACTAGTCTAAAGGCCAGTTTTATCGCTTCTTTATTCAGAACAACAGTTTTCAGCTGTGCTAACATAATTGCAAAAGGTTTTTCTAATGATCAGTCAGCCTTGGATTAGCTAACACATCGTGCCATTGGAACACAGGAGTGTTGGTTGCTGAAAATGGGCCTCTGTACGCCTATGTAGATATTCCAAACAAAATCAGCTGTTTCCAGCTACAATAGGCATTTACAACATTAATAATGTCTACACTGTATTTCAGATCAATTTGATGTTATTTTAAAACTTCTTGTGACTCTCAAACCCGGATCCGGGAGCATAATCATCGCCTGACACTAATTAGCATAACGCAACGGACATAAATCTTCCTAGAAAATCTTCCTATTCATGAAAATCACAAATGAAATATATTGAGACACAGCTTAGCCTTTTGTTAATCACACTGTCATCTCAGATTTTCAAAATATGCTTTACAGCCAACGCTAGACAAGCATTTGTGTAAGTTTATCATAGCCTAGCATAGCATTATGCCCTGCTAGCAGCAGGCAACATTTTCACGAAAATAAGAAAAGCAATCAAATGAAATAATTTACCTTTGAAGAACTTCAGATGTTTTCACTCAGGAGACTCCCAGTTAGATAGCAAATGTTCCTTTTTTCCAAAAATATTATTTTTGTAGGCGAAATAGCTCTGTTTGTTCTTCACGTTTGGCTGAGAAATCGACCGGAAAATGCGGTCACTACAATGCCAAACTTTTTTCCAAATTAGCTCCATAATATCGACAGAAACATGACAAACGTTGTTTAGAATCAATCCTCAAGGTGTTTTTCACATAACTATTCGATAATATATCCACCGGGACAATTGGTTTCTCATTAGAAGTGATTGGAATAATGGCTACCGCTGTACTTTACGCAAGATTTTCTGCGGGAGCCATCATGTGACCACTTGCTCAATGTGGTCCCTTACGGCTATTCTTCAACATAAATGCGTAAAAAGACGTCACAATGCTGTAGACACCTTGGGGAATACGTAGAAAGCGTAAGCTCATTCATAGCCCATTCACAGCCATATAAGGAGTCATTGGCATACAGCGCTTTCAAAATATGGGGCACTTCCTGATTGGATTTTTATCTGGGTTTCGCCTGTAACATCAGTTCTGTTGCACTCACAGACAATATCTTTGCAGTTTTGGAAACGTTAGAGTGTTTTCTATCCAAAGCTGTCAATTATATGCATAGTCGAGCATCTTGTCGTGACAAAATATCCCGTTTAAAACGGGAACGTTTTTTATCCAAAAATGAAATAACGCCCCCAGAGTTCCAAGAGGTTTCAATGGACTTTTTTCAAAAACAAGGACATTTCTAAGTGACACAACTTCTGAACAGTAGCGTACATGCACACCCAACAAGCACACACTCAGACACAGCACATACCTTGCAGAAGTATTCAGACCCCTTGAATTTTATCACATTTTGGTTAACAAAGTCTGATTAAAATGTATTTAATTGTCACTTTTTTATAATTTTTAAAAAAATATTAGTTGAAAATAAATACCTAAAATATAGTTGTTGCATAAGTTTTCAGCTCCCTGAGTCAATAGATGAAACCCCTTCTGCATCGATTACAGCTGTGAGTCTATAAGAGATTTGCACACCTGGATTTTGCAATATTTGGCCATTATTCTTTAAAAATTATTTAATTTCTGTCAAGATGTTGGGGATCATGGCTAGACAACAATTTTCAAGATTTACCATAGATTTTGAAGCAGATTTAAGTCAACTGTAACTTGCCCACTCAGGAACAGTCACTGTCTTCTTGGTAAGCAACTCCAGTGTAGATTTTGTCCTTACCCTGCAGGTTATTGTCCTGCTAAAGGGGAATTCCTCTCCCAGTCTCTGGTGTAAAACCAGACTTAAGCAGGCTTTAATCTAGGATTTTGACTGTGCTTAGCTACATCCCGTATCTTTTTGTCCTGAAAAACTCCCCAGTATTTGCCGATGTCAAGCATACCCATAACATGACGCAGCCACCACCATGCTTGAAAACAAGGCTGTTACTCAGTGATGTGTTGTGTTGGATTTGCCCCAAACAAAGCCAGTAAGGCTTTGCATTTAGGCCAACAAGTTTATTCCTTTGCTGTTTTTTTGCAGTATTACTTGAGTGCCTTGTTGCATACAGGATGCATGTTTTAGAATATTAATTTCTCTATGTGTGTTCTTCTTTTCACTCTGAAATGTAGGTCATAATTGTGAGTCACTACAATGATGTTGATCTATCCTCAGTTTTCTACCATCACAGACATTGAACTTTGTAGCTGTTTTAAAATCACCAATGAACTTTTTTTTATCCAGGGGAAGCTAATTGAGACCAGTATCTCATTTATAAAGTTTGCTCTGAGGACCAAAAAAAACACAAATACAACAATAACAAAAAAATATAAAAACTACAAGACAGTAGTAGTAAGGAAATGACATCAGTATATTACAACTTAACCAATTAAAATAGTTGCACACTTCAATTAACTATTTTAACTGCCCTTCTTGCACCAGGGAATCCATGTCAAGCCCTATTATTTCACACCGAGTGAGTCCATGTCACCTTATAATGTGATTTGTGAAGCCAAATTGGACTCCTAATTTGAATAACAAAGGGGCTGAATGCTTATACAATGACTATTTTAGTTCTGCATTTTTTATTTATCTTCACTGAACATAAATATAAACGCAACATGTCAAGTGTTGTTCCCATGATTCATGAGCTAAACTATAAGATCCCCAAAATGTTCCATATGCACAAAAAGCTTATTTCTCTCAAAAGTTGTGCACAAATTTGTTTACATCCCTGTTAGTGAGCATTTCTCCTTTGCCAAAATAATCCATCTACCTGACAGGGTGGCATATAAAGAAGCTGATTAAACGGCATGATCATTACACAGGTGCACTTTGTGCTGGGGACAATAAAAGGTCACTCTAAAATGTGCAGTTTTGTCACACAACATAATGCCACAGATGTCTCAAGTTTTTAGGGAGCATGCAATTGCCATGCTGACTGAAGGAATGTCCAACAGAGCTGTTTCCGGATAATTTAATGTTAATTTCTCTAACATAAACCGCCTACAACGTCGTTTTAGAGAATTTGACAGTACGTCCAAACCGGTCTCATAACTGCAGAACGTGTGTAAATACTCCAGCCCAGGACCTCCACATCTGGTTTCTTCACCTGCGGGTTCATCTGAGACCAGCCACTTAGACAGCTGATGAAACTGTGAGTTTGCACAACCAAAGAATTTATGCACAAACTGTCAAAAAACGTCTCTGGGAAGCTCATCTGCGTGCTCATCGTCCTCACTAGGGTCTTGAGACCTGACTGCAGTTCAGCATCGTAACCGACTTCAGTGGCAAATGCCATTCTTCCATGGCCTGCATACTCACCAGACATGTCATTCATTGAGCATTTTTGGGATGCTCTGGATTGACGTGTATGACAGCGCATTCCAGTTCCAGCCAATATCCAGCAACTTCGCACAGCCATTTGAAGAGTGGGACAATGTTCCACAGGGCACAATCAATAGCCTGATCAACTCTATGGGATGAAGATGTGTCGCGCTGCATGAGGCATATAGTGGTCACACCAGATACTGAATGGTTTTCGGATCCACGCCCCTATTTTATTTTGTGACCAACAGATGCATATCTCTATTCCCAGTTATGTGAAATCCATAGATTAGGGCCTAATGAATTCATTTAAATTGACTGATTTCCTTATATGAACTGTAACTCAGTAAAATCTTTGAAAATGTTGCGTGTTGCGTTTATATTTTTGTTCAGTAAAAAAAGTTGCTTCCACTGACATTACATAGTATTGTTGACAAAATATGACAATTAAATCCATTTGAATCCCATTTTGTATTACAATAAAATGTGACGAAATCCAGGTCTGAATATTTTTTCAAGGCATTGTACATAAATACTATACTGTACATCAATAGTTAACTTCCTCCTTGTAATCCAAGCTGCCTCTGAGCTATAGTCCATAAATACATCTATAGTTAAGTCTCCCTTTCACCCTTTTATCTCTTCCTCTGGCCCGACTCCCTTCTCTCATTCTCGGTTTTTGCCTCACGCCCCCTTAATCCCATAAAAATCCTGACAAAATCACACACACACCCACACCCGCTGACTCTGGCACACATTGCAGTGCTCCATCATTCACTCCCTTCCTTTACAAACAAGCCCATATCCTTTCTCACAAAAACACAATTATACCCTCTATCTATTCCTCCCTTTTCTCCACTTCCAGCTTTCCCCCTGTCTTTTTTTCCCTCCACTCAGGCACGCAGAGTCTCACACACATGGTGACAGAGTGAGAAGAGTAGCAGCATTCTTAGGCTGGAACACACCCTAGGCCACACATCCACTCTATGCAGTGCAGTGCTCTCCTCAGCCTCGTCTCCGGCACATGACTGTACTACACATGCTTCATGTCAACAGTCCTCATTCACCATGCAGCCATTACCATAGGAATCTGAGTTAGTAGGTTAATATAGTGAGTGTGTAGATTGTTATCATCCCTGGCATTCCTTAGGGAGAGCCTCCTAGTGATGAGCTCCAATGTTTATTAATGATATGTAGCTTCCATGAGCTCATCCTCCCACCCCTCCACGCAGCGGGGGTCTCTGCCAGATACAGCCCCAGCCTTAATACCCAGACACTCCTCTCCTGACACACATCTCTACTCCACTACTACAGGAAATGCACTATTGGGCCCAATGGCAACAGTGTGTGTGTGTATGTTTTGCTGTGAAACAACTATTCTCGTTATCTTGGTATACCTATTGATTGATTGGCTGGTTAGTCAGGTGATTTACAGTGGTATTCTTTAAACAATTTTACATTTGTCAGCATTTGTTTTTGGCTGTAGTATTCTGCCCAGGCTAATGGTTGAACTTTTTAGGTTACAGTATAGTGGGCTGATTGACATCAGTGTTATAGCCCCAGGCTGAGTTAGGACATCTGGGCTGTTATGAAGCTCCTCCTCCCGTACAGTACAACCCTGCTTCTTCTAAAGGGGCTCACAACTGGTTGTCCTTGAATGGCTGTGTACTGGAGGGCAGATGGCCCCACTCATACTGATCAGCACCACTCTAAAGAGGTGTTTGTTTAAGATTGTCTAAATCTCAGACTAGATAGTGCTGTTTAGCTTGCAGTTGATGTAATGAGACATTAACATGAGCTGGGCTGAGTCTGTGCCATCTGAGGCTAAAAGCACAGAGGGAGGCTTTCTCACTGTCAGTCAGGCATCTCAGCATTAGAAGCCATTAATCTTGCAAGGGAGGGAGAGAGGGAATATATACAGGCCCCTTGAGGAATCACAAGGTACTGTATGTCAGCTAATTTTAAAGATGTGCTGGGCTCCTCTCCACACAAAATCAGTGTCACCCGCAATTACCTGAACGGTTTTAGAAAGTGTAGGCCAAATTTTCAGGTAATGCTTTAATGGATGGATGAGACATTGAAATATAACAGATGTCTGAGATGATTGGTGACATGGTACATTCCAAGTAGGTCTTGATTGAAGTGTATTGAAAATATAAGTATTGTTGTGGCCAAACGGGCCAGGTTGCTACAGTACATGGCTGCTATCAGGCATTCTTGAGGCCTGGGTAGTCTTAATGTAGACCTTTTTTACATCCTGTTTATTGTTTTACATACACTTCGTGCATATTGTACTAATAAAAAAATACTCAAGTTGCTCTTTAACAGTTTATTAATGGAACATCGTGGATCAGTTTCCCTGCTCTTGGGTTACATGTATTCACTTAGCAGGCATTCTTCTCTGAAGCAACTTTTAAACCAGAAACTGCAGCATTACTCTCTAGTTTGAACTCAGTATAAAGTCTAACTTTCTCTCTTCTGTCTCTCTTCCTCTCCTCTAGGCCAGAGATGACATACTGAATGGCTCCCACCCTGTTTCATTTGATAAAGCCTGTGAGTTCGCTGGAATTCAGGCCCAGATCCAATTTGGCCTCCACATCGAACACAAACACAAGACTGGATTCCTAGAGTAAGCCCTTTTATCAGATGGCATTATCAACAATAACACTATTGTATCCAACACTACCATTCTATACATTTCAATCTTATTTAGACACAATACTAGCATCGTAGTTTAGGAGAAATCCTTATTTTTGTCATACCTATTTGAGTGCAGTACTTAACGGCATACGAGAATGATAACTCTTGTGAATGTAGGTACTGAGGCAAGAATGACCTTGTATGAAAACATGTTTTGGAAAGGGAATGTCTGTACATGATGAGTGTAAACTTGTAAAATTTGATTTATCTCCATAGCCTTAAGGAGTTTCTACCCAAAGAGTACATCAAGCAGAGAGGTTCAGAGAAGAAAATATTTGTGGTATGTTCAGTATTATGCAATATGTTGTGGACATATGGATTAAAAACAGTGCAATTCCCAAATATTCGACTGTTTTCAACTCTGAAAGGTTCATATTGCTGTATCTATTTCCCTCTGATCGTCAGGATCACAAAACCTGTGGAGAAATGACAGAGATTGAGTCCAAAGTAAATTATGTGAAACTAGCGAGGTCCCTTCCGACATATGGGGTCTCCTTCTTCCTGGTGAAGGTAAGATATAAGGAGAGAGGCTTGTGTTCTCCAACAGACAGTAAAATGTTATGATTTACTGTGTAAATACAGCTTACTACAAGGTTAAGATTAGGTTTGTGTGAGTGTGTGAGAGAGAGGAAAATCACAGCCAAAAACATAGAAGCACATTTTGGGAGTTTATTGCAACCTTCCATTTGATATGTGTCACTCATAAACCAGCTCAGTGCTCCCAGAACAAGCATTCCCTAACTGTAAGGCTCTTAGATATGATCAAAGTTTATTGGTTGCGTTCACAGTTTAGCAGGTGTTATAGCGGGTGCAGCGAAATGCTTACGTTGCTAGCTGCTAACAATGCAGTGAAATGTCAAACAATTCAAATGTAAGGGATTTTTTTTCTCCAAACATACAAGAAATCAAGGAACTTTGAATAAAAGATATAGAAGGAATTCAACCTATCTGGTGGTGGTGAGACTACAGCCAATAAAAGCTCTATGACATTAGTTCAACCTGTGGTGCTGTGAGTCCCAGACCAGCAGATGTTTAAAAAACCTCACCAACTTACCTTGTATGAAATACAAGCTCACTGATTTAAGATACTCTCTCTAACTTGGCAAACCACTTCAGATTCCAAAATCTGACTTCCTGAGTTGAATACACTGTGAACAACTACTTGAATAAGCTAAGACAATGAACAACTGGAATAGTTCTCTATACATAGCTACCATGATAATCAAGATAATGTTATCTGCCCTTGTATGAAAATCATTGAGTCCGTACAAGCTGCTCTAAAGCTGTTACCTTGTTCCGTTATTGGAGCTCTACTTTTTGACCCTGAAATAAAAACAATAGCCTGGAAAAGTGAAAAGGTAGTTTCCTCCTAACCGTTCATTTTGTGTAGTGTTCAGCTTTGCTGGAGTGGAGCCAAGAGTAGGCTCATGATCTGAAGTGAGGCGTAATGGATTTTGTGTGGGCAGAGAATAGGATGGCACTAGAGCCAGTCAGAGTCCGTCTGCTGCTGGAAGCTCAATCCTGACACACTGACAGCCAGGCTGAGGCTCCCCTAGCAACAGAGGCCTAGCCTGGGGATGGAGGGACTGGGGATGGCCTGATCAGCAGAACAGCAGGGAGGCCCGGTTAAACAAGCCTGAACTCTGCAGGGTCAAACCCCATCCGCCCTCCTCCTCCTCCACTGGGGCTCCTGACTCAGGACAGACAAACAGAACAGTGCATGTGTGCTATCTATGGCAGGCAGCTGTGCACTGCTGCTGTTTTAATTTCTCAGAATAAAGAGATGCACCCAGTTTTTCATCTGTGTAG
Source organism: Oncorhynchus clarkii lewisi (assembly GCF_045791955.1). Taxonomy (NCBI): domain Eukaryota; kingdom Metazoa; phylum Chordata; class Actinopteri; order Salmoniformes; family Salmonidae; genus Oncorhynchus; species Oncorhynchus clarkii. The sequence continues at coordinate 65,852,625 of NC_092148.1, forward strand.
GCGTTTAACACCTGTGAAAATATTATCTTATGTCTTGTCTGTTAGGAAAAGATGAAAAGCAAGAATAAGCTGGTCCCACGGTTACTGGGGATAACCAAAGAGTCGGTGATGCGGGTGGAAGAGAAGACTAAAGACGTGGTTCAGGAATGGCCCCTAACCACGGTGAAGAGATGGGCTGCTTCTCCGAAGAGCTTCACCTTGGTATGACCTGGTCTCAGTCCACTCCAATCCAACATTCACAGGAACACATTCTATACCCTTAAGGCTTGCACAGATCGCACCGAATGTGGATTTAGCATTCGTCTGGCGAACGATCAGCGCACTGTGTTTTAGGGACCACCTGCTGTAGAGGTCTGACTGCCGACATTTTTCACGTGATTCTCCATGGAAAATTGGTGCGCACTCGGTTTGCAATTTATGTTCAGAGGTGCTAAGTACTCTCGGCCAGCAAACGCTAGTGGTGTGTCTGAGCCCTTAATTGACCTCTTCTGTCCCTACGTCTCATTATAGCAACAGAAATACACTATATATACAAAGGTATGTGGACACCCCTCCAAACTAGTGGATTCGGCTATTTCAGCCACACCCGTTGCTGACAGGTGTAGTGTAATTGCAAAATAGTATGTGTTGTTGATACTACCCCCAATCCACAATGTTATTGTTTTCAATAACAGTTATGTTAGTGTATATATATATATTAGACTGTGTAAACAAGTGATTTTACTAGAAGAATGTGAAGCACTTGGATGTTTTATTTATTTGAGTCCTTTTTCAATTTAGTGTTTTGGTTGTTGTCAACACTGCTGTTTTTTAAATTTTATTTCTTCATCTCGTTTTTTTAAACCAGATTGCGTTCAAGATTAATAGGGAGTATAATTTTGAAACATACTCTGAGGTGCATTTGCCAACATTGATTTGTCTTGCTTAGGAAGCCTTTGAAGTATGTGGAGTTAGATATTAAAATGAGTATGTCTCATATTTTATCAGCTCTTTGAAGACTTCAGGATTGTAGTGGAATGGAGTCAAAGTATGTCTGTTCATCAGTAGAAGGAATGGGGAAGGTGTTGCCACCATACTGTTAGTCCAATCAAAGATTATTTCTAAGCACTACAACATCTTCCTGTGCTTGTGTAGAAGGAAAGGAACTTTGTGAACTTAGAGCACAGCATGGCAAAGAGCTGTGACACATGCTGTACTCCCCATACGACAACACATACACTTCTCAATTTCCTTGATATGAATACTATGAGCCTAGATAATGACAGATGGGGATTTATGTGATGACGATATTGCCACGAGAGTAATCTATTCTAGTGGGCCTGTACTGTAACTTCATTGTGACTGACAATCTTGTTGTACCCTGACTGACAATTCATTGACTGACAATCTTGTTGGACCCTGCAGGATTTTGGGGAGTACCAGGAAAGTTACTACTCTGTTCAGACCACAGAGGGGGAACAGATCTCTCAGCTGATTGCAGGATACATCGACATCATTCTCAAAAAGGCAAGTCAAGTTAAACCAGAAACACTTCCCACAAGTATTTTCTTTTGACACTATTTGGTATCCCCTTCCACAGAAGCAGAGTAAGGATCGTTTTGGTTTGGAAGGAGATGAAGAGTCCACCATGCTGGAGGAATCTGTCTCTCCAAAGAAGTAAGGATCCCTCATTCTGCACATATTATACAATACATAGGATGCTGGCCTATTTACATAGAGAATGCTGACCATCCATATTCAGGGACTACAGACAAGTTATTCCTCATGTCAATGTAAACCTTGATTTAATTGTGCATATACTGTGATCACATTTCTGCCTGCCCGGCATTACACCCCTGAGAAAAATAACACGACATGAGTTAGACTCTGCATCCTGAATTTTCCAATAACATACAGTACCTGTGAGATCATGTGTTCTCTGAAACATGATAACATGATCTCCTTAAGGAATATTAGCTTTTAAGTTTATTTTTTCTAACCTCCATAAGAAAAATACCCCAGGGCAAGACGGATATGTTAGTATTCTGCAAACAAAAACGAAGTCATCGGGAAGACAAGAATTAAAGGGATACTTCGTGAGTTTTATCTACTTCTCCAGAGTCAGATGAACTCATGGGTACCATTTTTATGTCTGTGTTTTTATGTCTGTGTTGAGGGGGGGTGCATTGGGATTATTTAAGATACTCTTTGAAGAGGTAGAGTTTCAGATGTTTTCAAAAGATGGGCAGGGACTCTGCTGTCCTAGCTTCAGAGGGATGCTGGTTCCACCATTGGGCTGCCAGGACAGAGAAGAGCTTGGACTGGGTTGAGCTAGGGGTGGGAGGACCAAGATACCAGAGGTGGCTCGGGTTGGGGTATGAAGGTAGTTAGAGGTAGTTTCGCAAACCAATGCTAAATAGTGTTAGTGCAATGACTGGAAGTCTATGGACATCTTCTAGTCAGTCATTATGTTAAGACTAATTAGCAATCGTGCAAGCGCTAGTTATCAACTTCCTTCAAACTGCAAGCAGAGACATAAAAATGGTATCCACAAGTTATCTGACTCTGGGTAAGTAAAGGGCCTCATTGCCAAAATCCCGAAGTATCCTTTTAATTTGTCATGTTCATGGAAGCCATTTTTTATTTATTTCTTCTCATCTCCGATGATCACAGCTAGCCTAGTTTTTTATCCTTGCTTGACATTGCAGCTTGACTCCTACAGTATATAAACTCAGCAAAAAAAAGAAACGTCCTCTCACTGTCAACTGCGTTTATTTTTTAGCAAACTTAACATGTGTAAATATTTGTATGAACATAACAAGATTCAACAACTGAGACATAAACTGAACAAGTTCCAAAGACATGTGACTAACAGAAATTGAATAATGTGTCACTGAACAAAGGGGGGGGGGGGTCAAGATCAGAAGTAAGTAAGTATCTGGTGTGGCCAGCAGCTGCATTAAGTACTGCAGTGCATCTCCTCCTCATGGACTGCACCAGATTTGCCAATTCTTGCTGTGAGATGTTACCCCACTCTTCCACCAAGGCACCTGCAAGTTCCCGGACATTTCTGGGGGGAATGGCCCTAGCCCTCTCCCTCTGATCCAACAGGTCCCAGACGTGATCAATGGGATTGAGATCCGGGCTCTTCGCTGGCCATGGCAGAACACTGACATTCCTGTCTTGCAGGAAATCACGCACAGAATGAGCAGTATGGCTGGTGGCATTGTAATGCTGGAGGGTCATGTCAGGAGGAGCCTGCAGGAAGGGTACCACATGAGGGAGGAGGATGTCTTCCCTGTAACGCAAAGTGTTGAGATTGCCTGCAATGACAACAAGCTCAATCCGATGATGCTGTGACACACCGCCCCAGACCATGACGTACCCTCCACCTCCAAATCGATCCCGCTCCAGAGTACTGGCCTCGGTGTAACGCTCATTCCCGACGATAAATGCGAATCCGACCATCACCCCTGGTGAGACATAACCGCGACTCGTCAGAGAAGAGTACGTTTTGCAGGTCCTGTCTGGTCCAGCGACGGTGGGTTTGTGCCCATAGGCAACGCTGTTGCCGGGGATGTCTGGTGAGGACCTGCCTTACAACAGGCCTACAAGCCCTCAGTCCAGCCTCTCTCAGCCTATTGCGGACAGTCTGAGCACTGATGGAGGGATTGTGTAACTCGGGCAGTTGTTGTTGCCATCCTGTACCTGTCCCGTAGGTGTGATGTTCGGGCATCTGGGCATCTTTCTTTTGGTGTTTTTCACAGTCAGTAGAAAGGCCTCTTTAGTGTCCTTAGTTTTCATACCTGTCACCTTAATTAATTGCCAATCTTCTGTAAGTTGTTAGTGTCTTAACGACCGTTCCACAGCTGCGTGTTCATTAATTGTTTATGGTTCATTGAACAAGCATGGAAAACAGTGTTTAAACCCTTTACAGTGAAGATCTGTGAAGTTATTTGATTTTTACGAATTATCTTTCAAAGACAGGGTCCTGAAAAAGGGACATTTCTTTTTTTTTCTGAGTTTATAACACAGATAGACTGTTGTCCTGTCACGCCGAGCCCAGACACCGATTGTGTCTCATAGCGGATCCTGCTGGGATAGACACTGGGCATCATATCACTCCCTGCTGTTTAGGGGCCAATGGACTCATGTTTTGTTTCTTAGCAAGGAGCATAATTGCTGCCTCTCAAAATAAGCAGTAATTAACCAATAGTGAATGCGACAATCTGTTTACAGGGGCAGTGGAACAGCTCTTTTCGTGTGTTTTAGTCTATCTGTACTAACTCACTGTTATGGCTCTGTTACTACTATCCTATTGTTGTGGAGAAAATACTGAGTATTATGTTTCCTTATCAGAAGATGCCCTGTAAAGGTCCTAACATCCATCTCCCTCTCTCTCTCTCCATCGTTCTCTCTCTCTCTCTCTCTCTTCTCAGGTCGACCATCTTGCAGCAGCAGTTTAACAGGGTGGGTCGTGTGGAGCATGGCTCGGTGGCACTGCCAGGTATCATCCGCTCCGGGTCCATCGGTGGCCCTGACAACACCTTCAACATGGGCACCATGCCCTCTGCCCAGCAGCAGATCACCACAGGGCAGATGCACAGAGGACACATGCCCCCGCTGGTGAGCATGCCCGCTGGCACCCATACCAATGTCACACAGTAGGAGCAGTGATGTGCAGAGAACCTTGCTTACACCATCACTAACTACGATCTTTGTCTGTTTAAAATGTGTGTGTGTTGTCAGAGCTTGGCCCAGCAGGCCCTGATGGGGACCATTAACACCAGTATGCAGGCAGTGCAGCAGGCCCAGGCTGATCTGGGGCAGGTAGATAACCTGCCTCCTCTTGGACAGGACATGGTGAGTTCCCTCTTCCATTCACTGGACTAATCCACACACCACAGCCACAAAATTACACCATTCAATACTGCTCAACTTTTCCCACACGTTGAACCTTTTAGTCCACGCAGCCTGGTCAGTGAAGATTAATTCACTGTGTTTTTGGAAAATGTATTTTTGTATCCCATTAAATGTATTATTTTAAAGTTTGGCATTTTTCCTCGAGATGTGCTTGGCTAAGCGTACTGTAGAGAAGGGCTGAGTTTGTTTGTCTTTTTGAACTCCCATGTTTCACGTGTAATTAGGTGGTGGAAATTGACTGTAAATATGAAAGATGTACTTTAAAGCTGGAAACTGGTTGTGAAGAAGCCCTTGTCCTGATTTAAAATATATATATATATATATATGAGCTGAAAATCCCCCAGTGTGATGAAAGCCAATAGCCGTCCTTCTCCCTCTCCTGAAAGGCGTCCAGAGTTTGGGTTCAAAACAAAGTGGATGAGTCCAAACATGAAATCCACTCTCAAGTAGATGCCATAACTGCCGGAACAGCATCTGTGGTCAATCTTACTGCAGGTGAGTGCCCAAGAGTTTCCTTACTGATATTTGGAACCATGTACTCATGTAGTTTTCTGTTATATTTGCACAAGAATCCTTGTTTATGAAAGGCCTCTAGACTTAGGTCGAAAATGCCCTCTTAAAAATAACAGCCGCTTATCTTCAAGGGCAAAACCCACAGGGATAGAATCAAAACACACATTTTCCAAGTCGATCTGGAACGACTAGGGAGGAGGGGTCTGAGTTCCCTTTAGATAATGGAGCATTTCCCATTTGCCCTAATAAATATTTCCATTGATGAATAAATAGTGAGCGTGTTGTCCTGAAGCTTAACTAGCTGACAGCCTCTCCATGCTGTCCACTCCTCTCCCTGCCTCTTGTCTGGAGCTGTGCCATGCTGCTCCACACTGCTCCCTGCCAGCCTTTCAATAGGTTTTAATCTATCCCAGCCATCTGTTGAATGGCACTGAGGCTCCCTGTTATCATCCAATAGAAACTTTTACCTCTCAACAAATGACTATCACAAATGACTATCACTCTCTCTCTCTCTCTCTCTCTTGCTTTCTCTGTGTGTGTGTGTGCGTTTGTCTCCACAATACCATATCCAATGTGTTTTCATTATGATGGTGACACTGATGTGTGTGTTATTATGGCACCACTCAGGTTGCTGCTTGTGGTTTGGGCTGAGAGAGTGGCAGAGCAGAAGGTATAACAAAGGGTTAACGAGGACTGTCTCTTTTCCCTAGGTGACCCTACAGATACAGACTACACAGCGGTTGGCTGTGCCATCACCACCATCTCCTCCAACCTGACAGAGATGTCTAGGGGGGTGAAGCTGCTGGCAGCGCTGGTGGAGGACCAGGTGGGCAGCGGGCAGAACCTGATGGAAGCTGCCAGGACTCTGACAGGGGCCGTCTCTGACCTGCTCAGGTCTGTGGAGCCTGCAGCTGGAGAGGTACAGACACAAAACAGCACTGTTCTATCAATCACATCTGCTCTATTCTCCATATTACAATGATTACACAGAGATTGAGACGTACTGCATGTAGACTCCCTTTTAACAAATACACTAGTGTGTTTCTTTTTAGTATGTTTTCGAAAACAATAATGATGTGTTGTGTAGAAATAATCACTGGGAGCTGGTGATGTGAACTGTATCTGAGAGCAGCGGAGTGCTGTGATTGTGCTGTGGTGCCGCGGTGGGGTCAGTGTTGTGAATGTGGTGATGTCACCCCCTCCCATGCAGCCCAGACAGACGGTGCTGACTGCAGCAGGAAGTATAGGCCAGGCCAGTGGAGACCTGCTGCATCATATGGGGGAGGGCGAGACCGACGAGAGGTTCCAGGTTGGACTGGACTTTCCTCGCTATTTCTATAGTAACTGCTGCCCCCAGTCCCCGTTTAAAGCTTCACACACACTTATGTAACGGCTTTGTTTTCTTTAGCTATTGTAATTGAATGGACAGCAAAAAGTCTGCTCAGCTCTGCTGTGAGTCAGTAGAGTGACATTGATGAATGTGTTTCAGGACATTCTAATGAGCCTGGCCAAAGCGGTGGCCAACGCAGCTGCTATGATGGTCCTCAAGGCCAAGAATGTGGCCCAGGTGGCAGAGGACACAGTGTTGCAGAACCGAGTGATTGCAGCTGCTACTCGGTGTGCCCTTTCCACCTCACAGCTGGTGGCCTGCACCAAGGTACTGCCCTGACTGACTGCCACACCCCTGTCCCTGTCTCCTGTAGACATGAAGGACAGCTCAGGGCAAGAACTGAGATGAAATAAGAGCTGGCTTACTGAAATTAAATGGCTGTTTGTTTGTCCTATCTCTAATTTCCTAGTACAGAGTAGCGTATGCTAAGTTAGTTTTGTCAACAATAAAATTATCATTCTTGTACACACCAAAATGAGTCCACTAGCACCTCTGAATGTGTTGTTTAATTTTGAGTGGCCAGTCGAGACTGATTGTAGACTGTTCGTCCAGGTGGTGAGCCCCACCATCAGTTCTCCGGTGTGCCAGGAGCAGCTGGTTGAGGCAGGGAAGCTGGTGGACCGCTCGGTGGAGAGCTGCGTCAAGGCCTGCCTGTCTGCAACAGATGACAGTGAGCACCTGAAGCAGGTAGGTGCCGCGGCCAACACTGTGAGCCAGGCACTCAGTGACCTGCTGCAGCACGTACGCCACTATGCCAGCTGTGGTGAGCCCATCGGACGTTACGACCAGGCCACAGACACCATCATGACCGTCACCGAGAGCATCTTCACCTCCATGGGAGACGCAGGTGAGCTCTGGGAGAGGAGAGGCGGATGAAGTTGGGAGGGGAGAGACAGCTAAAGTGGAAGGGGAGGGGAGTGGTTCAATAACTTTTTGGGAGGTGGGGAGAGAACCTTTCACTCTTGATTCATCTTGCAAGTATTTTCACATTCCTGGCTAGTTCTGGCATTCAGCAGTTTGAGTCTCAAACCTTTAGCTAGCTATTATCAAAGGACGCAAGATGTAATAATTATCATTCAAGTGGACAGGACTATCCAGCCTGTTTCTTGTCTTTTGATTTTCTTGAGACTTTCACTGGGGTTGTTCCTATGTATTTTGACTGAGTGGGACCTAAGATGTTGTCAGTTTATGGTTTATATTAACCGACTTCAATACCCTGCTGTCGAAACATTTTCAAAGCCTGAAATGTTTGTTATGGGTTGCCCATGAGTCTGAAGAATTCCCAACCCCAGCCAATCCTCAAGGGGTCGTAGAAAGCATATAATCGAAAACCACTACAGAGCTTAAAATCTGCTCTCAATCACATTCAGTGCGGCTTTGAAATGTAACTGGAAACATATGACTTTAAAACGTTGTATAGGGCTTAACACTCTGACTTTCGTAAAACATCGTAAAATAAAACTGCAGTAGATCAGCCAAGTATAATTTATTATGAAATATGTCTTTAAAAGTCCCATTTCACTGATAGGGGAAAAATGTGTCTCTAAGGCTGTAGTCTGTAAAGTACCCTCGATGTAGTGCCTTTGATAGTCTTCTCTCCAGTTATTTCTAGCTGGAGGTGGGTGTTTAGCAATAACAGTTTTTATAGGCTGACTGGGGGAAATACGGTATCTTCTGTACAGCACTATAGAGGTTTTATGGTGCTTTTATTCTTCTATTTCCTCACAGAATACACATAAAGACAGATGTATTTTTTAGAACCAGTGAGGAAGACAAAAGTAAACTGCTGTGGTATGATACCAGAAGGTGAAAAGGAAATTGTGTAGTGTGTGAGGTCCAATGAGGGATCAGTAATCAGTGAGTGTAATCTAGGCCATGTTTCTGTGTAGATACTGTAGCACAGTCGGGAGATATTGACCCTGGCTCTGTCTCTCTCCTCTCTCTCTCTCCCTCTCTCTCCCTCTCTCCTCTCTCTCTCTCTCTTTCTCTCTCTCTCTCTCTCTCTCTCTCTGACCCTGTGTAGGGGAGATGGTGCGTCAGGCCAGGGTGCTGGCTCAGGCCACTTCTGACCTGGTCAATGCCATGAGGTCAGATGCTGAGGCTGAGGTGGACGTGGACAACTCAAAGAAGCTCCTGGCTGCAGCCAAACTCTTGGCTGATGCCACAGCCAGGATGGTAGATGCTGCTAAGGTACAGGGACAACCACTATGTTAGCCTACTTAGAGTTCTACGATAGATTGTTGTATGCCATTAGTGTGTATACTGTACAGTATGTCATGTTATTGTATTATCATTAGTGTCATGTCTACAACTATAACTAGAATTCCACTGCTGTCATTTGTTGGAAAGGAGATTTATAGTATTCCTAATGTAGTCTGGGCTGTAGCTTCTCTTTAGAGCTGAAATAATGAAAGTGCAGGACCAATGGTTCTTAATAAGCCCTTGGCGCTGTAGACAAGTATAAATGAGCAGGATATTATCAATGTGAAAATGCCAGGCAAGTGAAACGATGCTGATGCTTTTGCTCTGTGACACATTCATCACAACACTGCTGCCATTACAAAGAGGAAATAGGAATCTTGCACTGGTGGTTTCCTTGGAAACTGTCAGAAAGCAGACAGTGTCTAATGCTGCTCTGCATTTAATGCACGGTCACAGTGTTTGGAAATTGTTCAGAGTGCTACTGAGACATTAAATGTACAGTCAGTGTTGGGAAAATGTTCAAAGTGCTACTGAGACATGTGGAGTACAGTCACAGTGTTGGGGAAATGTTCAGAGCTACTGAGACATGTGGAGTACAGTCACAGTGTTGGGGAAATGTTCAGTGCTACTGAGACATGTGGAGTACAGTCACAGTGTTGGGGAAATGTTCAGTGCTACTGAGACATGTGGAGTACAGTCACAGTGTTGGGGAAATGTTCAGTGCTACTGAGACATGTGGAGTACAGTCACAGTGTTGGGGAAATGTTCTGAGTGCTACTGAGACTATGAGAGAGGGTTTGATATTCCCTTTGCCACTGCAGAACTACGATTGTAGTTGGTGATTTTGTTTGTTGTGTGTGTGCCTGCCTGTCTGCCTGTGTGTGTGTGTGTGTGTGTGTGTGTGTGTGTGTGTGTGTGTGTGTGTGTGTGTGTGTGTGTGTGTGTGTGTGTGTGTGTGTGTGTGTGTGTGTGTGTGTGTGTGTGCGCATGTGTGTGCGCATGCGTACACAGGGAGCTGCAGCTTACCCAGAGAATGAGGACCAGCAGCAGAGGCTGAGAGAGGCAGCAGAGGGGTTACGTGTTGCCACTAACGCTGCAGCTCAGAATGCAATCAAGAAGAAGCTGGTCAACAGGCTGGAGGTGGGCTGGGTGGAGAATGAGAGAATATTGTAACCTTTGTGCTAACTTTGAGTCCCTGTTCATTTGTAGCTTTGTAGCAATCAACGTTTTCGACTTTACACTACTATGTCCTTTTTCACAAACAAACCCCATAAGTCCATCCAACACCATGACGCACCATTAAAGAGGAGAGTGTGTCAGACACCCCTACATAGATATGTGTAAAGATGCATAGATCCCCCCAAGCCTTAGGAAAGAGCATTGCAAAAGGCTAAATGAAATAGAATGAATTTGCACATATGAGGTGTTGTATTTATTCTCTACATTATTTCTGTTCCTGCAGCAGGAATATGTGAATCCTATTAGTTGTGTGAATTAGTTAATCATAGTGTAAAGATCTGGGTTTAGCCCCTAGTATTAGTAGACCCCTAAAGACCAGACCCGCACTACACTGGAGCTTCCACTGCACACACTAACCGAAGGCTGGAATCAGTTTGATATCTGATGCATCATTCTCTGTAGCCTGTAATGGTAATGGCTTCCACTCCAAAAAGGAATCAGAGATAATAAAAACCATTTAGAATGTAATGTGTTTAAATTTAACTGAGCACATACCTTCACCTGCCCATTCATATGGCTGAAATGTCTCTTTCTGATCTCCTAAAGCGTTGTATCTGTTTGGGTTTCAACACATTGCCATGTGTGTTGTCCTTACCAGCACTCTCTGCTTTTAAAATAATACTAAATATGTAGTCTGTTTGTCTTTTCTGTTTCTGTTTCACCAGAGAGAAATTAAGTCTCTCTCTCTCTTCCTCTCTCTCTCTTCCTCTCCTCTTGAGAGATGAGCCAGACAGGCAGCATTGTGCAATCTGTTTGTTTTCCACAGGACAAAGATAGCATTGTTGTTCAGGTTCTTGTTTCATCCTACATCCTTCCACCCACTTCTCTCACCACTTTCCATTTTGTTGATACTTCAAAGAAAGTAATCTGGGTGTGGATTAATGGAAATACAAAAAGTGTATTGTACAGTGCTTATGTATTGCATTTTGAGAAAATGTTGTCCTCGTCCCAATATACACTACCATTCAAAAGTTTGGGGTCACTTAGAAATGTCCTTGTTTTTGAAAGAAAAGCATTTTTTTTTGTCCATTAAAATAATGTCACATTGATCAGAAATACAGTATAGACAGTGTTAATGTTGTGACTATTGTAGCTGGAAACGGCTGATTATTATTTTTTATTTTTTAATGGAATATCTACATAGGCCTACAGAGGCCCATTATCAGCAACCATCACTCCTGTGTTCCAATCACACGTTGTGTTAGCTAATCTAAGTTTATAATTTTAAAAGGCTAATTGATCATTAGAAAACCCTTTTGCAATTATGTTAGATATTCCATTAAAAATCAGCCGTTTCCAGCTACAATAGTCATTTACAACATTAACAAGGTCTACACTGTATTTCTGATCAATTTGATGTTATTTTAATGGACAAAAAATGTGCTTTTCTTTCAAAAACAAGGACATTTCTAAGTGACCCCAGGTGTGTGTGTGTGTGTGTGTGTGTGTGTGTGTGTGTGTGTGTGTGTGTGTGTGTGTGTGTGTGTGTGTGTGTGTGTGTGTGTGTGTGTGTGTGTGTGTGTGTGTGTGTGTGTGTGTGTGTGTGTGTGTGTGTGTGTGTGTGTGTGTGCCTTTCATTCAATTATTTGTATTCCACAAAAATCCAACATCTTGGTCAGTTGTTGATGTCCTCTAAGAAATTCTTAAAGAAATCTTTGGCTTAGTTTGTGACACCTCATTATGTTTGATCTATCTGGGAAGCTCAATCTGATACTGTATACAAAGCAGTATTATAAACCAGGTAGTTTGAGTCCTGGATGCTGATTGACTGAAAGCCATGGTATATGAGACAATATACCACAGGTATAATGCAAAATTACTTGTTTACTGTTCTAATTACATTAGTAACCAGTTTACTGGTAAGGCACCTCGGGGGTTTGTGGTATGTGGCAAATATATCATGGCTAAGAGCTGTGTCCAGGCACTCCGAGTTGCGTTGTGCTTAAGAACAGCCCTTAGCTGTGGTATATTGGCCACAAACCCCTGAGGTGCCTTAATTATACCACCCTCATCTATGTCTCTGATGTAAAACGCATACCTACAACAATTGTCAATATCTCTCTCTGTTTCTGGAACAGATTGCTGCTAAGCAGGCTGCGGCTGCTGCTACTCAGACCATCGCAGCTGCCCAGAATGCTGCTGTGTCCAATAAGAACACTGCCTCTCATCAACAACTAGGACACAGCTGCAAGGTACAGTAATATGGGTAGAGATTGATTCACAGCGAACAGGATCACTGTTAGATCACTCTGGTGAAATACATACAGTATAGAATCGATTACTACATTGGCAGCATTTATATTGCAGGTTTCATTGCATTGATTTAATCAAATGATATGTCTACTTGAAGGCAGTGGCAGACCACATCCCTCAGCTGGTCCAGGGGATGAGGAGTAGTCAGGCTCAGCCAGAGGAACTCAGTGCCCAACTAGCCCTGATAATGGCCAGCCAGAGCTTCCTACAGCCTGGCAGTAAGATGGTGACGTCTGCAAAGTCAACTGTCCCCACAGTGACGGACCAGGCTGCAGCGATGCAACTTGGCCAATGTGCCAAGAACCTGGCTACCTGCCTAGCTGAGCTACGGACAGCCACCCAAAAGGTAAGTTCTGTACCCAGAGGTGTAGCACGCACTCTCACAGCCCCAGCAAGGCAGAGGTTGGGGGATTTGGGGGCCCCCAACCAACCCACACCAAAAAAAGTATACTTTTTATTTTTCATGTTGGGGTTGTTGTCCCCCCGGAGTTTGGGCTCCCCAGATAGTGAACATGTCATAAGCTGCTAATTTTTGGGGGGAATTACAGGAAATTGGCTTTAAAAAAGAAACATTTTATCTCAGCCTCATTGCAAAATGTGTCAAATAGCAGGAAGTTAGGTCAGTGATTCTTGAAAGTCGGAACAAAATAGTTGTCCGGTAGGGGAACATTATTTTTATTCTTGAAAGAAAATACATTTTGTTGGATTATTTGAGCTTAAAATGTAGAGTGCCAGTTTTCTTTATTTTAACTCTTTCGTACATTGTAGAATAATAGTGAAGACATGAAAACTATGAACTAGCACATTGTAGTAACCAATCATGTAGTAACCAAAAAAGTGTTAAACAAATCAAAATAGATTTTAGATTCTTCAAAGTAGCCACCCTTTGCCTTGATGACAGCTTTGCACACTCTTGGCATTCTCTCAACCAGCTTCACCTGGAATACTTTTCCAACAGTCTTGAAGGAGTTCCCACATATGCTGAGCATGTTTTGGCTGCTTTTCCTTCACTCTGAGGTCCAACTCATCCCAAACCATCTCAATTGGGTTGAGGTTGGGTGATTGTGGAGGCCAGGTCATATTATTGATGTCCTTTAGTAGTGGTTTCTTTGGCTTTTTTGAGAATCTTAAATATAAAATATATTTTGATGTAACACTTTGGTTACTACATGATTCCATATATGTTATTTCATAGTTTTATTTTCATAGTTTTGATGTATTCACTATTATTCTATAATGTAGAACATAGTAAAATTAAGAAAAACCCTTGAATGAGTTGGTGTGTCCAAACTGTTGACTGGTACTGTGTATTTAGGGGAATTTAAAGGAAAATATTTGTTTGGGGAATTTTCTAAATACTTTCAATATCCTTGATTTCCATCTCGGCTCTATGGTTGGAAATGCCGTTGTCGGGAGCAAAGGATCCCAAATTCAAACTCTCCAAAAAAATTGTTTAAAAGTGTTTAAAATTCAAAAAAATAATGGATATTAACTTTAAAAATATCATGTAGTTTCTTGAAATAGTCCTCTGTGACTTTGATTCCTAAAAGTAGTGTCTGAAAATTGGTCAACTCCGTCAGATTTGTCTAAAATCCTAAATTAATCAGGAATGAGCAGTGTACGCTATACCGTCAGGACCCCTTATTCATGTCCTCATTACATGTAGTGCAACAAGACCACTCATGGTCTGTAAAGTTCTCTACTTTTGAGATATTTAAACAAGCAATATTGGAATCACCATGGTCACAACCATAAACTGTCAACTCCATCTGCCTGATAGATTAAGATAGAATATGAATAATGGTTCAAATATGTTACATTTAATTAGGTTTTAGAGTCATAATGCAACTGAGGAAAAACTAAATTGCTACTATGTATACCACTTAAATGAAGAATAAAAATGCAATTTCAATTCTGAAAGATCTGATAGAATGGTTATGTTTTTATTGGGGATTGTCAACTCCGTCACTGATGGCTAACCCCCTTAATGAAGATAATGTTTTTTGACAATATTTAAAAATATATATTTTAATCAATGGACAATAATTGTATAACTGAAATGCATTTTATAGTATCTAATGGAATTGACAAATCCAGTTAGTTGCTTTTTAAGAAGAGGAACGTGATTAAGAGGTTGTTCCTTTAAATGGTGTGATAGCTTTCAAGAATCCCTGAGCTCTAAATCAGCAACATTTTCTCTCATCCTCACAGCAAAATGTGTAAAATAGCATGAAATTATGGAAATGTTTCTCTCTGCTCCATGGCAAAAAAAGATATAATTGTTTTGCGGGGGCCCCGTGAAAATGAGCTACGCCACTGCCTGTACCCCTCTATCCACAGCTACTGATAGTCATGTTTTCATACAGGAAGCACAGCTTCTGGGCTCTGTGTGAGAGAGGTTTGTGTATGTGTGCTTCTGCAGGCCCATGAAGCCTGTGGTCCTCTGGAGATAGACTCTGCTCTCAGTGCTGTCCAAACTCTCAGGAGTGAGCTTCAAGATGCCAGGATGGCTGTGCACGATGGGCAGCTCAAACCACTTCCTGGGGAATCGGTCAGTTCATTATAGAATACATTGATTTGTTCCAGTCATGCAAAGCAAATCTGCAGATGTGTGAAAATGCATGACTTTGTGCTCCTGTGTTGTCCCTACAGCTAGAGAAGTGTGCCCAGGACCTGGGTAGTACCTCCAAGGCTGTTGGCTCCTCTATGGCCCAGCTGCTGACCTGTGCTGCACAGGGCAATGAGCACTACACAGGTAGGAAAGCAAACACAGCGTGCACTGAGAATGATTGAGCAGTACAAGAGGAATGTTCCCCTAAACTTATGACAGACATCATTGAGTGGCTGTGTAGAATGTTTTTTCTGGACTAGACTTATTATTTTCTGTCCTTTTAGTTAGATGCTTTTATTTGACATTAGGAACCGTTTCTTCAAATGTCACGATCAGCTACAGGGTCTCAGTAAAGCTCTACTCTACCAAGTGGGGTAAGAGAGGTTATAAAGTAGGCAGTAGAAACCCTAACAATCATTCACTTTCCTTCTACCAATAGATATCCAAGTGTAATTCAATTCTTGATTTAGTGATGATGTTATCACTATTGCCTAAGAGCAAGCAATAAACCCAATGGGTCCTGCTGCACAGCCTGTCATTTTCTTTAGCCTCCATTCTAGCTCCATTTAGTCTCTCAGGAGAATTGATGAAGACAGATTTGAATAGTGTCTTCTAACCATGGCTGCTCCCTCCCTCCCTCCCTGGCTGTGCTGCTTCACGCTGGGGCCCAGGGTGCTACTCTCTCCTCATTCATCTTATTTTCACTAGATTCAACATTCCATTAGCAATGGGCTCCACTCGGCTGGATAATGAAATTTGATGCAATTTGCTGCATTCCCTCATCTTAGCTTTGTGTGTAATAAGTAAAGCCCCAATCTCACATGGTGCCTCGTTCTCCTATCTATCTAATTTGTTTTAACAATAGGGGTGCTTTAGGTTGGGCTCACTGTGCTATTCCTACTGTTCAGTTACACATTACCAACAACTCATTCTATTCATTTTGAGCACTAAAGCTGCACCTCTGAATGTGTTTATGTCTTAATACAGGACATATTTAGTGAAGTGATAATGAGATTGAAAGGAAGTGAGATTCAGCTTGCAGTTTGTCGAGTGAATAAATCATGATGCAGCTATCCCGAGTCAGTAGGTTGTTTAGCTGCATCTTAAAGAACAATGAAGAGGCACACTGGGATGTTGACACCAGGTTTTCCGTCATTATTTCCTGGACTAGCTTTGTTAATCCAACTCCAAGACTTCCACTCACTCCAACACTGTCTGTCTCTGTTGTGTGTAGGAGTGGCTGCCAGGGAGACTGCCCAGGCCTTGAGGACACTGGCCCAGGCAGCCAGAGGTGTCGCTGCCAGCACTAAGGAACCCCAGTCTGCGGCAGCCATGTTGGATTCTGCCCAGTACGTCATGGAGGGCTCTGCCATGCTCATCCATGAGGCCCACCAGGCCCTGGTCTCCCCCGGCGACGCAGAGAGTCAGCAAAGGCTAGCACAGGTGAGGAACTCCTGACATGCTGATGTACACATACATGTAATTCAATCATTGCATCCAAACTGCTCGCTTGCGTCAACAAGCATCTGCGTAGCCAGACGCTAAAATAGAACTTGGTTCTATTTGCGACGCTTGATGTGCTGCAAGTCCCGCCTCTCCCATCTCATTGGTTTTTAGGAGCATATACCCACATGGGTGTTTGAAAGATGAACTAAGGTCCATACTCCAGTTCAATTGGTGGTGATAATGCACCTTAACGTTGGTTGCCAACCTCCATATAATGTCCAAAGAAAAAGAAGCCTGAAGGAGGAGAGACTACTAGAAAATAACTCGGTTTACCCTTTTATCTGTGGATTAATTGTAGAGGACCTTGTGCATTTCAGGTATAATAACAACCCAATGTTTATATCCCAGGACAAATTATCTAGCACCAAAAAGCTAGCTAGCTAAATTGCCATAAATGCTTAATGCTTTTCGACCTTACCCAAATTAATATAAACTCAGAAAAAAAATGTCCCTTTTTCAGGACCCTGTCTTTCAAAGATAATTCGTAAAAATCCAAATAACTTCACAGATCTTCATTGTAAAGGGTTTAAACACTGTTTCCCATGCTTTTTCAATTAACCATAAACAATCAATGAACATACACCTGCGGATGTCGTTAAGACCCTAATAGCTTACAGATTGTAGGCAATTAAGGTCACCGTTATGAAAACTTAGGACACTAAAGAGGCCTTTCTACTGACTCTGGAAAAAACACCAAAAGAAAGATGCCCAGGGTCCCTGCTCATCTGCATGAACATTCCTTAGGCATGCTGTAAGGAGGCATGGCAGGCATGGCAGATACAGGATGGCAACAAAAACTGCCCGAGCACAATCCCTCCATCAGTGCTCAGACTGTCCGCAATAGGCTGAGAGAGGCTGGACTGAGGGCTTGTAGGCCTGTTGTAAGGCAGGTCCTCACCAGACATCCCCGGCAACAGCGCTGCCTATGGGCACAAACCCACCGTTGTTGGACGAGACAGGACTGGCACAAAGTTCTCTTCACTGATGAGTCGCGGTTTTGTCTCACCAGGGGTGATGGTTGGATTCGTGTTTATCGTTGAAGGAATGAGCGTTACACCGAGGCCAGTACTCTGGAGCGGGATCGATTTGGAGGTGGAGGGTCCGTCATGGTCTGGGGCGGTGTGTCACAGCATCATTGGACTGAGCTTGTTGTCTTTGCAGGCAATCTCAACGCTGTGCGTTACAGGGAAGACATCCTCCTCCCTCATGTGGTACCCTTCCTGCAGGCTCATCCTGACATGACCGTCCGAAATGACAACGCTACCAGCCATACTGCTCATTCTGTGTGTGATTTCCTGCAAGACAGGAATGTCAGTGTTTTGCCATGGCCAGCGAAGAGCCCGGATCTCAATCCCATTGAGCATGTCTGGGACCTGTTGGATCGGAGGGTGAGGGCTAGGGCCATTCCCCCCCCAGAAATGTCTGGGAACTTGCAGGTGCCTTGGGGAAAGAGGGGGTAACATTTCACAGCAAGAACTGGCAAATCTGGTGCAGTCCACGAGGAGGAGATGCACTGCAGTACTTAATGCAGCTGGTGGACACACCAGATACTGACTGTTACTTTTGATTTTGACCTCGCCTTTGTTCAGGGACACATTATTCCATTTCTGTTAGTC
This sequence comes from Oncorhynchus clarkii lewisi, assembly GCF_045791955.1. Lineage (NCBI taxonomy): Eukaryota > Metazoa > Chordata > Actinopteri > Salmoniformes > Salmonidae > Oncorhynchus > Oncorhynchus clarkii. The sequence continues at coordinate 65,870,857 of NC_092148.1, forward strand.
ACATGTCTTTGGAACTTGTTCAGTTTATGTCTCAGTTGTTGAATCTTATGTTCATTCAAATATTTACAGATGTTAAGTGCTGAAAATAAACGCAGTTGACAATGAGAGGATGTTTCTTTTTTTGCTGAGTTTAGTTGGTTCAGAGTTTGATTTGCTAATATTTATTTCAACCTGCGTGTCCTGATCACGTCTGGTGTGGATGGACAAAATCAACATGCAAGCAATGGCACACGCGTGTGCCCGGTCTAGTCAGCGTGTGACAGAATTCCTGTATTGACGTCCTATTCAGACAGTTGTGTTAATGTTCCAAGCACAGTCTTTTCTGTTGGGCTCTTTCCTCTCCTCTACATTCTGGATGATAACCGATTTGTAAACCCTGCTACTTTCCATAACAGTTATCTGCTTTAAGGGTTGCTATTTTCTCTTCTCAGTCTCCTGCTCACAGGAACGCTAGCTCCAGTAAAACTGCTTATTTGCAGCAGGGCCCTTTGGGAGATAAACATATTGGTTGGCATATGTCTGTGACGGTAGCATAAATTAGTGACATGGATTGTCGTGCTCCGCTTGCAGGCTGATTTGCATTTAAGATGTTTTTCCTTCTCAGAGCTGTGCTCTGTGTCTGTGGAGCGTGGTTAGAATGTGTAATGTCAGCCCACTGACAGGCTGATCTGTGATGTGTTGCAGGTGGCCAAGGCAGTGTCCCACTCTCTGAATAACTGTGTGAACTGCCTGCCTGGCCAGAAGGATGTGGACATGGCCCTAAGAAGCATCGGAGAGGCCAGTAAGAAGCTGCTGGTGGACACTGTGAGTCCTGCTGCCAGACCGGCGAGGCTGCAGTTTGGAGTGTTGATTTTATTACACATCTGAACACGAGTGCTTATAGAGAGTCAATGCTGTCCTAAACCTAAATACACATTTGGCATATTTTACCTCTAGTCATTAATCATCTACGCAGACATTTCACAACTATCCAAGGAAAAATTGAACATAAACATAACACAAATACCATACGGATTATTATGTAACAAATAATACTGATAATAATGTACGGACAACTATACTTGTGTTTTTCCTGTATGTCTCCAGCTCCCCCCCTGCAGTAAGTCCTTCCAGGATGCTCAGAGTGAGCTGAACCATACTGCTGCAGAGCTCAACCACTCAGCAGGAGATGTGGTCCATTCCTCCCGGGGTACCAGCAGCCAACTGGCCGTGGCTTCTGGGAAATTCAGTGAGGACTTTGATGAGTTCCTGGACGCCGGCGTTGAGATGGCTGGACACACTCAAGTAGGTATCATTATCTGTAGCAGGTCGCAACAGCCCCATAGAAATATATGATTCCTCTCCTGTGAAATAGGTCTGGACAAATGTTATGACGCCTGAATATACTGTTGGTGGACAGGAGCGGTTTAGATTTAATAGGATAAAATGGAAATGCCTCTGAGGTAGTCATGTTGAGTGTCTTCACATTTTTCTGTCACTTGAGCACTTAAGCTATTTTGATTAGTTTGTTAATTAGGCCTTTTCATCTAATTTACTTAGGCACATGATTGTCCCCGAGAGCGCTAACACAGTCAGACGTAATGAGATCTTTGATGATGTTCTGGTTATTTTGCTCATTAATTTGGATAGATTGTGTGGGAGAGCAGTTGATGTAGCATGACACACAGGCCTTAATCAGGCTTAAATGAGTAGGGGACTGGCTGGCTGAGGTGGGGGACACCGTTCACATGATGCCAGTTTCATAGGCCAGATAGACAGTGTGACAGTTATTGACAATAAGTACAGTTGCATGTTCCTGGAAAGATGTGTCTTAAATAACGTGTTGACCACTCTTCAACATATTCTATTCCGAGAAACAGCTGAGTTGTCTTGTGACTTTGTCATTTGCAGTCCCAAGAGGACCAAATCACAGTGATTGGCAACCTGAAGAACATCTCCATGGCATCCAGCAAGCTCCTTCTGGCCGCCAAGTCCCTGTCAGTGGATCCTGGAGCAGCTAACGCCAAGAACCTGTTAGCTGCTGCAGCAAGGTGAGGCCACTCTATATGGAGCTGAAAGGAATAGAATAAGGATGTCACTTATCACAAACTACTTGAGTATAAGGAGGGTCTACATTAGCACAAAGTAAGACTGTAAGGAGTGACTTAGATTAAGTCCATTAAAACAAAAACATATTCATATACTGTATATTCTGACTCGGTTTTCATTCAAATCCACATTAAACAAGTACACTATCTCCATTCTATGAAATATCTCTGCTGTGGTTGTACGGCCCATTTCACAGCATGTTGCTAGGCTGAGAGATAGACAGAGATAGTAGGGTAGAATCCCCCCTGGTGGAGAGATGGCAGGCAGCTGGCCCCGCTGGGCTTTGAGCCTGACTGACTTCCCTCTCTTTAATTGTGCAGATGGAAGCCATGGCTGGAGCTTGTCTGTAATCACTAAGCACAGCCTCCACACTCCTGTACAGTGTGAGATCGTCACAGGGAGAGGGGCGATGGGCTTTGCCATGCATGTGTAAAGTACAAGTGTATGCGTGTGTGTGTATATAGAGAGATGTGAGTGCTGAAAAGCCCTGTGCTGCTGCCCTTGTGTTTCAGAGCGGTGACAGAGAGCATTAATCAGCTCATCACACTGTGTACCCAGCAGGCACCGGGCCAGAAGGAGTGTGACAACGCTCTGAGAGAACTGGAGGTAGCTGTTTTACTGTACACTAAACAACCCTTTTTATGTTCAGGCTAGGTAATATTCATGTTTATTTCAGTCTACACAAAGTAAAGGGTTTTGATGTAGTAACTTTTTGTGGATCTGTCTCCGTCTGTTAGTACATTCGCACGTTCATACATTAGTCACGTGATATCTTAGACAGCACTAGTCTGGTTTTGTTGAAATTCAGGAAAATTATGTCTTGCCAAAGAGATCCATAATTAACAACATTACGCTGATTGGCTCAAGGGGGGGGGGGGGGTTCTGCATCATTCGTGGGGAATGAGATATTTACTGCTGCCTTGTTTTGTTTTGATTTGAATCCTGTAAAGCAATAGTTTACCATTCCAATTCATTAATGATGGACGAATTGGATTATATTTAACGGCTGAATGTTGCTGAGGGTTTCTGTATTGACATTATTTTATGCTCTGCCTCCATGGGAAATAATTACCAAGTCGTTTACTTCCTCTGTGCCTTGAGCCCCTTCAGCCCATGTCCCCTCCTTTTCACACGCTTTGATAGTTATTACCGATCTCGCTCTGTATCCCTCCTGCATAACATTGAATGACAGTCACCATTAATTTCAACCCCTGGAGTACCACTAATTATACTTTTATGTAACTAACAGATCTGTGGGTTATTCTCCTAAGTGACTGAGTAATAGTGCTTGGTGACATGACTTCCCTCTATAAGTTAAAGATTACTTCATAACAGACCTATTAAAAACAGTTGAACTTGTTTTTCATGCAGCACACATTTTAATTCCCCCAAGTTGGATATCAGATTGGTTCAGCAGTTTGTGCTCTCCTTATTGTTGAGCCCCTCTCCCTCTGTGTACAGGCTGTGAGAGGATTGCTGAACAACCCCAGTGAGCCTGTCAGTGAGCTCTCCTACTTTGACTGCATCGAGAGTGTCATGGAGAACTCAAAGGTAAAGCCTTACAAAACATTCACAGGCATCATAGACTTTAAATATCAGCAATATCTAACGTAATAGACAGCTGAAGAGGTAATCTTAAAGTTTATTTGCATTTCTCCATGTGCAGGTTCTTGGAGAGTCCATGGCGGGGATTTCTCAGCACTGTAAGACGGGCAACGTGCCAGCGTTTGGCGATTGTGTGGGAGTGGCATCCAAGGCCCTGTGTGGGTTGACGGAGGCGGCTGGACAGGTGAGATCCCAGCCTAGTACTGACTGACTGTCTGGAGCCTACAGCCTCCCTTCCACTCCTCCCTGCTATCTGGTCTGGGTCCCTATCAGTCCCTATCAGCTCTAGACCTCTGTTCATGTTTAGTTACAGCACCTACATGTACCTCTCTCTAAATCAGAAACGTAGCCATGAGTGTTCCTCTCTCCTCTCTATCCTTCTCCCCACACTGCAGGCCTCCTACCTAGTGGGTGTGTCCGATCCAAACAGCCAATCTGGTCAAGAGGGTCTGGTAGATCCAATCCAGTTTGCCCGGGCCAACCAGGCTATTCAGATGGCCTGTCAAAACCTGGTGGACCCAGCCAGCAGCCCCTCTCAGGTGAGAAGACCAATGTAGTGAGACATTTATTGAGATAATGAATCTATTATACAAATAGTGACTTAATCAAATGGATTGTTAAATTTGAGCATCAACATAACATCAAACTTGTTCTCACAATATGCATCTTTAGAGAAATGTTTATACTGCTTTGTTTGTCATTTGTTTTGTTTGTGTTTGTTTGTTTATTAGGTTCTGTCCGCGGCGACGATTGTAGCCAAGCATACCTCAGCTCTTTGCAATGCCTGCCGCCTGGCCTCGTCCAAGACATCCAACCCTGTGGCCAGGAGACACTTTGTTCAGTCAGCCAAAGAGGTTGCAAACACCACAGCCAACCTTGTGAAAACTATAAAGGTATGTGTACTCTCTGCCATGGTCCACTCATAAATGGGATTCTTGTACTTTGTGCCTTCAGGAAAAGTAGATTTATTGATGTTCTCTGTTTCACTTAAAATATTTCCGTCATTTGTAATGTAATGTGTCATGTGTAGCGGAGTTGGAGTGTTGGCTTAGGAGGTCATGTCCAGTTGTTTTCTTCCAGGCCTTGGATGGAGATTTCTCAGAGGAGAACAGAAACAGGTGCCATGTTGCTACAACTCCACTTATCGAGGCTGTAGAGAATCTATCCACATTTTCCTCCAACCCGGAGTTTGCTAGTATCCCTGCACAGATCAGCAATGAGGTTCGTATGAGTGCTTGTTCAGGGGGTGACTTTGTATTGTGCAATATGTAAGCTCTTCAGTGAAAATACACATTTGTCATTATCTATATGAAAATTAAAATGCAGTTCTTGCTCAGAGGACCATTTGTTTTTATCTCCTAAGAGGTTTCTTCAGTCTACATTGTCACGTTGTTTTATTTGTCTGCTTCCTCATACATTCTGTAATATAAAGGAGACGGCAAAGCTACTCCTACAGATTCCATGAATACATTGGTGACTAGGGAATTCAATCCCCTTGAAATAGGACCTCCGATATAGAGCCAGTACAGTGCAAGAAAGCGGGTGGAATTGGTTTGATGCACCATTTCCCTCTAATTTATTTAATGTCGGTAAATGGCTCAAGGAGAAATCGGATGTATTTTATGTTACAATGTAGCAGAAAGAGTCCTCACACAGCTTTAAAAGCGTTGACTGTTATCTGTTGGAGGGCAGTGTTTAACTGCTCTCTCTCTCTCAGCACAGCTGCTCTAATCTTCAGCTTGTTAATCTAATTGTCGAGGGAGGCTTTAGCTGCCATCATAAAGACTCTAGGTGTGCCTCTGCATCTCTGTGTGAGGCAGAACAATAATAATAGTAAGAGATCAATGACATCTGTGTAGTGTGTTGCTATTGAGCTGTTAGTTAGTCACTGTCCTCCCCTCCCTCCCTCCCTCTTTCCCATTTCCAGGGCTCTGCAGCCCAGGAGCCCATCATGCGTTCAGCCTGCTCCATGCTGGACAGCTCCACCCTGCTCCTGGAGACTGCCCGCTCGCTCATCATCAACCCCAAAGACCCGCCCACCTGGTCCATCCTGGCTGGGCACTCCCGCACCGTCTCTGACTCCATCAAGAGCCTCATCACCTCCATCAGGTCAGCACAGACCCCTCTGGTTCTGCACTATGGTGCTCTAGATATTATCATGTTAAGGCCTTGCCGGACAACTCACCCAGAATATAATTCCACTGCTCTATCGATCCTGCATACATTCAGAATCTGCCATCCTAGAAGTTGTTTGTGTGAGTTCAAAGTGAAGGGCGTTGTACAAAACAAATTAATCAGCGATCGGATCGTCTCTAAGAAATCTATCCAATCAGAGTATCAAAGTTGGTAACATCGTCATGTAGGCTGGCTCCTGAACCCAATCCATCGGTTTCTGGGACTAATCAAAACGGTCAGAATATGTTTGCGTTCTAGAAATCGTAGGGGAGGGAGGCAAATCCAGACTCATGGTGGAGAAGAAACGTCAGTTTGGCCAGAGCGCTGTGGATGGGTAGCCAGGCAAATTGAGACTCGGGGTGAGGGGGAGTTCAGCTATCTCTGAGTAACTGTCGGTTCAACTGAGCAGTGAGTTGACATGTAATTTATGGTGGTTGGGTTTCCACCTGCCATGTAATAGGAAGAGGAATGCTCTAGGGCACTGATAAAGATGAGTAGGCAGAGTTCCGTGGAGGATCTGCTGTGCTGCTGGTGCTGCTTAGACAGATTTCTTATACTTAGAAAGACCCTCCTGCTGTTTTGAATAGAAGTGTCTTCCCTCATTATCTCTCACACAGAGTAAATTGCCCCTTAGCTTCAGAACATTTTGCATCTGGTCAACCTCTAGAGACCATGTTTGCAAAAAGTGTACCTAGTATACATGATTTTCCTTCTTTGAGGTGTGATACTGCATTAATAACCTGCTTGTAGAAGTACTGCCTTGTTCCTATTTGTCATGATACTGTTGGTAGGGACAAGGCACCAGGGCAGAGAGAGTGTGACTTCTCCATTGATAACATCAACAAGTGTATCCGGGACATCGAGCAGGCTTCTCTAGCTGCTGTGGGCCAGAGCCTACAGGGATGTAGGGATGACATATCTTTGGAAGTAAGTTTGAACTGTCATATCATCACTATAATTGCTTTTTGTTCATTTTCATTTTCCCAATCGTAACTCTATGCTGCCCCCTTAGGCTTTGCAGGAGCAGCTGACATCGTCGGTGCAGGAGATTGGACATCTCATCGATCCTATCAATACTGCAGCCAGGGGTGAAGCTGCCCAGCTGGGACACAAGGTACTAGTCTGGGACCATTCCCCTACAGGGAGAAAGTCCTGTCTCCTAGATCCACTCCTCTTATTCAATCTGTGTCTCATAAATCAAATCAAATTTATTTATATAGCCCTTCGTACATCAGCTGATATCTCAAAGTGCTGTACAGAAACCCAGCCTAAAACCCCAAACAGCAAGCAATGCAGGTGTAGAAGCACGGTGGCTAGGAAAAACTCCCTAGAAAGGCCAAAACCTAGGAAGAAACCTAGAGAGGAACCAGGCTATGTGGGGTGGCCAGTCCTCTTCTGGCTGTGCCGGGTGGAGATTATAACAGAACATGTCCAAGATGTTCAAATGTTCATAAATTACCAGCATGGTCGAATAATAATAAGGCAGAACAGTTGAAACTGGAGCAGCAGCACGGTCAGGTGGACTGGGGACAGCAAGGAGTCATCATGTCAGGTAGTCCTGGGGCATGGTCCTAGGGCTCAGGTCCTCCGAGAGAGAGAAAGAAAGAGAGAAGGAGAGAATTAGAGAACGCACACTTAGATTCACACAGGACACCGAATAGGACAGGAGAAGTACTCCAGATATAACAAACTGACCCTAGCCACCCGACACATAAACTACTGCAGCATAAATACTGGAGGCTGAGACAGGAGGGGTCAGGAGACACTGTGGCCCCATCCGAGGACACCCCCGGACAGGGCCAAACAGGAAGGATATAACCCCACCCACTTTGCCAAAGCACAGCCCCCACACCACTAGAGGGATATCTTCAACCCCCAACTTACCATCCTGAGACAAGGCTGAGTATAGCCCACAAAGACCTCTGCCACGGCACAACCCAAGGGGGGGTTGAATCAACCCACTCAGGTGACGCACCCCCTCCAGGGACGGCATACTGTTACATGATACTGTTTCTCCCAGGTGACCCAGCTGGCCAGCTACTTTGAGCCCCTCATCGTGGCGTCTGTTGGCCTGGCCTCTAAGATCGTGGACCAGCAGCAGCAGATGAACATCCTGGACCAGACTAAGACCCTGTCAGAGTCCGCCCTGCAGATGCTTTACGCAGCCAAGGAGGGAGGTGGAAACCCTAAGGTAATGTTACTGTACAACACAGGGCACAGAGGCCATGTTTGAGCAATGGAGCAAAACTTAATTAGTATAGATTTGTGTGCACCTCGTTCCACAATCTATCGTATTGCTTATTGTAGTTGCATAGCCATGTGTATTGATAAGATGAAGATTTTTTCGTTTCACGGTGGTCTGGTGTGTTTACTGCGTGTCCAGGCGGCCCACACCCACGACGCCATATCAGAGGCTGCCCAGCTGATGAAGGAGGCTGTGGACGACATCATGGTGACTCTGAACGAGGCGGCCAGTGAGGGCGGAATGGTGGGAGGCATGGTGGAGGCTATCGCTGAGGCCATGGGCAGGGTGAGTGGGGCTGGTGTCCTGTACAATAGGGTGTGTAGTACTGTATAGTAGTAGTGTGTATGTGTGTACATGTGCGTGTACAGTATATCACAGGAAGTCGGTGGCACCTTAATTGGAAAGAATGGGCTCGTGGTAATGACTGGAGCGGAATAGTGGAATGGTATCAAATACGTCAAACGCATGGTTTCCATGGTTTCCAGGTGTTTGATGTCATTCCATTTGCTCTGTTCCGTACATTATTATGAGCCGTTCTCCCCTCAGCAGCCTCCACTGGTGTATATGTTCATGTGTACTGTGGCCCCAAGCAGCTCAGGAGTAGAGCTCTACTGAGAACACTCATCTCTTCCAACTGCTTTAAGATGACTCTACCACAGTGGGCGGGCAGAGAAACATCCTCTAACTGACACTCATTAGTGAGATGGATGGGAAGTGTCAGGTCCAGGCCTCAGAGCTGTCAGCTGTCACTCAACCACTGGCTGTCACTCATCCACTGGCTGTCACCCTCCGTCTCCTAAGATCTGTCACAGACTTGATAATAATGAATTATGCCTGCATTCTTGAGTGGCTGAATGCTTCTATCAGATGTTGTTCTCTATATGTTTCCAGCCCTTTGAATTCGATTTCTGTTACTGCATAGAAAATAACACATTGAGCGGCCTTAAGTGGATATCTGCATTCTGCAACATATTTATGCATAGAGTTCATTGAATAAAGAAAAGCTTTATTCAAATGTGTGGTAGATGCTTGGTTGATATTCATATGTGTAGATTATGTACAGTAAGTAGCTAGGTTGAATATTTTAAAACGAGTCGTGCTTTTCCCTCTGCAGTTGGATGAGGGCACTCCCCCTGAACCAGAAGGATCCTTTGTGGATTACCAGACCACCATGGTGAAATACTCCAAGGCCATCGCCATCACAACTCAGGAGATGGTGAGCACAAACAACTACCTCATACATATGCAATGTAGCCTTAGATGTACCTCTTCATCATTTCTGAAATAACTAAATCACAGTCATGTTATGACCTTGTTCTGACTGTGTCCCCAGATGACTAAGTCAGTGACATGTCCAGAGGAGCTGGGTGGCCTGGCCTCTCAGGTGACTGTAGACTACAGCCAGTTAGCCCACCAAGGTCACCTGGCAGCTGCCACCGCAGAACCAAAAGAGGTGAGAGGTCAAGTGGCTCCTGTGGGTGCACTGTCAAAGCAGGATACTGTTTAAATGGGATATGGGATAATTTTTCTGTGGTACCCCTATAGGCATGTCCTATGGGAGATTCTTAATTGGTTTGCTCAACTCCTCTGTCCTATTTCCCCTTCCTCGGTCCTCTCCTCACCTCCTTTTGAAAAAGATCAAAGGTAACCGAGGGGAGGAGAGGAAATGTGGAAACAAATGTGCATGTATGAAATGACTCTCCTTCACTCGCGTGGCATCGTGCAAATGACGTTTACAGGGGTGGAATCCCAAATGAAATGTGTAAAGTAGTAAAAGGAAATGTAGCTAGACAGTTCATATATAAAAGGATAAGTAGCTTATTGTTTTTTAAATATGTGCATGCTTTTCTACAAGTAAACAACAGCTGATTCAAAGGGGGTGTGGCGGATCTCAAAAATCTTCCACAAAGGACTCAGTTGATACTTTTGTGCTTCCCCGGCAAGAGGAGGCTATTGAGGAGACCAGGACTCTTCTCTGTTTGCCTAAAAAGGAATTGACACTCTCCTTGACCCCTCAACCACTTACCGGGGTCACAGAGGAGAGGATGGAGGAGTCAAGGAGAGGACAGTCTTTTGCCCAAATGAGAATCTCTCTTGTCTTTATACAGCAACTTATCAAAAGAGATTTGATATGCAAGATATTTGCATATGCTTAGAAAATATGCAGAGATGTCACACGGCGGATGGCATTCTTTGATATGATGCATCTTCCTTGAGGCTGTACTCAATAGTGTGAGATCAAACTCTGGAATATATTTCCAGCTCTCAAACCTCATTCTCTCTGTTGCTGCACCCACATAGCATGTGTTTAATGCTCGTCTCTGAGAGGGAGACCGCTATCCATATTATGTGTGAAGAGAGAGCCTAATAACCACACACTCTTATCAATTCGTTTACATAACTTGTTACCATAGCGACATTGTACCCCTCCAAGTCTAAAAGCCTATAGTGATGCTGATAATGAATTCCCACCCACCCACCCATTCATTTCTGTGTCAGGAAATTAAAGGTGTACTACCATCAATCCCTCTCAGGTACTGGAAATCATTTTTTAACCAGCAGCCTGATAAGAGGCAGTCAGTTAGTCGAGGACATGATGAGACATAGTCTGCTGTGTGGAGGGAGACAGGGAGTGGGTGAGATGGCTCAGTAAAACTGATGGACTGGCTGTCTGACTGTGCTTGCAGGTGGGCTTCCAGATCAAGACGCGGGTCCAGGAGCTGGGCCATGGATGTATCTACCTGGTTCAGAAGGCTGGAGCCCTGCAAATGAGCCCCACTGACAGCTTCTCCAAGAGGGAGCTCATTGAGTGTGCCCGTGCCGTCACTGAGAAGGTAGGCTGGGAACGGGGCTGATATAGTGGAATTATTTGCCTGAACATTGTGGTAAATTGTGCTAACTTTGAAGTCTTTAGGTTTAATTTTAGGTTTAATTTATTTGCAAAGAAAATAAGCGATAAACAACGATACAGATTTTAAAAAAAATATATATACATATGGGATCATTTTTCTGTGGTACCCCTATAGGCATGTCCTATGGGAGATTCTTAATTGGTTTGCTCAACTCCTCTGTCCTATTTCCCCTTCCTCGGTCCTCTCCTCACCTCCTTTTGAAAAAGATCAAAGGTAACCGAGGGGTATATATATATATATATATATATATATATATAGTTGATGGCGGAAGTTTACATACACCTTAGCCAAATATATTTAAACACATTTTTTCACAATTCCTAACATTTAGTCCTAGTAAAAATGCCCTGTTTTAGGTCAGTTAGGATCACCACTTTATTTTAAGAATGTGAAATATCAGAATAATAGTAGAGAGAGTGATTTATTTCAGCTTTTATTTATTTCATCACATTCCCAGTGGGTCAGAAGTTTACATACACTCAATTAATATTTGGTAGCATTGCCTTTAAATGTAACTTGGGTCAAACGTTTCAGGTAGCCTTCCAACAAGAAGTTGGGTGAATTTTGGCCCATTCCTCCTGACAGAGCTGGTGTAACTGAGTCAGATTTGTTGGCCTCCTTGCTCACACACACTTTTTCAGTTCTGCCCAAAAATGTTCTATAGGATAGATGTCAAGGCTTTGTGATGGCCACTCCAATGTCAATTAGCCTGTTAGAAACTTCTAAAGCCGTGACATAATTTGTTGTCCTGAAGTCATTTTGCCACAACTTTGTAAGTATGCTTGGGTTCATTGTCCATTTGGAAGACCCATTTGCAAACAAGCATTAACTTCCTGACTGATGTCTTGAGATGTTGCTTCAATATATCCACATAATTTCCCTTCATCATGATGCCATCTATTTTGTGATGTGCACCAGTCTCTCCTGCAGCAAAGCACCCCCACAACATGATGCTCCCACCCCTGTGCCTCACGGTTGGGATGGTGTTCTTCAGCTTGCAAGCCTCCACCTTTTTCCTCCATCCACCTTTTTCCTGGTCATTATGGCCAAACAGTTGTGTATTTTTGTTTCATCAGACCAGAGGACATGTCTTCAAAATGTACAATCTTTGTCCTCATGTGCAGTTGCAAACCGTAGTCTGGCTTTTTATGGCAGTTTTGTAGCAGTGGCTTCTTCCTTGCTGAGTGGCCTTTCAGGTTATGTCGATATAGGACTCGTTTTTCTATGGAAATAGATACTTTTGTACCTGTTTCCTCCAGCATCTTCACAACATAATTTGCTGCTGTTCTGGGATTGATTTGCACTTTTCCCACCAAAGTACGTTCATCTCTAGGAGACAGAACGCGTCTCCTTCCTGAGCGGTATGACGGTGACGTGGTCCCATGGTGTTTAAACTTGCGTACTATTGTTTGTACAGATGAACGTGGTACCTTCAGGCATTTGGAAATTGCTCCCAAGGATGAACCAGACTTGTGGAGGTCTACAAAAAAAATTCTGAGGTCTTGGCTGATTTCTTTTGATTTTCCCATAATGTCAAGCAAAGAGGCACTGAGTTTGAAGGTAGGCCTTGAAATACATCCACAGGTACACCTTCAATTGACTCAAATGATGTAATTTAGCCTGTTAGAAACTTCTAAAGCTGTGACATAATTTTCTGGAATTTTCCAAGCTGTTTAAAGGCACAGTCAACTTAGTGTATGTTAACTTCAGACCCACTGGAATTGTGGTACAGTGAATTATACGTGAAATAATCTATCTGTAAACAATTGTTGGAAAAATTCCTTGTGTCATGCACAAAGTAGATGTCCTAACCGACTTGCCAAAACTATAGTTTGTTAACAAGAATTTTGTGGAGTTGTTGAAAAACAAGTTTTAATGACTCCAATCTAAGTGTATGTAAACCTCTGACTTCAACTGTATACATATAAATCGGTGTGCAGGTGTGGTTGGAAGCCCAAGGGCTTGTATAAAAACCCCACCACAAAAAAAACAACATACAATTCAAAACTAAAAAAGGTTTGTTAAAACAAATGAATTGATCAGCAATCACAAAAAATGTAACAGTATATGTTGTGTTTAGATGTGTGAGAGAGTTAGGCTATATGGAGGAGAATACTGACTAGTTTGGTTCATCAGGCTGACCCCTAGTCTTCGCTTGAAGTTATTGAGGGATGATGAGGTTTTAGCAATGTGATGATAAGAATTTTAGAGTATGGTACCTCAGAGAATTGACTATCAGACACAATGTTAGGTGCGGCAGTGGGGAGGGTGAAGGTTATCACAGTGTCTTCTGTTATATAGATGCATTTCAGAATTAACCTGGAAGAATCCATTGACGGGTTTAGGTAAACTTTCTGGGAGGTATGAGTATTTGTAGATGAAAATGCATAACTGGTGTAAATTGATGAAGAGTTTCTTCAACAGGCCAGGTAATTAGAAGAGGCAAATTTGATTTTATATGATGAGTCATTTGTGTAGGTTTTTTATTTTATTTTTACCTTTATTTAACTAGGCAAGTCAGTTAAGAACAAATTCTTATTTACAATGACGGCCTACCCCGGCCAAACCCGGACAATGCTGGGCCAATTGTGCGCTGCCCTATGGGACTCCCAATCACAGCCGGTTGTGATACAGCCTGGATTCGAACCAGGAACTGCAGTAACGCCTCTTGCACTGAGATGCAGTGCCTTAGACCACTGCGCCACTCAGGATCCTTAGGTAAAAGGCATACAGTATGTACTGGCCCAGACAATAGTACAGTAAATGAGATATGGGTAAATTAAGCTATAGGAAGCAAGCCTGATATTATCTGAACGCCAAAATATATATTTCAGTTGATTTGTTCTGCACCTTGGCTTTTGTTACTGCATTTGAACATGACTAGGCTTCGAGTAAGTTAGGATTTCTACTTTAAGTGAAAGAGAATGTAATTCCCATGAATGGAAGTTGCTTACTGTGTTCTGGGTATGATGCCGGTAGCAGAATCACTAAGGGGTTTTTGTGAAGAAAGAGTCCAGGTGTGAATGTCGTTTTGGTGTCAGGGGAATAGGTGAGAATCAGCTCCAAGGATAATGGATTGTTATAATAGAGCGTTCTCTACTGTGCCTGAAAAACCTTGTCCCCCTGAGCCCTATAGCTGGGGGAAGAACTGGGGGAGTGAGTAAAACTGTTATATTTGCTATGTGTTGTATTACATTAACAACTTGTGCTGTACAGTAGCCGTGAAGATGAATATCAACTCAGTGCTTCAGTTCATGTTCTCATGGTTACACTTCCTGTACATAGTGAAATTAGCCCAGTTAGTCCTTTCTGTGACCCTACCACTAGTAGAAGATATCGCTGGTTTTCAATGAGTCTGCATTAGAATATCTCTCTTCCCTCACCGCATGATTTCATTTAAGACTCATTTCAGACATGAATAATTTGTGGCCTCGTGCGTGTGGGGAGCTGAACCTTGAGGTGCCTCATTTGAATTTTACTCTCATGGTGTTTGGTTTGTGAGGGGCTGCAGACGTCTGTCTGTCTGTCTCTCTGTCTGGATTAGGAAGGATAGAGAGCACTGTGTGATACAGCGTCCAGAGTCATTAGTTTAATGTGTTTGTGCAGCAGTAGGCTCAGGGCTAATGCACGGTTCCCCCTCTCTCTCTCTCTCTCCTGCTGCTAGCTCCCTTCTCAGTCCAGCTCTCTCAGATTGCCTCACAGTCAGCCCTCCCATTACCTTGATTCACATCTTGATTTGAATGCAAATGGGAAGCTTTAATCAAATGACGATTTCATCAACACGTTATTTGGTATGGGGGATCATGTACTGTAAGCCTTGGATCCTGAATGGTGGTTGTTATTCACAGATAATATCAGATGATATGCTACAGCTCCTTTATTTTCTCATAACAACATAATTAGGTCAGAGTGAATGATTTGTTTATGATCATGCTGTGTTTGGATGCTTATTGATAAAGACCCAGAGGTGCTGCTGTTAATTCACACCACTCTCTCACTTCAGTATCTTGCCTGGTAATTTTCAGATACAATCTTTGCTCTTTTTGTTGGCAACTATGTGTGTGTTTTTCTATACCTGTTCGCTCGTCTCCCTGTAGGCTTTAAAGACGCACCCCACCACTTGGCTGCAACCCTTCTAATTTAGTGTACCCTTCACGCACATTCCATGTGGAATTCCAGGTCTCTGGCAGCATTTGAAACTACCAATCTGTGGTCAAGAACGCCAAGTTCATCTCAGCCTATGCTGAGAGAACACTGCTACTCCAGCAGCTCTTTGTTCATCTGACTACGTTTTTTCTCATAGTCTGAGAGCATCTGATCGTAGCAGTGGTGGCACAGGCCTACTCATTTCTCCTAAGTGGAGATTTTCTCTTTTCTCCCTCTCTCACTTGTCCATTCAATCTTAATATTATTGTCATCTATTGCCCACCAGGTGCCATTGGAGAGTTCCTCAATGAGCTTGACATCTTGATAAGCTCATTTCCTGATGATGGCTCACCGCTCTTCGTACTTGGCAACTTCAACCTCCCAACGTCTGCCTTCGATGGCCTCACTCTTTCCCAATCCCCTCCAACTCACAAGGAAATACGCTTGACCTCATCTTTACTACAGGCTGCTCGCCTTCTAATCTCACAGCAACCCCCCTCCAGATCTCTGATCGCTACTTTGTTTCCTTTTCTCCCTAATCTCCAGCCTAACCACTCAGCCCCTACCCAGATGGTCATGCACCATCGCAATATTCTCTCTCTCCTCTTCTATCCTATCATCTCTCCCTTCTGCTAAATCTATCTCTCTCCTGATTCTGCCTCTTCGGCCCTACTCTCCTCCCTTTCCGTATCCTATGACTCACACTGTTCCCTTTTCTCCCGGCCGGCTCGGCCGTTCCCTCCTGCCCCGTGGCTAAATTACTCATTGTGTGCTTACAGAACAGGCCTGCGGGCAGCTAAGCAAAAATGGAGGAAAACTAAACTTCCCGAAGAACCTATCATCCTTTCATTCCCTCCTCTCTACCTTCTCTTCCTCTGTGTCCACTGCTAAAGCTACTTTCTACCACTCTACATTTCAAGCTTCTTCTTTTAACCCTAGGCCACTCTTTTTCACCTTCTCCTCCCTCCTTAATACTCCACCCACTCCCACTCCCTTCTCCCTCTGCGGACGACTTTGTCAACCACTTTGAAAAGAAGGTTGAGGACATCTGCTCCTTATTCATTCAGCCTATTGAGTCCACTGGTCTCACTCACACAGAACTACCCTACGCCTTGACCTCTTTCTGCGCCCTCTAAATTACATCCTGCGACTAGTGAGGTCTGTCCACCCAACAACCTGCCCGCTTGACCCATCCTCATCCCCTCCTCCCTTCTCCAGACCATCTCTTTTCCCATTCCTTACTTCCCTCATCAACTCATCACTGACCACTGGCTGTGTCCCCTCTGACTTCAAAATAGCCCAAGTTGCTCCCCTGGTGCCCCAGGGTTTGATTCTAGGCACTCTCCTCTTCTCTCTATACACCAAGTCACCCGGGATTTGTCATATCCTCACATGGTCTCTCCTATCATTGCTGTGCAGATGACACTCAACTACTTTTCTCCCCCACCCTTTCTGACACCCAGATGACGACATGCATCTCTGCGTGCCTGGCAGATACAGTTGAAGTCAGAGGTTTACATACACCTAGGTTGGAGTCATTAAAACGTGTTTTTCAACCACTCCACAAATTTCTTGTTAACAAACTATAGTTTTGGCAAGTCAGTTAGTTAGATCTACTTTGTGCATGACGCAAGGATTTTTTCCAACAATTATTTACAGACAGATTATTTAATTTATAATTCACTGTGTCACAATTCCAGTGGGTCAGAAGATTACATACACTAAGTTGACTGTGCCTTTAAACATCTTAGAAAATTCCAGAAATGGCTTTAGAAGATTCTGATAGGCTAATTGACATAATTTGAGTCAATTGGAGGTGTACCTGTGGATGTATTTCAAGGCCTACCTTCAAACTCAGTGCCTCTTTGCTTGTCATCATGGGAAAATCAAAAGAAATCAGCCAAGACCTCAGAAAAGAAATTGCAGACCTCCACAAGTCTGGTCCATCTTTGGGAGCAATTTCCAAACACCTGAAGATACCACATTCATTTGTACAAACAACAGTACGCATGTATAAACACCATGGGACCACGCAGCCACATACAGCTCAGGAAGGAGACGCGTTCTGTCTGCAAGAGATGATTTGGTGCAAAAAGTGCAAATCAATCACAGAACAACAGCAAAGGACCTTGTGAAGATGCTGGAGGAAACCGGTACAAAAGTATCTATATCCACAGTAAAACGAGTCCTATATTGACATAACCTGAAAGGCCACTCAGCAAGGAAGAAGCCACTGCTCCAAAACCGCCATAAAAAGCCAGACTACGGTTTGCAACTGCACATGGGGAAAATATTGTACTTTTTGGAGAAATGTCCTCTGATCTGATGAAACAAAAATAGAACTGTTTGGCCATAATGACCATCGTTATGTTTGGAGGAAAAAGGGGGAGGCTTTCAAGCCGAAGAACACCATCCCAAACGTGAAGCACAGGGGTGGCAGCATCATGTTGTGGGGGTGCTTTTCTGCAGGAGGGACTGGTGCACATCACAAAATAGATGGCATCATGAGGTAGGAAAATTATGTGTATATATTGAAGCAACATCTCAAGACATCAGTCAGGAAGTTAATGCTTGTTTGCAAATGGGTCTTCCAAATGGACAATGACCCCAAGCATACTTCCAAAGTTGTGGCATTATTGCTTAAGGACAACAAAGTCAATGTATTGGAGTGGCCATCACAAACCCCTGACCTCAATCCTATAGAAAATGTGTGGGCAGAACTGAAAATAAATGTGTGCGAGCAAGGAGGCCTACAAACCTGACTCGGTTACACCGGCTCTGTCTAGAGCAATGGGCCAAAATTCACCCAACCTTTTGTGGGATGCTTGTGGAAGGCTACCTGAAATGTTTGACCCAAGGTAAACAATTTAAAGGCAATGCTACCAAATACTAATTGAGTGTATGTAAACGTCTGACCCACTGGGAATGTGATGAAAGAAATAAAAGCTGAAATATGTAATTCTCTCTACTTTTATTCTGACATTTCACATTCTGAAAATAGTGGTGATCCTAACTGACCTAAAACAGGGAATTTTTACTAGGATTAAATGTTAGGAATTGTGAAAAACTGAGTTCAAATGTATTTGACTAAGGTGTATGTAAACTTCCGACTTCAACTGTATCTCAACTTGGATATCGGCCAACCAACCCTAGCTCAACCTTGACAAGACAGAGCTGCTCTTCCTCCCGGGGAATACCTGCCCGCTCGAAGACCTCTCCATCATGGTTGACAATTTCAGTGTCGTCCTCCCAGAGTGCAAAGAAACTAGGCATGACCCTGAACAACACCCTGTCGTTCTCTGCAAATATCAAAGCAGTTTCGCTTCTGCAGGTTCATGATCTACAACATCAGTGGAGTACAACCCTACCTCACACAAATCCTAATCCAGAAACTTGTCAGTTCCCGTCTGGACTACTGCAACTCGCTGTTGGCTGGGCTCCCCGCTTGTGCCATCAAACCCCTGCAACTTATCCAGAACGCTGCAGCCCGCCTGGTTTTCAATCTTCTCAAGTTCTCCCATATCACCCGGCTCCTCCGAACACTCCACTGACTTCCAGTCAAAGCTTACTTCAAGCACAAGACCATGGTGCTTACCTACGGAGCAGCAAGAGGAACTGCCCCTTCCTCTATCAGGCTATGCTCAAACCCTACACCCAACCTGAGTACTCTGTTCTGCCACCTCTGGTCTTCTGGCCCTCCCACCCCTACGGGAGGACAGCAGAGTCCCTGCCCATCTTCCGAAAACATCTGATACCCTACCTCTTCAAACAGTATCTTAAATAATCCTCCTCATCTCGACACCCCCCCCCCCCCCCCCCCCCAAACCCTCCCCTCTCTTTCTAGCTCTGACTCTACTTCCGCTACTTTGAGGAAAATTGTTCTTTCTAAATTACTAAAAAGTCATCTTGTGTATGTTGCTTCCCATGTATGTCTGTTTGTCTGTCCATGCAGGTTGCCATGGTGCTGTCTGCACTGCAGGCAGGTAACAAAGGTACTCAGGCCTGCATCACAGCAGCTAGTGCTGTGTCTGGCATCATCGCGGACCTCGACACCACCATCATGTTCGCCTCGGCCGGAACACTCAACCCTGAGAACGAAGAGACCTTTGCTGACCACAGGTGAGACTAGAGCAGGTCACAGTAATGAGGTGAACACTATTCTGTTGAGGAGATTACCTTGGGCCAAACTCATTATGTCCACAGAAACCACAAGCCAAGTAGAGGTGAATGAAGGAATGAATAGAATGGATGGACTTTGACCTCATACAAGATGGCTTTCTTTTAAGGAAAGGGACTGTCTCTTCCCATGAACTGAGTATTCAATTCAATACATTTTTATTTATACCAATGGGTGTTTGACAAGCTGTTGTGTGGTGTCCCTCAGGGAGAGCATTCTGAAGACAGCCAAGGCTCTGGTGGAGGACACTAAGCTGCTGGTGTCTGGGGCAGCATCCAGTCAGGACAGACTGGCCCAGGCTGCCCAGTCCTCAGTCAAGACCATCACCATGCTCACTGACGTGGTCAAAATTGGAGCCACCAGCATGGGCTCTGACGACCCAGAGACTCAGGTAATACACTGACCGCACCCTGTTGTACTGAAATGACAACACATAATTGTAACGCTACAACAATCTTTCATTCAAAAACAACTTTTTTACCCCTGATAAATTTGTCGTATTTCTATGTCTACATATTTATATTACATACCTCTAAGTAGTCAAATCAAATCAAATCAAATGTATTTATATAGCCCTTCGTACATCAGCTGATATCTCAAAGTGCTGTACAGAAACCCAGCCTAAAACCACAAACAGCAAGCAATGCAAGTGTAGAAGCACGGTGGCTAGGAAAAACTCCCTAAAAAGGCCAAAACATAGGAAGAAACCTAGAGAGGAACCAGGCTATGTGGGGTGGTCAGTCCTCTTCTGGCTGTGCCGGGTGGAGATTATAACAGAACTTGGCCAAGATGTTCAAATGTTCATAAATGACCAGCATGGTCGAATAATAATAAGGCAGAACAGTTGAAACTGGAGCAGCAGCACGGCCAGGTGGACTGGGGACAGCAAGGAGTCATCATGTCAGGTAGTCCTGGGGCATGGTCCTAGGGCTCAGGTCCTCCGAGAGAGAGAAAAAGAAAGAGAGAAGGAGAGAATTAGAGAATGCACACTTAGATTCACACAGGACACCGAATAGGACAGGAGAAGTACTCCAGATATAACAAACTGACCCTAGCCCCCCGACACATAAACTACTACTGCAGCATAAATACTGAAGGCTGAGACAGGAGAGGTCAGGAGACACTGTGGCCCCATCCGAGGACACCCCCGGACAGGGCCAAACAGGAAGGATATAACCCCACCCACTTTGCCAAAGCACAGCCCCCACACCACTAGAGGGATATCTTCAACCACCAACTTACCATCCTGAGACAAGGCTGAGTATAGCCCACAAAGACCGCCACGGCACAACCCAAGGGGGGGGGGGCGCCAACCCAGACAGGATGACCACATCAGTGAATCAACCCACTCAGGTGACGCACCCCCTCCAGGGACGGCATGAGAGAGCCCCAGTAAGCCAGTGACTCAGCCCCTGTAATAGGGTTAGAGGCAGAGAATCCCAGTGGAAAGAGGGGAACCGGCCAGGCAGAGACAGCAAGGGCGGTTCGTTGCTCTAGAGCCTTTCTGTTCACCTTCCCACTCCTGGGCCAGACTACACTCAATCATATGACCCACTGAAGAGATGAGTCTTTAGTAAAGACTTAAAGGTTGAGACCGAGTTTGCGTCTCTGACATGGGGAGGCAGACCGTTCCATAAAAATGGAGCTCTATAGGAGAAAGCCCTGCCTCCAGCTGTTTGCTTAGAAATTCTAGGGACAATTAGGAGGCCTGCGTCTTGTGACCGTAGCGTACGTGTAGGTATGTACGGCAGGACCAAATCAGAGAGATAGGTAGGAGCAAGCCCATGTAATGCTTTGTAGGTTAGCAGTAAAACCTTGAAATCAGCCCTTGCTTTGACAGGAAGCCAGTGTAGAAATGCTAGCACTATAGTAATATGATCACATTTTTTGGTTCTAGTCAGGATTCTAGCAGCCGTATTTAGCACTAACTGAAGTTTATTTAGTGCTTTATCCGGGTAGCCGGAAAGTAGAGCATTGCAGTAGTCTAACCTAGAAGTGACAAAAGCATGGATTAATTTTTCTGCATCATTTTTGGAAGAAAGTTTCAGATTTTTGCAATGTTACGTAGATGGAAAAAAGCTGTCCTTGAAATGGTCTTGATATGTTCTTCAAAAGAGAGATCAGGGTCCAGAGTAACGCCGAGGTCCTTCACAGTTTTATTTGAGACGACTGTACAACCATTAAGATTAATTGTCAGATCCAACAGAAGATCTCTTTGTTTCTTGGGACCTAGAACAAGCATCTCTGTTTTGTCCGAGTTTAAAAGTAGAACGTTTGCAGCCATCCACTTCCTTATGTCTGAAACACATGCTTCTAGCAAGGGCAATTTTGGGGCGTCACCATGTTTCATTGAAATGTACAGCTGTGTGTCATCCGCATAGCAGTGAAAGTTAACATTATGTTTTCGAATAACATCCCCAAGAGGTAAAATATATAGTGAAAACAATAGTGGTCCTAAAACGGAACCTTGAGGAACACCGAAATTTACAGTTGATTTGTCAGAGGACAAACCATTCACAGAGACAAACTGATATCTTTCCGACAGATAAGATCTAAACCAGGCCAGAACTTGTCCGTGTAGACCAATTTGGGTTTCCGATCTCTCCAAAAGAATGTGGTGATCGATGGTATCAAAAGCAGCACTAAGGTCTAGGAGCACGAGGACAGATGCAGAGCCTTGGTCCGATGCCATTAAAATTTTATTTACCACCTTCACAAGTGCCGTCTCAGTGCAATGATGGGGTCTAAAACAAGACTGAAGCATTTCGTATACATTGTTTGTCTTCAGGAAGGCAGTGAGTTGCTGCGCAACAGCCTTTTCTAAAATTTTTGAGAGGAATGGAAGATTCGATATAGGCCGATAGTTTTTTATATTTTCTGGGTCAAGGTTTGGCTTTTTCAAGAGAGGCTTTATTACTGCCACTTTTAGTGAGTTTGGTACACATCCGGTGGATAGAGAGCCGTTTATTATGTTCAACATAGGAGGGCCAAGCACAGGAAGCAGCTCTTTCAGTAGTTTAGTTGGAATAGGGTCCAGTATGCAGCTTGAAGGTTTAGAGGCCATGATTATTTTCATCATTGTGTCAAGAGATATAGTACTAAAACACTTGAGCGTCTCTCTTGATCCCAGATCCTGGCAGAGTTGTGCAGACTCAGGACAACTGAGCTTTGAAGGAATACGCAGATTTAAAGAGGAGTCCGTAATTTGCTTTCTAATAATCATAATCTTTTCCTCAAAGAAGTTCATGAATTTATCACTGCTAAAGTGAAAGTCATCCTCTCTTGGGGAATGCTGCTTTTTAGTTAGCTTTGCGACAGTATCAAAAAGGAATTTCGGATTGTTCTTATTTTCCTCAATTAAGTTAGAAAAATAGGATGATCGAGCAGCAGTAAGGGCTCTTCGGTACTGCACGGTACTGTCTTTCCAAGCTAGTCGGAAGACTTCCAGTTTGGTGTGGCGCCATTTCCGTTCCAATTTTCTGGAAGCTTGCTTCAGAGCTCGGGTATTTTCTGTGTACCAGGGAGCTAGTTTCTTATGAGAAATGTTTTTAGTTTTTAGGGGTGCAACTGCATCTAGGGTATTGCGCAAGGTTAAATTGAGTTCCTCAGTTAGGTGGTTAACGGATTTTTGTCCTCTGGCGTCCTTGGGTAGACAGAGGGAATCTGGAAGGACATCAAGGAATCTTTGTGTTGCCTGTGAATTTATAGCACGACTTTTGATGTTCCTTGGTTGGGGTCTGAGCAGATTATTTGTTGCAATTGCAAACGTAATAAAATGGTGGTCCGATAGTCCAGGATTATGAGGAAAAACATTAAGAGCCACAACATTTATTCCATGGGACAAAACTAGGTCCAGCATATGACTGTGACAGTGAGTGGGTCCAGAGACATATTGGACAAAACCCACTGAGTCAATGATGGCCTTTTGGAATGGGTCTGTGGACTTTTCCATGTGAATATTAAAGTCACCAAAGATTAGAATATTATCTGCTATGACTACAAGGTCCGATAGGAATTCAGGGAACAGTGAGGAACGCTGTATATGGCCCAGGAGGCCTGTAAACAGTAGCTATAAAAAGTGATTGAGTAGGCTGCATAGATTTCATGACTAGAAGCTCAAAAGACGAAAACGTCTTTTTTTTTTTTTTTTTTGTAAATTGACATTTGCTATTGTAAATGTTAGCAACACCTCCGCCTTTGCGGAATGTACGGGGGATATGGTCACTAGTGTAGCCAGGAGGTGAGGCCTCATTTAACACAGTAAATTCATCAGGCTTAAGCCATGTTTCAGTCAGGCCAATCACATCAAGATTATGATCAGTGATTAGTTCATTGACTATAATTGCCTTTGAAGTAAGGGATCTAACATTAAGTAGCCCTATTTTGAGATGTGAGGTATCATGATCTCTTTCAATAATGACAGGAATGGAGGTGGTCTTTATCCTAGTGAGATTGCTAAGGCGAACACCGCCATGTTTAGTTTTGCCCAACCTAGGTCGAGGCACAGACACGGTCTCAATGGTGATAGCTGAGCTGACTACACTGACTGTGCTAGTGGCAGACTCCACTATGCTGGCAGGCTGGCTAACAGCCTGCTGCCTGGCCTGCACCCTATTTCATTGTGGAGCTAGAGGAGTTAGAGCCCTGTCTATGTTGGTAGATAAGATGAGAGCACCCCTCCAGCTAGGATGGAGTCCGTCACTCCTCAGCAGGTCAGGCTTGGTCCTGTTTGTGGGTGAGTCCCAGAAAGAGGGCCAATTATCTACAAATTCTATATTTTGGGAGGGGCAGAAAACAGTTTTCAACCAGCGATTGAGTTGTGAGACTCTGCTGTAGAGCTCATCACTCCCCCTAACTGGGAGGGGGCCAGAGACAATTACTCGATGCCGACACATCTTTCTAGCTGATTTGCACGCAGAAGCTATGTTGCGCTTGGTGATCTCTGACTGTTTCATCCTAACATCGTTGGTGCCGACGTGGATAACAATATCTCTATACTCTCTACACTCGCCAGTTTTAGCTTTAGCCAGCACCATCTTCAGATTAGCCTTAACGTCGGTAGCCCTGCCCCCTGGTAAACAGTGTATGATCGCTGGATGATTCATTTTAAGTCTAATACTGCGGGTAATGGAGTCGCCAATGACTAGAGTTTTCAATTTGTCAGAGCTAATGGTGGGAAGCTTCGGCATCTCAGACCCCGTAACGGGAGGAGTAGAGACCAGAGAAGACTCGGCCTCTGACTCCGACCCGCTGCTTAATGGGGAAAACCGGTTGAAAGTTTCTGTCGGCTGAATGAGCGACACCGGTTGAGCGTTCCTACAGCATTTCCTTCCAGAAACCGTGAGAAAGTTGTCCGGCTGCGGGGACTGTGCCAGGGGATTTATACTACTATCTGTACTTACTGGTGGCACAAACGCTGTTTCATCCTTTCCTACACTGAAATTACCCTTGCCTAACGATTGCGTCTGAAGCTGGGCTTGTAGCACAGTTATCCTCGCCGTAAGGCGAGTACAGCGACTGCAATTAGAAGGCATCATGTTAATGTTACTACTTAGCTTCGGCTGTTGGAGGTCCTGACAAATCGTGTCCAGATAAAGCGTCCGGAGTGAAAAAGTTGAGGAAAAAAAACAAAAATATAAACGGTAATTAAAAAGTAAAAACCGTAAAGTTGTCAGGTAGCAAAACAGGTTGGCAACAAAACGCACGAAAACAAGTCTGCAAGTTGTGACCGGAAATGACGTCCTATGCATTGATGACTTCGTCCAATAGTGATTTAACATGCCCATGTATTCTATAAAGGTTATCCTGATAGGCTTGTACTGTTCTGTTAGTCTGTTGTCATTCTGTTTAGCCATTCTGTAATCAGGCCTTTTGACACACAAATTTCCTCCCTGTGTATCTCTCCACTATATTCTATCAGAAGTAGCATTGCTCCAGGTAGAAGTGATAAGGCCAGGCTTTGTTAAATCCTTTACCTCAGGTAGGCCTGATAAACCTGTACTATGTCCATGGTGTTGTATTAATGTGGTCTCTCTCTCTCCCCCCTCCCTCCCCTAAGGTGGTCCTCATGAATGCGGTGAGAGACGTGGCCAAGGCTCTAGCTGAGCTCATCAGCGCCACCAAGTGTGCTTCAGGCAAGCCAGCTGATGACCCGTCCATGTATCAGCTGAAGAGTGCTGCCAAGGTACTGTAAGACATACACTGCTCTAACATAGAGAATATACCACGGAATGTTACACACTTTGGAGTGTCCATTTGTCTATTCAGCCACCCTTGTTTTACAGAAATGAAGCGTCAGTATAAGGAGATGCAGATCATATCTATACAAGGTGCTGTCTCTGTGTCATGGCAGTATGTTCTCCAAGAAACACAAATGGTGCTATTTCCAGAAGGATATGACAGTTCCATTGTGTGTGTGTGTGTGTGTGTGTGTGTGTGTGTGTGTGTGTGTGTGCCTATATCAGGGTGTGTGTGTGACTCATGCTTGTCACAGGGGGTGTGAACTCTGAGCAATCTGTGATCACCACTGTGACTAGGTCTAGAGGTTCCTTATGTCCCACACTCTGTGCAGAGAGAGAGCCACTGACTAGGGCTTTTACTGAAGCCCAGCCAAACCTTGCTTCAAGGGTTTTTCCTCCTGGTCTGAAATTTGTATAGTATTGTCCTTCTTTACTGTTGGCAGGCTGTCAACTGAGACCACATTCTGGTGCTAGGGGGAGACAACTCCACCTGCTGGCCTGTCTCTCTGTGTTCAGTAAGTGCCCTCCTCACATCTCTCTCTTTATATCTGACAGGTGATGGTTACTAACGTGACATCCCTGCTGAAGACTGTGAAGGCTGTGGAGGATGAGGCTACTCGCGGGACGAGGGCACTGGAGGCCACCATTGAGTGCATCAAACAGGAGTTGACAGTAAGACACCCTGAAGGTCTCCCCTTGCCACTCTGTACTAGGGATATATCATAAAGGAGACGCAGGCTGCCAGGCTGGTTAAAGACAGGGTGGTGTGCCGGTGTACTGAATGCTGTACCTAAGTGTTTTTACTCAACCTTAAACTCTCTGATATCAAGTCCATCTTTGCCCCTCCTCCACAAAGCCCTGCAGTCTTCTCATTGCTCTTATCAGGGATTGTGTTGCAGACACAGGGGGAAAGAGAGACAGAAATGTTAATCAGCTTGTTTTTCTAGTGATTTACTGCTAATCCTTATCAGTGTACCCTCAGGACCACAACAGGTGTTACCTAGGCTGCAGCGGCGAAATCCAAATCAAACACAGCCCACTTAGCTCATAATTACAGTGGCATCAGTAACACTAGGACATTTGTCCACCTCACTTGTTTACTTTAACAGTGGGCGTGAGCCCGGGGTGACTGTTGACAGTTCAAGACTAACAATGATAAAGGCCAGGAGCATTTTCTGGTCAGGTCATATGGTCAAAAAAACTCCTGTCCATAGTAATGATGCACCAACCTGTGAATGAAAGTAGGTCAACCAAAGTGGCTGTCAGTGTAGTCACAGTGACTCATGCTGTGTGTGCACAGGTGTTCCAGTCCAAGGACGTCCCCGAAAAGTCGACCACGCCGGAAGAGTTCATCCGCATGACAAAGGGCATCACCACGGCAACGGCCAAGGCTGTGGCAGCAGGAAACTCTGCCCAGCAGGAGCACGTCATTGCCACGGCCAACCTGAGCCGCAAAGCCATCTCTGATATGCTGACCACCTGCAAGGTGATAATCCATCCAGCTCTGCCAACTCCGGCCTCACATCCTCTCACTGACACCACATCACTCCCATACTGCCGCTTTGCCAGGGAAAACATGAAAGCAGGGCAGCAGGGACTAGTTTAGATGTCTGGTGTGACTCTCACTGTTCAATGTCACTCAGTCTGGAATGTTAGTCATGAAGTGCTTCAGGCGCATCACAAAAGTGGGCTTACAGCAGTGAACTGACTGGGGAAAAGGAGGAAAAGGCTTATGGCGATCTTAACGAAATTACTTTTGCTGCCACACCTATCACTGCTGTAGCAATGCAGTAGCGATATTAAGGCTGTAGTTCTATACAGGAGAGCCTAGTGGTCTTCAGCATACCTTTTTAGACAACTTTTTATATTACTTTGACTTGATAGTCAATATCATTAGGCAGAGAACCTTATTTTCTGAAAATATATAAATATCCAGTCCGTTGTTGTGTTGTCTCGCTCTCCTCTAGCAAGCGGCCTGTCATCCAGAGGTGAGTGAGGAGGTGAGGAATAAGGCCCTGCTCTACGGGTCAGAGTGTACCACTGGATACATCCACCTGCTGGAGCAAGTACTGCTGGTGAGATGGAGAATACAGTACATTACACAGACAACACCTACCTTCTGTTAGCTCGGCCTGATAACATGTGGCTCCATGATTTGTTGTGTGCCTGTCTGTCTGTTTTGTCTGTCCAGGTGCTCCAGAAGCCCACAGCGGACCAGAGGCAGCAGCTGGCGGTACACTCCAAGTGCGTGGCGGGGTGTGTGACAGAGCTCATCCAGACGGCTGAGGCCATGAAGGGTGAGGCTGCCACACACACATTCACCTAGAGAAGCATAGTTAGACCAGACTACAGCATATTGCAGAGACCCAGTATATCATTCTGACAATTTATTCAAACAGTAGCACACAATGTAAATTAGTTTAGGGATGTTTTCTTCCCAGGGCGTATAATGGCTTTGTGTGAGTAGAATATTCACAATAATGAAAATACCAAAACCACCCCATTTATCCACAGGTTATGTAGACAGATAATACAGAACATTCGCTGTAGAGTGGGCCTAACATCCTGAGTCATTGCAATGTAAATTGTCAACATATTAGTTCAGTAGGTTGGCTATCACATGTATGTATACCAGGAATGTTTCCTCCAGAAGCCCTGCTGCCTGCCGTCCATATCTCTGACAGGACTAATATATTGTGTTTGGGTGAGAATTGGATCCCAGCATACAGCCAACGACCCACTGGGGCTATCCATTCACATGTCTAATGTCTCTTGTTTTCCCTCTCTCTTTCATGCCTCAGATGGAGGTAAAGGAGAGATGGTGGTGTTTGGTTCCTGCCGATCACCGTTCACTCAGGCATATAGGGGAGCTAGAGGGGAGGGGGATTGGGGGGAGAGGGGAGGGATACTGAACAAATTTCCCCAGGGTTCAACATAATCTGGAAAAACATCATTCCATCTGCTTTTCCAAGCTGTTCCCAAACAGTCCTGTTTTATGGCCACTTTAAAACCTATAAAGAGTGACAATGATCCATCGAAAGTACACTTCTTCAAACTCTTATTTAACCTTATTTAACATTGAGGCATTATAATCACTATCAATTGATCAATCAAATGTATTTATAAAGCCCTTTTTACATCAGCAATTGTCACAAAGTGCAATATAGATACCCAGCTTAAAACCCCAAAGAGCACGCAATGCAGATGTAGAGGCACAGTGGCTAGGAAAAACTCCCCAGAAAGGCATGAACCTACAGTAGGATGAATCCTAGCGAGGAACAAGGCTCTGAGAGGTGGCCAGTCTTCTTCTGGCTGTGCCGGGTGGAGATTATAAGAGTACATGGCCATTAAGGCCGTATCATTCTTCAAGAAGCTCAAACATTCTTAGATGACCAGCAGGGTCAAATAATAATCACAGTAGTTATAGAGGGTGCAACAGGTCAGCACCACAGGAGTAAATATCAGTTGGCTTTCCATAGCCGAGCATTCAGAGGTCAAGACAGTAGGTTTGGGAGGGGCAGACAGACCCTGGCCCCCCGGCACATAGCTAGACTATTGCAGCATAAATACTGGAGACTAAGACGTGGGGTCGGGGGACACTGTTGCCCAGTCTATCGACAGAACTCGGCAGAGTGGAAAACCTGCATGGTAGATCTGCTTGGCATTGTATGTTCAGAGGTATAATTCTTGTTATCATTGCATGTGTGGAGTTGTGTTTGTGTGTTCTAAATTGACTGGTGACTTGTGTTATGTGTGGTGGCATTTTTATAGAAAGGGCATAAGTGAAGTGGCATTGTCTGAACTGGTGATCTGCCTTGGTGGTGTATGCTTTGGTTATATTTGTGTCTGTGTTAAGAGTTGTAGGATTACTATGTTGTGTTGGGATTATACCTCTCGGTGGTGTGGTTTAGGGTCAGAATGGGTGGACCCTGAGGACCCCACTGTCATCGCTGAGACTGAGCTGCTGGGAGCGGCAGCCTCCATCGAAGCCGCAGCCAAGAAACTGGAGCAGCTGAAACCCAGAGCCAAGCCCAAGGTAGGCCTACCAGTCCCCTTCTCAACCACCTCCGACCCCTCTCTCCACACCTCCCAGAACAGACCTCCACCACAGAACACACCTGTCTACTAACCTATCTACTCACTCATCAGGATAGCTACCTGGGCCAAAGATAACAGAAGTTCACATTGACTTTGAAGTACATTGAAGTACAGTAATCTGTTAGTCTCAGAGCTGCTTTTAGAGGTTGTGATATGTTGGCAGGGAATAGGAGTATTGTGTGAACTGTAGCCTACCGCTAAAACGATGCTGACTCAAGACAGCCTACTTGTGTGTTCTGTGAGCTCGCAGAATGTTGATATATTTACGTCTGTTAGAAGGTTTGGTTTGGGGAGCAATCTGGTGTTTTTAGAGAGAATCCGTAGAGCCGTCTTGCCAGGAGACAATTACATTACTGGGACCTGAAGCTTATGTTGGAATGAGTTCACATTTGTGATGATCTGTCTGAAGCCTATTGAAGGAAGGTCATCCTCCTTGTTGAACCCATTTCATTTGTTTTATTGCAGCATTCTTTTATTTTTACACTAAAATGAGAGGGGCCTTTCTCAGCCCAAGGTATTCTTCCACTTCATGGAGTGATATTAAACAAACCAATGTAACATCTCTGAAAGGAAAAAGTTGTCTGTGAAAACTATGAACACCTTTGTGAGCTTTGTCTGTCTGAAATTGAAGTACAAAAGTTACACAGCTAGTATGAAAGGTTTAGGGTGTGTGTGTGTGTGTGTGTGTGTGTGCGCGCGCACCGTACCGTACCGTACCGGTACAGCTGTAGATTGGACCTCAGATCCTCCCAATACTCTTCCTTCTCTCCCTGTAGTGCTCTTCAGTGGACTTGTTTTGTGTCTTTGGTTGATCAGATCTGGTCCCTCTTTCCAGCTCTCTAGTGCACAACTAAACATGGCTGGAGAACCTTCTGTTTTCATTAGAAACTTCCTGATGGCCTTCCGGTTCAGATTTCAGCAGGGCCCAGTGTTTATAAGATGGAGGTGTAGGGTGGTTGGCTTCTTTAGGATGGCAGTGTCTGTCTGCCCTCTAGTGATCTGTTAAAAATGGTGCATACTTTCTGCTTCCACAAGGCAGAGAGAGGCGGGACAAAGATTTTGAGATCTTTTTTTCTATTATGAAACAATCATTCTTACCAGCTACAGTATACTATACTATGTGTACTACTATATCATGCAAGGTGTAGATTTACTTAGACCTCAAAATATCAGGCCCACAGTACACCGTGTGAAAGGGACACCATATAAAACATCTAAACCATGATGAGGTACTGTCTTACTGATTATCTACAACCCCTGCTGTTCACCTTCTGCTCCCTCCTTTCATCCTTCCCTCTCTGTGCCCCTTCTCCCCTCCCCAGCATGCTTCACTCTCCCTCCATTCTCTTGAGTTGTAGACCTGGAAGCCTTCTCTGCAGGCCTCTGTCTGATATGTTTGATATATTAGGTTGTTATTCAGTCCAACTATATATCAAACATATTCCTACAGTGTCCCGCCCTGTCTCCAGCCACGTGTCCCTTGTGTGTTGGTTCTGCTGGCATGATCTATGGTCACTGACTGGTGTAGTCTACTGAGACAGGAATGACACATTATTTGTAATTCCAACGTAATTCATTATCCTTTTAGAATGGGTGTTTCTCTACTGTATGAATCTTGCAAAGTGTTTGGCTTGGATTTTCCAAGAGCAAACAGTATTTGAAGATCTGTTGGAAGGATTCCCCATTATGAAATGTGTTGGTGGATGTGATTGGCCGGTTACTCAACATAGCACCATAAAACAACCAATGGAGTTTGTTGTTTTGTCTTATTTCCGCAAGATGTCGCCCTAAGTGCATTTCCATTGTTAAATGTGTGGTTTTGCCATAGAGATAGAGAGAGAACTCATATTTGTATTTGTGCCATTATAGCGTCTGTGACAGCATGGGCATTTCCATTCTGAAATAGTCAATTTTCTTCTTTACTATTGGCTGATCCCTCCTGATGACCTGGTCTGGCCCAGACCTAGTTCACTGTTTTTAATCTGGTATTGTGATCAGGGTCACCAGGAGGGATCAACCAATGAAGTTGGAAGTCCCACCGAGTTGACTACATTAAAATGGTGGAAGCCCTCAAGAGCGCTGCCCATACTAACACAGCCTTTTGGCCACTAGAGGCTACTATCATTCTCTATGGGTTTTGCTTTCAGCAAGCAGATGAGACTCTGGACTTTGAGGAGCAGATCCTGGAGGCAGCTAAATCCATTGCTGCAGCCACCAGTGCCCTGGTGAAGTCTGCTTCTGTAGCCCAGAGAGAGTTGGTGGCACAGGGCAAGGTCAGCTAC
This sequence comes from Oncorhynchus clarkii lewisi, assembly GCF_045791955.1. NCBI lineage: Eukaryota > Metazoa > Chordata > Actinopteri > Salmoniformes > Salmonidae > Oncorhynchus > Oncorhynchus clarkii. Next base: position 65,902,824 of record NC_092148.1, read on the forward strand.
AACTGTTTTAGAATAATCAGTGTCTGAATGTAACCTCAGCAAAAAAACAGTACTGTATCTCTCTCACTCTACTCTCCAGGTAGGATCCATTCTTGCAAATGCTGTGGATGATGGCCAGTGGTCTCAGGGTCTCGTATCTGCTGTGAGTTCCCATCATTGTTTATATTTTTATGTACTATTATGACTAAACTTTACTGTGAAACTGTGCATGGGGAATCAACCTCATATCTACTGAGTTGTCTGTCTGAGGCAGTACCCTAATGTATGGTTGCTGTTCCCTGTAGGCTCGGATGGTGGCGGCAGCTACTAGTAACCTGTGTGAGGCGGCCAATGCCTCTGTGCAGGGCCACTCCAGTGAGGAGAAGCTCATCTCTTCAGCCAAGCAGGTGGCAGCCTCAACAGCTCAGCTCCTAGTGGCCTGTAAGGTCAAAGCTCAACCGGACTCCGAGGCCATGAGGAGACTGCAGGTATAATCCTACTAAACACAACCCACTGGGTTCCACTGCTATCTCTCTGACTTCACCTCTACACACTAAGATGGCATTAACCGCAGGGTTTGTCTCCATAAGGCTGCTGGGAACGCGGTCAAGCGGGCATCAGACAACCTGGTGAAGGCGGCTCAGAAAGCTGCCTTTGATAAAGCTGATGACCACAGTGTGGTGGTCAAGACCAAGTTCGTGGGTGGCATTGCTCAGGTGAGATTTCAGTTTAGATTCGAAATGTTACTTTGTGCATTTTCCACCTCTACCTCCTCAACTGTTCCCAGCTTTAACGTTGCTTTCACATCCAAACATTTTCCTCTCTAAATGGTTCTGAAATTGAGGTAGGCCACTACAGTGGCTGAATCACACATCAGCTGCATTTCAAATCTGTGGTTGAGCAGGCATCTGCAGCTCCCTCAAGATCAAGTCACAAAGAGTTCTTCTGCCCCAGAAGACTACTTATCCACTCCCTTTTCATCCATGACCAAATGTAGAGTAATTGAAGAGTGAATGTCTACCCCGTGTGTGTGGTGTGTGTGTGTGTGTGTGTGTGTGTGTGTGTGTGTGTGTGTGTGTGTGTGTGTGTGTGTGTGTGTGTGTGTGTGTGTGTGTGTGTGTGTGTGTGTGTGTGTGTGTGTGTGTGTGTGTGTGTGTGTGTGAGAGACACTGAAGTGTGAGAGACACTGAAGTGTGAGAGACACTGAAGTGTGAGAGACACTGAAGTGTGAGAGACACTGAAGTGTGAGAGACACTGAAGTGTGAGAGACACTGAAGTGTGTGTGACACTGAAGTGTGTGTGTGTGTGTGACACTGAAGTGTGTGTGTGTGTGTGTGTGTGACTCTGAAGTGAGTGTGTGTGTGTGTGTGACTCTGAAGTGAGTGTGTGTGTGTGTGTGACACTGAAGTGTGTGTGTGTGTGACACTGAAGTGTGTGTGTGTGTGTGTGTGTGTGTGACACTGAAGTGTGTGTGTGTGTGTGTGACACTGAAGTGTGTGTGTGTGTGTGAGACACTGAAGTGTGTGTGTGTGTGTGTGTGCGTGACACTGAAGTGTGTGTGTGTGTGTGTGACACTGAAGTGTGTGTGTGTGTGTGTGTGTGTGTGTGACACTGAAGTGTGTGTGTGTGTGTGTGTGTGTGTGTAACACTGAAGTGTGTGTGTGTGTGTGTGTGTGTAACACGGAAGTGTGTGTGTGTGTGTGTGTGTGTGTAACACGGAAGTGTGTGTGTGTGTGTGTGTGTGTGTAACACGGAAGTGTGTGTGTGTGTGTGTGTGTGTGTGTAACACGGAAGTGTGTGTGTGTGTGTGTGTAACACGGAAGTGTGTGTGTGTGTGTGTGTAACACGGAAGTGTGTGTGTGTGTGTGTGTAACACGGAAGTGTGTGTGTGTGTAACACGGAAGTGTGTGTGTGTGTAACACGGAAGTGTGTGTGTGTAACACGGAAGTGTGTGTGTGTGTAACACGGAAGTGTGTGTGTGTGTGTGTGTGTGTGTGTGTGTGTGTAACACTGAAGTGTGTGTGTGTGTAACACTGAAGTGTGTGTGTGTGTAACACTGAAGTGTGTGTGTGTGTAACACTGAAGTGTGTGTGTGTGTGTGTAACACTGAAGTGTGTGTGTGTGTGTGTGTAACACTGAAGTGTGTGTGTGTGTGTGTAACAATGAAGAGGATGTGTGTGTAACACTGAAGTGTGTGTGTGTAACACTGAAGTGTGTGTGTGTGTGTGTGTGTGTGTATGTAACAATGAAGAGGGTGTGTGTGTAACACTGAAGTGTGTGTGTGTAACACGGAAGTGTGTGTGTGTGTGTAACACGGAAGTGTGTGTGTGTGTGTAACACGGAAGTGTGTGTGTGTGTGTGTGTGTGTGTAACACGGAAGTGTGGGTGTGTGTGTGTGTAACACGGAAGTGTGTGTGTGTGTGTGTGTGTGTAACACGGAAGTGTGGGTGTGTGTAACACGGAAGTGTGGGTGTGTGTAACACGGAAGTGTGTGTAACACGGAAGTGTGTGTGTGTGTGTGTGTGTGTGTGTGTAACACGGAAGTGTGTGTGTGTGTGTGTGTAACACGGAAGTGTGTGCGTGTGTGTAACACGGAAGTGTGTGTGTGTGTGTGTGTGTGTGTGTGTGTGTGTGTGTAACACGGAAGTGTGGGTGTGTGTAACACGGAAATTTGTGTGTGTGTGTAACACGGAAATTTGTGTGTGTGTGTAACACGGAAATTTGTGTGTGTGTGTAACACGGAAGTGTGTGTGTGTAACACGGAAGTGTGTGTAACACGGAAGTGTGTGTGTGTGTGTGTAACACGGAAGTGTGTGCGTGTGTGTAACACGGAAGTGTGTGTGTGTGTGTGTGTGTGTGTAGCACGGAAGTGTGTGTGTGTGTAACACGGAAGTGTGTGTGTGTAACACGGAAGTGTGTGTGTGTGTGTGTGTAACACGGAAGTTTGTGTGTGTGTAACACGGAAGTGTGTGTGTGTGTGTGTGTAACACGGAAGTGTATGTGTGTGTGTGTAACACGGAAGTGTGTGTGTGTGTGTGTGTGTGTGTGTGTAACACGGAAGTGTGTGTGTGTGTGTGTAACACTGAAGTGTGTGTGTGTGTGTGTGTGTAACACGGAAGTGTGTGTGTGTGTGTGTGTGTAGCACTGAAGTGTGTTTGTGTGTGTGTGTGTGTGTGTGTGTAGCACTGAAGTGTGTGTGTGTGTGTGTGTAGCACTGAAGTGTGTGTGTGTGTAACACTGAAGTGTGTGTGTGTAACACTAAAGTGTGTGTGTGTGTGTGTGTAACACTGAAGTGTGTTTGTGTGTAACGCTGAAGTGTGTGTGTGTGTGTAGCACTGAAGTGTGTGTGTGTAGCACTGAAGTGTGTGTGTTTGTAGCACTGAAGTGTGTGTGTTTGTAGCACGGAAGTGTGTGTGTGTGTGTAACACGGAAGTGTGTGTGTGTGTGTAACACGGAAGTGTGTGTGTGTAACACGGAAGTGTGTGTGTGTGTGTGTGTGTAACACGGAAGTTTGTGTGTGTGTGTGTGTAACACAGAAGTGTGTGTGTGTGTGTGTGTGTAACACGGAAGTGTGTGTGTGTGTGTGTGTAACACGGAAGTGTGTGTGTGTGTGTGTGTGTGTAACACGGAAGTTTGTGTGTGTGTGTGTGTGTGTAACACGGAAGTGTGTGTGTGTGTGTGTGTGTAACACGGAAGTGTGTGTGTGTAACACGGAAGTGTGTGTGTGTAACACGGAAGTGTGTGTGTGTAACACGGAAGTGTGTGTGTGTGTGTGTAACACTGAAGTGTGTGTGTGTGTGTAACACGGAAGTGTGTGTGTGTGTGTGTGTGTGTGTGTGTGTTTCACTGAAGTGTGTGTGTGTGTGTGTTTGTGTGTGTGTGTGTGTGTGTGTGTGTAGCACTGAAGTGTGTGTGTGTGTGTGTGTAGCACTGAAGTGTGTGTGTGTGTGTGTAACACTGAAGTGTGTGTGTAACACTAAAGTGTGTGTGTGTGTGTGTAACACTGAAGTGTGTTTGTGTGTAACGCTGAAGTGTGTGTGTGTGTGTAGCACTGAAGTGTGTGTGTGTAGCACTGAAGTGTGTGTGTTTGTAGCACTGAAGTGTGTGTGTTTGTAGCACTGAAGTGTGAGTGTGTGTAGCACTGAAGTGTGTGTGTGTAACACTGAAGTGTGTGTGTGTGTGTAACACTGAAGTGTGTGTGTGTGTGTAACACTGAAGTGTGTGTGTGTGTGTGTGTGTCACACTGAAGTGTGTGTGTGTGTGTGTGTGTGTGTGTGTAAGTAACACGGAAGTGTGTGTGTGTAAGTAACACGGAAGTGTGTGTGTGTAAGTAACACGGAAGTGTGTGTGTGTGTGTAACACGGAAGTGTGTGTGTGTGTGTAACACGGAAGTGTGTGTGTGTGTGTAACACGGAAGTGTGTGTGTGTGTGTAACACGGAAGTGTGTGTGTGTGTGTAACACGGAAGTGTGTGTGTGTGTGTAACACGGAAGTGTGTGTGTGTGTAACACGGAAGTGTGTGTGTGTGTGTGTGTGTGTGTGTAACACGGAAGTGTGTGTGTGTGTGTGTGAGACACTGAAGTGTGTGTGTGTGTGTGTGTGTGACACTGAAGTGTGTGTGTGTGTGTGACACTGAAGTGTGTGTGTGTTTGTGTGACACGGAAGTGTGTGTGTGTGTGTAACACGGAAGTGTTTGTTTGTGTGTGTGTAACACGGAAGTGTGTGTGTGTGTGTAACACGGAAGTGTGTGTGTGTGTGTAACACGGAAGTGTGTGTGTGTGTAACACGGAAGTGTGTGTGTGTGTGTGTGTGTGTGTGTGTAACACTGAAGTGTGTGTGTGTGTGTAACACTGAAGTGTGTGTGTGTGTGTAACACTGAAGTGTGTGTGTGTGTAACACTGAAGTGTGTGTGTGTGTGTAACACTGAAGTGTGTGTGTGTGTGTGTGTGTGTGTGTGTGTGTGTGTTTCACTGAAGTGTGTGTGTGTGTTTGTGTGTGTGTGTGTGTAGCACTGAAGTGTGTGTGTGTGTGTGTGTGTAGCACTGAAGTGTGTGTGTGTGTGTGTGTAACACTGAAGTGTGTGTGTGTGTGTAGCACTGAAGTGTGTGTGTGTGTGTGTGTGTAGCACTGAAGTGTGTGTGTGTGTGTGTGTAGCACTGAAGTGTGTGTGTGTGTGTGTGTGTAGCACTGAAGTGTGTGTGTGTGTGTGTAAGTAACACGGAAGTGTGTGTGTGTGTGTAACACTGAAGTGTGTTTGTGTGTAACGCTGAAGTGTGTGTGTGTGTGTGTAGCACTGAAGTGTGTGTGTTTGTAGCACTGAAGTGTGTGTGTTTGTAGCACTGAAGCGTGAGTGTGTGTAGCACTGAAGTGTGTGTGTGTAACACTGAAGTGTGTGTGTGTGTGTAACACTGAAGTGTGTGTGTGTGTGTGTGTAACACTGAAGTGTGTGTGTGTGTGTGTGTGTGTGTGTGTGTGTGTGTGTGTAAGTAACACGGAAGTGTGTGTGTGTGTAAGTAACACGGAAGTGTGTGTGTGTGTAACACGGAAGTGTGTGTGTGTGTGTAACACGGAAGTGTGTGTGTGTGTGTAACACGGAAGTGTGTGTGTGTGTGTAACACGGAAGTGTGTGTGTGTGTAACACGGAAGTGTGTGTGTGTGTGTGTGTGTGTGTAACACGGAAGTGTGTGTGTGTGTGTGTAACACGGAAGTGTGTGTGTGTGTGTGTGTAACACGGATGTGTGTGTGTGTGTGTGTAACACGGATGTGTGTGTGTGTGTGTGTAACACTGAAGTGTGTGTGTGTGTGTGTAACACTGAAGTGTGTGTGTGTGTGTGTAACACGGAAGTGTGTGTGTGTGTGTGTGTGTGTAACACGGAAGTGGGTGTGTGTGTAACACGGAAGTGTGTGTGTGTGTGTGTGTGTGTGTGTAACACGGAAGTGTGTGTGTGTGTGTGTGTAACACGGAAGTGTGTGTGTGTGTGTAACACTGAAGTGTGTGTGTGTGTGTGTGTAACACTGAAGTGTGTGTGTGTGTGTGTGTGTAACACGGAAGTGTGTGTGTGTGTGTGTGTGTAGCACTGAAGTGTGTGTGTGTGTGTGTTTGTGTGTGTGTGTGTGTGTGTGTGTGTGTGTGTGTAACACGGAAGTGTGTGTGTGTGTGTGTGTAACACGGAAGTGTGTGTGTGTGTGTGTGTGTGTGTAACACGGAAGTGTGTGTGTGTGTGTGTGTGTAACACGGAAGTGTGTGTGTGTAACACGGAAGTGTGTGTGTGTAACACGGAAGTGTGTGTGTGTAATACTGAAGTGTGTGTGTGTGTGTGTAACACTGAAGTGTGTGTGTGTGTGTGTGTAACACGGAAGTGTGTGTGTGTGTGTGTGTGTGTGTGTGTTTCACTGAAGTGTGTGTGTGTTTGTGTGTGTGTGTGTGTAGCACTGAAGTGTGTGTGTGTGTGTGTGTAGCACTGAAGTGTGTGTGTGTGTGTGTAACACTGAAGTGTGTGTGTAACACTAAAGTGTGTGTGTGTGTGTGTAACACTGAAGTGTGTTTGT